>NC_134542.1:89708433-90325882 GCF_050624435.1 Tenrec ecaudatus | reverse complement strand
TGAGGGTATGTAAATACAAGAGTACGTGCTTTTCAGATGATTATAGAATAGTCACAAGACAATCACTGGGCCTGCTTTTCGGGAAACATGCTATTAAAACTGCTTCTTCAAGCATATCTTTCCCTAAAGGTCTAATGTACAGTAAAATTTTTCATTAATGCTGTGCATCCAGTCCCCCTAGCCCTGACCATCCAAGCATCCATTGACATCCTGCATCTGTCTGAGCACGTTGAAAAAAATATTTCCTTTTAGTATATAGTTAAGTCAGCCCAGGTTAGCTTCTGCAGCGGCTAAAATAGAGAAAATTAGTCCAGGTTTTAGCATCAGATGAACTATTTTGCAGTAGGTCACAGCTTCAGATTTTAAAGCACTAATTTAACAGCTCCTTGAGAACTCATGTAATGTACTAGGATCGTGTGTTTCAGAGAGGGGCAGCATCCGCATACCCCGGGACTTGTTAGGAAAGCAAACACTGCTCTCTCTCTCTCTCTCTCTCTCTCTCTCTCTCTCTCGCTCTCGCTCTCGCTCTCGCTCTCTCGCTCTCTCTCGCTCTCTCTCAGAAAATCCCCATCAGAGGCTGCACGTCTGCCACAGCAATCTGGGCCAGAACAAGTCCTTTGTAAGATTTCCACTATGTTTTATTGTTTGATATCTTTCTTCTAAGAGTTCCAAAATTAAGAGACTGTAACTCATGAAATTTGCTGGTAAACACAACCAAATGCTTTAGCTTTTTAGGATATCTGTTTTGTATTTGCATATTGAAGAATGTGTGCTATTAGTTCTAAAATATTTACCAGTTCTGTAATCCTATCATGTTGCACACATATTACAGTAATAGCTCAGCATTGAAATTGTGGTCTTTAAATTCAAAAAGCCATGATTTCAAATCCGGTCTCTGCCCTTTAAAAGTTGCCTTCCAGGGTTTTCAGCCCACCTTTTTTGACATCCTATTCAGAATTTGCATTCCATCCCAGAAGTATAGAGAGAACCAGACTCTACGCTCTACATTTTAACAAGACCCTCAGGTGATTATGACAGATTTCCAAGATGACTTGGAAAAATCACCTGTGAATCTTGTTAAACTGTAGACTCTGATTTAGTGTAACTAGAATAGAAATGCAAATTCTCAAAAGGGAGTTGAACTGCAATGAAGCCGTTCAAAACCCTTTGTCTTTTTCTTTATGTTTTTATCTCCAAGTCTCAGGATTTGCTTTTGTTTTTTACCAAGAAACTGCGGCTTGTAATACTGCTTATGCCATAGGTGTGTGAGATTTAAATAAAAATAATAAATGTAGAATTCTTACAGCAGAAGTTGGCATATAAGAAATAAAGGCGGTTTATTATTTTGAATATTCTGAAAAAAACATGATCAATTTTCAAAGACATCTGTGGCAATTACATAATCTCCTGTCAACTTGAGTGAAGGGGTAGAGTCTAGCCTGTCAATCAGGTCATAGTCAATGAGGCCTCTGTGTGGGCATGACCTTCCCCATGAGGATTCTGGGAATGTCTGACTTCCTTCCTGGAGGCAGGACAACACCCTCTCTCTGTCTGACATTCCTGTTGACAAGCCACATAGAACTATGCTAATGGAGCCAGAGTCCTGGAACTGGAGGAGCCACGTGGAAACCCATGCCAGTGATACATCCATGGCTACTGGATCCTCAAGACTTTCCACCCTCTCACCTGTGATCTTCCTGTATTCGACATCATTGCATGTTTTCTGTGAGTCTTAGCCATATAGGCTAATATCAGACTTATGGACTTTATCTGGTCTGGGCTGGGATGTTTTCTTAATATACAATTATTCTTTGATATAAAGTTCTTTCCTATTCATATGCGATTCTCCATGGATTTGTTTCTCTCTCTAGTCTACCCAGACTAACACAACATCTAAATCTAAAAGGAGGGGTGGAGAAAACTACTATCATCAATAGAAACTACTACCATCAAGAAAGAACTGGAGCAAAGCATGTTCTTGGGATGCAGGGTCCCTATACAGGAAGCCCTCTATACCCAAGGGAAGAGTGATACCAAGCAACACGGAGGTCTCCAAAGACCACTATGCCCACAGGTGCTAAAAGGAGATAAGGACCTTTCTCCTACAATGTGAGCCAACAGAGAGATGTTTCTGTTAGGTGGCATTGAGCGTGTTCCAACTCATAGTGACCCTATGTGTAACAGAAGGAAATGTTGCCCAATTCTGTGCCATCCTCAGAATTGTCCTAGTGTTTAAGCCCATTGATAAATCCGCTGCAACAATTCATCTTGGTAAAGGATTTGTCCTTTTTCGCTACCCTATGTTTTTGTCAATCATGATGCCTTTTTCCAGGCACTGGTCTCTCCAGATAAAATATGAGACAAAAATCTCCCCATCCTTAACTTTCCAGAACATTCTGACTCTACTTCTTCCAAGACAGATTTGGTGTTTTTTTTTTTGTCAGTACAAAGTACTTTCAATGTTCTTCATCAGCACCAACATCCAAATGCATTGATTCTCCTTCAATCTTCCTTACTCAATGTCCAACTTTCACATACATAAGAGGTTATTGGAAATACCATGGTGTGAGTCAACCATATCCTACCCTTCAGAGCAACCAAGTGAAATAGACTTTCCTAAAACTGTTGTGCTGTCTAGTCATATCTGGCCCATAAAACTCAATGGAAACAGAAGGAAACATTGTCGAGCCTTGTGTTATCCTCACTATTGTCATTCTATTGTTACATTGAAGTCCATTGTTCCAGTCACTTCCCTTAGAAGTCTTCCTCTTTTTCTAGGAAGTTCCATTCTACCAAGCATGTTGTACTTTTCTAGGAATGGGGTTCTCTTGATAATATGTCCAAAGTACATGAGACAAAGTCTTGCTATCCTCACTTCTAAGAAACATTATGGCTCCAAGAAGCACTTCCTCCAAGACAGATTTGTTTGTTCTTCTGTATGTCCATGGAACTTTAAATATTCTTCACCAACACCATAATTCAATGACATTAATTCATCTCTGGTTTTCTTTATCCATTGTTCAACTTTCACAGGTACATGAGATGATTGAAATAGTATAGGTTGGGCCAGGAGTGCCTTAATCCTTAAGGTGACATCATGTGTCTTTTACACTTCAGAGGGTCTTGTCCATCAGCTTTGTCCAATTCAATGCACCATTTGATTGTACTTCTCATTCTGTTAATCTAATGAAATCCTTGACAATGTCCATATTTTTCTCCACTTAAAGTGTTGTTTATTGGTCCCTTTGTGAAGAGTTATTTTTCTTTACATACATTTGTAACTCGTGCTAAAGATTTCAATCTTTGATACTTATTCAACTCCTCTTGGCTTTCAGTAAGCAAGGTTATTTTATCTACATATCTCAGATTGTTGATTCTCCTTCTAAGCCTTGTGCCACATGCTTCTCCATTTGGTCCAGCTTCTTAGATTATTTGCTTAGCATACAAATGAATAAGTATCATGAAAGGACACAACTTTGATTCACAGCTTTCTGGTTTTAAATTGTGCATTATCCTCTTGTCCTGTTTACATAACTGACTCTTGGTTTATGTACAGGGTCCTCCTGAGGATCATTTGATGTTAGGTAATTCCCATTCTTTGCAATGTTATCTGTAGGTTTTTTATGGCCCTGCGTGAGTCGGGGTAAACTAGAGAAACAAATTCATTGAGACTCAGATGTGACTAAGAAAGATGTTTATATACAAAAGCAGTTAAACATTGAGGAAACAGCCCAGCACAGTCTGAATCAAGTCCCTAAGTCCATTATTAGCCTATATGTCTGATACCAATCTATAAAGTCCTCTTCTAACTCACGAAACACATGCAATGATGCCAAATGCAGGAAGAGCACAGGCCAGTGGGATGGAAGTCTTCTGGGTCCAGTGGCATTGTGAGCATCTCAGTGCTGGCTGAGGTCTCCATGTGGCTTCCAGCACTCAGAGATGCATCAGGGTAGCTCCATGTGGCTTCTCTAGCTCAGGACACTAGCATATTTCCATGTGTTTTGTCAGCTGAAATGTCTCACAGGGAGTGAAAAGAGAGTGAGAGAGTCTCTCCTGCCTCTAAGGAAAAGTTGGAGTTCCCAGAACTCTCAGGAGAAGGCCATGCCCACACAGAGGCCTCACTGGTTATATCTTCATTGACAGGCCAGACTGCATCCCTTCATGGTTAATGCTCTCAAATTGACACCATTTATGTAACTACCACAGAACCAGAAGACTGTCCAGGAGCCAACCCAGGACTGGGGGAGCTAACTGCCATAGAGCCATGGATGCCTCCAGACACTTGTTGATGCAGTTAAGATGGCTAACTCATGAAGCAAGAGCTAGCTACTTTTAGACTGAGAATTACTAGTGTGGTGGAGTACCTTCAGGCCCTTGTTGGTAGAGCTAAAGATCTTTGTAACTTGTCTGAGCCAGGCCGACTAGGCTGGCCTATTCAATAAACCAAGGAAGAAGGAAGCAAAAGCTTAAAAAAATGAGGAGAATGATAAACAGAGCTGCCTCCATCTGACAAGGTGGCGGGTCTGAAAGGATCACTGGGATCTCAAAGTATAGCATCCTGTCTTCTATGGCTTTGCAGGGTGGAGCCGTGGCCCTGGGGTTTCAGAGTCAGGCATTTACTAACTTGGTCCAGAGTGGGTAGCTGCTCTTCTCCAGTACAAGGGAATGGGCCCAAATCTGCCACCAAAAAAATGCCCAGAGAGCAGAAGGTCTTGACCTGTTGAGATAGAAGTGGTGTGTTAGCCACCCAATGGGACTAAGAGAATGGCCCACTGTTGAGGGAGCCAACTTGTTATTCCAGTAAATCTAGAAGGTGAGGCCAAAACCTTGGTCTGAGTGTCCGCAGCCCAGACTCTGGAGAGCATGGTCAACACCTAGAAAGTGAAGGGCATTGTCTACACAGTCTCAGAGAAAAGAGGATTGTTCTCAAGCCTTCCGCACTGGTGTAAATTACACTCCAGTGTTTTTCACTTATTTGGTATAGTTACCTTTTCTTTCCCCCAGATGGAATTTGAACATTGAGTTGATTTAAAATTGGCGGGTGGGTGTGATATGTTGGGGTGCAAGTGTTTTGCATATGGTGAAGTACAATTAGGAGGCAAAAAGTAGAATCTTGTGGACTGAATTGTGCCCCTGTCCCCATTTCCCCAACATATGTCAACTCTAATAGGCCATGATTCTCAGACGTTTGGCAGTTCATAAAAATGTACTGTGAAAGTTATGTAATGATGTAATCATATACAATGGTCTAATCCCTCTGATCTGATCCTCCTAGATCTGATGTAAAAGGATTAGGGTGGGGAGTAATAGCCTTACTTAAGTCATAGACTTGATCTAGCACAGGGAAATTGGCCTGGGATGTGGCCTGCTTCACCTTTTATCTTCCAAGACATAAAAGGAGAGAAAAGTAAACAGAGCTGAAGGAACCTGATGCCACCAAGAAAGAACAGCTGGAAATGAAGCATATCCTTTGGACCCAGGCTCACTGGTGCTGGGAATCTCCCACATCCAGAGGAATGATTGATGCCATGCCACTTTGAAATCTCCATGGAATGCCAGTTCAACAGATGCTGAAAAAAAGACAAGGGCATATGCCTAATAAACTCTGAACCTCTAAAACAGTGGTTCTCAACCTTCCTAATGCTGTGACCCTTTAATACAGTTCCTCATGTTGTGGAGACCCCCCAACAATAAAATTATTTTTGTTACTGCTTCATAACTATAATTTGGCTACTGTTATGAATCAGGTGACACATGTGTTGAGAACCGCTACTCTAGAAAGGCAAAGTCTTCTCCTAGAACCAGCACCCTAACTTCAGACTCCCAGTGCCCTAACCTGTGAGAAAATACATTCTGTTTGTTAAACCAGAAAAAGAAATTAACAGGGGGAAAAAGAGCGAGATACTTCCATCAGAAGGCTTACATTGCTTAGCAAAGACTGCAGGTTTCAGAACAAGCACAATTTTGCTTCAGTTACTTGTGAACATCAGTGACCCAATAGCACTTTTCTAAGGTGCCCGAGTCAAACCAAATTGTATTTTCAATCCCCTCATATGCATGTGAAGACTGGAAAATAAAGAATAATAAAGAAAATAAAGTAGAATTCGGAATAATTAATGTCTTTGAATTACAGTTTTGATGAAGAATATTCAAAGTAACATGGAACTCCAGAAGGCAATTTGCTGTCTTGGGAGAAATGCAGCCCGCGTTTCCTTCAGAGTAAGAATGGGGAGACTCCATCGCATGTCCTTTGGACAGGTTATCAGGAGGCTGAGCCCTGGAAAAGAACATCCCACTTGGTAACATAAAAGGCCATTGAAAAAGAGGAAGTCCATTCCGGAGAGGACTGCAACAGTGGGCGCTAAACATCACAACAATGGTGAGAATGGCTTAGGATTGGGCAATGCTTTGCTCTCTTTATACTTAAAAATTACTATGGGTTGGAACCAACTCATTAAGTATCCTAATAACAGCAAAAACATCTGTGACTAACTGATTTAGGCTATTAGAAAATTCATTGTACTAAGATATCCATTCTTTTATGAGGCGAAATGCATATGATTTTACGTTGTTTTGTGCGACTAGAAAGTAATTTAAAACAAGGAGAGGGTTTGGTGAGATTTTGGTAGGCCGATGAGAAGCTGCTGTCATAATGAGGATTTCTTGTTTTTTTCACAGCTTTTAATTTATTTGCTAAAAAACAAAAATACAATTGTTCAGGCTGTATTTGCAAACAATCAATGAGGGAATCGCTCACTAATTGTTCAGACGAAAGCTTGATGCTGCTCATATTTGTCTGTTTATCACGGCAGCTGACATTCTGCTTGGAAAAGTATTTTGCAGCAGGAGCTCCCCAGACGCAGTATCTAAATAGATGTCTCTTTAATGGGATGCACTGGGCATCAGACCGGGCTTTGTTGACCCTATTCCGTAACACAATGAGTCTATGTGGAGGGTTGTGTGCTGTAGCGCCTAGGCCTCTGTTTTAGTTCTTAATTTCTTTCACAGCATCAAAAGCCTTTTCTATTCAAAAGCTTTTCCTTTTCTTTTACTCCAGGGCCCCTGCAATTGAGGCAGAGCTGCAATCTACCACAGCAGCCTTTGTTAAGGCCTTTCACAGGCTAGGGAACAGTGTGAGTCCTTCCTAATTAGCTTGTGGGCCAATGAAATGTTCCTCCGGGCTGGGAGAGGCTGCAATCTCACAGCCCAAGAGGCAGAAAGGGGAGGAAAGGCCTCTAATTAACACCCTACAAAACCTGGTGAAAAAATGGGATTTTGCCCTCTAAAAATATCTTTTTAAAAATCCCTATAAATGCTGGCACAGACACATGATTTTAAATCGTGCCTTCACTTCATCCAATGTTCTGCTTCTTTGACTAAAGATTGCAGGCATTCTTGGCCTATAGTAGTTTAGGGCCCAGCAGTCAGTAGAAGAGTGAAACTGTATTTGCATTTGCAAGAGAGGCACAGTCTGTGATTTAGACAATGAGTTGATATGTTAGTCGGGGTAGACCAGAGAAACAAATTAATAAACACACAAATAGGTATAAGAAAGAGCTTTATATACAAGAACAATTCAATATTGAGGATATATCCCAACCCAGACCATATCAAGTGCATAAGTCTGATATTTAGCTCATATGTCCAATACCAATACATATATTCCTCTTCAGACTCATGAAACACATGCAATTATGCTGAATGCAGGAAGATCATAGGTCAGTGGATGGATAGTCATACGGATCCAGTGACAGTGGAAGCATCCCAGTGCTGGCATGGATCTCTTTGTGGCTTCTCCAACTCCAGGGCTTTCGCTGACATCAGCATAGCCCCATGGGTCTTTGTGTTAGTCTGGGTACTTTAGAGAAACAAATCCACAGAAATTTAAGTATAAGAGAAAGTTTTATATAAACCTTAAGTGCACATCAAGAAAACATCCCAACCCAGTGCTGCCCAAACACCCAAGTCCAACATTAACCCGTTAACCTATATGGCCAACACCAATCCACAAAGTCCTCCTCCATCTCACAAAACAGACACATGATGTCTACTGCAGGAGGAAAGCCGAGTCTTTGAATGTGTAAGCATCTCAGCACTGGCAGGGGTCTCCACACAGGTGCTCCAGCACCCAGGGCTGCATTGGGGTAGGTACATGTAGGTTCTCCTCAGGGCTGCATTGGGGTAGGTACATGTAGGTTCTCCTCAGAGATATCTTGCAGGAAGTGAGCCCCAACAGCTGAAACAGGGAATTGGCCAAGGCAGCTTCACCCTGGTCTGACCATCACAAAGCAAGAGACCCAATAACTCAAAAGGTGGGGGCCCACTGAGCCATTTATCCCTCTGCCCTTCAATTAACCCCACATGTGTTCTTTTAATCATTTTATTAGGGGCTCATACAACTCTTATCACAATTCATATATACATCAAATGTGTAAAGCACATTTGTACATTCATTGCCCTCATCCTCTCAAAACATTTGCTCTCCACTTAAGCCCCTAGCATCAGGTCCTCATTTTTCTTCTCCCTCCCCACTCCACCCCCTCATGAACCCGCAATAATTTATAAATTATTTGTCATATCTTGCTCTGTCCCACGTCTCCCTTCACCCACTTTTCTGTTGTCTGTTCCCTCTTTCCACCCCACCCTCCCTCTACCCTCCAGTATCGCCATTCACACCACTGGTCCTGAAGGGATCATCCACCCTGAATTACCTGTGTTTTCAGTTCCCATTTGTACCAGTATACATCATCTGGTCTAGCCAGAATTGCAGTGTAGGATTCAGATCATGATAGTGGTGGGAGGGTGGGGTGAGGAAGCATTTAGGAACTAGAGGAAAGTTGTATTTTTCATCGTTGCTACATTGCACCCTCACTGGCTCATCTCTTCCCCAAGACCCTTCTGTAAGGAGATCTCCAGTGGCCTACAAATGAGCCTTGAGTCTCCACTCCACACTCCCACTCTCATTCACTATGGTAAGATTTTTTTTCTGATGATACCTAATACCTGATCCCTTCGACACCTTACGATTGCACAGGTTGGTGTGCTTCTTCCATGTAGGCTTTGTTGCTTCTGAGCTAGATGGCTGCTTGTTTATTTTCAAGCCTTTAAGACCCCAGATGCTATCTCTTTTGATAGCCGGGCACCATCAGCTTTCTTCACCACATTTGCTTATTTACCCGCTTTGTCTTCAGTGACCTTGCCAGGAAGGTGAGCATCATGGAATGCCAGCTTAATAGAAGAAAGTTTTCTTGAATTGAGGGAGTACTTGAGTGGAGGCCCAATGTCCTTCTGGTACCTTAATACTAAACCTATAAATATATGCACATAGATCTATTTCCCTATCCTCATATATAAATATATTTGCATATGTACATGTCTCTATAAATCCCGTTTGCCTCCCAGCAATTTCCTCTATTTCTTTTGACTTCCCTCCTTTCCCACTATCATGCTCAGTCCCCACCAGGGTTTCAGCAATTTCTCTTGGTTACATTACTCTTCATCATTCCCAACCAGGTCTCCCACACCCTCCTCAGCACCAATTTGGATCACTTGTTGTTCCCTTGTTGCTGGGTGTATTAACACTACTTCCTTTCCCCACCTTCCCCTCTCCCATGTCCCCCCGGAAGTGTTGGTTCCATTATTTTTTCCTCCAATTGTTCATCCAGCCTATCTTATTAAACAGACTTGCAGAGATAAAAATATGAGAAAAAAAACAAGACAGAGTAAAACAAGACAGAGCTATAATATACAACAAAACAACAACAAAAAACCAATGACAAACAAAACCAAACAGAACGCAAGAAAGAAAAGTTTGTAGTTAGTTCAAGGATTGTTTGTTGACTTTTTGGAGTGTTTTCCAGTACAGTCTGTTGGGGCAGCACGCCCGAGACCCAAAGTCCACCTTCAGCCTTCCCTGGAGACCTTGCCACTCCATTCCCTTGCTGTTCTGTTACCCCCCCTTAATTTTTTGCCTCAGTGTGGTAGGATCAGATCAGATACAATTCCCACACTGTGTCTCTGGTGTTGTCCCCTATAAGGCTATGGGTCAGTGAGGGGTGCCATGTCTCATAGTGAGGCCGGCATGTGGTCCTCTCTGTCGACTGGCTGCTCTAATTGGGAATATCATCTTCACAACCTGGTGGGTCAGGGTGGTGCTCCATTCTCTCCTCTTCCCACTTCATCTGCTCCCGTGTGCTCCGATCAGATATGTCCCTCTCCAGGAGATGTAGATTCAGTGCCATCCTTTGAAATAAATTCTTCTGAGGGGAGGGGCAGGTGTCCACTTAGTATCTGGGGTTGGGGCCAGCCCCCTAGAGCTCTCCACTGGTTCCCTACTCCATGCCGCATGTTGCATTCACATCTTGGAGAACTGGGTTGAAGTCTGGTCCCTCTTTCCCTGTGGAGATATAAACAATACCCTCCCCTTACGTGTGTTAGTGCCCTGTGCCCCGCCACTGTTTTTTTTTTTTTCCCTTTCCCCACCTCCTTTTTAGTTGTCTACCATGTGTATCCATCTATTTGGTCTGGTCCCTGCCATATTACATGGCCCTCACCCCAGGAATGTTTGTGTACCATAGCTTTTTCCCTATGCCACGTATGCATTTTTTTTAAAGCTTACCTCGGGAGCCTTTTAATTCTTTCAATCTTTAAGTCAATGCTATATTGAGGACTTTTTTTGCTCTTTTGTGCCCTCTCAGTGAGTTTGTTCTATGTGGCAATCTCTTATTTATGCTTGGTGAGTTTTGTTCTTCTGCCCATACTGGGTCGGCAAGGAACTTTTGTAGGACTGTCTTTCTTCTAACGAATTCTTTGAGTTTGTCCTTCTCTGGCAAGACTCTTACTTTTCCACCTATCTTGATCGATAATTTGGCTGGGTAGAGTGTTCTTGGGTTTGCATTGTTTGCCTTCAGCTTTTGTTACTCCACTCTCTCCTCTTCATGGTTTCTGCTGATAGGTCTGAGCTTATTCTTATTTGGGAACCTTTATTTGTGATTGTTTGTTTTTCCCTAGCTGCTCTCATGATTTTCTCTTTTTCCTCAAAGTTGGATAATTTAACTATTATGTGCCTTGGTGGCTCCTTCTTGGGATTCAATCTAGCTGGTGTTCTTTCAGCCTCTGTTAGAGTTAGGAAAGGAAAGCGAGCTCACCTTGGGCGCACAGAATAATCACGACCAGTTGAGATGCAAAAATTTCAAAAGGAGTTTATTGATAGCTCGAGCTAGGGTTTTCCTCCCTCCTCTGCCCGGCACAATCCCTAGTCCTTTGAGTCGGCCCCTAGTCCTTTGTAGGCCATTCTGCGCGTGCTTCCTGGATTGGTCAGGCAGTGGTGGGCTGCAATTTAAATTTTATTGGTCAGTGCAGGTCAGGCAATGAGTTTTATTGGTCAGTTTGAAACAGGCAGGGTCTCATCCGATGGAGTTGCATCAGTAACCAGGAACTTGAAACTGAAACTTAGGCCTACTTGGGTTTCAGGCTTTTAGAAGCCTGTCATGGTGCAAGGTCAGGCAAATACAAACAAAAATGCAATCTATACAAGCAAAAATACAATCTAACACCTCCTGAATGGTTACCTGGTTTTCATTCATTAAGCTGGGGAAGTTTTCCTCCAAGAATTCTCTCACTATTGTTGCAGATGACTTCTTTGTTGTGTTTTCCTCTGGTAAGCCAATAATTCTAATGTTGTTACGCTTCATAGCATCAGACATAGCTCTTAAGTGTTCTTCAACTTCTCTGATGATCTTATTAGTTTTTGTCCCTGTGTGTTAAAAGTCTGCTTGGCTCTTCTCCAAGTTATTGATGTGGTTCTCTGCTTTCTCCAGTCGATTTTCGAGGACCATGTTTCTTCTACTGGTTTTTATTATCTCCTCCCTAAGCTCCTGTATTTCCCTTTGGTTTATGGCTTTTAGCTCCTCTGTCATTTTGTCCTTTTTCTCAATTGTTTCCCTCATATCCTGTATGACTCCAAGCAGCATTCTGAAAATTTCTTTCTGTGACAGCTCAATGGCTGCTTCTTCTATGCATGTCATTATGTTCAGGACACCTTCTGCCATTGCCTTTTGTTTTTCCTTTTTTTTCATTGAGATAGTTGGGGCTGATGGCTGTTTGTGTTGCGTTGTTTTAGAGGAGCCAGGTGCCATTTTCCAGGGAGTCGAAGAGCACTGGCTCTCTCTGGGAGACTTGTAGGAATGCTTCTTCAGACTACCTACAGCTAATTTCACTATGAAATTAACCTACCACTTTATTCTCCTGGGGCTTCCCTCTCAAGGGAGTGCCCCAGAAAGCTGGTGGGTTGCCTGCTTTGGTGTTGCGGAGGTTGGGCAGAGGTTCCAGGATCAGCTTGGAACATTGAGGAGTGTTGGGCAAGCTACCTTAGGACCCCATGCACACAGGCAGGGATTCCCCAGTAAGAAGTTGAGCAGAGTATCCCCTGGTGGAGGTCAGCATGGCCTTCCCCAGCCTCAGGCTATCTAAACAGGGTGGAGCTCACCTAGATGGGCGTGGCGCAGGCATAAATGCACTAGGCTAAGGGGAGTGGTCTGGAGGTTAGCAGTAGTGTGTGAGAGACCAAGAAAGCAAAAAAGAGGAGAAAAAAATTAAAAAGCAACCCTGCTGAGCCTGTGGGAGGTGAGGAGTGAGGGGAGGAGGGATATAGTGAAGAGATGGAAACAAACACATCATTGTAGCTGAGTCCCAAACCCCACCAGGGGAGTTGCAAGGATTTAGTCCCTGCTCAGAGGCTGCAGTGGCAAGCTGTGGCTGTGTTGAGAAAAAGCCCCTGCACAGCCCTCCAATACTGAGGGAGGGACAGAGAGGAGATGGAAACAAGAAAAACAATGTAGCTAAACCCTGGTCCCTGCCCATGGATCTGAAAGGGTCCATTCCCTGCCCTGAGGCGGGCCCTTTCAAAGTGGCTTTGTTGAGTCCAAGCCGCCCTACAGGCTCCAAATGGTCCTGGCTCTGGCAGACAGTGGTGGCGCCAAGATCAAGCCCCAGCCAGCTTCCACTGAGGTAAGCCAAAAGCCTCCAGCCCCTCAAAATCCCCTGGGTCTGTGCCTACTTATCTTTATGATGCTCCTCCTGCATTTCAGCAGTGTTGAGTTTCCTTCTAAGCAACTCTCCTCAGCTGAATTCTGCGGAGTCCCTCTGGTATGTGTTACTCCGTCACCATTTTACTGGAAGTCCCTCCCCCACATGTGTTTATTGGCCAGGTTGGCACAATAAACCAACTAACTCAGTCTTGTAGAGAGTCCCTCAGGGAGTGAGCATGTGTTCAGTCTTCATTAGCTTTTTTTGAAAATCTCTTTAGCGCCTCCAAATGAGGTCATCAAGCTGTGATTCAATTGACAGACTAAGCTCCACCCCTTAACTCTTAATCCTCTCAAATTGACAACAGATTCTATAGCTACCACAGCTGATAATCAGAGCTCTCCACTTAGAAAGTGGTGCATAACAATCCTTGTTTACAGGTTTAGCATTTACACAGACTGTTCAAAAGGAAGGATGGCAGTTCAAGCACACTAAATTCTTGTTGGGGGGAATTTGAGACTCTCTGCTTTCATAAAGATTTACAGTCTCAGAAACCTTTTACAGGGTTAGAATTGCCATGATGGCAGTGGAGTTGGTTTTGACTTGGCCTCACAAATGTCAACATATAGAAACCCAAACCTGGCTGACTGTGCTATGTGTATGTGAATTTATTAGTATCCCCTCATCTCTCTCCCTCATTAATGTCTTCAATATTTTTTAAAAATCATTTTATTGGTGAATTTTATAGTTCTTGTCACAATCCATACATCCATACATCATGTCAAGCACTTTTGCACATATGTTGCCATCATTGTTTTCAAAATATTTTCTTTCTACTTGAGCCCTGCTATCAGCTCCTCATTTATTTTTACCTCCCTCCCTCCCTCCCTCCCTCCCTCCCTCCCTTGTGAATGCTTGATAAATTTTAAGTTGTTATTATTTTTTTTCTTACGTCCTCTGCTGTATCCCTTCACCCACTTTTCTGTTGTTTGTATCCCTGGGTTGGGGATCAGCTCCTCCTTTCTCCCCCACCTTCCCCCTAAACTCCTGATTTTGCTACTGTCATTATTGGTCTTGAGGGGTTTATCTGATCATGTCTTCCAAGTTGAATACATTTTTTAAGTGACTTCTAAAATTGTTTGAGAACCTACAGGTTATAAGTTAGTTTTAAGCAAGGAACTTGGCCTAATTCTGATCCACCTCTTATATATGCCAAAACTCGATCTTTGTCATAACTAAGTAAATAGCACAATTAATTGTCCCCTTAATTTTAAACTATTAATCCTTTTCCTTCCCTAATAGCAATCATTATAAGTATTCCTAATAAATAGGAAATTTATAGCAGATAATTATAATGCAAATTTTTAAAATTATCTAAGTCCTAACATTTAAACCTAACTACTATAAGTGTTTTAGTCAAAAAACAATATTTAAAGTCAGTAAAAATAACCACACCATCATTTAAAAAAAATTTTAAATTATAAGATCATTTTATTGGGGATTCTAACAACTCTTATTGTATCAGGCATTTTGGTACATATGTTGCCATCATTCTTTTCTAGACATTTACTTTCTCTTCAGCCCTTGGTAGCAGCTCCTCTTTTTTCCCCTCCCTCACCACCCCACCATTGTGACCCCTTGATAAATAATAAATTATTATTATTTTCATATCTTACACCAACCAATGTCTCCCTTTCCCCATGTACACCAACATTTTTTAAAATTAAATATTTTATTGGGGGCTCTTACATCTCATCACAATCCACACAACCATTAGTTGTGTCAAGCACATTTGTACACATGCTGCCATCATTTGCAAAGCATCTTCTTTCTACTTGAGCCCTTGGTGTCAGCTACTCATTTTCCTCCTCCCTCCCTCATGAACTTTTGATAGGTTATAGATTATTATTTTCATATCTCACATCATCCTCTGTTGCCCTTCACCCACTTTTCTGTTGTTCTGCCCCTTGGATGGGGCTATATGTTGATCCTTGTGATCAAGATCCCCTATTCCCTCCTGCCCTCCCCCCATCCTCCTGGTATCTCTACTCTCATTGTTGACCCTGAGAGGTTTATCTATCCTGGATTTTCTGTGTTGTGGGCTCTTATCTGTAGCAGTGTACATACTCTGGTCTAATCTGATTTGTCACGTAGCATGGAGGTCATGATAGTGGGGGGGAAAGAAGCATTAAGGAACTAAAGTTGTGTGTTTCATTGATGCTACACTGCACCCTGACTAGCTCATCTCTTCCTTGTGACCTTTCTGTGAAGGGATGTCCAATTATCTACAGATGGGCTTTGAGCCTCTACTCCATGCCCTCCCCCCAATTCACATTGGGTAAGATTTTGGTTTTGGTCTTATATGCCTGATTCCTGGACCCATGGATATCTTATGATCACACAGGCTACTGGGTTTCTTCCATGTAAACCTTCTTACTTTCCAGCTAAATGGCCACTTGTTTATTTTGAAGCCTTTAATACTCCAGAGTTATATCATTTGATATCTAGGCACCATTAGCTTTCTTTACCATATTTGCTTATGCACCCATTTTGTCTTCAGAAATCGTGTCGGCAACGTGACTATCACAGAATGCCGATTATTAGAAAAAAGTGTTCATGTGTTGAGGGAGTTCTTGAGTTGAGGCCCAATGTCCATTTGCAACCTTAATTCTTATCATATAGATATAAGTACATAGATCAGTTCTCCTCTTTTATATATAAATATATTTACATGTGTACATGCTTGTATTTAGACCTCTAAAAGTGCCCTTTGTCCCCTGGTTCTTTCCTCTATTTCCTTTTACTTTCCTCTTATCCCACCATCATGTTTGGCCTTCATTCAGGTTTAGTAAGTCCTTGCTGCTACATTGTCCTTGATTAAGCCCCACTAGGCATCTTGTGCCCTTCTCTCCATTGATTTTAGGTCACTTGTTTTTCCCTTGTCCATGGGTTGGTTGTACAACCCTTCCTTTCTCCCACTTCCCCTTCTCCTGTATCCTCTGGGAATTGTAAGTTCCACTGTTTTCATCTCTGAATTGTTTATCCTACCTGTTTTATCTAGATAGACATGCAGAGACATTAATAAGTGCAAAAACCAGGCAAAGCCAAACAAAACAACGAAGGAAGACAAAACCAACAAAAACAATGACAACAACAACAAAAACAAAAGAGCAATAACAAAAAAAAGCCAATGACAAAAATAGAAAAGCTTATAAATATTTCCAGGGTTGTTTTTTGACACTTAGGAGTGTTTTCGAGTCGAGTCTGATGGATGCCACACTTTTGTCTCCAAAGTCTATTTTTGGTATTCTGGGGATTTCATCGCTTTACTCCCCTTGCTACTCTGTTGCATGCCCTTGGTGTTTTGCCTCAGTGTGATGGGGTCAGATGGGACACAATTCCCACACTGTCTCCCGTGTTGTCACTGTTGCATTACGGTTCAGCCAGGGACATTGAAACACTATCATTTCTAATGTCTGTGTATCACTAGTTGTTTGAAGAATAGCTAAGGCATTATTAAACATAATTAACATGCATCTAAAACTGAATTTTTAAAAATCTAGTAAAGATTTATCTAACTCAGTGGTTTTCAACCTTCCTACTGCCATGACCTTTTAATGCCGTTCATGTTGTGACCACCCAACCATAAAATTAATTTCCTTGCTACTTCATCGCTGTAATTTTGCTACTGCTATGAATTGGGCAACCCTTGTGAAAGGGTTGTTCAAACCCCAAAGAGGTCGCAGCCCACAGGTTGAGAGCCGCTGATCTAACTCTAATATTCACGTTCCATAGTCCTATATGCAGGTTGGAAAGGGGGAACTGATTACAAGGATCTACATATAACCTCCTCCCTGAGGGATGGACAACAGAAAAGTGGGGGAAGGGAGACATTGGACAGTTCAAGATATGACAAAAATAATAATATATAAATTATTTAGGATTAATGAGGGAGGAGGGAGCAGAAAATGAGGAGCTGAAGGTGGAGAGCAAATGTTTTGAGAATGACGAGGGCAATGAATGTACAAATGTGCTTTATACAATTGATGTATGTATGGATTATAATAAGAGTTGTATAAGCCCCTAATAAGATGATTTTAAATACAGCCCTAAATACTGCAAAAATTCATGGAAAGTAAATAAAATGGAGAAAAGAACCGATAAGTTTGAGGCCAGTGATATATTTATGTAATATTTCTATAAATAGAAAGAAGGGGGAGTGACTTTTAAGGAGAAAAATAGTAATGGAATTAAGGATTATTAATTCCAAAAAGTTGAATCTGAATACGAACAGAGAGATGCATCATCTATAAGAACAATTGACTGGCTGGTAATTATTTCAAAATTACTCAGAAAAAATTCTTAGAAATAGTCTGTTAATGCTTGGAGTCAGAACTCAGAATGAGGAGCCCTGATGGCATAATGGATTATATCCAGGTATCTGACCGCCAAATCAGCAGTTCAAAATCACCACTCACTCCACAGGAGAAAGATAATTCTCTCTACTCCTATAAAGATTTATCATTTCAGAAAACCACAGGGGCCATTTTGCCCTGCACTATATAGAGTCACAATGAGTCAGGATGGACTTTATGGCAGGGAGTTTTGAGTTTGGGGATAGGGGGGAAAAAATGATTCTGTGAGGCTTAATTCAAGAATGGATTAACTTTTTACAGATCTAAAAACATATTATCATTTGGCATTAGCTCATGATCTTAATACACCAACATAGCAGTTCTTCACTTCCTGTGTCTTACTTTTTATAGTGCCATAAACAAATCAATTTCTTGCCTTCCCCATGTTGTTTTTACAAATCCACACTTTTAGCTATAGGAGTCTGTCTTTGAAGTCATTTTAAGATTTTGCATTATTATTCTCATTCAGGTTCCTAAACCTTCATATGATTTTTAAATTCTGGGATAGGTTACAGGATTCAAACCAGTGTTGAAAAGAAAGATCTAAGGAAAATATATACATACAGAGATAGTTGCCCTCCATGTGTTTGTTTCAGCGATGGATGTTAGTGGTGCTAAGTCATCCAGATTAATGAACAACTCTCAGGAGGATAACGGGGTATGGAAGATGTGGTAGTTAGGTTTATTATGTCAACCTGGCCAATAGGAACATATGGGCGGAGATTAATCAGCTCGCAAAGAGATAAATGGCTCTGCAAGGCCTGCTCCTGTCTTTCTTGCTCTCCAGTGATCAGACCAGTGCGCTGCTGCTTGAGCTCGTTTTCTACCTCAACCCGTGTGCTACACTACCTTTGGGTCAAGCCAACCCATGGATCATGTTACTAGAGCTTGAGGCTCCTTCAAGACCTTCTTTATCATGATGTTGGTGCATACATCACTTGAGTTCAGTCTGGCGGATCCTGTCACCTTGAATTGCTTGCATTGGACATCCCATCTGGGCCTGCTACTGACAGTTGCTGACCCACCCTGCTGTCAGCTGCCTGCAGGCAGGCTCTTGCTGTTTTGCATCCTGATGGAACTCTGCTACCTGCTTCCTTTACCTTGGACTGGCAGCCCACATAAGCTGAAGGATTTTCAGTATGTTAATTGTTCCACAAAAGGGAGTTGAACAGAGCGCTCTGTACTGCTGTGTGGACTAATTAGCTGCTATATTCCATCTCACTGTATAAATCTATCTATCTATCTATCTATCTATCTATCTATCTATCTATCTATCTATCATCTATCTATCTTCATAAGTGTCTTGGTTTTAATTCCCCTAGAGAACTCTGCCTAACATGGAAGATAATAAGGATCCTTCCTAAGTTTCCTTTTACACGTTTCTTCTCACCAGTGAGTCACCAAAGGGGTCCAACATTTGATTGGCAAGTAAAGAAAACAGAAAGCAATTGTTTCATGGGGAGGTGGGGCACAGTGTAAATATAGTAGAGCTTGATAGCCTGGGTTGAAGCCACCCAAATGTTTGTTCCAAAAGAGCCACATGATTTGATGATATTAACAACAAAGTGAAGTTCAGCAAAGGCCTTAGAACCCATTGTGGTAGTTATTTAATCTGTTGTCAATTTGAGAGGATTATGAGTAGAGGGGTAGAGTCTAGCCTGTCAATCAGGTCACAGCCAATGAGGCCTCTGTGTGGGCATGACCTTTTCCCGAGGATTCTGGGAATTCCTGTATTCCTCCTTGGAGGCTGGAGACACACACTCTCTCTGCTCATTCCCTGAGAAACTACCTATTGACCAGACACATGAAACTCTGCTGATGGCAGGAGAGCCCTGTACCTGGAGAAGCCATGTGCAGAGATACTGCCAGCACTGAGATACTTCCACTGGCACCAGATCCACAAGACTTCCCACCCACTAGCCTGTGATCTTCCTGCATTTAGTGTTTTGTGAGTCTGAAGAGGACTTTATAAATTCATTTTGGACATATGGGCTAATATCAGACTTATGGACATGAACTGGACTGGATTGGGATGTTTTCTCAATGTTCAATTGCTCTTGCATATAAAGCATTTTCCTATATACATATGAGTGTTTATGAGTTTGTTTCTCTAATCTACCCAGACCAACACATCCATTGAAAGTAAAGAGTGGTTTAGGGTCATGAAAATGCCTCCCTGGTACCCAGCACAGAGAATAAAATGTAGTCAGTGAGTTCAAGTCAAAGGCTGCCAAGAATAAGATAACTGCCAAGAAAAGGAGGAGTGCCCAGCCATATGGAAGTATTGATATTTGGGTTTGTGGAAGACAGATAGGGCCAAAATAGGTCATGAGCAAAAGCTGCTCAAATCAGGTGTGTGTGTGTGTGTGTGTGTGTGTGTGTGTGTGTGTGTGCTATTTCTGAGGGTTAACGCTCTGGAGAAGATTGAACTAGCTGGAGTTGGTTGAGGTAGATTTATAGGTTATTGTTTTTAAATTTGATGCTTTCTATCATGGTCTCCCTCAATCACATAGGCTTTCTGAGTGAAATTCTTGTCTTTTCTGAACTCCAAAAAACATTTTCTTCCAATTTATAAGCCAATATGGGTGGCCACCCTATCATTCCCAAATAAAAGAAAAAGTTGAAAATAAATTATAATTTTTAGCTTGAGGCTTGAGTCAAATTGGGCAATAGTGAATTTTCTATATCTTTCTGGTTCACTTTAAATTGAAATATATTATGTGTAACAAGAGAGAAAGATTCATAATCAAGCAGTAAGCAGTGAAAGGAAGGGCAATTTGGCTTCTTTGTTACAGTCTGTCAAAGTAGTAATTGATATGAAATTTGGAAGGAATGTTAGAAATTTGAGAAGCAGACTATATGTGTTTCAAGGCAGAATTAGAAAAGAATGGAAAGCAACACTTGGCTTGAAACATTTCAAAATGGTTATTTAATAATTGATCTTTCACTGTGATTTTTGTTCCAAACACGAACTCTGTTGACATTATTATTTTGCTCTTTCATGACTAATATAACCCAGTCCTGATAGAGATAAATCTAGACTCCTCATGATTCATTGGATGCCTTCAGATGCCTTAAAACACAAGACACAACAAGAGGGAAGCGTCATGATGGCATCCAGGTAGAATCATCTGTCCCTTGCTCCTGTTGTTAGAGCAGAAAATTAAGAGTTAGGCATGGGAGCAAGCCTGAGGCAAAAGCAATGGGACTGACAGTTTCAGAGGGACTTGGGGGGAGAGGAGGCGAGGGAAGGGAGCGGTGAGCAAACAATGCCACAGACAGGGGAGCGACTAGGGAATTAAAATCAACAACAGAACAAGGAAGACAGAGAGATTCCAGCGGTGTTGGAGAAACAGCAACTAGCTGAGAGGAATCACTAAGAGGAAGCAGAAGGGCGAGCATGATGGTAGGGAAGAAGGTCAAAGGGAACAGAAAAAAGATATAGGAAGCAAAGCTATGGATACAGGTATGAACATAGGTGTGTATATATATACATACGTAAATACATTAATTCATAAAAATAGATTTATTGGCCTGTGTACATAGGCAATACACTGAGGAAGTGGATGGACTTTGGGCCTCTGCTCAAGCCCTCCCTCAACTCAAGAACACTTTGTTTTAACAACCTGGCATTCTGTGATGCTCACCCTCCTGACATGATTGCCGAAGACAAAATAGATGCACAAGCAAATGTGGTGAAGAAAGTGAATGCTTCCTAGCTATCAAAAGATCTAGCAGAGGGGAAAAAAGATATAACATCTGGGGTTTTAATGACTTGAAGTTAAACAAGCAGCCATCAAGCAGCAAAGCAACAAGCCCACATGGAAGAAACACACTAGCCTATGTGATCAGGACATGTCAAGAAAATCAGGTAACAGGTACCAGAAAACCCCAAAATCACATATTGTTAAGAATGAGGGTGTTGAAACAGAGACCCCATAACCCATCTGTAGACAATAGGACATGCCCTCCCAGAAGGGTCAGTCACAAGGAAGGGATGAGACAACCAGGGCACAGCATAGCACCAATGAACACACAATATTACTTTGATTCTTTGAGACTTCCTCACACACACACCCTTCCACAATCATGACCCCAGTCCTGCCTTTCAGTTCTGGCTAGACCAGAGCATTTACACTGGTACAGATAAGAGCTCATGACACATGGAATCCAAGTCAGAAAAACCCATCAGGAACAGGAATGGGAGTCGTGATACCAGGAGAGTAGGGGGATGGTGGGGGGATAAGGGAGAGAAAGGAGAACCGATCACAGTGATAGACACATAACCTCCTCATCTCCTCTGATGGGGCTGAACAATAAAAATGAGGGTGAATGTGTAAGATATGAAAATAATAATTTATGAAGGGGTCACAAGGGAGGAAGGGGGGAAAGGAGGGATAAAAAAGGAAGTGATACCAAGGGTTCAAAAAGAAAGTAAATCTTTAGAAAATGATGATGGCAACATATGTACAAAAGTGCTTGATACAATTGATGTATGAATTGTTATAAGGTTTTTAAGAGCCCCCAATGAAAAGGTTTTTTAAAAAGATACAAAACATAATTGCTCAATAAATGCTTTTTGAATGACTATCTACAAATGTATGCAGCACAGAGTTGACACAACTAGTTTCCATAGAACTTGTCATCTTATTCACTTGATTTTAAAATCTGTCTATTCAGAGGTAACCCTTTGATGAGCATACATATAAGATACAAATTCTCCTATTTGGGGCCCATTCAAAGAGATCTACACTCACACCTCCTTCTTACCAGTTTTCCAGTCACTGACCATCCAGCTATTGGCCAACGCACATGAATCAGGTTAGAGTCATACATTTGGCCAGTTCTCCTTCCAGGTCAACAGAACAACCAGGTGTACTGCTCAAAGGTCTGCCCCCTGGGAGGATTTTCCTCCACCACTGTCCTTCAGGGAGACCCAGAAAGGGGCTGTGGTACCACTGCTGCTAGCCACCTTCAAGAGATACTTGCATATCATGCAGCACTGCCGGTAAACCAAGCACGAGGTTTCTGTTCCTTAGTTAACAGGCCACCAATGAACTCCCCACGAGGCCAGAGGTGCAGACTGGGCAAAGGAAGGTATCGTGACCCGAGTGGAGTCTATAGGCACGTAGGCCACATCTTCATGCAGCTTCCTTGTACCTCCAGTTCCCGTTCTCGCCTGATCACATATGTTCCACTCCAGTGCTATTGCAAGTCCCGCTTTGTGACAAGGGGGTTCTATGTCTGAGTAGGGACTCACAGGCACCTAAAAGAAGCAATAACACTCAACTTCTCCCTCTCCCACCATCCCTCATACTGCAAAGCTCTAGCACGACCAGCAATTTTGGTCTCCGTATTAAGTAGTCATAACATGAACGGAAACCATCATTTTAGCTAAGGTAGCTACCACATGTTGTATTCAGACTTGCTGATTTGGAATGTCCTTGAAGTGGATATTTTATATTTCTTTCTTAAGAAAATAAACAAAAGCCTCAAACAAAATCAAGCCAACTCTTTATTTACATGAGATACTACAGACACTTTTGGTCCCAACCCTAGATCCTTAATTCAACACAAAACTCCTGAGTTAGACTGAGTTCACTAGAGAAATAAATCCAGTGACATTCATGTATGTGTAAAAGAGAGCCTTATATCAAGAAGTACAGGCAAACCTTCTACCCAGTCCGACTCAGGTCCATAACTCTGATACTAGTCCATAAGACCCTCTTCAGACTCCCAAAGTTACATACAATGATGCAGAATTCAGGAATATCACCAGCCAGTGAGTGCAAAGTGGATCTAATGGTGGTGTCTCTGGAAGCTCTCCGAGTGAATCAAAAACAGGAAGGTAAAGGCAAGGGGGTGGGGATTCCCATGACCCTCCTTATGAGAAGGCCATGCCCACAAGAGACGCCATCAGGCTGTGACAGGCCTAATTGACAGGCCATCCTCTGCCCCTATACTTTTATATCTTTCAGTGGACACACAATTATATAACTACCATAATCTCTAATCATTCATTCTAGTGAGAAAATCAATCAATCCTATTCATGGGGTTCTCTGGCCACGGCTGCTAAGATCCACTTTGATGGAAAAGCCCCATATGTACTTTATCCAACACAATAACCATCAGCCATCTGTGACTAATGCATACTGTGTATATTCTTGTTGCTGTTATTTTTTTTCTTTTAGTGAAACAAAAAGCTAGTCAAAGATAAAGAACCTATTTGGTTACAAGGAAAACTTAAAGTAGTTCATCTACCCTTAAGGACACCTAGTGCAATGGGAATGGAAATCGAGAGATTGATTTTGTTTTTTTAATGTGGGGTTTCTCATAAGCATGAATGAATAAAGATCTAATGCTAACAGAATACAGTGAATAATAAGGACTTCTCTTTTCCAGAAGTTAGAGAGATTGGAGTTTTCTAAAACTGACTTAATTGAATTTCAAAAATGTAACTGGAATTCCACAATTTATGTTCAATAATTATTTTGATGAATGTACCCCAGCTTGTGCACATAGTGCTCTTATTGTTCGGTGTCATTGAGTCAATTCTGAGTCACAGCGGATCTACGTAGAACCGAAGGAACCAGTGCCCGGCCCGCTGCTGCCATGTTCACAGGACTCTGATGTTAGAACGATAAGGCAGCCACCCTGTCAGTCCTTCCTGTCGTTTGGCTGACTTGCCTCTTACATTTACCTTGTGTCCATTGATGAAACCTACAGTGACACTAGAACAATTTGGAAAGAGCTGTTTGCCATATGTGCTTATGTGACTTGGTGAATGAAAAATGTTGACAGAAGTGACAGTGGTCAGTAATTAGTCCATTTCCAAAATAGAATCCAATCTAAGCACAAAGGTTTTTCTCACACAACTATCTGTGTTTATTTTACCCACGCTGAGCCTATACAGTTGGAATCTCAGTGTGTTTCACAAAAGACTAAAGATTCACTGATATTTAAAATCAGTGTTATTCATTTTTAGCACTTAGAATCTTCCAAGTAATCATTGGAAATTGGAAATCATAATGAAGACCCTATGAGCTCATCTGCAACCTCTATTGTTCCTTTTGAAGCTGCTGGGACGACTGTGAGTGTGGAGCAAAGACATGGAGGCACGACCAGCTTCACTTGAATTCTGTCTTCTGAGAAGCCTGGGTCTGATCGTTCGATCATTCTAGCGTTCTGTGTCCTCGTTTGTAAAAAAAAAAATTGAACTAAATTGTGACCTTAGATTTTCACATTTTATTGTCTGGTAATGGTATTAACAAATATACCTGATATGGTTAGATATGATAGTTTTGTCAAGCAAGGATATTAAGAAGTAGCATATATAGTCTCACCATGATTTCATAAAAAGTAGTGATCTCTGGTGGAATAGAACTTTCTGCATTGGTTACTACACACAAATTTGAACCTACCAGCCAATCCTCAGGAGAAAGACGAGGCTGTATTCCCTGATACAAATTTAGTCTCGGAAACCCAAAGGGGCAATTCTAGTAGGCTCTATGGGTTGTCATGAGTTGGAATTGACTTGATAGCAATGGAGGCTTTTGTTTTTTAATTTTAGCACCTGCCCCCCCCAAAAAAATCTACAATGAACTTTAAAAAATCATTTTATTGGGGGATCATACAACTCTTATCAAAATCCATCCATCCATCCATCCATCCATTGTGTCATGCACATTTTTACATTTGTTGCCATCATCATTTTCAAAACATTTTCTTTCTACTTGATTCCTTGGTATCAGCTCCTCATTTTTTTTTTTAAATCTAAGTAAGCTTAGCGTTATGGAAACCATTCTAGGAAAGCCAGATTTATCTTTCTTGGACTTTGCTATTGACAAGTATACATCTTTGGAGCAGCATTTGGAAGCCCTGGATCTTTACAGCCCTCTTTCTTACTTTTTGACAAAAACAAACAAAACAATAAAATTGTAAAGTAAAGTTAATCGCTAACAGCAACAATAAAAACCTGATAAAAGAGTAGGTAGACCTTTCCTCTGAACCCTTACTCACAGTTTGCTGTTTACTTTGTTTATTATTTCTTTACTCATTAACTCCTAATAGAATTCCCCTATTTAGAAGTACCACTATCTAAATGTTGCTTGACTTTGCATAAGGAGTCACTTAGTGATAATGTGCACTAACTGTTTTTCTCTATCTGAAATCTGTTATTTCTTTATTATTAGTCTTTTTTTTCATTATAATAAAAATTCATAACCATTTCATTGCTCAATTGTTGCATACAGCTAATGGCTACTGTATTGTACAACACAGAGTTACACAAACATTTTTGTCATCACAGCTAATTCTGTGTAACTTATACAGAAGACAATGATTTTTTTAAAACCCATAATTTCTGGTTAGTAGTGTGACAGCAAGCAGGTCTTTCACTTTGGGACAGTTATCAAGTGAGTTCCTCACAGAATGTAAAGAGCTACATCTTGTTTTAGGAATTTTCTTCATCCTGGTATTTTCAACCTTAGTTTATTCTGACATTCTGCAGTAGCACATCTTTGTTTGGCTACTTTCCTTCTACTTCTGCTTGTGTAATAGGGCAAGGGAGGGCATTGTTTATAATATTGGTTTCTTGAAATCAAGATTTGGAACCATTTTTGGGTTCCAATATTTTATAGAAAACACAGAATTTTTTAGAACAGCTGCTCTGTTTGGAATACTCATGCCTCTTCTCCCAGGCCCTCTTCCACATCCCGCCTCCTCACCCTGTCTCAGTTTACATGGATGTAGTCTAAGAGGCAAACCTGCCAAGCAGTCTCAAATATGCTCCATCTGTTCAACACCCAATCTCCAGTTAAATGAAGCTAAGTAAACACATTTTCTGGGAGAACTGGGCATATTTCTGTAGTGGAATTGTATGGCAACATCTCTACACACACCTTCCACAGCATTTGCTACTGAGATTTGTTATTCTTTAAGGTTATTTCAGATCATACTGTAATTAGCACTGCAGTTTTGGCTTGTTTTAAAAATAATTATCTACGAAACACACACATACACAAAGAAAGATGAAGGTTGGTGGTTTTTTGGTTAATTTAATCAGCCACAGAAGATAATTAAGCCTTTTCCTGTAAAGAAATCACTCAGAGAATGAATTATTCTGTTAAGTTACCTGCACTGATCTCATTTATCAGATGCTGGACACTTCATCTAGTGCTGTCTAGAAAGAGGATCTCTACATCTCTATTTCCATCCACATCCGGCATTCCCATCTCTCTCATCCCTTCCTCACTGACAACCCCAGCAAATACTTCAAGGACAGTAAAATGAATGGTATTGGTTGTTCTAATGGTCAATCCGAAATGTGATACCATTTTCCCTGGAAATTGTGCTGTGCGCTGTCATTCCTGAATGAATGAGAGAGAAGAGTGTGTCAAATAAAAACCAGAGTATTGTAGCCATCTGAGGAAGCAGGGTGAAGGGCCGGTAACAAATGAATATTGAATATCAACTTCTGATAGCTCTGTTTATTTCTTTCTTTAGTTTGGCACTAACGTGTGTCACGAAATAATTGAAATCAGCTTCATGTTTACTTTTTTCCTTTTATAACCAATAGGTAGAATCACATTTAAATTTATTTTCCCATTTGACTGTGGAATATAATACATATAAAGAAAAACATATCTGATGCTACTGCACAGCCTCCCTCATCCAAATAGTGACAGTATCCCAGTCAACCCCTTGGATGTGGCTTCTTCTCCCTCTCCTTCCTCCTCCTCTTCCTTTTGTTTTCCCACTCACCTTCCTCCTGACCCCTTTGCCCATTCCTTCCAGTCCCAGCCTCAGTAGAGTCTTCAAAGTCTTTTCCTCTGGTGTAAATACCATTTGCTCCCCTTTCTTCCTTTATAATAATGGTGTCAGGAAATAGTTGTCTTTAGGAGATTGACTACATTTGCTGAGAATAATGTCCTCCAAAATTGTATCCGTACGTATCATGAGGTTTTTGAGGGTTTTCAGGGGGCATGATATTCCGTTGTGTGTACCAGGGTTTGTTTATCCATTCCTCTACAGGTGGGATTTATCGAAATATACACAACGAACATGGGACTGTATGTGTATATGTCTCTTTGTGTTTTGTTTTGTATTTCATTCGTAAATATACCATGTAAAGGGTTTGCAGGATTATGATGTATTTGTATTTGCATTTGTATGGAGGCACCATGCTGTGTTTCATAGTGATTGTACAATTATGCAATCCCATCAGAAGTATATGTGTTCCAATCTCGCCATCTCCTCTGGCCTTTATTATTCTCTGTTTTTAAAGAAGAATGTTGTTAAGACTATCCGTATGAGGTGGTGTATGTGAGCAATTTCTCCACAGGAGTGTTTGAATGAACAATGTTTCAGACCATAGAGCCTAAAATTTGTTACAGGCCTCCAATGAGCTTACTCAGTTGGTCCATGGTTGGTGATGGAAGTCCTGACCTTTTGACATCACTGTGCATCACATTGCTTTTTCCTAGCTTCCAAGACCAGCCTATTAGCACATTTCCCTAGTCTCCTGGGATTCTTGCCAGGGCATTAAGTCATGGGAGAGTGGTATCATATGGGCAAAGTTTTCCTTTTTTAATGTTATAGTCTGGTCTCCATGAAAACCAACCACTTACATGCTTTTGAACATGCTTCTGACCCTCGTTGAACATGTTGTTTTGATTCTGAAGCTTCTTAGAATAGTCCTCCCTTTATTCTCACTGCATGCAGACTTAAGACTTTCTCACCTGTGTTACAGGGTAACATAAAAATATTCTTTCCCGCCAAAAGTGGATTCATTTTCTCTTTCTTTTTTTTTAATAAATCATTTTACTGGGGGCTCTTATAACAATCTCATTTTATCTTTCAAAGTAGACAATTCTCCAAAGAAAAGCAAAGCACATAGAGAGCTAGCCTTTAAAAGAGATACCACTTCTGCAGAACTGGAAAGTATAGAGGAGTTATGATTTTTTAAAGCATCGAGTCAGATGCACCCATTCCAATTTCAGAGTCCTGCTCTTTCCCAATTACTGCCCTACTTTGGCATAGCCGATTGCTGAGATTGGGAATTCAACATGTTCCCGTATTTTGCTACACTGATAATTACATTCTGGGCCTGAAACTTACCTTTCTCTGTTCTCTGCTTGTAGATACGTGTCTCCATTTGCTGCTCAGGAGACTCTGACTTTCACGTTTCACCTCAAATTGCTGATTCATCGCTCTCTAAGTGTGTCATGCTCAGGAGGACCCTTCTTACCCAGTTCCATAAATTGTTCAGTGGCACGGGACACTGCTTCTGTCAGTTCATTCCCATCCACTACTATTCTAGTCACCAACTATGAATGCTGAGACAGCTGTAACACTTCACTATAGCCATGCTATAATGTATCCACTTATATAACCAGTAATCTGAGGGGTACCCCAAACACGCAGAATCGCACTGGGCAGAGCGGAGCATTCAGACTGTGCATTTTCCCCTGTAGGCGAACATGAAGCAATTTTCTCTGAGTGCACCCAGTGGCATCTCCTGGGAAGGTTCTCTGGTGACAGTGACTTTTTTCATAAAAGCAGTTTCCCTCAATCCCCGTTGTTTTTTTGTGATGGCTGATTTAAGAGAACACTGTGTGGCTGTGACATTTTGTTTCTTGCTAGGGAAAAGTGGCACAGAAACTGTTGTGATTTTGAACACAGCATAAAAGGACAGTGCTGTGGGAAAAACTCAAGTATAAATGTGGTTTCTCATTTCAAAAAAAGGTGATATGTTCATTGATGATGAACCTTCTTCTGGACATCTATCAGCTTCCCAAATGGACTCGTAGTGTGTTCAGAGTTTGTTTCACCAGGTCAGACTGTTAACCAGGCTTTCTATAGAGGTTCTGAAAAGATTGTGTAACAATATGCAACAAAAAAGGCCTGGTTTATGGCAGACAGAGACTGGTTTTGTCACCATGAAAATGCTCCTCCTCATGCAGCCATCTCAGTGTGCCAGTTTTGGGCAAAAAACAGCATGCCTCTCTTGCTCCACCCACCTTACTCACCTGACCTCACTCTATGTGACTTCGTTTTGTTTCCTTGAATGAAGAGGGACATGAAAGAACAGCGTTTTGAAGACATAGAAGAGGTGAACAAAAAAACAAGGGAGGTTCTGTCAGCCATCTAAACAGATGAGTTTGAAAAATGTTTCCAAGAATGGAATCACAGATTTGACAAATGTATTGAGTATAATGAAAAGTAGTTTGAAGGTGATAAGGTTATTTGGAAAAAAAATTAAATACATAGCTTTGAAAAAAATCTTGTGTGTTTTTGGAGGGGGCTACAATAATTTGATATTATCTAAACGGTTTTCACTGGTTAATTCTTCCCAAATAGAAAGCTGAGTCCTTCTTCACAGGCTTTTCTTAGTCTAGAAACTCTGCTGAAACTTGTTCACTTTGGGTGACCCTGCTGGTATTTGAAAATCCATTCAGGTCACATCCATTATCATAGGAACACAAAGCTGTCAGTATGTGCGTGTGTAAGGCAGAGTTCTCAAGAGAAACAAGACCAGGACCCTTATGATTATTATGAGTAGATAGATAGGTGATCGATCGATAGATAGATTTATACAGTGAGAAGGAGTATAAGGGCTAATTAGTCCACACAGCAGTACAGAGGGCTGTCAGTTCAACTCACTTTTGTGGAGCAGTTAATATACTGAAAATCTTTCAACTCACTTGGGCTGCCAGTCCAAGGTCAAGGAAGCAGGCAGCAGAGTCTTCCCCAAAGCAAGACAGGCAGAGTCTGCCAATAGGCAACAGACAGTGATTCAGTAGCTCAGGAGGTTGGCAAAGCAGGTCCCAATGGGATCTCCTACCATGCGATGCAAAGCGACAGGATCCACAAGCCTCAAGCTCAAACTCAAGCTCAAGCGATGTACACACCAGCTGTGTGACAAAGCAGGTCTCAAATGAGCCTCAAGCTCTAGCAACACAATCCACGGATTGGCTTGGGCCACAAGTAGTACAGCACACAATTGAGGCAAAGAACCAGCTCAGCAGCAGCAGGCTGGTCTGATCTCCAGGGAGGAGGTGAGAAAGGAGTGGGCCTTGGAAAGCCATGTATCTCGTTGCCCTCCAATCAAGCTGTGACCTGATTAAACCTCACCCACACAGTCCTATTGGATTCGTTGTTACAATAAACCTAACTATCACAGGATGACACTTACAGACTATTTAAAAGACTGGTTGATCAGAGTCATATTGTCAGGCTTTTCTTGTGAACCACCGTTCTGTGTACTTGAATTTCCAACTCTTCAGTTAGCTGTCTAGTACACTAACTGTTTGTATCATCTGTGATGGCTACATTTTCTGTTAGCTCAACTTATATGGATGGAGGGAGGGGCCAATCCAAAGCTATCAGTCAGGTCACAGTCTGATAACACCTCCTTAGGGGTGCATCATTTTTTATAAGAGAGATCTTTACCCTTATGTTGGATTGGATCCTGCATCTTGTTGCCGACCTCCTGTTATATTACCTGCTTATCCCAGGATTCATCAGTTGATTGCTGACCATGGAGTCATTCTGCTGACCTTGTCATTCAGGTATAATTTCACCAGCCTATTGCCCTCCTATTTCATATTCCTACTTTCTGCTCACCTGCTCCCATAGCTACACCAGTCAAGAGACCTCCGTCTGACTTACAGAGTTTAACTGGATTGGACTAATTTACTCAGTTGTTTCTTCCAAGACAAATTTGCTTATTCTGTGAGCAGTCCATGGTACTTCCAATATTCTTCACCAGCATCATAGTTCAAATATATCAATTAATATTTAGTCTTCTTTATTCAACTTTCACATACTTAAAGGTGATAGAAAATGCCATGGCTTGTGTCAGGCATACCATAGTCCTGAAAATAACACCTTTGATTTTTAATACTTTAAAGAGATCCTGTGCAGCATATTTACCCAATGAAACGTGTCTTTTGATTTCTTTTTTTTCTCTTTTCTTTTTTTACATTTTATTAGGAACTCATACAACTCTTATCACAATCCATACATATACATACATCAATTGTATAAAGCACATCCATACACTCCCTGCCCCAATCATTCTCAAAGCATTTGCTCTCCACTTAAGCCCTTTGCATCAGGTCCTCTTTTTTTTCCTCTCCCTCCCCCCCTCCCCCCTCCCTCATGTGTCCTCGGTAATCTGTACATCGTTATTTTGTCATATCTTGCCCTATCCGGAGTCTCCCTTCCCCCCCTTCTCTGCTGTCCCTCTCCCAGGGAAGAGGTCACATGTGGATCCTTGTAATCAGTTCCCCCTTTCCAACCCACTCACCCTCCACTCTTCCAGCATCGCCCCTCACACTCTTGGTCCTGAAGGTATCATCCACCCTGGATTCCCTGTGCCTCCAGCCCTCATATGTACCTGTGTACAGCCTCTGCTATATCCAGCCCTGCAAGGTAGAATTCGGATCATGGTAGTTGGGGGGAGGAAGCATCCAGGATCTGGAGGAAAGCTGTGTTCTTCATCGGTACTACCTCGCACCCTAATTAACCCATCTCCTCTCCTAAACCCCTCTATGAGGGGATCTCCATTGGCCGACACTTGGGCCTTGGGTCTCCACTCTGCACTTCCCCCTTCATTCAATATGGTATATATATATATACATATATATACATATACACACACATATATCTTTTTTTTTTGCATGATGCTTTATACCTGGTCCCTTGGCACCTCGTGATCGCACTGGCCGGTGTGCTTCTTCTATGTGGGCTTTTTTGCTTCTGAGCTAGATGGCCGCTTGTTCACTTTCAAGCCTTTAAGACCCCAGGCACTATCTCTTTTGATAGCCGGGCACCATCAGCTTTCTTCACCACATTTGCTTATGCACCCATTTGTCTTCAGCATATTTACCCAATGAAACGTGTCTTTTGATTTCTTTATTGCTGTTTCCATGAGCATTGATTTTGGATCCAAGCAAGACAGGATCTTTGACAGCTTCAATCTTTATGACACTGTATAGTTAATGATAATCAAAATAGACCAGGAGCTTAGAGTTTTATTGTTTATAAAGATACCTCAAGGTAGCTACCAATGAAAATGTGAGCTTTTATAGTGTTAGGTTGTTAAATGTGTTGCATAAAGTTTCCATCATGAAGTCTTTTAAACAAGATCAACTACACAGTCTGCATTATATATATATACTTATTAATACTCTTTCATATACCATAGAAATGTAAATCTTGGAACTACATGACAAATTCTAAAAACAACCAATGATGTATTTGGATAGATATCTATGAAATTATGTCTACCTAAACTACACCCTCTCAATCAAACATAATTGATTGACAGGGTGTAGGATGATTGATTGGCTATTCTATCCAAGTTGTAGAATAACTGAAAAGACATTTGAACCAAATAACGTGGGTGTCTGTGTGCATAACAACAAAGGACTATCTAAAAAGTGTCTTTGAAATTAAATAAAATAGTCATGCAGATCATCTGTCCTGGTTATCTAGTGCTGCAATAACATAAATACCCAAACTAGATGCTTTTCGCAAACAGATATTTATTCTTTCACAGTTTAGGAAACTACAAGTCCAAATTCATGGCATCAGCTACAGGGGAAGACTTTTCCTGTCTGTTGTCTCACACTTTGGAAGAGAAGTCTCTCCTTTCAGCACACGTAGGATTAGCATCTCTTGGAGATGACTGTGGTTCTTATCATCAATCTTCCTATGGATTTAGGTTTGTGGCTCAGGGACTCTGAGTCTGGAAAGCATGCTCTGCTCTCAGCTTTTCTTCCCTGGTGGGAATGAGGTCTTCTCCTCTTCTCAGTTCTCTCTTGTGATCTCCTGTAAGATAATAGGTGATTCAGGCCAAACCCCAGTAGCACTCTGTTTTCCTGGGGTCAGGTCTGTAATCTGAGTAAGACAGTTGCATTCTATTTTCCCCAGCATTTGGCTTACCACTGCCTGGCCTTCATATTTGGGGCTGAATAGTACCCACCACCATGTAGAACTTTTCCTCTAAATCTTATGAGTTCTGGGGGACACTGTAGTGATTCACAGAACACAGAAATCTGAAAGAATATACTCAAAGGAGGAGTGGGGAGAAATGAAGCAAGCTAGCATCTTGAAAGACTTGGACTTTAGAGATATTTTCAATCTCCATTTCCTTGGGAGTAAGCTTCGTGTTAAGTTTTACAAAAGAAAGTGTTACTATAATTGGTGTCAGGAGTGGGATTAATTGTGATGGTTCCACATTTGTAGAAGCATGGTTGTTTTTAAGAGACAGAACTAAAAGTCATGGAAAGTTGATGATTTGATGCTTAGACTGGCTAATTTGATTACTGTTACTTGTAATGGATGTAAGGAATGATATGCTGCAGGTGAGAAAGAAATAGTTGCTACTGGAGTGTCCTGACACAAAAAGCCTGGCTGATTAAGATTAATAGGAGGTCAGTGTCTTCTGGAACCATCCAGCCAGAATTTTCAGGCCATAGGTACATAGAAACAGCCTGGAGGTGGACAAGAGTATATTGTATTAAAAAGGCTAAGGGAAGAAAATATAAATAAATAAAAAGGCTAAGGGTTTTTATGTTATTTGACTGCATTAATACTTAATATTTCTCCAACCTGTTATTGTAATATAGGAAATCAATCATAATTATAAGACTTAATCGTGATTACAAGAGTTTGTAAGTCAGCCTTCAGCCTATATTTGATTAAATATATTAAATGGGGAGTTAAGAATTGCCAGAAAGGACTTTTTGTTTGAAGCCAATGTAGACTAAGGGGCTTAGAAAGAAAACCTGAGCCCCATCCAGACCTGGTGAGAGAACATTTCCATTTGAACAAGAGACCTACAGAGAAAAAGATTGTTAGGCTTTTGAAAATTTGGAGCAAACAGTTTGTCATTGCTCGCACCAGAGCAGGAAAGTCTGCGCCCATCAGGGAAAAAAGAAAAACCAAAACAAAACCTTCCTGGGACTGAAAGTTAAAGGAAGCTGGTGAGCCAGGTTTTCTGTTGAGAACAATCACATAGATCTGCTTATTGAGTGAAAGTAGGGAGGAGTACAGCAGTGGAGAGATGGCTGCTTTGGACATGCTCCATTGGTACCCAATGATGTAATCCACAGAGGCTACAGATGAGAGAAGGCGGGAGGGTTGGCTGGTCTGAAGTTTTAAAGTTGTGTTACTATTAATCCTGAAGGCATGGAATTGCCCTCGAGGCCAGCTGGTCTGAAGTTTAGGGCTCCCAAGCTGTCATCTGGTACCAATTGACCTAGTATGGACGCCTAGGGCTGATATGACCAGAATTCATCCAAATGAAAGAAAGATTCTGGTCCACATTGCTGCAGTTGTGCTAACTGGCCTGCGATAAGTTGAACTTTGCTTATGTGTACAGATGACCAAAGGTCAAACCAGAAATGAAGACTCATCACATCAAACCTCAGCACTGGGTTGTTAGGGAGAGGCAGTTTAGAAGATGGATATTTACAACGGGAGGAGATCAAAACATAGCACAGCTGGCTTACAAAGTCTTATGGATGTATTCAATAAAAATTATTAAAAGTGGGAAAGTTAATCCTTCAGCATGAAGAGACAATGTCTAGAAGATCCATGGATTGATTTACAGGGGCAGTGAATTATTTAATATGGATCTTTTAACTCCCACCAAAAAGACATTTCCCTGTATGGGTCTGGTAAGAAGGTAGGGGAAAGATACTGATAGGATTCTCCCGTGACTCATTATTAACAAGCTCCCCTGAAGTGCCATCGTGCTGTGGATAAAATGAGTCCTCTGAGAAGCAGTAGGAGGGATTCTCATTACCAGCACGAACCAGGAGAGGAGCACATCCTCTGACCTCGAGAGTCCTGTGCAGTTAGCCTCCTGGATCCAAAAGACATCGGAGGAGGAGCAGCAGCCAAGTGGGACCTAGAACATGGGACCGAATGATGGACTTCTCAAAGGTTAGGGACTCCTCAACCCACAGACAGGTAAAGCTGAATGCTGCTGTACCAGAGGCTGGGTGCAGGAGTGGGTTGCCTCTGGGCCCTTAATTGAGAAAGCTGGACTTGATGACCCAAGGAAGTGGTGCTGAGCACTATCTAAGGCTTACTGGAATGAGGTGCCTCTGGCCACTTGATTCAGGGCGCTGGGTTTGCTGAACCACAGAGCTTATTCGGAATGCCTTCAAGTGGAGGTTTATACTGCAGTGGCATGTCCTTTGGGTGTTAGTAGACTTGACAGAAATTTGTAACAGATCCTGATAAACAACTCAATCCAGAGCATTTCTCACTGGCATTACAAATTGTTAACTTCCTTAATCAACTTCTCAATCATGACTTTTGTCTGTATAGTCCTTTCCATGGATATTAGAACCTAGAGATAAATTATAGAACATTAGTTAATTCATGGCATGGGCCGCACCCCAAGGATACTTCCATTTCAGAGGATCAGGTATGTGACCTGAATAAGGGTCGATAATCCACAATAATCCTTTTACATCAGACCAGGGTTTATCACATCAGATTATATCATGAGGGATAATCAGATCATTATATCACTGCCACATAAGATCATTCCCTTTCAAACCACTGTGAATCATGGGCCACCAAACAGACACAGTTTTTGTGGGACATAATTCATGACACCATGCGTAAAGAAATTTTGCACAGAAAATTTCTATACTCTTATCTGTTATGTAAATAGATAACTCACAGGTTTGAAAAAGAAGTCAGTTGTATAACTAGTGACAAACCACAATCATCTAACTTCACTGTGGAAATCGCTAAGATTCACCTGCTATTCATGATAAGAAACACGAGGTCTCTACCGCATTACATTGTGACATGTGTGCTTAAAACACACCACTTCCGGAGAATTGGGTTGCTGGATTGAACTCTTTGACAGAGTGAAGGGAATTCCATTCTTTCCCCAGGGCACCCCAGCTCTGCAGATCAGTAAGCCTGGCAATGTAGAAGCAGTTACAAAGCAAGACAAAACAACAATAGGAACTAGTTATTAGAGGGAGAGAAATGAAAGGTGTTGGAAAGATAAAAACTTGAGCCAGAAAACAGGTATTATTTTGCACACTGGGATTGCTAGATATAGATCGGACTGGGCATGAGGAAGGGTGAGGACAAAGAAAGTGAAGCAGGTTTCAAGTGCCTGGTTGAAATAGATGAGTGAGAATTCTTTCTGTTGGGGTCACTATAGTTTCAATTTCTAACCTTCCTAACTCAACAAGAGTTCTCCCAAAGGGCTTCACAGAATACAAATATGTTTCAGAAGTGTTGGAAAAACCTGTTTCCTCGAGTTATTTTGTTGATACTACTGGGATGTATGGAAGACACAAGCCAAGGAAATTACAGTGTTGTAGCTTTATTATTTGTCAATGACTCTCATTACTTACCTCATTTAATATCCTTATGAAAAGTTATTGATAATCAGTCATAAGCCAAAATATATTTATAGAAGGATGGGTAAAATATAAACATCATTTATATTTTATTCCATAGTCAACCTGATAAGTAACTAAAATGTAATGCAAATATATCATTCAGATGGTATGACTTAAGTAACAATAGTCAGAAGAGACTGACCAAATTTCCTCTTAAAATGTATATCTCTTTAGTAATTTAATTAAAGATATTCCTTTAAGAAAATAAGCTAGGCAAAACACCTTGTATGTTTAAACATTTTGAGCTTAAATTTTTCACAAGTTGGGGAGAATTTTGGAAATGAATTGGTGATAAATCCACAGAGGGAAACAAACAAATGACAAGTATTAATTTTAGGAAAAACAAAAAAGTTTGTAGGAAGAGAAAACTAATTAGGATGCCACTTAACTCTGATATAAATTCTGTCTCACTCATACACTGCCATCAAATCAATGCTGATTTATCTAATAGGAAAGGGTAGAATTGCCCTTGTAGGTTTTAGAGGTGGTAACTCTTTATGGGAGTAGAAAACCTCGTTTTTCTTCCAAAAACTCGATCTAGGCATTCATAATAGTGTGAATACTAATTGAATCCAAGTATACCATGACTATATCTGTAGGAAGAAAAGTAGGTAAAAGTGTGTAATTGGTGTGTGTGCAAGAAAGAAAAGAGAAATTATGTATATGTAATCTCACATCCACTTGGTGTGTACACACCTACAGGGTGAAGAAAGATCAATAAATAGAGTCTACATTTGAAAACAAAAATAGCATTACAAACCTAGTATCAAGATACATACATGGCAAAACACTAAGTAAATAGCTTAAAAATTAGATAGTTCCCTTTGGAAAGCATAAAGATGTGTATAGGGGACTGTTGTTTTTCAAGCTCTGAAGAGCAATTAAACTCTTTAAATCCTGAAAAAATGTAACTGCTGACATTTTAAAATATGTGTTGCGTGACAGCATATAATAAATTAAATATCTACATACATATATGGTTCAGAAAGGAGTCCTGGTATCACTGGCCTTTGATCTGCAAGGTCAACAGTTAGAAACACTAGTCGCTCCCCAAGGAAAGAGATGTGGCTTCCAGGCTATGCACTTCGGGAAAGAGTTACTGTCTCAGAAACTCCCGGAGGCAGTTCTACTCTGTCCTACAGGGTTGCTATGAGATGACACTGACTTGATGGCAGTGAGTTTGATTTGGTGTATGTGGTTAAGATTCTAAATATTGATAACTGTTACCAGTAATTCTTCCTCGTGCGGATTGGGATTATGGTAAAGGGAGATGACATAATTTAGTTGTTTTGTATATACGAATATTATTTGGTTTTTGAATGATTAAAACATTTTGGCTTGGAATTACAAAGTAAAATACATTGTGAAATAATTTCATTCAGATTAAAATTGGTTTGTACATCATATAAGCCCAGTATATATGTGTGTGTCTGTATATGTATCTGAAAATACTCTAATAAATGGACAATTTATACATGTCTCATTTGGAGACTTAGGTTCAAGGTATTTCTGTATGACGTGCAAGAAGAGCTGATTGTGTAGCATATTTTATGAGGCTAAGTGAGTTCATTGTATATGAAAGCAAGTTAAATAGTTTAACGTGTAGGCTAATTAATTTATTAATTATTGTAAAACCCGGAGAAGGGTTTAGCAAATAGTAAGCCCCAAGTGGGCAAATACCAGCCCAAAGGCTTATGATGTTCCTTTTAAGATAGCCCTGGACCACTTTGGGCCTTCAAGAATTATCATCCAAACTCAGAGAGATGAATGACTACGGTGGACATTTAAATGAAGCTCAGCTTCCGGAGTGAAGATTGATTTGTATGAGGGCAGCTCGGTTGGTCAGAGGACCGAATGCTGCAGTCGAGTTTCCGGTGGCCTGCTTTGGGTCAATACCTCAGCCACAGACTGCACTCCCAAACCCAGGAGTCTCGGAACTGGACGCCCTGAGCCACATGGGGAATTCAACAAGGGACAGTGGTTGCTTCTTGCAAATCCATCCATATTGTCAAAGCCTTCAAACACGTTCCACGGGGGTAGGCCCCTAGCCACACATTCTAGGATAACGGGACACATTACAGTATCAGAGATGCTGCTGTAGTTCAGCGACTGGGAATGACAACTCTTAGAACATTTCTGCTTAAAATCTCAGAATTGGAAGACTCCCCAGAGTTCATTAGAGGCAGACCTCTGCATGATGTAGATTTTGCTCCTACAGCATTTCTGGGGGAAAACCACAATTCGGTCCATGGTTAATCATTGTTCGTGGTTGCATGGGTGGGGTGAATCCATCATGTCAAATGACCACCCACTGCATTATCACTGCCACATCATAGAATCTTTATTAAACAAAGATACCAAAGTGTGAACCTATTATTTCTTGATCTATCCTCCATGTAGATCTAGACAATTCTGAAGGCAGTGTTTCCATCTCTCTCTGCCTTCCCTGAAGTATTCTGCTCTTTTGGATTTCACACACACACACACACACACACACACACACACACACACACACACACACACACACACCGTGGCGGCAATTTGGGCATCCTTGAGGGATTTAGATCGTGTTCCTTTTAAATGTCTGAGTTTGGGGAACAAGAACAACAATGAAAGTCTAAATGGGTAAGATCGGGGCTGTGGGGGGACTTGGGGGTAAAGTCCTCAGATAAAATTCTCTTAGGCCAGCCCTTTGTACCCTGAAACAATGGACAGGTTCGTTGTCATGTTGCAAAGCAAATCCTTGCTGTAACTTCCCGCGTCTTGCTCTCACCCCTACAGATTTGAACAATTTTTAAAATTGAGTGATAAGTCTCTGTGATTGTCCTGCGTCTTATAAGAAAATGTATCAAATTACCCCTTTGGGATCTCCCAAAAAACAAACTATAACTTTTTGAGTTTGAAATTGATCTAACAGATACCCCAGAAACCACTAATGTGGTGGGGCCTTAGTGAGATTAAGACAAGTGTATCATTGAAATAACTGGTCTGTAGCCATCCACTGGTTACGGACACATGTTGAACACATTTTTTTCAATAAATAAAGCCATGTGTGTATAAACTGGAACTCTGGTAGCAATACTTTGTGACGTGCCCTAGTACCAACGCACCCTCTGTTGTCTGGCACAATGTTAAACAGTTTAAATCTCTCTGTGAATCTATGTACACAGCCCTCCTATGCTTTTTCTATTCCCAACACAACGCTTTCTGAACCGTTTCTTCAATAGCCTGCATCATAATCCTTCTGAGCCAGATGTTCTTTAGGAAAAGCTGTATCCTTTTCTTGAGGACATGTCTTGAACTCTGCTCCACCTTGTGTAAGTAGGATGATAACCCTCTTACTTTCCGCAGTTCTAAGAATATGGCGCAAGAAGCAAGAAGTTCTGGGTAGATCGAATGCCCAGCTTGGTTCCAGTTGGCCTCTTGAATCTGAGGCTGTCCCCTCCTGTGGGGTGGCAACAAAAAAATACAGTGACATATTGGATCTAGAGATGAGTAGCCAATGTTTTAGTCTCCCAATCATTGCTATCACCTAAACTGAAAGAGGACCTGGACCTAATCTAGCTCTCAAAGCTCAATAACTTTTGCTGATCAATTTCTAATCATTCTATGATTGTTCAAATGTTAAAGGAAATGTTTTTATAACAAACCTCTTCTATTATTATTGATTTGTCTATGCAAAATTGTTCTTAGTGCTTATGTTCATAAAAATAAAAAATTGTGATCATAATAGTACGGAATGCTGTTTTATTCTAACATTAAATAATATTTGTACATGGATCTTTGAACTAAGTTTTAAAATTTCAATTCACCTTCTGAGAAACATCCCCTGTACAATCTTATTTCATGAAGATATATCCAAATAATGTATACTTTTGTCAATAAAATGCTAATAAGTACTATGTTAAAATGATTAACTATTTCAATTAAGTAATATAAATTAATAACTAAAATCAACTTAATTTAGAAGAACATTTAAGTACTGAGAATGAGATGGTAGGAGATATTTTAAAAATCATAATTAAATTTACATACTGTGTTAGTCTAGGTACTCTAGAGAAACAAATCCACAGAAACTCATATGTATAAGAGAGTTTTATATAAAGATTAAATGTGCATCAAGAAAACATTCCAACCCAGTGCTGCTCAAGCTCACAAGTCCAACATTAACCCTTTAACCCATATGTCCAACACCAATCCACAAAGCCCTCCTCCATCTCACAAAACAGATGCTATAATGCCGACTGCAGGAGGAAAGCTGAGTCAGTGAATGTGTAAACATCTCAGCGCTGGCAGGGGTCTCCACACGGCTGCTCCAGCACCCAGGGCTGCAGCAGGGTAAGTTTATGTGGCTTCTCCTCAGGGATGTCTTACGGGAAGTCAGCCTTGCAAGCTGAAGCAGGGAACTGCTAAGGCTGCTGCACGCTGGTGCAACCATCACAAAGCAAGAGACCCGAAAACTGGAAAGGCGAGGCTCACCGAGCCATTTATCCCTCTACCCTTCAATTAGCCCCACATGTGTTTATCAGCCAGGTTGGCACAATAAACTAACTAACTCACATACATATATTTGTTAAACTGATACATAAGACTTTCAAATATAAAAATAAGGAAAAGTAGACTGAAGTTACATCAAGATGGGGGAAAGCATACAATTTCATACAGTTAAAGAAAGGCTTGTTCCTGGATTTTTAAAATATATTATGGTAGGTTTCAAATTAATACATTTTCTTTCTTTATTTCTGTTTTTTATAAGCTCTTACAATAATCCATACATCAATTGTATCAAACTCATTTGTACATAAGTTGCCATCATCATTTTCAAAACATGTTCTTTCTACTTGAGCCCTTGGTATCAAAACCTCTTTTTTCCCCATCCCTCTCTCATTCGCCCACCTCATGATCCCTTGAAAATTATAAATTTTTATTATTTTCATATCTTATACCATCTGCTCAAATTATAACATTTTCTAAATTCTTTGGAGATTGATGTAGCCATTTCATTTTTAGAAATCAACAATTATCAGTATGTCAGAAATAATATTCTGTGGAATTATTTAACTTTATTATATAAAAGTATAGCCAGATTAAAACCATATGAGAGGATACGTATTCGCATTCTCTTTAATGTGAGTAAATAATTTAATGACCACTTTCTTAAGCCTCCCACTAGGAAGACTGGGGTTATGCACCCACACTCTGGATTGAGAGATTAGAGCACTTTGGAGTGGGCTCTCTCAACCACAGAATCCCATAGTGATCATGCTTGAATGTAAAGTACAGCAACCTGAAGAAACACACTTAAAAATAAGGATTGAGTGGGAATGCAAGTGGGGGGTTAAGGCAAGAAATAGATTGGTATTAGTTGAATTGGCTCCTTAAGGCAAACTGATGTACAACGGATAGTAACCTTGCCCAATCTTGGGGTCCTATGTCATCTTTATGATTACTGATATTTTTGAGTCCATGAAGAAAAGAATTTTGAAAAATTAAAAAAAAATTGTTCTTTCTGACTCCTAGTGACCCTATGATGGAGTAGAAGTAGTCACAGAGTTCCCCAGGCTGTGCATCTTTACAGAAGCAGACTGCCAGTCTTTCTCCTGGGGAGCACTAGCTGGTGAGCTCCAGCCTCTGTAACTGCAGCCAGTAGCTGAGCATGTAAGCACTGTGTCACCAGGATGCCTAGGGATCCACTACCAATGCCATGGAGTCGAGTCCAATCCCTACTGACCCTAGGTAGGGTTTCTGAGACTCTACATTGTCACTGGAGCAGAGAGCTTCCAGTTTCTCCCAAGGAGCAGCCCAATGCCTACCCTGCAGGGCCACCGGGCCTCCTTAAAGAACAGTGCAGACAGGGATGCGTGTCATTTAAGGAGCGCAGGTGGTACCATGGTAAAAGTACTTGGCTCCTAGCCAAAATGCTAGGCCTCTAAACTCACCAGCCATTCTAAGCGTGGGGGTGGGGGTGGAATAATGTAAAAATCAAACCCATTGTCAAGGAATCCATTCTGACTCATAACGACCCTACAAGACAGAGAATTGTCAAGGCTATACTTACATGACTGCAATCATTTTAGAAGCAAACTGCAGAATCTTTCTCTTAGGGAGTGGCTGCTCAAGTACTTTAACTACTGTGATACCAAGACCCCTTGTTTAATAATTAACGGAACACCGCAGCCATCAAAGCCATTCTAACTCACAGTGACCCTCTATAAGATGGCCGAGGCTGTGTAAATCCTTTTGAGAGTAGACAGCCTCATCTCCTCCCTCAGGGCCATTGGTGGGATTTAACTGACCACCTTGTAGCTGGCAGTCAATCACTGGACAGAGCCACCAGACTTCTGAAGGATTATAGTCTCAGAAAGTCAATGTGGTTATTCTACTCTGTCCTAAAGGTTTACTCTGAGTCAGAACCAACTCTCAGTCACAAGAGTATCTGAGCGGAAGACTCACCATCCTTGCAAAGGAACATTCTGGCAATATTTCTTCCAAGTCTTCAAGGCATCAAATATCTGATCTTTGCATTTTAGGTTTTAAAAAAATAGCCTTACAACGTTCCTCTAGTTCCTAAATGCTTCCTCCTCCCCCAACTATCGTGATCCCAGCTCTACCTTACAAATCTGGCTGGACGAGAGGATGTATATTAGTGCAGAGAGGAACTGGAAACACAGGGAATCCAGGACAGATGATCCCTTAAGGACCAGTGGTGAGAGTGGCGATACTGGGAGGGTGAAGGGAGGGTGGGGTGGAAAGGTGGAACCGATTACAAGGATCTACATATAACTTCTTCCTTGGGGGACAGACAGCAGAAGGGTAGGTGAAAGGAGGCCTCGAACGGTGTAGGCTATGACAAAATAATAATTTATAAATTATCAAGGTTCATGAGGTAGGGGAAGCGGGGAGGGTGGGGAAAATGAGGGGCTGATGCCAGACACTTATGTGGAGAACAAGTGCTTTGAGAATGATGAGGACAACGAATGTACAAATGTGCTTGACACAACTGATGTATGTATGGATTGTGATAAGAGTTGTATGAGGCCCTAATAAGATGATTTAAAAAAGAAAAGAAAGCCATTTTTGAGTACATCTTCAGCAGAATGTCCATTTCATTTATTGTGTACTTTTGAATCCTCAAAGGTGTAATGACAATCAGAATTCCATTTGTGAGCTCCCCATGGCCAATGTTTGTCATGCCGTACTTAAATGATGGAAACCACTCCTTGCGTATTGATTTTTCATACTATGGGAAATGGAACCTTGTCTCTCACTGGGTTTGGGAAAGCAGAAAGAGATGCTGCCACAAGTTTGATTTAATTTGAGGGCCTCATTTCCTGCCTGATTGAGCTCACGTCCTCTTACAGGAAATTATTCAGCCTCCTCAAAATAGCCCGACGAGTCGGTCCTTCGAGGAAAACTGGCGTGGAGCACAAAGCTTCTCTCCCCGAAGAAATGGAGATGTACAGTCTCAGAAACCCGAAGGGGTAGTTCTAGTCTGTTCTATAGGGCCTCTATGAGTCAGAGTTAACACAATGGCAGTGAGTTTGAGTTTTTTTAGTGTGATGAAGAATAAAGTAGAAGAAAAATGGCTCCTCCTAGCCACAATATAAGGAGCTCCGGTGGTGTAGTGGTTATGTGTTCGGCTCATAACCTCATGGTCAGCAGTTCAAAATCACCAGCTGCTCCTCAGGAGAAAACCAAGACTTTCTACCTATATAAAGAGCTCCAGTCCTGGAGACGCAGTGGGGAGTTCCACCCTGTCTTACAGGATCTCTGTGAGTTGGAATTGACTGATGGCGGTGAGTTTGGTTTTCGAGCACCGACATAACTATGCTTCAGAGACTGCAGGAGTTGTAAGCGTGTTACAGTACCTCCACCAGGGGCCGTTTTGTGGGGGTTTGCATGCTGCTAGGATGCTGAAAGCGAGGGCACCGCTATTTCCAGTAGCAGCAGGCTTGTCCACGGGGCACAGATGTTAGCATAGCTCTCAGCCTAAGCCGGAATGAAAAGAAAAAGAAAGAAAGAAAGAAAGGCTTAGCAATCTACGGTACTTCTGAAAACTAGCTAAGGAAAACCATATGGCTCACCGCAGAGCATCATCTTAGATGGTACTCGAGGAAGACACCCCTAGATTGAAATACACTTAAAATATGCACGGGTCAGATCAGTGCGCCCAAGTTTGCCACTGTTCACAAAGACAACCCAACTAGGAAACATTTGGTTCTGTCTTACACGGGGCAGGGTCCCTGGGGGGCTGAGCTGACCCAACAATTAACAATAACACACACTACATTGTCTCCATAGTTCCCACCTGTTCAGGGATGGGAGAAAATCAGCAGAAAAACACAACTGGATTTATAAAACTAACAAACCTGTCTGCCCTGAGCCTATTGGTCTCATAGAATCATAAACCTCTAGAGTTAAAGGTTCTATTAGAGACCATGCAACCCAGCATGCTGGTTTCTGTCTGAGGGAAACTGAGGACAGAGTATTCACGTTGCTCACTCAAAGATGAATCATGGCAAAGTGAGCTCAACTGAGAATTTTAATACTCTATTTTGTTTCACATGTGCTTTCATGAAGGAGATAGACAGGTGGTTAACACTAGCCCGGATTCCTCTTCCTCCTTCAGTAGCTTTCTTCCTTGGCAGTGGGACAGACAACCCTGACCTGCTTCTTTCCTCCTGTCCCTCTCAACTGTATAAATTGGAGAAGCCAAATGCTCCCTTTGCCAGTCACTCATGAAACACTGGGCCAGTGAGATGCAAATTGATATCTGTTACTGGTTCTAGGGAACATTTGCTTTGGAGGGTAATATATATTATTTATATTTCACCACTGTCTTTTTTCCCTTATACCCTCCTTGGAATATAAATTTACTAACTGGAGCTGAGCCAGTCCTCATGAACACTAAGGACATATGGAGATGTCCTCACAAGTGTAAGCCAATGAACTGTCACCAACAGCTGCCTACTTCCAGCCCTCTTGTTAAATGGGAAAAATATAGTTCTCTTTGCTGAAGCCATGGTAGTATCTATTCTGTTAATATGTGAGCCAGCATATTTTTATTGCTATTAATTTTCTCTGATTTTTGCATAAATATATACTATACAAAAGGCTGAGGTTACCAGAACACATTTGTAAAGTGCACCTTAGCATCTGCTACCTCTCTCTGAATTGTTGTTCCGACTTTCAAGTTTATGCCCTGTAGTGGATTCAATGCTAGCATCCAAGACATCATGCCCAAACGCTAATTTCTGTTACCTTGAATTTGGCCTAACTAGGAAATTGAGTTATTATAGAAATAATCATGAAAAGAATTATGACATGAGCCCATCCTGAATTTAGGATTGGCCTAAAATCTAATGACTGATGCCCTTATGAAAGGAGAGAGATACCTGACAGACCTCACACCCAGAGGAACTTGTTGTGGCAAAACAAAGAGATAAGATGGCAGCCACAAACCAAGAAATGGCAACATTCCCCAGCAACCACCAGAAGCCAGAGATGGCATGGATTGATTCTCCATCAAAGCCCTCAGAGGAAGTATGACCCCATGATGCCATGATTTTGGACTTCTGGCCTTCCCATGTGTTAGAGGAGACCTTTCTGTTACTTTACGCTGCCTGTCGCTGTCAGTGGTAGCGTAAAGTAACAGTGGTAGCGTAAAGTAACAGAAAGGCCACAGAGTTGATTCTGACTTCTGGTGACCTCCTCTACAACAGAAGGAAGCATTGGAGTGTGCTCACATCTGTTGGCATGTGTGAGCCCATTGTTGTAGCCCTGGGTCAACCACCTCGTTGAAAGTCTTCCCCTTTTGTGCTACTTCTCTGCTTTACCAGCATGATGTCCTTTGCTCCAGACTGATTTCTCTGATAACATGCCCAAAGCACTTTAGATGACGTTTCACCATCTCATTTCTTAGGAGCATTCTGGCTGTGCTTTTTCCAAGACAGAGTCGTTTGTTATTCTAATCATCTGGGGAACTTTCCATAATTTGGTCTTATAGGAGAGCAGACTAAACAAGGGATACATTTAATATTAGAGAAAAAAGGTTGATTAAAATGATGGGCTTCCAAGAATCAATAGTCTCTTAAACATTCTGAGAGCATGGAGAAAGATGTCTTAGTGGACTTTTAAAAAACTTTTCTTTAAAAACTGTAAGCTAATACACAGAACAGGACTGGAGTCTTGCAGTTAGAACAATTATTTGTTTGTTTGTTTTCTAAAAATATCCACATTACTTCATTGATTCCTTAGAACAGGGGTCCTCAACCTTCCTAATGCCACGACCCTTTCATACATTTCCTCATGTTGTGGTGACCCCACAACCATAAAATTATTTCCATTGCTACTTCATAACTGTAATCTTGCTACTGTTATGAACAAGGCGACCCCTGTGAAAGGGTCGTTCGACCCCCAAAGAGGTCACGATCCACAGGATAAGAACCGTTGCCCTAGAAGGTCCTTGGAAAGCTCACCATTAGCACTTCCACCTCCATTCATTATCCTTTTGTGGCTCACAGGCCTTGCTTGGCCCGATCTCCTCCTCTCTCCATACTAGCTTTAAACACAGTCACCAGAATCATGGCCCTAAGGTTATGCCAGTCCTTTGACTGTTCTAGCCTTAGACTAGGGAAGTGAAACATTAGGAAATTCATCATTCCCATAGAAAAAGGGCCTACAGTTTATTTTAAAAGCCTCTTCATTATGATTTCTAGTACAGGTTTTATGAAAATTGTAATTAATGAAAGAAATATTCATTGCAGTGATCTATAATTTAATGAGCTCATGATTCATTAAATTAAAAAGAATTCATTTGTTTGCATAAAATGTATCTCAATGATGAAATTACAAAATTATTTCATTTGAATGATGATCGCACACTTAATAAGATCAGAACAATCTTTGCTAAATTTTACAGATGAGGATTAGCTCTTATTACTCACATATAACAGTCTTTTATATTATGTATGTAAATTACAATATTATAATTATGAAAACATTCTAATGTATTTCTAATATAATCATTCAAATAATAGCACCCTCTGTTTCCCCATATGGTAAAAGATTTCTAAGTCACTGAAATTAACCAACACAATTAAAATTATACCCCTACATGTAAATATACATCTTTCAAAACAGCTATACCTGCCATCAGGGATGGGCATAGGGAGAGGTGAGACACAATAGTCTTATTTTACCTGGACAGGTATCATCTCCAGTGATGTCTACCACTGAATGTCTTTGTCATGCTCCTAAGAAACAAATATGACACATGATACTTTGGAAGAAAAAATGCACCGTAATAATAATGTTTGCGTCCTAGAAATAACAGCCTGATAAAGAAAGAGGTGGAAGAGAGTTACTCTGATCAATTCACTTCTAGACCATTGTTAATTCATACTTTGAAGACATACTTTGGAGACCTACTTTGACTCAATCACTTTCTTTTCCAGTAAAGAGGAAAGAGTAGCCTTTTAGAATTATAGATAGTGCTTGACATATGCCAGAGTTTTGTTCGCATGACTACATTGTAAATCAGTACTGACCTGAGTCATATACCTATCATTCTAGTTTTCATCATTGTCTGTTATTATCAGTGTCTTGATACATTCAATCTTTGAACATAAGCAAATAAAAATCTGAGAATTATAACAACAACCAATTAGGCACTGGAACATTGCATATAGTACATATTATTAACAATTAGATGCACCAAAATAGAATAATACAGAGGATTAATACAGAAAGTCTGGTGACCTGGATACAACATGAATGAGGACTACCTGTTCTGAAAAGTAGCTGCATGTAACAAAAGCTAAAAGCAAACCCATAACCTTATTGTTGATTGGACAAAATAGAGTCTAACTGCTGGACAGGATTTCCAAGGCTATAATCTTTACAGAAGCCGAATGCTACATCTCTTCTGCCTAGCTGGTGGCTTCAAACCACCAGCCTTTGGGTTAGCAAGTAAACACTTCAACCACTATAACACCAGGGAGACTGGCTATAAGTGAGCCATAGGTATTTCAATAATCTCATTTTAGATAGTGATCCTGGACCAAAAAGATTGACATATGATCAAGAACCATCAATGGTATTGACATATGGTCAAGCACCATTAATGGCATTGGAGCAAGAAATCAAACTGTGCTGAAAGCATTACTACAAAACAAGGCTCCAGAAATGGATAGAATATCAATTTTACTGTTTCAATAAAATTGGTACAGTGGTGAAAGCACTCCCTAGTCTGTGCCAAGAAATTTAGAAAACAGATACCTGAGAGCTTGACTGAGAGAGATCCATGTTTGTGCCCATTCCACAGAAAGGTGACAATGATATGCAGAAATTAGTGAATAATATCATTGATATTATATTCAAGTCAATTTTTGCTGAAGCTAATTAAAAATGGTGGTAAAGCAAAGCAATATGAAACTGCCAGAAACCCAAGCCCCATTCAGAAGAGAACATGGAACCTGAGATATCGTTGCTGACATTAGAGGGAGCTTGGCACAACAGAGAGAATGTCAGAGAGATGTTTACTATGTTTTATTTACTATGCAAAGGCATTCGAGTCTGTGTACCCTAACAAACTATGGTTAACAAATGAGAATTCTAGAACATTTCACTGTACTCAAGTACTCCCTGTTACTATGAGACAAAAAGACTGTCATTTGAACAAAACAGGGATACCGAATGACTTTAAATCAGAAAAGGTTTATTGAAGGGGTTTGTTCCTTTACTATACTTAACCTGTATGCTGAAAACTGGACTAGATGAAGAATGTAGCATCAGGACTGGAGAAAGACTCTTTAACACCCCATAATATATGAAGACACAACCTTGCTTGCTGAAAGTATAGAGTGCTTACTGATAAATTTCAAAGATGACAGCAATTGCAAACAATATGGATTGCAATTCAAAGTAAAGAAAACAAAAATATTCACAACAACATTTTGATGAAAGGAGAAAAGATTGAAGTTTCCGAAGATTTCATTTTACTTGAGTACATAATATTCATGGAGGCAGCAGTCATGAAATAATATGACATATTGCTTTGGGCAAATCTGCTGCAAAAGAATTATGTAGAGTGTTAAAGAACAAAGATATCACTTTAAGGACTGAGATGTACTTGACCTACCCCATGGTGTTTTCTTTTACCTTATATTCATGTGAAAGCTGGACAGGGAATTAGGAAGACCAGAGGGAAATGGATACATTTGAAGGATGCTATTGGTGAAGAATATTAAATATACCACGAGCTTCCATAAGAACAGGAGCTCCGGTGGCATCGCGGTGATGGGTTGGACGGTGATCCTGAAGGTCAGCAGTTCAAAACCCACCAGCCTCTCCTCCAGAAGAGGCAGGACTTTCGATTCCCATAGAGAGTTCCCATCTCAGACGCTCACAAGGACAGTTGTGCTCCATCCTATAGGGTTGCTATGAGTCAGCATTGACACGATGCCAATGAGTGTTCCAGAATGCGGAGCGAATCTACCTCGGGATCCATGCAGCCTTTCTTACCCTTTGAAGCAAGGATGCCATGACTTCATGTCATACTCTTAAGACATATTATCCAAGGAGTCAGTCCTTGGATAAGGTCATCATGCTTCATAAAGTAGCGGCTCAGGCAAAGTTTAAAGGCCCTCCACTTGATGAACTGACATGGTAACTGCAACAATGGTTCAGATACAGAAGAAAAGTTGAGAACAGCATAGGGCTGTTCAGAGTTCCCACGAGTCACAACCAACTCAATAGCATCCAACAGAAAACGACAGGATCAATGGTTCTGGGGGGGGCCTTTGGAGAGGGGGAAGAGGAGGTAAGGAGGTGGTGTTGACCAACCTGGGGACAAGGGAGCAACAAGGGATCCAAAATTAGTGGCAAGGAGGATGTGAGAGGCCTGGTAAGGGCAATGCAACTGAGAGAAAGAGGTCTAAATATAAGAATGTACATATGTAAATATACTTATATAGGACGGTGGGGAAATAGATCTACGTGCATATACTTACAGGTTTAGTATTAAGGCAGCGAGTACTTACTCAATGCAAGAACACTTTGTTCTATGAAATTGGCATTCCATGATGCAGACCTTCCCAACACAATCTCTGAAGAAAAATGTGTGCAGAAGCAAATGTGGTGAAAAAAGCTGATGGTGCCTGGCTATCAAAAGATATAGCGTCTGGGGTCTTAAAGGCTTGAAGATAAACAAGGGCCATCTAGCTCAGAATCAACAAAGCCAATATGGAAGGAGCACACCAGCCGGTGGGACCATGAGGTGTCGAAGGAATCAGTTATCAGGCATTAAAGAACAAAAAATCATATCATTGCAAATGAGGGTGAATGCAGAGTGGAAACACAAAGACCATCTGTAGGCAACTGGACACCCCCTTACTGAAGGGTTCGGGAGAGGAGACGAGCCAGTCAGCTTGTAGGGTAGCAACGATGAAACATATAACTTTCCTCTAGTTCCTAAATGCTTTCTCCTCACCCACTGTCACGATCCCAATTATATCTTACAAATCTGGCTAGACCAGAGGATATAAATTGGTACAGATAGGAACTGGAAACACAGGGAATCCAGGACAGATGAACCCCTCAGGACCAGTGGTGAGAGTGACAATACCTGGAGGGTGGAGGAAAGGTAGGGTAGAAAGGGGGAACCAATTACAAGGATCGACATATAACCTTCTCCCTGGAGGATGAACAACAGAAAAATGGGTGAAGGGAGGTGTCAGACAGTGTAAGCTATGACAAAATAATAATAATTTATGAATTATGAAGGGTTCATGAGGGAGGGGGGAGCAGGGATGAAGGGGGGAAATGAGGAGCTGATATTAAGGGTTCAAGTAGAAAGCAAATGTTTTGAGAATGATGATAGCAACGAATGTACAAATGTGCATGACAGAATGGATGGATGTATGGATTGGGATAAGAATTGTATGAGCCCCCAAAAAATGATTTAAAAATAATAGCATCCAACAATGACAACTTTAGACAACTATTTCATAGTAACAGAAAACATGTTTTGTATGAGATGCTAAGAATAAATTATTCTATATCCTTAACAACCTTGAGGAATCTTTTCAATAACTAAGCAAAGCTGAGGAATAGGTACCTGAGTGATATACCTGTGAGTGGTCAATGAATGAGTTGCAGATGTCCTGAGTCCCTGTCCAATTACATTGAATGCTAGGAAGCTTCTCTCAGGAAAATGGGATTAACAGAAGTAAGGCAAATCAGGAGACTTTTGGTACCCTATGACAGATGTTATTCCTTGACAAGAAAACCGTCCTTCAAAAATGTCATGAGCTTTCCAGAAAGCCTCGTCTCTAATTTAGCTTATGGATCAAGGGTTTGCAACCCTTCCAGAATTCAGGTCAGTATCTTTTAAAAAAAAAATCATTTTATTAGGGGCTCATACAACTCTTATCACAATCCATACATCCATCAATTGTGTAAAGCACATTTGTACATTCATTGCCCTCATCATTCTCAAAACATTTGCTCTTCACTTATGCCCCCGGCATCAGGTCCTAATATTTTCCCCTCCCACCCTGCTCCCCCCTCCCTCCCTCATGAGCCCTTGATAATTTATAAATTATTATTTTGTCATATCTTGCCCTGTCTGACGTCTCCCTTCACCCACTTTCCTGCTGTCTGTTCGGGTCAGTATCTTACAAACTGTGACCAACTCAGTGTCTGTTTATCTGAACTGTATGTAAAGTTTTATTAAATTCATTCATGGTGTCTTCTGTGAATGGGGTATTTTCACAATAGGGTGAGCCACATGTTGAAGTGGTAAAAAGGAAGTGTAGAGATGGAATTGTTCCTAGTAAATAAAGTGGTCACAAAAAGGCTAAGCAGATCATTCACTCTCCAAAAAATATACTTTGAAGTTTACGTTGCCTACATTTTCCAACTGTAGCTATATTGACTAATAAATCCCAGAAATCCATTTCAGCTGGCATTGCGTCGTCTTCACGTTAGGTCTCCTATTGACATGCTTTAGAAATGCCAATAAATCAGAACCCACCAAATTCTTTCAATCAGACCCCCCAAAATTCTTTCAATCAGAACCCCCAAAATTCATGGTTGTTGTCGTGCGTCCTCAAGTCAGTTCCAACTCATTGTCATCCTTCATGACCGAGTCAAACTGCCTCTAGGGCTTCCAAGGCTGATCGACTTATGGAAGAAAACTGCCAACGTTTCAGTCAACAGCCTAGTGCTGCACCCCTGTACTTCTAGAGCTCCTCAAGGCAGGTCATGGAGGAACTTTATCTATCATTTCATATGCCATGCAACGAGCCTACTAAACTTTCTCTGCAACTTTCTCTGAATATTACCAAGAATTCTGTTAATTTATGTATGGCAGGAAATATCAGATTGGCTGCTTGGTTGGTCTGTTAAGTAGTTCATTCGTTCACTTGTTCACTCAACAACTGTCAGCTGAGAAATTTTCCTGAGGAAAGTTTGGTGAAAACAAAGGCGAAGAGGATCCAAGGAAGGACCTGACTCTTAATAAGCTCACAGTTAGGAAAACAGACATGTCATCGACATTTAATAGTCCGGCACTCATGGAACATTCTGCAATGAATGGATATAACAAGAGGCGTGAGAAGGCAAGAAACAATATGATCTTCTCTCCTGGTACAAGCCAGGGCATTTTCATGAAAAGGAGGTTACATTTGAACTAGAAAAAAAAGAGAGACAGAAGGCTGAGGGGCAGAGCTAAAGGCACTGCAGGATGAGACCATGACCGAACCATGCAAATGGCAAGCGATACTAGATGGTATATTCGGAGAATATTCTGTGGAACAGGTGCTGTCTATGCTATTTTCGTGTATTAACTAATTTAATCCTCAATCTTCACCCAACGCTATGAAGTTGATGTCAATGTAGTATTTCTTTTCATATACTAGCAGGACTCCGATCTAGAAAGATCAAGTCACCCTCCCAAGATTTTAGTGTTGCTCCAGCCTTGTCTCCTGGCAGGAACCCACCCCGTGTAGAGCCTGTAGGAACCATCACCTCGTGGGCCGCCATCGTGAAGGCCCAAAACCAAAGGAAAGGGAAGGATGGAGAAATGGGAAGCAAGGGTCATATGGCTGATCTAATCACACACACAGATGGATGATTCTACATGAAACTGGATTTTGATCTTTTGTGACATCCTTATCCCCCAGTCAGCCCCCCTCAACATGACATGCATTTGTTTTCAATACAGTTGCTCTATTGGAAATGGTATGACACTTAACATACCAGGAGACACCCTGAGGTGTGGCAATCAGCAGAGTGGATCATGAGGTGGGTCTGTTGTTCCATTCCTCATATGCTTATGAGTTCCTTTTTCGGAAAGCATTTTTCTGCATCCGAAAAGAGCAGTCAGTTAGAGGCGCACCCTGGAGCTCAGCAGGTACCCGGTGCTAGCAGGCCCTTGCGTAGACAATGCCAGTTACACTTTTCCTGTGGAAACTGCAGTCTAGTGGGTATTAAAATGTCTTAAACTAGCTGCTTTCCTCCCAGGTTGGATCTGCATATACCCGACGGTCTTCACGTTTCACGTAAAAGCAACAAATTGAAAAATGATGTTAGTCGCTTGGGATTTGCATCAGTGGAATTTTTTTTGAATTTTTGGTAAAATAATCACACAGCACATTTGCCAATTCAGCAAGTTGTACAAATATAACTCAGTGACACTAATTATGTTCATCCTATAGTGCAACCATCACACACCACCCTTTAAATTATTCCACTATCGCTAAAACAACCTCAACAACAAAAACAGGTGTTCCCTAAACTATAACTCCCCCTTTCAACTTCCCTTTTAACCCTAATAACCAGGGATAAGCTATGTTCTGTGCACATTTGCCTTACATGTCTAATATAACTGGGATCATATACTATTTGTCCTTTGGTGATGAACCTATTTCTTGAAGCATCTTTTCAAGCTTCAGCTACTTGGAATCATGTATCTGGAGTTCATTTCTCATTATGGGAAATGTCCCACTTTGTGTTCATGTATACCATGTTTGTTATCTATATCTCTGTGGGTGGACATTTCAGTTGTTTGTACATTTTGGCTAATGTGGATAGCACGACAGTGAAAAGTGGCATCAACATTTCGGTTTGTGTTCCTGCTTTGGTTCGTGGGTATGCCTCTAGGCTTGGGATGGCTGGATCCGAGGGCAGTGTCCGGTTTAATTTTTGAGGAATTGTCACGGTCTTAGTCACAGTAGCCATGTTATGTTGCTTTCCCACCAGCAACGGATAAGGGTTTGTCAGCACATGCCGACAACAGAAGAGTCCACTGGAATACATGGCCTGTGTGATCGCAGGATGGAGCTGAGGAATTACCACCCGGCTGAGCTGAAGAAATGTATTTTTATTGTATGCCTATGATTACATCAATGTATTTTTCTTTCATTCTGGGCAGAAATGTCCTTAGAATGTTAACTATAGAGAAGATAAAAGATGTGAGCATGATATCTTTAAGGAAAGGTCACTCCAAGAAGATGCAAGAGGAATTCAGACGTAGGGCTCGCTTACCAATAGTTTCAGCCTAGGTAACTTGAAACTCTGCAACCTAATGGCTCTCTGTAGGATCAGACTTTATGTAGGGATGAGGTGCTATTCTCGGAGGGACAGGTCATAGATGTCACTGGATTCTTATACATGGTGGTTGCATGTTTGGGGGTGTCTCTAAAATATACTTTTACCTCTCTCAATGTCTCATAGCAACCCTATGAGTTGGAATCAGCTCAATGGCAGTGATGTTCTCTCAGTGTTGCTGCTGGGCATTTCCAGGTAGACTTTAACTCCTGGATACCCTGCATGACACAGTAGAACTGCCGCCTGAAGCTTTTCTTGGTGGTCGTCTCTACAGACACGCATCGCCTGCAGAGAAGCTGGGCGGTTTTTAGGTGCCAATCTTTTGATGAGAGGTTGAATGCTTACCCAGTGGGCAACCAAGGCTCTCTTTTCTTAATTAGAGCCCTTAGCGGAAATTAACTACATGAATTAACATACCATTGCTTAGAAAAACCAAGAAAACAAAGAAAACTTGAATAGCCAATGCATTTTTATTAGCTGAACACCTGGAGTTGACTAAAGGTATGGCTTAACAAAGTAATTGCAGCCGTTGCTTTGGGTCTCACTCAGAGCGACCCTATGTACAAGAGAAGGAAACATCGCCGTCCTGTGCCATTCACACGTGTCCCTCTGCTTGAGCCCATTGTTGCAGCCACTGTGTCGCTGCATCTCATCAACATTTTCCTCTTTTTTGTTGCCCCTCAACTTTACAAAGCATGATGCTCTTCTCCAGCAACTGGCCTTTCCTGATAACAAGAACAATGCACGCAAGGCACAGTCTCACCATCCTTGCCTCTAAGGAAAATGCTGGTTGCACTTCTTCCAAAAGAGATCTGTTAGTTCTTTGAGTGGCACCAGGGTTCACGTGCATCCAATTCTCTTTGGTCTTCTTTATTGAATGACCAACTTTTACTAGTGGGAGTTATATATTGAACATGGTCCCTATTGCACCTGGTTTGTAGCTCAATCTCATACACTCAGACAGATACACACACACACAATGTCACATGATCTGTGCTATCTGGTTTTGACCTTGGATGCACCTTGAATTGCCTGGAGAGCATTTTTATTAAAAAAATAATAAAAAGTCAATGTCCAAGCACCACCTCCAGAGATTCTGATTAAGTGGGTCAAGCATAAAGCCTAGTGATTCGTTTATGTGAATAGATCCTCAGGTGATTCTAAAAACCGGGCCTGACAATCATTGGTTTCTGCTCAAGTATTTTGAAGTACAGGGTAACAACAATTAGCTGGAAGCGAGAAGAGACTCTTCTGTCTCAATAAAAATGGTGTTCTCTGGTGACCTCAGAAGCACTTACTCGAGTTAACCCGGTGTCTTTTCTAGTCCTCTAACAACCCTGTAACTAAAGACAAGTTGACCTCTAGCCTCCAAAAGACATGTAGGTTCCGTTAGCTCGATTTCCAGCAGGCCAGTCTTTAGTGCCAAAACTTGGCATGCTATCAGACAAAGAGAGGTAAAATTAATTTAAAAATGATAATTACATGCCAAAACGGGGAGATTTTTTCACTCAGAGAAATTTGCTTAACAGAGCCTGTGCCTGCATTGGAAGATGCCAGGATAGCTGTAAGGAGAGTTTTTCATTTTTCTAAATCCTTTCCCGTAGGAAATGGCCTGTCTCCAATCAATAGAATTATAGCAACTAAGCACCTTTCAGCTACAGACAAATAAAACTAATAAAGAGACAGGTATATCTGATAGTTCACATATCTGGCCATTGATTTGATGGCATGATTACACAAGAATCTTTATCACAAGGATACTTATTACTTATTTCCATTATTTATTTATATCTACTAGTGACACCCTTCCACTGAATTTAAACAATGTCTTTTTAACTCTATATGTTCGTGAATTATCTGTTCACTCACTATATATATATATATATACATATATATATACACACACACACATATACAAGTTCTGAATGTAAACATTGACTTCTGATTTTCTTTTTTCCTCTTCCTGGCTCTTCCAAGATGTGCTAATAATTGTTTTCTCATTCTACTTCAGTTAAATCAGTTACTAGATAGAATCAGAGTTCCCTAATAGCCCTGTTAGGGCATGAAGATTAGAAGGAAACAGTTTTAGAATTCCTTGGATATGAATGAGGAAGACAAGCCAGATATGAGTGTTTTTGGGGGAAAAAATCCCCAGAAGATTCTGATTGTTAGTCCTTAACCTTTCTCCCTCCTATGCCATCCTTGCAAACCCTAGGTTCCCCCCCCCCAAAAAAAATTAAGAAATACTTATCATAAATTAAGGGCTTTAGTGTATGCCATAACAATATGTCTCCTGTCACTGTCATTACACTGTTTGAATTCCTTCTTACTAGTGTCTGTTTGTCTCCCCAAAGGCTCCCTGCTCATCGCGGTCCTCATGGATGGGAGGAGGAGCTTTCTAGGACGCCCCCGCAACTGATCTGTGAAATTGGAAACTCTGGGGTGGGCCCCAGTAATTTTTAAAATATCCCAGGTTCTCAAAACATGTGTTTGAGATTGAGAAAGCCTATTCTAAACTGATGAATCAATGAGCTGCTTTTAACCCACTCATCAAATTCCCATAAAAATCAAGGGGTTTTGAGTTTTTATTATGCAAAAAAATCTTCCTAGGGTGAGGGGGCCAAATTTAGCAAATAAAATCACAGATTTGGGTCAATTTGCATCTCAATTGAACCGTGAATATTGTTTTAGTATAAGGATGCCCCATTTGGGCTGTCCAAAAGCCAAGCGTAACTGTGTGCCTTGTGTTTTAGCTAGTCACTCAGCTCTTGGGAGATGGTGAGAACCGTGATTTCTGGACTCCACCCTAATACAGCTCATCAGGATGGGTCAAGCTATCTGCACTTTAACAGGCAATTGGGTAATTGTAGTGCAGCTGCAGGGTCAAATACTTTGGGATATTGTTCTTGTTATCACCTTGTTTTTCCGTTGTGGCCAGTATTGAAGATCTCTGACATTTTGAGCGTGTTAAAATATGAGCTAAAGCTAGGAAGAATTGCCCAACCAATACATAAAATACGAGACTAGAATTGGAATTCAGTCACTGTAATTCACTTTAGAATATAGGCAATAAATGTATCGCAAGCACCTATGTAACTTCATGTTCTGATGAGAGGTAGACATTGAGACTCCAAGAGCCTGACCGTGCCTTCAAGAAACATGATTGGATTGCAGCAAGCCCTAGAAGGAGGGTGGCAGAGAGATGCCAACCCTAGGTAAAGAGTTCTCCATATACGAAACCTCGCTCACGGGCACAGCGTTGATCCCAACTCAGAGCAACTCTAAGGATAGAGAAGAACTGCCCCGTGGATTTCCGAGACTGCAGATCTCTATGGAAATAGAACGTGTCGTCTTTCTCCCACTGAGCTGCTTGTGAATTCAAATGGCTGACCTTTCAGTTAGCAGTCCGAATGGTAACTCCCTACACTACCAGGATTCTTCACGATAGAAGAGGCTGGATAAGATAAAAACATTTCCACGATTAACTCATAAAACTTCTTAGGAGCCTATGATGCTCTAGGCTTTGCACTGCATGTTAAACAGACAAATGCAATATGATCCCTGAACAAGGGCAGCACTTCTCAAACCATTGAGTTTCAGGATTCCTTTATATGTTTAAAAATAATTCAAGATTTCAAAGAAGCTTTGCTTATGTGTTCAGATGTTTATTAATTCATTAAAAATAAAATAATAAACACCTTGCATTAGCACAAGTAATATATTTCTATGAAAAATTTTAACTAAAAAGAGTGAAAAGAATGGTGCTATTATTACACACACTCTCTCTTTTCTTCTCAAGCCTCTTTCATATCTGACTGTATCAGTCCAGTTTGTTCAGAAAAAGAGAACCAGTAGGATGCAGGCAGAGTCTCTTCTTTCTCAGAGAAACTATAATATTGCTCTTAAGGCCTTTCAATATAATGACTAAGGCGCATCCAGATGAGAAAAAATCATCTTTAAAGTCAATTAATCATGGAGTTTAGCCAATTTACAAAATACCTTCATAGCAACACCTAGTTTAGAGCTTAATTGAGTAAATGGGGACTAAAGCAGGGTCTTCAGCACAAGGTCGGTGACGCAAACCTACCAGCCACTCCATAGGAAGACGACCGGGCTACCTGCCCCCACAGACCTTTCAAATCTCTCAGCCCAAAGGAGCAGTTCTATTGCGTCCGGCGGGGCCCATGATATGGCAGTGAGTTTGCTATGTGTTTTCGTTTATTTCATTTGGAGGTAGGGGGTAAAGTTTATGCTGATTGACACCGCTAACCAACCATCACACTGAGTTAATACCACACAGCTGTAATCTCTTATCTGCTTCTGAATTCAATCGGCTGTGATTCTACTGTCTGACTGAAGTTTACGAAGGAAATCTGGCCTCACATTAAATGGAGGGCTCCTTGGCACGCCACTGAGGAGACAGTGTGGCGGTGTAGTGAGTCAGTGACCCCCAGACGGAGCTAAACGTGGACCTTTGCCCGTTACATGTTTGTGCAACGGGAGCCCTGGTGACATAGCCGTTATCATTGGGCCGCTTGCCACAAAAAACAATGGTGGAAAAAGTCCATCATCCCGTAATTTAATTTTTCCACAAGCTTTTGGAAGTCCCTTCGACACACACACACACACACACACACACACGTGCACGCGCACACACACACATACAGACACACACTTCCTTTCTCAAAAATGTAGCGCATTCCCAGGAAACCTTTCATAAGGTGAAATGGTGTACAAAGAAGAAATAATTACCATTAATTCTGAAGTGGGGGAAAATTGGTGAGTGTTCCCAGACCCCAATCATAACCTACAAAATCATACCAAATAACACAGGGAACATAGAATGAAGCTCGCGTTTAGAGTTCCTAGCCCGTGAACTTGGTCGAGCTGTGCTGTTTGCTCAAGTCCATGCTGTCTCTGTAATGGCTCGCTGCAAAACAACTGCTGACCATAGGATTCACTTTTTGACATTTCTCATAAAAGCAAAATCTCTCTTTGGATATTTCTCCATTCGTGAAAACATGTACTAATGAAGATGTTTCATAAAAGCAAGTGATGTAAGTCAGTATCCCAAAGGGCGGCAGTAACTATATTAAGAAATTATATACATTACTCTTTTAAAGCACAGAATTATAGCAGAGTTCTTTGTTAATGATTCCCCCAAACCACAGCCATCAAGCCTATTTAAACTCCCAGTGACCCTGCAGGGCAGAGAAGAATGGCTGCCTAAGGTTCCAGAGAAGAAAGACTCATCTTTCTCCTGCAGAGATTCTTGTGGGTTTGAACCAGGGACCTTGTGGAAAGCAGCGCAAATGCTCAATCTACTGTGCCACCTTTGTATAGACAGTGTAAATCTATATTTCAAACACCTCTCTTGTAAAAATCCACTGCCCCATTCCTGCCCCATTGCCAGCATTCTTGACAGGTCTAATTTCTTATATGGTTGATTGGAGTAAAGGAGTCAGTTCTACCATTCTCTTATTCAGAGGTTCTCAACCTTCCTCACGCCACAACCCTTTAATGCAATTTCTTCATTTGGTGATGACCCCCCAGCCATAGAATCATTTTCGCTTCTACTTCATAACTGTAATTTTGCTATTGTTATGAATCGTAATGTAAACATCTGATATGCAGGATGTATTTTCATTGTGACAAACTGAACATAATTAAAGCATAGTGATTAATCACAAAAACAATATGCAATAATATGTTGTGAAATATTTATTTCTAATTACAAATCAATGAAATTTTGTCTTGAAGCATGGTGTAGTGAGGTAGTTAGTTTATTTTGCCAGCCTGGCTGATGAACACATGTGGGATTAATTGAAGGACAGAAGAATAAATGGCTCAGTGAGCCTCGCCTTTTGAGTTCTTGGGTTTCTTGCTTTCTGATGGTCGCACCAGGGCGCAGCTGCCTTAACAGTTCGCCGATTCAGCTTGCAAAGCTGACTTCCTGCAAGACATCCCCAAGGAGAAGCCACATGGACCTACCCCGATGCAGCCCTGGGCACTGGAGCAACCGTGTGGAGACCCCTACCAGAGCTGAGATGTTTACACATTCATTGACTCGGCTTTCCTCCTGCAGTCAGTATCATTGTGTCTGTTTTGTGAGATGATGGAGGACTTTGTGGATTGGTGTTAGACATATGGGTTAATGGTTATGTTGAACTTGTGGGTTTGGGCAACTTTGGGTTGGGATATTTTCTTGATGCACACTTAACCTTTACAGAAAACTCTCTCTTATTCATATGAGTTTCTGTGGATTTGTTTCTCTAAAGTACCCAGACTAACACATGCAGCGTGGGTAACAGTCTTCACGCCAGGTACTTGTCTGGGTGTATCTGCATGTGGGTGGACCCACCTGGAGACAGAGAGTGTTGTCATGGTTCCTGAGACCATCGGAAATGCGTGTTTTCTAATGGTCATAGGCGACCTCTATGAAAGAGTTGTTCGATGTCCAAAGGAGTCGTGACCCACAGGTTGAGAAGCAGTGCATCTTATTGCTCATCGGACCTTCAGCTGGCTCATTGACAGACCTTCTGAGGAAGACACCAGGATCAAATCAAGTATTAACTATTACCTTCTGTCATTGGGGTGATTCCAGCTCAGTGAATCTATCCAGGGTTTCAGAGACTATTGATGCTTAAGGCAACAGACAGCCTCATCTTTCTCTCTCAGAGAAGCTGGTTGGTTTGAACCACTGATCTTGTAGTTAGCAACCCAACACCTAACTCAAAGCACCAACAGGGTCTCTTGCATTAAATATTAATCACTAATGTTTAATTTATTGTTTCCCTGAGTTTTTTTTCCTACATCAAGAACTTAGTACTTTCTCCAACTTCAGGCATGTGATCTGGGGCACAATGCCGGGTAGGCCACTTCAACCATCATTTGATTCTAGTTAGTACGATCATGGCCCTTGACCTGTAGTGGAGCAGTCACTGGGGTTCAATAGAGCCTAAGAGCGTCCGGAAAGTTTCCTGGAGGGCTATCAGTACGTCTGCTGAGATTGAAATGACAAAAAGAACAGATGTGTTGGTGGTGAGGTGGAGCATTCCAAACAAAGGGTTTTATAAATTATTTTAATTGCAATGATTTTGGTATCTCTTTCTTTTGAATTCCTTTCCATCATGCGGAACTATATTATCTCATATAGGTTCATTGTATTATCTTATCTAACTATATTAATTTATGTAAATTTGCTAGGAGCCCTGGTCCCACATTGTTTATGGATTGGCCTGCTAACTGCAAGGTAAGCAGTTCACAACCACCAATATACTCCACAGGAAAAAAATGAGGCTTTCTACTCCCCATAAAGTGTACCACTCTCAGAAACCCACAGGGGAAGTTCTAGGCTGTTCTATAGGGGAAGTTCTAGCCTGTTCTATAGGGTCACTATGACTTAGAATAGACTCGTTGGAAGTGAGTTTGGTTCTTCATTTATACTTAAAGGTACATAAACTTAATGATTTTAAGCCTGCCTTAACAAAGTAATTAATTATTATATATGCATGTATCCTTGTTTTTCAACAAATACTTTTTCTGGCACCATTTTCGAGCTACAAAAACTGAGATTCAAAGAAACTAAAATGCTACATCCACCTGCTTGTGATCAGCAAACCACAAACACAAACTTCATGCTTGTATGAGACGAAGTCAAAAAATGTTATGATATCATAAAAGCCTTGATTAAACAAATATATGAACAGTAAGTGATCTAAAATGGAGGGTGAGGAGGGCATAGGATGCCTGGTGGGGCTTGATCCAAGTGCAATGTAACTGAAAGGAATCACTGAAACCTGAATGAAGGTCAAACATGATAGTGGGACAAGAGGAAAGTAAAAGGAAATAGAGGAAAGAACTAGGAGGCAAAGGACATTTATAGAGATCTAAATACAGGCATGTACATATGTAAATATATTTATATATGAGTATGGGGAAATAGATCTATTTAGATATATTTTAAATTAAGTATTAAGGTAGATTAATTATGATAGATATTTAAGATAGATATTGGGCCTCTACTCAACTACTCCCTCAATGCAAGAACACTTTGTTCTGATAACCCGGCAACAAAACAGGTGCATAAGCAAATGTGGTGAAGAAAGCAGATAGTTCCCTGCTACCAAAAGATATAGTGTCTGGGGTCTTAAAGGCTTGAAGATAAACAAGTGGTCATCTAGCTGAGAAGAAACAAAGTCCACATGGTAGAAGCACACCAGCCTGTTTGATCATGAGGTATCGATAGGATCAGCTATCAGGCATCAAAGATTCAGAACCAAAAGAATGAGGGGGATGGCAGAGTGGAGACCCAAAATCCATCTGTAGACAACTGGGCATCCCCTCACAGAAGGGTCACAATGAAGAGAAGAGCCAGTCAGGATGCAGTAGCACACTGGCGAACCATGCAACTTTCCTCTAGTTCTTTAATGCTTACTCTCCCCCACTATCATGACCAAAATTCTACTTTACAAATCTGGCTAGACCAGAGCATGTACACAGGTACAGATAAGTACACAGGTACAGATAGGAGCTTGCCACACAGGGAATCCAGGACAGGTAAATCCCTCGGGACCAATAATGAGAGAAGGGGTTCCAGGAAGGTAATGGGAAGGTGGGAGGAGAAAGGGGGAACTGATCACTATGATCTATATATAACCCCTCCCAGAGCAACGAACAACAGAAAAGTGGATGAAGGGAGGGAATGGTCGGTGAAAGGCATAAAAAAAAATTTATAAAATATCAAGGGTTCATGAGGGAGGGAAGGTTGGGGAGGAGGGGAAATGAGCGGAATGTTTCAAAAAGAAAATGTTTTGAAAATGATGATGACAACATACGTACAAATGTGCTTGACCTAATGTTTGGATGGATGGATTGTGATAGGAGGTATAAGAGCCCCAATAAAATGATTTTTTAAATGGACCAGTGAAGACCTGAAAGAAACAAATCAAAACAAACAAACATATGAACATTGAAGCTCCTGTTCCTTGCCATCTCCTCCTCCTCCTCCTAAACCCTCCCGGGGTAGTGTTTTCACTTTCCAAACCCTTTCCTGACGAATTCCGCCCTCCGACTTACACCGGATCAAAAAGCAGTTTTTGCCTCCTCGGGGGCTCAAGTGGTATTCCTTGGAAGTAGTCTCTGAATTCTTAGAACAAATTCAAGGTCTGAGTGAGCAAGATCGGAGTTGTAGGGCTGGTGCAGTGAGGCTTCCCAAAGAAATTCTCAAAGGACAGTCTTCGCTGCCCTTAAAGAAGGATGAGGTTCATTGTTGTGATGGGGTGGCAGGGAGGACCCAAACAAACTTCCTCAGTGCAAATTTCCTGGATTATTTTTCACCAATGTAGTTTTCCAGTTTCTTCAGGCATTTTCATAGGACCCCTCTGCCCTACCTCCCACCCCCTGATCATCCTAAGCAATTTGAGCCGTCAAGTATCCCCTTGGAATATCCCTTCCGAACTGATCTCTCTGCTTAGAATTTAATGGGCCCGGCAGGTGCCCTCAAACGTTACTGTTTTGATAAGTGAGTGAAGGGAGATGTTGGACAGTGAAAGATATGACAAAATAATAATTTATAAATTATCAAAGGTCCATGAAGGAGGGGAGAGTGGGGAGGGAAGGGAAAAATGAGGAACTGATGCTAGGGGCTTAGGTGGAGAGCAAATGTTTTGAGACTGGTGAGGGCAATGAAAGTACAAATGTGCTTTACACAATTGATGTATGGATGGAGTGTGATAAGAGTTGTATGAGCCCTAATTTTTAAAAAAGTTACTGTTTTGGTCAAAGCTTTCTTTATAGCAAGTAATCCCAATACTTGCCCCACTTACTATTTATTCCATGAAATTATCTTCATGAGCTGTGATCTTGCTGAAAAGACTAATGGAAAGAACAGCCCTCCTAGCTAGCCGATCTTTGCATACTTTTGTCACACATCCAGACAAAAAGCTTGCCTGGGCAAAGCTGTTGGCATCAAACTAAAAATGCCAACGCATGTGGGATTCCAACTTGAGTTGCTAGCGTATCGATGCCAATGCTGTGATCTGCTCCAGTTTCCAGATACCAACCATAGTGCCTTCACTCCTGGAGGCTTCTGGTCTCCCTCTCTTGCCGTATCCTTGAGATTTTCTCCACCTTCTTTAAGCTGCTCCATGTCAAAGATGATGCTTGATGTGGGGAAGCCTTCCTATAAACTTACTGCAAAACCTCAATGATTTGGGAAGGTATCTACCTGAGTTTTGTTAAAATTTTGATATTTAACCTTGACCTCAACATCCTTTTTTCCGAAGGCCCTAATGAGACTAGGTCAAGTCTGTTACTGAGAAAACTTGTCAGCAGCCATCTCCTGGCCCCAGGGACATGTTTAAACATGTTTTGCTTGGAATCAACCTGTATGTGCATAAATTAGAACCTCAGTAGCAATATTTTTTTTCACCCAAGTAATTACTGCATTTTTCTTCTTAAATATCTGGCTAAATCGGCCTAAATTATTTTTGCATTTACCTTTTTGTTGTTGTATACAAACAGAACATACACAAATTCAACAGTTTCTACCTATACAATCCAGTGACACTGATAACATTCTTCCAGTTGTGTAAATATTCTTGCCCTTCTTTTCTGAGTAGTTCCTATCTGCCTCCAAGGTGTTTTATCTAATCTTCGAGTTTTTTTTGTCAATTTGGTATAATACAGACAAATCTTAAGAAAGTACAATGCTCCAGGCAGATATGTTTTATAGTAAGCTATTGTTTGGCTTTAAGAAGATTTCAGGGGATCTTGGGCTTAAAGGTTAATGATCATATCAAGGCAATAGGGTAAGGAAATTCATTCCATTTTCATGACTCCAGGAGATGTCTATCCCATAATGATTTAAAATTCTATTCTGCGTTCCCTCCTTTTACCAGGATTCTCCTATAGAAACTTCTGTCCAAATGTCCCGTAATAGTAACTGGGCATCAACCAAGTCTTCTGCTCTGACATCAAAGGAGTTGTTCATGAAGGCAAGTAGCCACATATTCCATTTCCAATTTTAAGCTTTCTTTCAAGATCTATTTCTCCAAGTGAATAGAAACCACTTACTGTGTTTGAATGACCACTTGCAAGTTTTTAAGATCCAAAATATTCTGCAAGAAACAAGAAGGTAGCACTGAAGCACTGAGCGTGTTGTTAGGCCACTTAACTGGGATTGCTCATGAAATCATTCTCTAAGCCCACAAAACCAAGGAAACAAATCATAAGAGCTATTTGGTTGTGCAGAAGCAGCCTTAGCAGCTACTGAGTTTTAAATCCATCATGATTGTAAATCTATCACATGACTTTGGACAATTTAATAAATGCTAGCCTAAAGTCTCAAATAGCAAGAGACATTTTCATTCATATCATTTGGTTATTGGACAAGTGTTTCTGGGACTGAAATAAGGCAAAGACAGTTGTTAATATGAGTGTTAAAAAAACAACAACAAAATAAAAGTGCTGAGTCTTCATGGAGTGTCTCATTAGAGTGGGAAAGGGGAGGGGCCTCTGCACATGAGAATATGGAAGGAAAAGGTGAAGAGTCACAGGGATATAAAACACTTTAAAGTGTGACCAAAAAAAGATGGGAGAGGGTTGAGAGAGAACTTTCTATAGCCTGATCACAGGTAGGACCTTCCAGGATGAAAGGCTGGAGCCATGGAGAGAGGAGGAAGGAGGACTGCCCCAGGAGGAGGTAATGGCACATGCAAATGCCCTGCTGTGGGACAGAGCCATCCACAGAGGTCGCTGGGCCCTGGCCCTTTGTCTGGCCACCTAGGGAAACAAACACAGGCTGGGGGCTGGCTGAACATGTCGCTCTGGGATGCTTACTGCAGATCTTTGGTTTGCATTCTGTAAGTCACATCTCATTTGATTCTTCCTCAGGTGATTGGGATATCAAACCATAATGTGGCCAACTGAGCCGTGACCACTGTGTTGTCTTCGTGAGACTTTTATCATCTTGATAAGATCGCTCAGGCGTGGCATGTGAACCAAGTAGAATTCAATCAGCACTAAATAGGAACGTCTGATATATTTACGAGGTTAAAAAATAGAATTGAGGAGTCAATTGTTCTTAGAAAGCTTTAAAAATCTGGATGTGTAAAAGGACAGGGAAGCGTGCCTAGATTGTTATTAGAGCTGTAAGAGCCTCCAATAAGATGATTTATTTAAAAAGGAAAAAGAAAAGCGCCCATAGCAGGCCCACCTGTATCTGCTTGACGAACAACGTATTATCCACTTTTCACATATTCATTGTTATCCCTAAAAGAATCCTCAGATACAGTAAGTATCCTTTTGCCATGTAATAACTTACATCACATTTTTTTAAAACAACAGGAAATACGCTTTTGTGACTGTCACCGTGATGATTAATATCAGAGAGGGCTCCGCTAGCTTTCTTTGTCTTGTAGGCCTAATGCATGCATCCAGTGTTACTTAAGCAAAGTCCGGTGGGAATGCAGTTGCAGCATCAAAGTGCTTGGAGTTAGATGTGTGTAGGGGACATTTCATTTTTCTGTCCCTGACACTCACTTAGCAACAATCAATAAGGCACTGATAGTGTTATTGATCACAGTGATGACATTGTTGATTTTAGGAGTCAGTCGCAGCCCTGCAGGCCTCCGAGGAGGGGATCCTATTTCACTAAAGAGAACGACTTTCAAGATGTAAGTGTTTGACCTTTTGTCCTAAGAATAAGGAGCACATGGTTAGGAATTAAGATTGGGTTGGGACTGCACCTTGGACTGGACCGCTTTTCAAATGTCCTCATCATTTCGAGTAAATGTAGGCCCGATTCCTGAGACTCCATTTCGAAGTGGGCTCCCGCGCACGGCCCAGGATGTGCTCTGTGGGACCCAGCAGCAGTTCTGCAGTGGAGCAGACTGGAATAGAGAGGTGAATATTGTGTTGAACAAGCAAAATTTGAATGACAATTAGAACTCACCTCTTGCGTTCAGTCACTCTCACTTTAAGGGTATTTATATATAAATATATATAAATATTATTTTCCTTAGATCAGGACTAGAAGAGCCGCTGGTGGCACAGTGGGTAAAGTGCTCGATTGCTAACTGAAGGTTGATGGTTCTAACCTACCAGTTGCTTTGTTGAAGAAAGATATGACAGTGAGCTTTTGTAAAAATTCACAGCCTAGAAACCTCATAGTGTAGTTCTACTCTGTCCTTTTGAATCCCTATTAGAAATTAACTCCACATCAATGGGTTCTCTTTGGGTTTCCTCAAGACAGGCAGGTCCATGACTTTTTGCCCCTGACTCAGTAACTAAACCAAAGCTCTATGGCTTATTAAAGTCAGAAATGAGTTCTTAATTCAGAAATTAGCTTCTAAGTCAATATACTCATCAACAACTACACGTGATTAGATGACGAATATCTCCACCTCTGGGAAAGGTTTGCTTTCAGGTGAAAGTCTGAGGTGATCAAGGGAAGAGCAAGTGGCTTCTTTCTCCCTCTTCCTCTACTCCCCTTTCATCCCACCATACTTCTTGCAAGCCGGTTTCTGACTCCTTTGAGGGAACGAGAATCACGATCCAGGGACAGGAGATAGTCTTGTTTGTCTGGTGCCATTGCGAGCTGCTCTCTATTCAGGGTTATGTGCTTGAAATGGCCTCTTGCGGGCACCTCTCGGGCTTGGTGGACTGGGCACTTCTCACCTACACCAGGAGATCGATCTCTATGGAGTTCTGCAACACTGAAGAGACAGGTGACAGTGTAATAAGTCCATTGAATAAGAAAAACTTGAATTGGAGCTTCATCCTGATCTTTTCTTTCCATCTCTTACCTCTTACCTCTTATCCTACAGGGAAGGGTCATTTTACCCTCGCTGACCTCTCTCAACAAGCCCTCATGAAGACTCAGAAGGTCCACTTGAAGAAGACACACATCACTCGGTTTGTGAGTAGAGGGCAGCCGTCTCTGTCCTGTCCCCGGGGGCCTGGGTGGAGAAGCAGCAGCAGGCAGGTCTCTCAACAGCAGCTCTGTCCAATGGTAACTTCTTGTGAACTACACAGGTGGCTTAAATTTTCTAAAACCACAGCAAAACTTTAGGCTAATTCTAAATTTTAAAAAGGAAAATATAGAAATGGGTAGAATGAAAATGAATAGTATATTTAACATTTAATATTTATTATATTTAATAATATAATAAATGTTTAATAATATAATAAATAGTATAATAAATAATATAATAAATATTTAATGAACATTAAAATAGGTTAAAATCAACATTAATAATATATTTAACTCAGTATAATCCAAAATATTATCATACAAACAGGTAATCAATATTTTGTGATTAATTAGCTAGTTTACATTGTTTTTAACCAGTCTTTGAAGTCATGTGCATTTAATGCCAAACTCCAAAAATCAAACCCACTCCGATCCAAGTCAATTCAGATGGATAGTAAGTAACCTTGTATAGTGTTTCCAAGGCCGTCACTCTTTAACAGTAGCAGATGGCTTCCACGGTCTCCCACTAATGGGCTGGTGGGTTTGAATGGCTGACCCTGAAGTCCAATGCTTAGGCCATGGTACCACAAGGGATTCTTCTCATTTAAACTGTTGTTAAAATAGGTAAATAAATAAGTAAACAGTTGCTGTTGTTGGGTGCCACTGAGTTGATTCCAACTCATAGAACCACACTGCCCCATCCTGGGCCATCCTCATAACCACATTGAAATTGTTCAATGCCACATATTACTAGTGATTCCCATACTGGAGAGTGCAGACCTACTGAAAGTCACCTCTTTGCTTTTCATTTTTTCTAAACAGCTTTTTAAAAGAATAATTTATATGCGCTCACATTTTCCCATTTTAAGTGTATATTCAATAATTTTCATACATTTATAGAATTATATATCCACCACCTCAATCTATTGTTCATTAGAACATCCTCATCACCACAGAAGGGTCCCTTGCAATTGCTACCTGTTCCTGCTCTGCAGTCGAGACAATTACCAACCTACTTCTATCTCTATATATTTGCATGTTCTGGACATTGCATGCAAATGGGATCATTGATAAATATGTCATCTAATGGGATACTGTAAGTTTTTCCACATTGTAGCCTTGTTCGGTTTTTACTTATTTTATTACATTCAGTATTATTTTTGTTGTATTCCATTGTATGGCTATACCAGAGTTGACTTATCTATTTCTTGGTTGGTGAGCACATTGGGTGTTTTCCTCTTTTACCTGTTTGGAATAATTTGACTGAGCATTCATGTGTAAGCTTTATGTAGATATGTACTTTAGCTTTTCTTAGGTAGTCTCCTTGGGATGAAATTGATGTCACATGGTGAATTTTTATGTTTAATTTATTCAAAAACTTCCCACTTGTGTTACAAAGCATTTGCACTATTCTCTCTGCTTTCTGATACCTTTGTATTGATCCTTGATTTTAGAAGGACTCAAGAGTCTGGGAAGTTGTTTTCCACCATTACCCATGAAAAGTTTCTGTAGGGCAGCGGTTCTCAACCTGTGAATCACAACCCCTGTGTGGGCATCAAACGACCCTTTTACAGGGGTTGCCTGATTTATATCAGTAGCACAATTACAGTTATGAGGTAGCAACAAAAATAATTTTATGGTTGGCGGTCACCAAAACATGAAGTATTAAAGGGTCGCATCATTAGGAAGGTGGAGAACCACTGCTGTAGGGACCGTTGCCTATTTGGGTCCTGATAGTCATCACATTGTCTGTTCTGTAGAAAGTAAGAATCCTCGTTTAATATCTTATTATAATATAAACCCTATTCCTAGCACAAGTACTTCACTGAAAGATGCGGCATTCCTTGGAAATATTTCCTTCTTGGATAACTTATCAGGCATCAAAGAACAAAAAATCATATCACTGTGTGATCACCTCCATGATATGATCGCTGAAGACAAATGTGTGCATAAGCAAATGGAGTGAAGAAAGTTGATGGTGCCAGGCTACCAAAAGATATAGTGTCTGGAGTCTTAAAGGCTTGAAGTTAACAAGCGGCTATCTAGCTAAGAAGCAACAAAGCACACATGGAAGAAGCACACCAGCCTGTGCAATCACGAGGTGTCGAAGGGATCAGATATAAGGCATCATCAGAACAAAAAATCTTAACATAGTGAAGGAGGAGGGAAGTGCGGAGTGGAGACCCAAAGCCCATTTGTAGGCCACTGGACATCCCCTTACAGAAGGGTCTCGGGGAAGAGATGACCAGTCAGGGTGTGATGTAGCAATGATGTAACATACTACTTTCCTCTAGTTACTAAATGCCTTCTCCTACCCCACTATCATGATCCCAATTTTACCTTACAAATCTGACTACACCAGAGGATGTACACTGGTACAGATAGGAACTGGAAACACAGGGAATCCAGGGTGGATGATCCCTTCAGGACCAGTGGTGTTAGTGTCGTTCCTGGGAAAGTAGAGGGAGGGTGGTTTGGAAAGAGGGAACTGATTACGAGGATCTATCTGTGACCTCCTCCCTGGGGGGCGGACAACAGAAAACTGGGTGAAGGGAGACGTTGGACAGGGCAAGATATGACAAAATAATAATTTATAAATTATCAAGGGTTCATGAGGGAGAGGGAAAAGGGAGGGAGGGGGAAAAATGAGGAGCTGATGCCAGGGCCTTAGGTGGAGAGCAAATGTTTTGAGAATGATGAGGGCAATGAATGTACAAATATGCTTTACACAATTGATGTATGAATGGATTGTGATAAGAGTTGTATGAGCCCCTAATAAAATGATTTTTTTTAAAAGTAAACATAAAAAAATAGAAAACAGAAAAAAAACAAGGTATATTCCCTTCTTATTGGTTAGGATGAATAAGATGGTATATATTTTATAAGTCCTCAAAAACATCCTATTATACAGGATTTAAAATATGTGGCAATCACCAGCACCTATTAGTCACAACAAACGAAAATGCCATCAATTCTGTCTCATAGCAACCCTGCAGGACAGGTTAGAACTATTCCTGCGGGTGTTTCTGAAACTCTAACTCTTCACTGGAGTACAGAGTCTCATCTTTCTCAGGAGGAGAGGCTGGTGGTTTTGAACTGCTGACCTTGCAGGTAGTCACCCTACAAGTTACCGACTACACCACTCGCTAGGTCTCCTCTAATGAGTCAATGGTATATTTTAAATGTACACATTTCAAAATTGTACATAATCATGACAGAGATCTTTCAAGCTCTCTCTGTAACTTCAAGGGGCAGAATGCCTGTGTGGGAGTTTCTAGTGAGTGGCATCGTGCATCTCAGGAGAGACTCTGTGAATGGATGCTCAATGTTAAATGAAAGGTTCCAGGATGGAGGACGGAGAGTTGAGAGAAACACAGGACACCATCTCCATCCAGATGAGAAGGAGAGTCTCTGTGGTTTCCTGATTTGACCAGCCTAATAAACCTGTTGGGGTTTCAGAGGAAGCTTGAAGCCAATGACTCCAGTGATTTGTCCTGGTGTCCACTGAAGGGGAAACAGAAAGACAATGTGCAGAGTTAATCAGCATTTGATTTCCCCCAGTCCCTCTGCAAGGAGAGAGGAGCAGCTGGCCGTAGGTAATCCTGCTCTTGGGAATCATCCAGTAAAAGAAAGAGCTGAGCAGTAGCTCCTCCCAAGGCAGCTTTATGAGCTGAACTTAAGTACCACCGGGGAAGCAGCTGGGCGCACCATTTTCATCCCAATAATCACTAGAAGAGATAGATGGTTTTCAAGGTCGGTAGTAGAAAGGGGAACTAATGGCTAGCTCTTCCTTAGGGAGAGCATTCACCGTGGAGAGGATGAGACATCAATTCCCCAGCCTGCCTGAAAGTAGCAAGGTATTGCTACAGTATTCTGAAAGGGTACATTTTCCATGAGTGAAAAAGATTTGTGTTCAAATCTTGTATCTTCTAGGTATAGCTTTGGTTATGTTCCTTCCAAGCTTTGAAGAAATAGAGATAACAAAGCCCCCTTTTAGGTGTTTTTGTGAACATTAAATAGAATCATCAGAAAAAGCTCATTTCCTTTAACCTTTCCAGTAACTGGGAGCCGGAAATTCTGGGAGGCACAAATGGTTAACATGATTGGTTCTGATCGGAAAGTTTGATGATTCCAACCTACCCATTGGTACCTTGAATTAAAGGCTTAGCTATCTACTGCTGGAAAAACTGCCCGTTGGTTCTCTGTGGAGCCCAGCTCTTCGGTAACATGTGTGAAGCCATTGTGAGTCAGCATTATCTCAAAGGCAACTGGGTTTGGGCGTCATTTGTTGTTTTCAGGTAATGAAGCTCATGGATTTATCAGTAATCACCACCAGAAGTCTCCTTCCAACACAATCAGCATCTAGCTAACAGCAGAGTTAGCTGCCTTTTGTTATGAAATCGTTCCATGAAATAAATTTTGGACATTTGTGTTTTCTGGTTAAGATAGCCACTACAACAAATATTGCATCACAACAAAATCATCTTCTTCTGGAAACAAAGCCACCAGAAACCCACTGTCATTGCGACCGAACTTTTAGGGCAGAGCAGAACCTCTTGATGGGGTTTCTAAGGCTGCACAGCTTTCAGAAAGGGACTGCCACGTGTTTCTCCTATGGCGTAGCTGGTGGGTCTGATGCTGCACTTTCAGGTAGGAGACAAGCACTTTAACTATTGTACCTTTTAACCAGTGATTCTTTTGGGAAACACAGACTTATGGCTGACCCACCCAAAGCTGATCAAAAATAATTTCTAATCCATCAGGGCCAATGAATGTGTCTCTTTACCTTTTAACCTGGCTTTGCCCCCAGGGAAAATTGTTCTCTCCTCTGGCTGAACTAGAACTTCTTGGTTCCTTTGGCTTCTCGGAAAGCCTGTTCTAAAGCCAACTATGTAATCTATGGGGAGGTAGGATTTGGCATGACAGCTTCCCATGCCAGTCCAAGAGCGCTCTTGGTAGTGATGCTGATTGAAACCTGGTTGCTGTCACTGTCCCCACTGAAAACCAACCTGCGGAGTGGAAGTTGATTTACCCAGCAGCTGAAAAGTTTGGCAAAGACAATGAAAACATGGGCAACACACATACACACATTAAAGGAAAAAATGAAATTTTTTCAAAGCTATGTATTTAAATGTTTTTTACAAAACAACCTGCTCACGTTCAAAGTACTCTTGATTACACTTCATCCATTTGTCAAATCTGTGATTCCATTCTTTCAAACATTTTTCAAACTCATCTATTGGATGGCTGACATCACCTCCCTCCTTTTATTCACCTTTTCTCCATTGTCAAGTCGCTGTCCTTTCAGGTCCCTCTGCATTTGCAAAAACAGAAAGAAGTCACGTGGAGAGAGACCAGGAGAGTAAGGTGTGTGGGGCAAGAGAGGGATGCTGCTGTTTGCCAAAAACCGCTGCCCTGAGATGGTGTGTGAGCAGGGGCATCGTTGTGGTGGCAAACCAGTCCCCCATCGGCCACAAACCAGGTCTTTTTTGTCAGACACTATTCTGTAATCTTTACAGAACCTCTAAATTAAAAGCTTGATAACATTGTGACCTCACAGAACAAACTCCAACTGCACTACGAGTCGACATTTTCACCCGTTTGGGAAGTTAATGGACATTCAGAGTGAGGTTTGTCATTAATTGACATTTCACCCTTTTTTGAAATGCGAAAACCACTATTCCAGTTCAGTTTTTTCCATAGTGCTGTCCTTTTAAGCTGTGTTTGACATCGCACCAGTTTCTGCAGCATTTTTCCGGAATAGGACATAAAATTCCACAGTGGTAAGTTTCTCTTAAATCAGCTATCCCCAAAATGAGGTTTGAGTGAAACTGTTTTTACAAAAAATCCATTGTGACCAAAGATAACCTTTCCAGGCAAGTTGCTCAATGCTCGCCTGTTGGAAAAAATGCATATTACAAAAGCTCTGCTCCACCCAGTATATTTCTGGGGTGTTTTTTTTTGGGGGGGGGGCTTGTACATGTCAATTTCCTTAAAATCTCTGTTAATTGGTAGTTTGTAGAGTGTTCCAAATCTATGAATATCAAAATCCATTACAGAGGTGGGGAACTTTTGTTCTGCCAAGGGCCACTTTGTTATTTATAACATCAGTCAAGGGTGATATTGGTCAAATATTTAATAAACTACCCCTATCCTGATGGCTGGGAGGAGCCCTGGCAGTGTTGTGGTTACACATTGGGCTGTTAACTGCAAGGTCAGCAGTTCCAAATGACCAACTCTCCAGGAGAAAGTCAGGCCTTTCTACTCTTGTAAAGAGTCACGGTCTCAGAAACCCACAGGGACAGTGCTACTTTGTCATCGAGGATCATTATGGGTTGGCATCAATTTGATGGCAAGTGAGTTTGCCTGGGTTTGGCGTTTTGGAATATGATGGCTAGAACCCCTTCTCTTTGGTGATACCTGTGATCTTAGCTGTGATGTTAACTGATGAGTTTGCAGGCCTCATAGAGCCTGTGGGTCAGGTGTTCCCCACCCCTGCTTTAAAAATGCTTAGAAACTGTAGATTATTGGCCTAATTTACGACTCTTGAACCAATCTCCAGGATGGCCTAAAAATTAAGTTTTTCCCAATCTTCCCAAGGAGACATGCATATTAAATCTAAAGAACCTCTACATTTTCAGAGGAGCCAGGATGTCCTATGTACTCTAGTGCAATTGTTTCCTTCCTTTCTTTGTACACATGTTAACTTTCCCCATAATCCTCCAGACAATTACAAATCACTAAAGCAGTCCTGGATAGATGATTTGAGCTTTCTCCTGGGAGAATGCTTTCACACGCATGGTTTCGTAGCTATTCTGTCACTGGTGAGAAAAGAAGACCATCATGAAGCCATGTGCTTTAGACATTTACTCAGTTCTCCATCAGAGATGGCCACCACTTCAGTGTCAGCCTTTCGGCCTCATGTTTTGAAAGTGCTGCTGGTGTCACTACCCAAGGTAACTCATGTCGTAGAGATAGAAGAGTTTGGGGAGAAGATCCCCCTCTGCACTGCTTTTTCCTTGACCACATTCTGCATTCTGGTGTCTTTTATTTTATTCGAAACTTTGATCTTCCAAAACGGGTGCATAAGCAAATGTAGTGAAGAAAGCTGATGGTGCCCGGCTATCAAAAGAGTTAGCGTCTGGGGTTTTAAAGGCTTGAAGAAAAACAAGTGGCCATCTAGCTCAGAAGCAACAAAGTCCACATGGAAGAAGCACACCAACCTGTGTGATCATGAGGTGTTTATGGGAACAGGTATCAGGAACCAAAGAACAAAAAATCATATCATTGTGAATGAGGGGGAGTGCCGCATGGGGACCCAAGTCCATCTGTAGTCAACTGGACATCTTACAGAAGGGTACTGGGGAGGAGATGAGCCAGTCAGGGTGCAGTGTAGCAATGATGAAACATCCAACTTTCCTCTAGTTCTTTAATGCTTCCTCCTCCCTCCCCCCACTCCCACCCCCATCCCACTATCATGATCCCAATTCTACCTTACAAATCTGGCTAGACCAGAGGATGTACACTGATACAGATAGGAACTGGAAACACAGGGAATCGAGGACAGAGTGGTGAGAGTGGCAATACCAGGAAGGTGGAGGGAAGGTAGGTTAGAAAGGGGGAACTGATTACAAGGATTTACATATAACAACAGTAAAGTGGGTGACAGGAGATATCGGACAGTGTAAGACATGACAAAATAATAATTTATAAATGATCAAGGATTCATGAGTGTTGGGGGAGCAGAGAAGGAGGGGAAAATCAGAAACTAATACCAATGACTCAAGTAGAAAGAAAATGTTTAGAGAATGATGATGGCAACAAATGTACAAATGTGCTTGACACAGTGTCTGTATGTGTGGATTGTGATAAGAGTTGTATGAGCCCCCAATAAAATGATTTTAAAAAGAAGAACTAAAGAAAGCTTTGATCTTGCTTTTCTTCCTATTAGAGTATAACAAATATATTGCCTTTCCTTTATAGGAGTAAAATAAAACATATCAATTTCATGATACATATAATTGATGCTCAATATTTGGGGCTCAAGCCATTTGGTCCTGGTTTCCTTCCTGGGCAAGGCTGAGTCTTCTAGGGGTTTATAAATGGGCCCTACTGTGGTTTGCAGGTGCAGTCATTTTGTTGGAACCCAAGTCAAGATTTACATATGCAAATGTGTGTGGATGTGCCCAAACTGAGTAATTGTGCATGCAAATAGGTGATTAAATATACAATTACCAAATCTGCATGAACAAATGGAAGTTGTGCATATTCAAAAAGCTGGGGGCACCTGAACATTATGCAAACCGGCAGCTTTCCTCTGAGCCCTGGAGCCTGGCCCCTGGGGACCTCAGAGTTGCTTAATTCCCAGAGCAGGCCAGCCTCTCAAGTTGCACAAGTGGAATTTACTCTTTGACCTCAGCTGCCATGGCAGTGACCAACTCTTTGACAGGGTCAACTCCAGGAAGTACCCTGTGAAAGGGATTGGTTTGATTTCTGCTATGGCTTTCCACATACTAGATTTAAAGCAGAAATTTGAAGGCAAGATTCTTTTATGACCAGTAACTGAACCGAATAAAACAAAACAAAACCAGAAAGAGCTTTGGATATTTCACTGGGACCGACCGCATGCCTGCCCTGCACACCAAAGCTCCAAAGCAGGTGTAGAGAATTCAGTCCAAATTGAACTGCATAGCACAATAGATGCAACTTCATAATATTCTTTCCAACAGCTGTGCCGTCTGAAATGTGAGAGGCAGAATTGCTTTTAGGTAGCAGATTTTAGTCACTGCGGGTGAGAGAGAAGCAAGCACCCAATGGCTTCAATTCTTTGTGTCTTCAGGATTCAAGATCTCAAATCCCACAGAACCATGATGGATGATGCTGTCAGCAGAGCACATCAATGAGAAATTATTTCACATAACCGAGGGGGCTTTTCTCACAAAAGATTAGTAGCGATGCCGAGACTAGGCCACCAGGAGCCAGAGATAAGTAAGGTGTAAGGCAGTCAGAGTAGTGATCACAGAAATCCTTTTTGTTTTTAGGAAAGTATTTCATCCCTAAGATAGTCTACCTTCCCCACACTCAGTTTTATGTGGACCGATTCAAGTCTTTTACTTTACAAAATGAAAGTGATATTACAGCAAGCTGTAAAATCAATTATTCAATGCAATCAATAAACTAGTTAAGTGGCATAATTTCTTTACTTAGCACCTGTCAAGAAGAGATTTCAAAGTTTTCTCACCAGGAGTCAAAAGTGAATGGAATTAGCCATGTTCCACAGATGAAGTAGCCAAGATTCCTCTGCAGAAGGAAACCAGGTAGCTGATAAGGCATCCAAATGCGGAGAATCATTGACCAGCAACGATCCAAGGCCCTGTCTCAGCAGAGGAGACGCAAAGGAAACTTACCATGCCCAAGGGTTCTTGAGCATTTGCTTCTATAGAAGAGCCTTTAGTAGCTAACCCAGGACCCTCAGGAACGGCAAGCCACTTACAGTACATATGGTCAGGTAAGTATTTAGTTTGGCCAGGTAAGTATTTAGTAGGAAGACTGACTTTATTAGCTCCGACGCAGAAAGCAAACAAAGTCCATCTTTTCCTCCAGCATCAATGAAATGGTCACTTCTTTACGTTTCCTGCGTGCCTAAATAAGTTTTCACCAGTTTCACAAGGGGCTTAGGCTCTGCTGGACCACAAGATTCAACAGCGTTGGCTTCTCTTCGCAGACCCTGACCTCTGACTTTGACCCCTGGGATCACCTTCCTTGTTCAGGGGCGGGCCTCCCTGGACAAAGGCCTTCAGCCTCCCTGGCAGGTCTTCAGAGCCACCCCCAGGGGCTGGTCCCACTTGGAGCCAGTGGCAGGGCCAACTCCACCCACTGGGCCTGGATCTGGGTCAGAAGGCAGTGAGGGCGGTTTCATTTCTTCTTTTTTGGTTCTTCTTCTTCTTCTTCTTCTTCTTCTTCTTCTTCTTCTTCTTCTTCTTCTTCTTCTTCTTCTTCTTCTTCTTCTTCTTCTTCTTCTTCGTCTTCTTCGTCTTCTTCGTCTTCATCGTCTTCTTCGTCTTCTTTCTCTTTCTTCAGAGACACCAGAATTAGTAACACTACTTTTGATTTTGAAAATAAACAAGAATGTGGAAAAATAGAATTATAATTTTTACAAATCACAAATTCTTTGAAGCACCTTCATTTATACAGTCATGTGTCACTTAATGTCCACAATACATCTTATTACACAGGACATTAAGTGATTTGGAGCCCGTATGAACAGCTTATATACAGGAAATCCCCAGATTATGAAGGAGTTTCTGTTCTTCCATCTGTCTTTAAGTTAAATTTGTACATAATTCAGAACAGTTATGTACCATCTGTATGCCAATTCATCCAATGTTTGTGTTAGAGGAGGGGTTCTCAACCTGTGGGTCATGACCCCTTTGGGGGTGGAACAACCCTTTCACAGGGGTCACCTGATTCACAAGTGTAGCAAAATTACAGTGGTGAAGTAGCCAATAACATAATTTTATGTTTGGGGGTTCACCACAACATGAGCTATATTGAAGGGTCGTGGCATTAGGAAGGTTGAGAACCACTGTGCTCGAGGACAGTATTTACTGGTGCTTTTTATAAGCATTGAAAAAGTTATGGCAACGGATGTACAAATGTGCTTTACACAACTGATGGATGTATGGCTTGTGATAAGAGTTGTATGAGCCCCTTATGAAATGATTTTTAAAAAAACCCACATGCGGCGAGGACGCTGCTGCGGCTTTTCATTGAATAAACCTATTTTAAAAAGAGGATATATTAAAACCAAAAAAGAAAGAAAAAGTTAAAGGAACACTTTCAGATACACAGGAAGCTAAGCTACCTTTACCATAATAGCACAATAATATGTGTCACACAGTGACTGTTTCTTATGGAGAACCATTGTATGTGCCTTGAAAATTTTCAAGTCATAGGGTTTTTTTAAATCATTTTATTGTGGGCTCTTACAGCTCTTACCACAATCCAGACATGCATCCATGGTGTCAAGCACATTTGTACATTTGCTGCCGTCATCATTCTCAAAGCTTGAGCCCTTGGGACTGGGACCTCAGAGGTGTCAGAAACTGTTGCCAAGGGCTTTATCTGGTATATGAATGTACGTTCATTTATCTATTCATAAGAAGGAATATATTAAAACAGTACTGTTGAAATAAAAAGGTTTAATCACTGTATTTCCTGATGCTTAGCAAATTCCACAATTTTAAATAATCCTGTGGATTTTCTTCTCTGGCCGATAAGTGTACTCCCCCTTCTGCTAAATTTCTAGAGCACATCATTTATTTCACTCCGTTTTGCCACTTAACATTTTTGCTTTGTTTTCAAGTTATTTACAATCTCATCCACGCCCCCCTATTATAATATATTTGATTTATGGGAGTTGCTAAAGTCAGTAAGGGAGGAAACTAAGATTTATCCCCTACTTACAGTGTGTCAGGCACTATGCCAGCCTTCTTCATATGTATCCTCTTATCTATCTTTTGCAAACCTTAATTAGATAGGTGCAATTTACATTTTGCAAGCAGTGAGAACACAGCTTTGAGAGGTTCAGAAATATCGGGAGGTCTGGTCCTCCCTGGGTCCCACCCTCAGTCCCACCCTTTACCTGCCATGTGATCTTGGACCCATTTCTCAACCTTTCAAAGCCTCATTTTTTCATTTGTAAAACAGGCATAGTAAGCGCATCGATTTATTGTACCAAATAACCTCATTGTTAAAATGAGCGTGAGGATTAAAGGAAACAATTCATAAATTTTTTTACTTCATTAACACAAGGCTTACCTTATTGTAAGTTCTCAATGCTATTGCTGATATTGTTAGGCATAACCCTTAGCTTTAAAAAAACCTTTACATTCTTAGTAAAATTTTATTGTTGATTGGCAGTAATGAATGAATGCACCAGTGATTTCTTTCTCAGTGTTGTTCCAGCACTTTGGACACATTCCCCAGACAGTTCCTCCAAAAGGCCTTTTAACTTTGTAGATTCTGTCGCTTCAAACCGCTCAAATCTTCGTTGTTTTCTTCAGGAAGCATAGAAAGACCGGGAGGCTCCTACAAATGAGTAATTACTAATTAGCACGCCTCTTCCAGGGAACTGATGTACTTTTAGTCTTCCACACCCCTGTTAATATTTTCTTTTTTCCATGTGTTTTGTTAAAAGCAGTGATTCTCAAAGTGTGACCGACACATTCTGGGGTCCCCTGGGCCTAGTCAAGAATTCCATAAGATCAAAACTATTTTCATGACAATATCAGATACATTAAATACCCTTTGTTATATAAAGAATGATGCCCCCCCCACCTCCCCAAATGGATTTTGAAATGGAAATCCTTGTACCTGTAAATATGACTGTATTTGGGGGACAATAAAGTGTATCTTTTGTTGTGTTAAGAAGGGCAAACCTGATGGTGCTCGACTATCAACAGGTATAGCTTCTGGGGTCTTAAAGGCTTGAAGGTAAACAAGTGGCCATCTAGCTCAGAAGCAACAAAGCCCACATGGAAGAAGCACACCAGCCTGTGTGATCATGAGGTGTTGAAGGGATCAGGTATCAGGCATTATCAGAACAAAAAATCATATCATAGTGAATGAGGGGGCAGTGGGGAGTGGAGACCCAAAGCCCATTTGTAGGCCAATGGATGTTCCCTTACAGAAGGGTCTTGGGGAGGAGATGAGCCCGTCAGGGTGCGATGTAGCAAGGATGAAACATACAACTTTCCTCTAGTTCCTAAATGCTTCCTCTCCCCCCCCCCCCCCACTGTCATGATCTGAATCCTACCTTGCAAGTCTGTTTAGACCGGAGGATGTATACTGGTACAGATAGGAGCTGGAAGCACAGGGAATTCAGGGCAGATGATCCCCTCAGGACCAGTGATGTGGCTGGTGATGCTAGGAGGGTGGAGGGAGGGTGGGTTAGAAAGAGGGAACCGATTACAAGGGTCTACCTGTGACCTCCTCCCTGGGGGACGGACAACAGAAAAGGGGGTAAAGGGAGACGTCGGACAGGGCAAGATATGACAAAATAATAATTTACAAATTATCAAGGGTTCTTGAGGGCAGGGGAGGTGGGAAGTGAAGGGGAAAATGAGGAGCTGATGCTGGGGGCTTGGGTGGAAAGCAAATGTTTTGAGAATGATGAGGATAATGAATGTACAAATATGCTTTACACAATTGTTGTTTATATGGATTGTGATAAGAGTTCGTTGAGCCCCTGATAAAATGATTTTTAAAAAAAGAAAAGAAAAAGAAGGGCATACCATTGTCAGGAGGGTCCTAAATCTAATCACTGCTGCTTTATAAAAAGACTAATAGACCCAAAGATAATAAAGATTCCCCAGAGGAAGAGGAAAGCAGGTAATAGGGGTATGTACACAGAACCAAGTGCAGGATTTCCAATCCTAACTGGAACCTAGACCAACAAAGACGACACTCCACCTAGAGCCACACCCTAGAGTCCATTCATACCTCTGGTCTGCTGAACTGTGAAAAAAAAAAAATGTTCTTTACAGCCGCCAACTTTTGGCACTTCTGCCACAACAGTAATCAGTACGTAGGACAACTTTCTCAGTAGAATGTCATTTGCACTGGTGTCCAAAGGCTGGGGTTGATGACATTGCTGACATTTTAGTAGTGACACCAGCCTAGACTAGCACTTATTGTATGCATCAACAACAGTCACAATAAAGGGGTGGGGAGAGTATGTCCTCAGGGAAAAATTAAATATGTTTTAGTAAATGTCTACCACTGCAGATGATGGAATGGCAAATAGTATTATGCTGCATACAGAACGGTGATGGTTATCCTAATTAAAAGCATTTGTGTGATCGCTGTAGTCACAAGCTGAATTAGATACATTCTCCACGAAAAACCCTTGAACTTGAAAGAACTGCCAACAGACAAACCATGGTTATCCAGACATGGGGATATTTCAGACATTCTTCTGACAATGAAGTGGGCCTGTCACTTCAAGGAAAGTAACTGACGGCATTTGTTGCCAGTAATAAAATCAGAGCTTTCAAGCAAAATGTAGAATTTTGGAAAGCTTGTATCCACCGCTGTGAACTTGACAGTTTCTTACTATTTAGAGAGTTCTCTGATAAGACTGATGGTAATATCCATGTAAACATATTCCTTTTGGAAATTATGAAATGAAGTATGTCAAATTTGAAATAGCAGCCTAATTCAATCAACTCAATATTCTCCAAATGGTCAATGTATGATGCCACAAACTAGGCATCTTCAAAAGACTCATTCAAAATGCAAGTGAGATGTAGACTTTCTGCACTGAAGTCCCAAAAGCTTATGGATACGGTTTTAAATTTCACATTGCAACTACTCTTTAAAAGAAAATGCAAAACCATTGGCATGCGTGGATTCCTGGGTCTCAAGACAACTCCATGTGAGCCAGAGCAGAATAGTGCTACAAAGGCATTTTAAAGGACGCTGGTTTTCAAAGACCACCACCCAGACTTCTAAAGAGCCTCTGGAAAGACTCGAACTCCACATCTCCAGGTGGCAGCTGAGGCTGTTTTAAGTTTTGTACCACCACTTAAGAACTTCAACTCACTTTTAGGAAATTACTAATTATCAACTTTTGGCTTAATTGTCAGATACGATGATCCATCATTACCTGGAAAGATGATGATGTAAAAACTTTTTCTTTTGCCAGCTACCGATCTGTGTGTAATCAACTTCACCCCACCCATATGCAACAATTATGCAGGCATATGTTAATAAGTTCAATGCAGAACAGATAGGAGGATTCATCTGTCTTTTATTTTGCCAGTCATTAAAGGTATTTGTGAGAAAGATAATTTGTATAAAATTGAATTGTATTATGATTTGTATAAAATGCCGTATATACTTGAGTATAAGCCAACCTGTATATCAGCTGAGGCACCTAATTTTACCACAAAAACTGTATAAAAAAATGAGCTGAAAAACTCAGCTTATCAATGGTAGTATTTTGTAAAAAGAGAATACTTTGTAAAGAAATAATAATTCCTCTTCTCACTCATTTGTTGCTCTAGGAAAAATAGCTGGTTTTCATTTTAAGAACACAATATTGATGTTAACACGTCATGGGTTTATTATTGTTATCCTAAAATAAATATTTAAAATACTCTCAGTGATACTTTCAAGCACAGTGAACACCAATACGTTCATTTGAGGCACACAAGCCACCGCTCCATGGAGCCTCCAGCATGCCTGAGAGTATAAAGGAACTCAGAGAGCACACGCTCTCGAGAGATGTTCTTTGAACACCTTGATTTATAAACCTCTTTTTAACAGCTGACATCTGTCCTCAAAGGAAGCATCACAGAAAAGTCTAATGTGTACAGGTGGTGTCGCTCGAATGGCTCTTAGTAAACATGGGCAAAAAGCCCATGCCACCCCAGAGTTACCCCTCCTTTATGTCTTCCCCTCCCCAATTAGTCACCGCTAGGCAATGCCTGGGTCCAGCTGAGCAGTTTGCCAGTCTCCACCGAGAAGCAGCCTGCACCGCTGCAGGTGGAGGGTGGTGCAGAACCCCAGGCCTTGTAGGGGGCGAAGTGACACAGGCCTAAGCAGTGCAGACCAATGACGGGATGACTTCAGATCAGGTGGCAGTTGTGGCTGGCTACCCTGTCTGAACTTGGGTCTACCAGTGACCAGGAACCGAGGGATTTCTCCTTAAAAATGCTTACTGGTCTCTCGACCATATGAGGAAGCCACAGTGAGCACAGCCCCAATAAACTTGTTTGGTCTGAAAAAAGATGGTACCTGAAGGCAATGTGTTCCTATTGCTTGTATATCTTTATCACATGCGTTACAGTCAATTTGGTTTTGTCCCTTTTGTCCAATCATGAGGGCCCCTGGTTGCACCATGGTGATATGTTGAGTTGCTAAGCACAAAGTCAGCAGTTCAAAACCACCAGCCACTCGGTGGGACAAAGATGGGCTTTCTACTCCCCTAAGGAGTTACAGCCTCAGAAACCCACAGGGGCAGTTCTTCCATGCCCGCCTGGGGCTTTCTGAGTGGACATCGATGTGATGGTGGTGCATTTGGTTTGGAGCTTAGTACAATAATGAGGCACCCTGGGGACACAGTGGTGACCCGTTGGGCTAACTGCGGGACCAGCAGTTGGAAAAAGATGAGGCTTTCTCTTCTCATGGAAAGTTACACTCTCAGAAACCCATGGGAGTTCTACTCTGTCCTCCAAAGTCGCTAGGAGTTGGAGTTGATTCACAGGCGGTGAGATTTTTGGCAGGGGAAGTGTGTGTGTGTGTGCATGTGTGCGTGTGTGTGTGTGTGTGTGTGTGTGTGTGTAGCAGTCCAACACAACATGAGTCGTGTACAATAATATATAAGACAAAGACTATGTCTTTGTACACGTACTGCCTAAGCACAGAATAGACACTGGACACACCTTTGGCCAAGCCAGTGCCCCTGGGAAGGATGTATGCGACTATGTGAAGGCACTGTGTGAGAGTTTGCTTGACAAACATTTCACCTGCTGCAACTCCGCTGGGAAAGATTTCAGTGTTCCAACAGTAGGTATGGTCTCTGCTATATGAGTTTAGCCATTTTCAGGTTAAGGAAGTCTGCCTTGTGCTCCCTGCTCCTTGATACTGGTGACCTTGAGGCCTTATAACCCCTCCCTGGGGGCCAGACAACAGAAAATTGGGTTAAGGGAGACGTCAGACAGTGTAAGACATGACAAAATAATAATAATTTATAAATTATCAAGGGTTCGTGAGGGAGGGGTACAGGGAGGGAGGGGGAAATGAAGAGCTGATACCAAGGGCTCAAGCAGAGAGCAAATGTTTTGAGAATGATGATGGCAACAATTGTACAAATGTGCTTGACACAATGGTTGTATGTGTGGATTGTGATAAGAATTGTACCATCCCCCAATAAAATGATTGAAAAACAGAAAAACAAAAGATCTACGTGCTTGAAACCGCACATCAAACATTTTCTCACATGGCGGCCCGCATTCTGCAGTAAATTACCCAGGCAAAATGGAAATAAAATCTCCAAACTATTTCTGATAATGAAGAGGGTTCTGAAAGCCTATGGAAATCTCTATAATTATCTCAGTGAAACCTTCTTATTAAATGTTAAATTCTTTTTTCCTTTGGTCGTTGTCATTTATGTGAAATGGGTGGACGGGAACGAAGCCTGGGAAAGTTATGAAGTTGTAAAGCCTGTTTATGCTCATGCAGCTCAGAGTTCGGCCTTCCAAGGTAGAGTGTCTAAGGGAGGTAATTGAAACATCCTTATGAAGTAAATCCAGTAGTAATTAGCAGCCGCTGCGGCTTGCTTCCCCCCATCCTGGGAAAGAAACTTGGATCCGCCACAGGGAAAATATTTCTGTCTTCTCTCACAGTGGACAACTTTGAAGTGCTGAGTGATCATTTAAAAATATATATTCATCTTTTAGCATATATATATATATATATATATATATATATATATATATCAAGAAGTTGCCATCTCAACATATCCACATGCACAATAACATCAGTTATATCCATTTCCCCAAAACGAAACCTCTACAATGACTCCGCTTTTCTCCCTTCCACTCACCTCTCGTAACCACCAGGACACTTTCCACTTGAAAAGAAGTGGGATCACGCAACATTTGTCACCACTATTTCACATAAGCAAAACGCCGAATTTTACTCGGCCCGTTCTTACAAACCTTACCCAGATCCTGTGAGCAATGTAATACTCCCAGTTTAAGGGTGGGCTTCAAGGGGGTACCCACCTGCCTCGAGACCCTCCTTTCAGAGTCTTTCTCTAAGATCTTGCAGCCCCCTTTTCTGGGGGTGTCACAGGGAGAGAAGCCATGCCAGGAAGGCAGAAGAGGCGTGGGCCAGCTAGTGGCCTGGGCCTGCCAAGTGGTGCTATCTGCTCATCCATCATTCCATTTGGACAAATGAAAGAGTATAGCCCAGTGAGGAAAGGCAGCCACAGCCACACAATGCTTCGTGCACGCAGCAAATTGCTGGTTTCCTGTGATCCTTCTGACAAGCAAATTACTGCAGAAAATAGCATAGATGGGAACACAATGACAGCAACGCAGACGTGGTCCTTCAAAGGAGCTATTAGACTTCCAATGTAGCCATTTCTAAAGAATCCCAGAGCCTCATCCCCACCCTCCATGCAAAGGAGATTTCCCCCTCTCATTTTTTCCAATACCATATCTTGCAAGAAACAAAAAGATAGATGATAGGTAGATAGATAGATAGATAGATAGATAGATAGATAGATAGATAGATAGAGCTATATGTATCTAGATCATCTCTCTATATGTATATGAGGGGGCTACAAAAAGTTTGTGAAAAAATTTTATTGTATTTTCATTTCATTTTTCCATGAACTTTTTCAAGTCCCCTCAACTTTTCATAATATTTTATTCAATAATGAACTGCAAATTCTGTTTGTTTTTTACACGAAATAAGAAAACTCCCTTTCATTAGAATTCAATTCCCCTTTGTTCATGCAAAGTCCATACAACTTTTAAGGGGTCTGTGAATTTCCAGGGCAGAAGAGTAAAAGCTTCATTAGCTCTGTCAAATGTCAGAGAAACGGAAAGCTCTGGACACTGACAGGGGCAGAAAAAAATACACAGATATTGTGAACTGACGTGGTTCAATTTCAAGAAAATGTGTTTTAAAATTGACAGACGAGGCAGTTTTAGAATCAAATAAGCTTAGAAATACAACATGACCTACTCAATAGCCAAGATATTCACTAATGAAACTGATGCTACCAGTTGTGATTAACTTGCTGACTCATAGTGACTCAGTGTATGTCAGGGTAGAATTGTGCTCTAGAGAATTGTCGGGGTCCACTGTTTTGGGAAGTAGATAGCCAATTCATTCTTTCAGATGCTTCGGAGTAGACGCAAACCCTCAACGTTTCAGTTATCAGCTAAGCCCATCAACTACTTCTGTAGAATCCCAAGCTGACATCAGAGTGCTAATACTTCGATTTTTCTTTAGCTTCCCACCACTAACACAGGGATGTCTCTCAGAAGAATCTTAGAGCATGGTGCTATAGACAATAAAGCACTGAACAGAAAGATGCTAAACCTAATCTAGATCAATAGATAGTTGGTCGTGTGGTCCTAGAGCAGAGGATCAGTGTGCAGAGGATCAGTGTGCTGGAGAGCCATTATGCTCAGTTGGTAGATGAGAGTAATGTGCTTGAACAGCCTATAGATGGACACTTTTGTATCGTTTTATACAGCAAAAAAAAAAGAACTCTTGATTTTAGAATAAAAACTACAGAAAGCAGACTTCAATGAAATATCTTTGACGAGCGAGGCATAAGTTAAATGAATCAAGAAACCTTGGAGTAAAAGGCTAATTCATAACTGGCAATCTAGGTGGTCCTAGATGACTGAAGATAGCTCCTCCTTGCTCCTACACTGCTGCCTCAGTTTCCACCGTCTTACCACAGTCAGTGTGCGACTGCATTCGGACTACTTCCACAGCTTGGCAAAATTAACCAAAGAACATAAAGTCATTGACAGCAATTTGACCCCCACAACATCACTTTTCCATTAACTTCAATGCCTTTATTTATATTCAGTTCAACAAACATCTTTGTGCACCCACTGGGTAAATAAGACTTTGCCCCAGCCTTTGGGAATGTACAGCTTTGTGTAGAAGACAGACACGGTATTAGAAAATGACCTTTGGATACTAAGCTTACCTTAGGTCCTCGGTCTCTTTGTCAACTTTATCCCAACTAATCCTGTTTTCAAGGCATTTGGTGAGAATGCACGTACACAGTCAGGGAAGAGACTGTTTACTGGACAATGCTAAATTCTTTATGCCCTTGTTCTGTAAGCTGTGTGTTTGAAGAGCAGAGGTGTCTAGTATTTATTTTATTCTTATCTGATTTGGTGGGGTGTTTATGCCTAAGGTCTTTCCCTAGAGTGAGACCTACAAATTTGCGTTTCTAATAAGTTCTCGTGAGATGTTGATGATGTAAGTCTAGGATTGCCATTATGAACCTCTAATCTACATGAGCAATATTCAAATTGAGATGTGAACCATATAAATTTAGGGATATAGAAACATTTTTCCTAGGGTACTCAGGATAGATAGTTTTAATGGAGTCAGTGTTCTTGAATTTCTATGCTTAAAATTTTTCCTTAAAATTCTACTGCTTGAGAATTTTCCTTAAAATTCAACTTCCTGAAAATGCTTCCTGAAAATTCAGCTGTCTGGGAATTTACTAATGGTTTCTTTTTCCCTTGCTCCTTTTGTAATTGGGCCTCTCTCATTTCTTTGCTTTTTCTGGGGGAAAGTTCAAGGAATTAAGTAGTATTTCTATTACAAACTTCGTTGCATTATCTCACTCGCGAACATAAGTTTTCTTGGTGCTCATGCTTATTTAAACAAAACAGGACTGGCCCTGCTCTGAATGCTCTCCATTCTAGGAATATGCATTATTTACACATGGAACCATGCTCGCACTTCTTCAAAAGGCCCAATTCAGCTATTTGGTAGAGACATTTCAAAATACTTTAAATATTTTTCCAATATTTTAATAGAATTTTCTAACCTATTTTTCATGATAACTACTTGTAATAGTAAGTCTACCCAATAAAACATTTATCCTTTAGCTCCACGGGTTATAGAAAATGAAAAAAAATAAAATTTCAATGTCTATGAAACTGTTTGAAAAATATAAGCATAATAAGATTTGATTAACATTCAAAGATACATATATCAGGATTTATAACTACAAACAGCAACTCCTGGAATCGAGTCAATTCTGACTCATACTGACCCTATCAGACAGAGTAACATGGTCCTTTTGGGTTTCTGAGCCTGTGAACTTTTATAGATTCAGAACATTTTACTTTCCATAGAACCATTGGTGGATTCAAACTGTTGATCTTGGCATCATGCTACTGAGACCCTTAGAACAAGTAAAATGGAAATATCAGAGATAAAGGACAGAACATGAAACAAAATGAAATTTCTCATTGTGAAAGAAGAAAGCTTTCATAGAATTTTTAAAATGTAAAATAGTGTACACAACTCCCCATAGTGTTTTGATTCTTTTGACACATTTTAAATGCCATTGTTTACAATATGAGGTAAATTACATTTTCTGTGGCTACTTCATTTCTTAAACAGTGTTTTATGTTTACCTAAAATATATGGCATTCGATTTTTATCATTCTTTTTAGGGGAATGTAACCCAAATTGGCTTATCACTTGTGTGCTAAGTGCTAGGAGAAGTAGTTTTATTAAATCAGATAGTCATTTTATAAACATGACTCAAACACATTTCAGAAGTCATAGATCCATGACATCCCTTGGACCCTCAAGGGATGGTGAAGGGTTGGTCTGTGCAGTACAAATTGTAGCATCTTAACCTAACCTTGACATCTGAAGTTTAATTTTAACAGTTGTATCTAGCCTTCTTTCCCTATGTGCATAAGAGTGCTGGGAAATGATGTAATCCATAAATCATTGAAAATATTCCCTGATCAAAAAGCTGAATACCAACTTCATATGGAGAAGTAAGAAGCCCAGAATTAGCAGAAGGACAAATTTGGAGGGCTTGCTTTACCTGACTTTAGCATCTACTATACAGCCACAGTGGTTAAAGCCACATGGTATTGGCATAATGACAGATACTCAGACCAATGGAAAAGAACTGAAAACCCAGTAATAAAATAATCAGGATACTAACAACTGATCTTTAATAAGGGCCCCCAAAATATCAATCGGGAAGCAGATGCCTTCTTCAACAAGTGGTGCTGGAAAAAATGGATCTCTACTTGCAGAAAACTAAATCAAGACCATTACCTCACTCCACACATAAGAATAAGCTCAAGGTGGACCATAGACCTTGAGGTAAAACCCCAAACTATTTGGGCCATCAATGAGGAAATTGGGACAAACCTGAAAACTTTGGCACAGGGAATTTACAGGCCATCAGAAATAGGGAAGGACACAAACACAGAGCAGGCACAAATTGACAAGTGGGATATACCAAGGACAAAATACCTGTGTACATTGAAAAATTCACCAAGAGAGTAATAAGATAGACCATGGACTTGGAAATCATCTTTAGTAATGACACATCAGACAAAGGCCTTATTACTAAAATCTACAATTCTCTGCTAGCTTACAATAAGAAAAAAACTAATTGCCCACTGAGGAAGTGGGTAATGGACTGAACAGAAGCTTCACAATGGAAAAAAAATCCAAATGTTCAGTAAACACATGAGAAAATGTTACCAATCATTAGCCATAAGAGAAATGCAATTAATACAACTATGAGATACCACCACCTGACACCCTCAAAGATAGCCCAATTCAAAAAATCAGAAAGTAACAAGTGTTGGAGGGGCTGTGGTGAGATAGGAACTCTCATCAACTGCTGGTCGACTTGTAGGTGTATGCACAGCCACAATGGAAATCGATTTGGCAATATCTAAAACAGATGGAAATTGAGCTACCAAATATACCCAGAAGAGACAAGAAACAAACCACAGCCAGCCATCTGTGCTCCAATGTTCATTGTGTCACAGTTGACAATTGCAAGGAGTGGGAAACAACCCAAATTTCCATCAATGGATGAACCGAATTAAAAACTGTGGTATAGACACATAATAGAGTACTACACATCCCTAAAAAGCAGTGATGAACGTATGAAACACATCACTACATGGGAAGAATTGGAGGAAATTATACTAAGCAAATTAAGCCAAGCACAAAAGGACAAGTACAACACGAGTCCACTGAGGTAAATTTAAGAAGCAAAAGGGACATAGGGAGAAAGCTACTATAAGCATATATTCCTAAAGTGAGGTCCAGGTAGTATGGCAGAGGTCAGACCCAATCCAGGGATACATATGGCAGCCAACAAAAAAGGAGGGGGGAAAAAGAAAGAAAATTAAGACATGAATAGTAGGGAACAGGGCACTAACCCACCCAAGGGGAGGATATTTTTTATATCTCCACAGGAGAGGGATCAGACTTCAACCCAGTGTCCCAAGACATGAATGCAACATACTAGCATTCCTATAGAGCAGCGAGCCAATAGAGAATTCTGCAGGTCTGGCCTCAATCCCAGCTACATGGACAATTCCACCCCTGCACAACCCCTACAGCTCAGAAAAAGGGGTGCATAGGATGAGAGCACAGAGGAGCAAAGGAAGAGGGAAGGAGAGAGTGTGGAACACATCCTGGCTCAACAAGCCCAAAGATTTGCTCAGAGCAGTCAATGCACATGGAGGACCATAGGGATGCCCCTACCATGAGACACATCATCTTCACTGACCCATAGTACTACAAAGGACATAACTGGAGACACTGTGTGGAACAGGGCCTGATCTGACCCCACCACGCTGGGGAGAAACACTAAGGGTGTGCAACAGACAAGCAAAGGGAGTGAAAAAATTAAGTTCCCAAGGAATACCAAAAGTAAACCTTGAGGGTCAGGGCATGGTAACCCATTAGACTCAACTGGAAAACACTCACAAAGGTCAACAAACAGACCTGGAACTATTAATAGGCTTTTCTTTGTTGGTTGGTTTTTGGTTGTTGTTGTTTTGTTTTCTTTTTATGTGTTGCTTTGTTTTTGTGCTTATTATTGTTTTTGCATGTATACCTAGATAAGATAGGGGGGGATAAACAATCCAGATGTGAAAACAATGGGGCCAAAGTTTCCCAGGGGACACAGGAGAGGGGGAGGCAAGGAAAAGAAAGGGTGGAGGTACCAACAAATGCAGGGATGAGGGAACAACATGTGATTGAAAATTGATGGCAAGGAGGGTGTAGGATGCCTAGTGGGGCTTGATCAAGTGCAATATAGCTGAGAGGAATTACTGAAACCCCAATGAAGGTCGAACATGACAATAGAACAACAGGAAAGTGGAGGAAACAGAGGAAAGAACTAGGAGGCAAAGGACATTTATAGAGGTCTAAATACAGGCATGTACATATGTAAATATATTTATATCAAATGAGAGGGAAATTGATCTATTATATATATGTTAAGTATTAAGATAGCAGAAGGACATTGGGCCCCTACTCAAGTACTCCCTCAATACAAAAACACTTTACTTTGTTAGAATAATCCTGCATTCTATAATGCTCACTTTCCCTGACATGGTAGCTGAAGACAAAATGGGTGCATAAGTAAATGTGGTGAAGAAAGCTGGTGGTGCCTGGATATCAAAAGATATAACATCTGGGGTCTTAATGACTTGAAGATAAACAAGTGGCCATCTAGGTGAGAGGCAACAAAGTCCATATGGAAGAAGCACACCAGCCTGCGTGATCATGAGGTGTTTATGGGATCAGGTATCAGGAATCAAAGATCCAGAACAAAAAAAATTTATATTGATGTGAATGAGGGTAAGGGAAGAGTGGAGACCCAAAGCCCATCTGTAGACAATTGGGCATCCCCTCACAGAAGGGCCACAAGGAAGTGACGAGCCAGTCAGGGTGCAGTATAGCACCAATGAAACATAAACTTTCCTCTAGTTTTTGAATGTTTCCCCCCCCCCCCACTATCATGACCCCAATTTTACCTTACAAATCTGGCTAGACTAGAGCATGTACATGGGTACAGATAAGAGCTGTAAACACAGGTTATCCTAAACAGATACTCCTCTCAGGACCAATACTGAGAGTATAGATTCCAGGAGGTAGAGGAGAGAGGGAGAACCCATTTCAATGATCAACATATAACTCCTTCCCAGGGGGACAAACAAGAGAAAAGTAGATGACAGGAGACAGCATTTGGTGTAAGACATGAAAAAAATTATAAACTAAAACGTGTTCATGAGGGAAGGAGTGTGGGAAAGGGGGGGGAATTAGCTGATATCAAGGGCTCAAGTAGGAAGAAAAGGTTTTGAAAATGATGATGGCAGCATATGTGCAAATGTGCTTGACCTAATGGATGAATGTATGAATTGCAATAAGAGCTGTAAGAGCCCCAATAAAATGATTATTTAAAAAAAGAAAATATCACCCAATATTTAATATGTGAGAAAAGATAAAGGAGAGAGAAGAGAAATATAGACACCTAATCATCATCTCAAAAGGTAATGCGTTCATTTCCAACAGCTCTGTGGACTGAGGCAAGTGTGCAGGTTATGTCAGAAAGTATTGCTACTTGGGTTCGCCCCATGTTGTGATTAAGTACTGTCCAGTTGGATCGGACTCATAGGAACCCTATGTATGATAGTGTGAAACATGGTTCAGCCCTGTGTTATCCCTACAATAGTTCTCATATTCTCCCTCATTGTTGAGCTACCATATCAACCCATCTCGCCAATGTTCTCTCTCTGTTTTGCTGCCCCTTGACTTTACCAAGCGTGGCTTCCTTCTCCAGGGATGGGTCCCTCCCGACAGCATGTCCAAAGTACGTAAGACAAAGTCTAGCCATCCTTGCTTCTAAAGAGCATTCTCTCTGCCCTTCTTCTGAGACAGATTTGTGTGTTCTTTTGGCAGTCCAATATTTAATATTCAATATTCTTCCATATGCTCGAGTCAATATTCTTCGCCAGCACCATAATTCAAAGGCATCTCTTCTTCTTTAGTCTTCCTCATCTGATGTCCAAATTTCCCATGTATAGAAGGCAATTGAAAATAACCTGGCCGGGTGCGGCATTCCCCAGTCCTCAAAGTCACATCTTGGCTCCTCAACACTGTAAAGAGGTCTTGTGCAGTGTGTCTACTCAGTGCAGTGTCCTTTGATCTCCTGACAGCACTTCGATGGTAGTAACTGTGGATCCATTCAAGATGGAAGTCTGGACAACTTCAATCTTTTCTCCTTTTATCATGATGTCAACTATTGATCCATTTGTGAAATTTTTGGCTTTCTTTCCATACATTTGTAATCCATACTGAAGGTTGCAATCATTCCACGTCATCAACAAATGCTTCAAATCCTCCTCACATTCAGCTAGCAAAGTTGTGTCACCTGCATATCACAAGTTGTTATCCAATCCTGATGTCACATTCTTCCTCACATAGTCTGGCTTCTTTGATTATTTGCTCAGCATATAGATTGAACAAGTATGAGAGGATACAAGTTTGACACACACCGTTCCTGATTTCAAACTCGGTAGTATTCCCTTGTTATTTTTGCACAACTGCCTCTTGATCCACGTGCAAGTTCAATATAAGCACATTTAAGTGTTCCAGAATTCCCATTCTTCTCAAGATTATTCATAGTTTGGTATGATCCACACATTCAGATGCCAGGCATAGTGAAACACAAGTAAACATCCATCTGGGATTATCTGCTTTGGGCCAAGATCTATCTGACATTAGCAGTTATATCCCTTGTTCCCAGTCCTCTTGTGAAAGTGGCCTGAACCTCAGCAGTTCCCTGTCAATGTACTATTGCAGCCGTTGTTAGATGATCTTCAATATATTTTACTTTTATATGGTATAAATGATATTGCTCTATAAATTGAGCATTCTTTGGAATGGGTACAAATATGCCTCTCTTCCAGTTAGTTGGCTAAGTAGTTGTCTTCTAAATTTCCTGGCATAGATAGATATGTGTTTCCAGTGCTCCATCACCCTGTTGAAACATTTCAATTGGTATTCCATCAATCCCTGGGGACTTGTTTCTGGCTAATGCTTTCAATGCAGCTTGACCTTCTGCATTCAATACCATTGGTTCTTATATATATGCTACCTCCTGAAATGATGGAATGCTAACTAGCTCATTTTAGAAAAATAATTTTATCAGGGACTCATACAACTCTTATCACAATACATACATACAATTGTGTCAAGCACACCTGTACACATGTTGCCATCATCATTCTCAAAACACCTGCTTTCTACTTGAGCCCTTGGTATTAGCACCTCATTTTCTCCTCCCTCCCCGCTCTCCCTTCCCCCCTTCACCTGAACCCTTGATAATCTATAAATTATTATTATTTTATCATATCTTACACTATCTGATGTTTCCCCTCACCCACTTCTCTACTGTCCATCCTCCAGGGACGAGGTTATATGCAGACCTTGTAATCTATTCCCCTTTCTCCCTCACCTTCCCTCCAACTCCCCAACCCCCACATATCGCCACTCTCACTTCTGGTCCTGAGTGGTTCATCTGTCCTGGATTCCCTGTATTTCCAGTTCCTACCTGTGCCAGTGTACATCCTCCGGTCCAGCCAGAAATTTAAGGTAGAATCGGGATCATATAGTCATGATAGTGGGGAGGGGGGGAGGCATTCAAGAGGAAAATTTGTGTATTTCATCATTGCTATACTTCACCCTGACTAGCTCGTCTCCTCCCCTCAGCCCTTCTGCAAGAGGATGTCCAATTTCCCACAGATGCTCCTTGGGTTCCCACTCTGCACTCCCCCTCATTCACAATGCTATGTTTTTGGTGTTTTGGTTTTTTTTAGTCTTTGATGCTTGATACCTGATCCCTTTGGCCCCTTGTGATCCCACAAGCTGGTGTGCTTCTTCCATGTGGGTTTTGTTGTTTCTTAGCTAGATGGCCTCCTGTTTATCTTTAAGACACCAGACACTATACCATTTGATAGCCAGGCACCATCAGCTTTCTTCACTACTTTTGTTTAAGATACTCAAGGAGATAGGAATGAACGGAAGGAAAATTCCTCAATATAATACAAGTTATACATGAAAAACCAACAGGCAATGTGGTAGTCTGTGGAGAAAAGACAAGATCAGTTCTTCTGAAAAAGGGGACTAGACAAGGATGTCCCTTGTCCCCATTCCTGTTTAACATCATGCTGGAGGTCCTAGCTAACAATATAAGTCAGAGAGAGGACATCACAGGTATTCATCTGGAAAGGAAGAAGTGAAACCATCGTTATTCTCATATGATATGATTTTATATATGGAAAATCCTAAAAGTTCCATTAGAGGAGTACTGAAAGCAATAGAGGAATATGGCAGAGTATCAGGTTACAAGATCAACAAACAAAAGTCTATCACACTACTGAACACATCGGACAAGGACACAGAAGAGGGCATCCAAAAGGGGGTACCCTTCACAATAGCCAACTCAAATAGAAATATCTAGGGATATACTTGACGCAAAAAACAAAATATCTGTATGAGAAAAACTACAAAACACTATTAAAGGAAACCATGGGTGACCTCAACAAATGGAAGGAGATCCCATGCTCGTGGATTGGTAGACTCAACATTGTAAAGATGTCAATGTTATCCCAATCCAAATTCCAGCATCTGTCTTCAAAGAGTTGGAAAAACAGATTACCAACTTCATCTGAAGAGGGAAGAAACTGAGAATTAGCAGAGAACTCCTCAAGAAGGAGGACCAAGTCGTAGGGCTTGCTTTTCCTGACTTTAGCACCTACTATATAACCACAGTGTTCAAAACAGCATGGTACTGGTATAATGACAGATATTCAGACCAATGGAAAAGAACTAAAAACCCAAATATAAAATTATCAGCATACAGACAACTGATCTTTGATAAGGGGGCCTAAAAATATAAAATAGGAAACGGATGTACTCTTCAACTCATGGTGCTGGGAAAAATGGATACGTAGCTGCTGAAAAGTGAAGCAAGACCTTTACCTCACTCCACGCAGAAGAATAAACTCAAGGTGGATCACAGGCCTTGAAGTAAAACCCTAAACTATTAGGGCCATCAATGAGGGAATTGGGACAAACCTGAGAGCCTTGGCACAGGGATTACATAGGCTATCAAAAATCGGGAAGGACACCAACACGGAGGAGGCACAAATTGACCGGTGGGATATACTAAAGATAAAACACTTATGTACCTTGAAAGAATTCGCCAAAAGAGTAATAAGAGAGACCACAGAATGGGAAAAGATCTTTAGCAATGACACACCAGACAAAGGTCTAAAATCTAAAATCTACAATACACTGCTAACCTACAATAAGAAAAAAGAAAACAACAATTGTCCACTCAGGAAGTGGGCAAAGGAATTGAGCAGGAGTTTCTCAAGGGCAGAAATCCAAATAGCCAATAAATATATGAGAAAATGTTCTAGATCTCTAGCCATAAGAGAAATGCAAATTAAAACAACTATGAGATACCACCTAACACCCTCAAAGATAGCCCAATTCAAGAAATCAGAAAGTCACTAGTGTTGCAGGGGATGCGGATAAATAGGAACTCTGTTCACTGCTGGTGGACCTGTAGGTATGTACAGCCATTATGGAAATTGATTTGGCAATATCTAAAGCAGATGGAAATTGAGTTACCATATGACCCAGCAATCCCCTTACTGGGCATATATCCAGAGGAGACAAAAAACAAACCACGGCCAGACATCTGTGCCCCAGTGCTCATCACAGCACAGTTCACAATTACAAGGAGTTGGAAACAGCCCAAATTTCCATCAACAGACAACGGATTAACTAGTTCTTTTCAGTACAGTGATTCTATGTGTACTTTCCATTTTCTTTGGATGTTCCCTGAATCATTCCATTTTTTGCCCATAGTCTTTCATTGTTGCAATTTCAGGCTTGACTTTTTCCTGAGTTCTTTCAGTTTAAGATATGTAGAGCATGATCTTTCCTTTTGGTTTGCTAACTCCAGGTTCTTCGCAGTTCATTATAATATTTGTCTTTGCCTTCTCGAGCTACCCTTTGAAATGTTCTATTCAGCCTACTTTTCTATTGACTTCATCATTGTTCACATTTGCCTTAGATGCTCTATTATTGAAAGCAAGTGTCAGAGTCTCTTCTGACATCTCTTTTGATCCTTTTGTTCTTGTCTTTTTCATGACCTTTAGCTTTGTTCATGAAGGTAGTTCTTGATCCTTCTACAGCTCTTCAGATCTTCCATCATTGGTGTTCAATGAGTCAACTCCACTCTTGAGAAGCTCTCAAAATTCAAGTGGGAGAGGCTGATGGTTATATTTTGGCTCTTGTAGACTTGTTTTCATTTTCTTCAGCTTTAACATAAACTTACATAGAGCAATTGGTGGTCTGTTCCACAGACAGACCATCACCTGGTTTTAGCTGCTGATATTGAGCTTCTCCATCATCTTGTCCCACAGATGCATTCAATGTGATTTCTGGGTATTCCATCTGGAGAAGTTCATGTGTATCATTGCCATATGTGTTGTTGAAGAAAGGTATTTGCAATGAAGTCGTTGGTTTCGCAAAAATACTATTACACCCTCTCCAGCTTTGTTTTTATCACCAAGATCTTATTTCCCAATTGCTAGTCCTTCTCTGCTGCCAAATTTTGCATTCTAATTACCAATAACTATCAGCACATCTTGATCACGCATTTGATCACTTGCTGACCAAAGACCTTGGAAGAGTGCTTCAATTTCTTCATCACTAGCTTTAGCGGCTAGGCATAAATTTGAATAATGGTGTATTGACCAGATTTCCTTGTAAGTGGATCAATATAATTTTATCACAGTGTTGTAATTCATGATAGATTTTAAAATGTCCTTTTTGATAAGAATGCAATGCTATTCCTCTTGATTCTATTATTCCTTGCATAGTAAACTATATGATTTTATGACTCAAAATGGCCAATACCAGTAGGGTTCATTTCCTAGGTAAACAAAATTTGCAAGCTTTTTTCCTGTGGTTAATGAATTGATGATGACAGTTCTCTGTCATCAGATTGCGCCTGATTTGACCCCACCACACCAAGGCAAAACACTAAGGGCATGCAAAAGAACAGCAAGGGGACCAGAGCAAGGAAGCTCAGAGGGAATACCAAAAATAGACTTTGGAGCCAAGGCATTGCTCCCCATCAGACTCCACTGGAAGACACTCCTAAAGGTCAGCAAATAGACATTGAATTATTTGCAGACTTTTCTTTTTTTGTCATTTTTTTTTGTTGTTGTCATAGTTTTGTCGGTCACTTTGTTTTGCTCTGTCTTGTTTTTTGGTGCATGCATATTATTATGTCAACAGGTCTAACTAGATAAGATGGGTAGGATAAACAATCTGGAGGAGAAACCAACTGGACCAATGGTTCTAGGGAGTTATGGGAGAGGGGGATGTGGGGGAAAGGAAGTGATATTAACTAACATGGGGGCAAGAGAACAACAAGTGATCCAAAATCAGTGGCAAAGAGGGTGGAAGAGGCCTGGTAGGGATTGATCAAGGGCAATGTAACCAAGAGGAATTACTTAATCCCAAATGAAGGCTGAATATGACAGTAGAACAAGAGGAAAGTAAAAGGAAATAGAGGAAAGAACTAAGAAGCAAAGGGCATTTATAGCGATCTAAATACAGGCATGTACATATGTAAATATATTTATATATGATGATGAAATAGATCTGTGTGCATATATTTATAGGTTCAGTATTAAGGCAACTGGTGAACATTGGGCCTCCACTTAAGTACTCCCTCAATGCAAGAATACTTTGTTCTATTAAACTGGCATTCCATGAATCTCACCTTCCCGACACAATTGCTGAAGATAAAGCGGTTGCATAAACAAATGTGGTGAAGAAAGCTGATAGTGCCCAGCTATCAAAAGATATAGCATCTGAGGTCTTTAAGGCATGGAGGTAAACAAGAGGCCATCTAGCCCAGAAGCAACAAAGCCCACATGGAATAAGAACACTTGTCTGTGTGATCACAAGGTGTCTATGGAATCAGGTATCCGCCATCAAAGAACAAAACAATCAAATCATTGTGAATGAGGGGGAGTGCAGATTGGGGACCCAAGGCCCATTTGTAGGCTACTGGACATTCCCTTACAGAAGGGTCAAAGGAGATGAGTCAGTCAGGGTGCAGTGTAGCAACAATGAAACATACAACTTTCCTCTAGCTCCTAAATGCTCCCTCCCCCCCACTATCAGGATCCCAATTCTACATTACAAATCTTGGTAGACCAGAAGATGTACATCGGTACAGATAGAAACTGGAAACACAGGGAATCCAGGACAGATGATACCTTCAGAACAAGTGGTGAGAGAGGTGATACCCAGAGGGTGGAGGGAAGGTGGTGTAGAAAGGGAGGACTGATTAAAAAGTTCTACATATAACCTCCTCCCTGTGGGGTGGACAACAGAAAAGTAGGTGAAGGGAGACCTCAGACAGTGCAAGACATGACAAAACAATAATAATTTAAGAATTATCAAGGGTTCATGAGGGAGGGGAAAGGGAGGGGAGGGGAAAATGAGGAACTGATGCCAAGGGCTCAAGTGAAAAGCAAATATTTTGAGAATGATGAGGGCAACAAAGGTACAAATGTGCCTGACACAGTGGATGTATGTATGGATTGTGATAAGAGTTGTATGAACACCCAGTAAAATGATGTAAAAAAAAAGATCAGCCCATCAAGATCATCGTGACTATTTTCTGAGATACTCTAGGTATAATTATATTAGATTTTTTTCAAAGGATGCCGTGTGAGCATGTGAACTTATTTTGAAACAATTTAAGAAAATAAAAGCTGCATCTGTGAGAAAAGGCCAGGGAGTTTGAGCCAAGAATTGTTTTAATGTGAGCCAAGAATTGTTTTCATGTCACAACAATGCACCACCTGCCTGCTCCTTCTTGAAAGGTAAGGAGGGTTTTCCTTAAAGACTTTATTTGGTGAACTCTACTCCATCCACCTGAGAGCCCTGATCTTGCCCAACAGACTTCTTGTTACCAAGACTCAAAGAATATTCAAAGGAAGCTAGCTGGGTGTCAGGGCTCCCCAGAAGCAATCAACATTGGGGGGAGAATGGCTTTAGGGAGATGGAAGCACCACCACCAGGAGTGTGTAGACTTAGATGGGAGGTGCACTGAACATTGAATTCACATTTTAAGATTTTCATAGAATAAAAATGCATTAATTTTAGAGTAATATTCTTTCTAATATTTCTTTTTCTTTCATTCTTACTGTTGCAAACATAGAAACATTTACCAGTTCAACATTTGTCATCTGTACAACTTCCTGTGTTTCACTGTTTCTTATCACTGCATGGAAATGCTGTTACTTTCACTTTCACTTTGTTTCTAAGGTAACGCTTGACTCAAAAGACATCCTTGTTGTACTTGGAAGTGGCCCCATAGCATTTCTCCTGCCCTTTTTGCTTATCATTAACACCAGTCACCTCACTACACAGCTGTTTTCTGGAGTTCAGTGCCAGGGTCAGAGGTACAGGTAGCTTTGTTAACCTAGTCAGTCTTGATTGAAAAATGTCTTCTATTCATGAAATGATACATGACAGAAAGTTTTAAAAAAAACCTTTCTACCCACAAGGTCAAGATCAAATGGGGTTTGGCCCTCTACTATTTGTTAAAGTTATTTTGTGTTTAACTATTACTATCATACATCATAAATGAATTTTAATTAATTTGGACAGACGGCTCATGAAAGAAAGAATAGTTGGTAAATAAGCACATCAAAGCATGTTCAACATTATCAGACATTAGGGTAATGCTGAGTAGAACCATATAAGCTGTCCCTTCAAATCTTTAGGCAAAGCTGATATTTAAAAAGGTGCACGAACCCAAGTTCTTGATTGCACATCATATGCTTATGAAGAACCTGCACATGATCAAGGCAGTTAGTTGTGTGAACAGAACCAGGGGGCATGGCTTGGTTTAAAATCAGGAGAGGTACATCAGGGTTGTATCCTTTTATAATATTTGTTCAGTCGGTAACTTAAACAAATAACTAGAGAAACTGGCTCATATGAAGTTTGAAGGGGCATCAGGATTGGAGGAAGACTTATTAACCACCTTCCGTTTGCAGAGGACACAACATTGTTGCTGAAAGGGAGGAAGATTTGAGGCACTTCTGATGAAGATGAAGGATTGCAGCCTTCAGTGTGGATCACAACTCAATGAAAACAAAACCCAAATCCTCACAACTAGACCAACAGGTGACATCATAACAAATGGAGAAAAGATAGAAGTTGTCAAGGATTTCATCTTATTTGGCTCCACAATCAGAGCTCATGGAAGCAGCAATAAAGAGATCAAACAGAGCAATGCACTGGGTAAATCTGCTGTGCAAGACTTCTTTGCAGTGCGGAAAAGCAATGATGCTACCTTACGTACTAAAGTGCACCTGATCCCGGCCATGCTAATGTCAACCACCTCCTGTGCATCCAGTAAGGAAGAACAGAGAAGAATCAATGCATTAAACTATGGGGCTGGTGAAGAATATTAAAAGTAACATGGACTGCCAAAAGAACAAACAAATCTGTCTCAGAAGAAAAGTAGAGTCAGAATGTTCCTTAGAAGCAAGGAGAGCAAGACTTTGGACATGTTGTCGGGAGTGACCAGTCCCTGGAAAAGGACACCCCATTTGGTAAAGTTAGCACCTAACAACAGCAGTGAGGAATGGATCACTGATGCACACCAGAAAACGAATGGATCTCACAATGGTTATGGTGAAAAGAAGCCAGAAAAAAAGAAAGAAAAACCGATGATATGATACCATTATTTAAAATGCAAACTAATCTCTAATGATTACAAGCCAATCAGAGGCAATGTGGAAACAGAGCAAGGGGCAGGCCAGGGTCCAAAGCAGGCATGAAAGCATTTTGGAACGTGAGAGATAAGTTCATTATCTTGATTGTGATGATACTTTTATAGGTGTATACAGAGGTGAAAGGCTTCACCTTAAATATTTGCAGCCTGTTACATGTCAATTATAACTCAATACAGCTATTCAAAAGGCTTAACCACTTTGATCTTTGATGAACTCTTACAGTCTATAACACAAATAGCAACACCACGTAGAAAAACTGTCAAACAACATTAATAAATTCACACACAAAAAGAAATACAGCGTGCTGGTAGACAAATTTCACAAATACATGCTGCCTGAATTTGAGAAGTTAAAATTAAAAGTTATATTAGTTTTAAATCGAAAAGGCAATCTCACACTTACATGAGTGAAAACTAACACAGGCTTTTAAAAGTAGGACTTATATACAAACCAAGGAAATACATACAAACCAAGAATACCAGGAGCAATCATTTCTTTTGACCCCAGTGTTTCCATTCCTTAGGATTTATCTACAGTATACAATCAAAGAAATATATTAAGATTATATTCAACTGGCCCTAAGTACTATAACTTAGAAACCCACCCACCCATTGTCATCAAGTGGATTCCAATTCATAGCTAGCAACCTTTTAGAACAGAGTAGAATTGCTCCCCCGGGTTTCTGAGACTGCACATCTGTACAGGAACAGACTGCCTTAAATCATTCTGTCTCAGAGCAGCTGGTTAGTACATTTAACCGTTGAACTTCCAGTTAGCAGCCCAGTGCTTAAACCCCTTGCACCCTGATGGTGCACTAACTTAAAGAGTTCTTAACTTATAAGGAGTACTTTGGAAATAGATTAATTTCCAAATATAGAGGGTTGTTTTAAAAATTCAGGATATGTGTAAAAGATGATATCTTGTGTAGTTCAGCAAAGATCACATTTTCCAAATAGTACTAGAAGTAAACATGTAATGATCAAGGATATTATTTGTCCAGTTGTAAAATGTGATTTTTATATTCCCTTTATATGTACTTGATATTCCAAGCTTTATATTTTTTAAATGTGTAGTTCAGAATTTATTCATGAATAAATTTTGTAAGAAATTATAATACTTTTCTTTTCCTCCTAATATCCATATCTGATATATATGGCATATATGTTTACAATCAGTCTTCAACATGGAATGGAGAAATGGGAGATTGTGAAGAGTGAGACTGTATAAGAAATGATTGCAGACATCTTTTTCTCAGAAGACTAAAATAATCTGAGTTTTAAAAGAAGTGACTATACACGATTATATACAATGCCACTTTAAATGAGCCATTTCATTTACTATGATCAGCAAAGATTTCCCAAATACCGAACTTTTCCAACCTATACCATGCCATTGTCTCTAACCCACAACTCCTCCCCTGGGTACTGTCCCCTTTGTGCATTGGGCTCACAGGACTCACTAACTGCCCTTACAGTTAAGTGGTTTAATGGGGAAGAAAAAAAGTGTAATTCAGGATCATAAATGACTCAAAAGTGACAGGAGAAATTTATGGTACAAATGTTGATCAGCATCTTCTCACCAACTGCTGCTCGACCTGCCCTGGGTCTTGTCTGGCAAGTATTACAACTCTTGTTTTTGTGGGTCATTAAATTCCACTGCAGCTGCCTTATGCTGATCTCATGCCACTACCCCTTGTTTCACTGCTGTGCCAGGTTCTCATTGCCTTCCATGTTACACCCACCCCTCCTTGGGCAAAACCAACCAATCCCCTCACTAGAGTTTCATATACCTTATTTGAATGGCCCCACCCATACAACGGTTCCATGCCCCATATTTGCATAAACAGCAAGCTGTCCAATTCCCTAGAGTAGTCCAAGAACTACCTTCTCTGCATTGTGCTGCCCAGTCCTTGTGTGGGAGTCCCCAAAACTGCCATTAGAAGGCTCATATTAGTAATCCACTACACTAAACACTAATTTCGCCATCTCAGCCCCACCTCAACCTCTCCTTTTCGGTATCATTTCAGGGCATGTTAGTCTGGCTTGAGTTTTTGCTTTCCCTTTTGGTTTTCATTTTTTAGATTTCATTTTCTCATTTCTTTGTTTTTTAAGAAAACTGTAATGAAGTTCTTTGTCTCCAGGAAAGATATTTAACTAGCTATGTGAAAAAATGCAGAAGAAAGACACAGGAAAGACTGAAAAAATAAAAGGAATTGGTGGAAATTTTTCAAAGTCAGTCAGTGCCCCAATTTTTATCTAGTACAGAAAGAGAAGGAAGGAACTTAAGGAGGAAATCAATTATTGATAGCTGCAATTGCAGGGATTTCTGTGGGGTTTTGTTTGTTTGCTTGTGTTTCATCAAAGGGGAAACGGAAGCCATCACCAAATAAGGACTTTTCCCTATTGCAAAAATGTTCAGTCTAGTAAAAAACTCAGCTCTGCTCTGCTATGAGTGTGTGAGGTTGGTGCTAAAACTGGAAAACCCCATCGCCCAGAGGAATAATTCTAGGTGTTTTGACAGATGTGAATGTCAGTGGTTAAGGTCCGATGACCTTTACCATGCATCTTATTTTATGGACAAGTTAATCAGAACACTTTGCAATTATAATTCTATATTCTCTAATTTATAGACTTTCTTTCCTTCCACAGTAGTGCAACATTCTCCTTACCCCCTTTATGTGACCCTGATTTTTATTGGAGGAATTATTTATTATATTTCTGATATAAAATTTTAAATCTATCTGTGGAGGGCCCTCTAGCACCTTCCCCAATATCAGGCAGAGAATGACCTTAGAATTTTCCTGACAAATGGCATCTTACAGAATTTCTGTCGCGGAACAATTTGCCACATCCTTACTTGTCAAGGCGAAGTTATGAACGTCTAAGATGGATACGCGCAATGCTAAACCCCTCCTTGCTTATTGTGCTTGCTCATTTCAGCTCCTTCCTTATAGGGTCTCTCACCTACTTTTTCCACAGGAGCCGGATCGGATATTAAACAGCTGGTATTTCCATGGGACTTCAAGTGGCCAGCATCACTTTCACCATTTACTCTCAGCTTCTGGAAGCACCTAGGTAGTGCATAGGGTTTTCTTTCACTAGAATTATGTGACGACTACTGTGAGTTGTTGGAAACATTTTGAAGCAGCTCTGTCATGCTAAACAAATGTAAATGGCTTGGAAAATCTATGACATATGCAATAGTTCTAAAAGTAATTATGCATTTTTATGCCTTACCACTGGACTTTATGCTGAGTGCCTAGCACGCTTGAGAAAAATAGACCCACACTAAGGGATAGCATATAAGTCCTGGTAGCACAAAGGCTGAGTGCTCATTTGCTAACCAAAAGGTTGCAGTTCAAACTCACTCGTTTTTTCTCTCCATGGAAGCAGTAGTTGGTGAGATACTCCCACGAGGATTAAGGACCAAAAAATCATATGGGACTCTGCTACTCTGTCACATGATACATGATATTGCTATGAGTCAAAATGGACTCAACTGGACCTAGCAACAACACACAGAAAACCAGCCCAGGATAAGATAATTATTCACTTCTGCGAAAACCAAAATTTGTGAGGAAAAGGTAAAACGAATCAGAGTATACTAAAGTATATTAATGTCAATGTTAAATTTTCATAAACTGACATTGTGATTGAACGATCCTGGACAAACAGGAAGCAAGATATGGACATGACATGAAGGACTGGGTAGGAGGGTGCCAGGAAGTAGATCCTGGTTTCTCGATAGTTTAAGTCGATAGATAAGACTGAAGACTAAAACTTGGAGAGAAAAATATAACCAAGCAAGGAATATAACCTTAACCTAAGTAATATAAAAGTAAAAGGCAAAAATAATGGAAAACAATTGCCTCCGGAGAAATAGGCAAGATGCTACTATCTTGTGATAGACCTCTTTGAAACATTTATTTCTTTTAGAGTGTGTGTTTGTAGTATATATAAATATGTTTTTGTAGAACTATTTGTAAAAACTGAGCAAAAGGGGGCTGAACCTACATCTGAGGGGCATTAAATAGATATATACATACATACTCATACACATACATACTTAAGTATAGATACATACATATGTGTACATTTAAACATATACATACACACACATATGAGGGTGCTTCAAAAAGTTTGTGGATAATTTCAAGTAAAAGATGAATGTTTCCCATGGACACTTTGAAGCCTCATCATTTATGCAATCTTTATAATTTAAGAAATAATTTGTCTTGAAGTCCTCTGCTGTACCTTGGGGTCTAGAGAGAGATTAAATACAGCTCCTTCCCTGAAGGAGTGTATCTACTGTGTTAGTCTGGGTAGATTAGAGAAACAAATTCATGGACACTGATATGTGTATAGGAAAGAGATTTATATACAAGAGTGGAATCCAGAAGGGTTTTTCCCAAGGTTGTGTCCCCCAAATATCTGCCAAACCTAAGACGCTGCTTGCTATGCTTGGTAAACACTTATTCACTTGGTGGTCAAAGCAAGAAGCTTAGAGGTTATCCTCACTAAGGGTTACCAGCCATCTAGAGCAATTAGTCTGTCCCACGCTAAGGAGGGCTCACTACCTTTTGATAAGGGTAGTGGATTGCTTCCTTGAAGGAGAGTCCAGGGACAAGGTTGAGCCCACTCAAGGATGACCAAGGTTAGGCTGCCATCTTGAGTCTAGGGTCCGCCCATCTTGTCACATGTGTACCCCTAATCCATCCCCTTCTTACTGCATGTACACCCCTAACTCATCCCCCTCCTGTGATGTGTATGCCTATTGTACAGCCCCTTCTTGTGACGTGTATGGTTACCTGTAATCACGCCCCTAAAGATATATAGACTTTGGTCAGAAGTAAAGAAGGGATGCTCTCTCATCCCTCCTCCTCCCACTCTCTACTTGAACCTGGTTGCTGAGATCACGGCTGTCCTAGAGGTGAGCATGCTACTGTAAAATGTGTCCGACTCCTTTATTTTACCTTCTCTCCTATCTCTTATATCGTCCATGCTTTTACTATGATCTTCATAAATTATAACCTTAAAATTACTCCTATGGACCCATGATATAGTCAGGGCCTGGATTCCCTGACACAAGAGCAGTTGAATATTGAGAAAACATCCCAGTCCAGTCCAGATCAAGTCCATAAGTCCGATATTACCCCATATGTACAATACGAATCTATAAGGTCCTCTTCAGACGCACGAAACACATGCAATGATGTCAAATGCAGGAAGATCACAGGCCAGTGGGTACAAAGTCTTGTGGATCCAGTGGCAGTAGATACATCTCAGCACTGGCAGGGGTCTCCACGTGACTCCTCCAATTCCCAGCAATTGGGGTCTCTTAGCATAATGCCATGTACCTTGTCAGTAGATCATCTCTCATGGAGTGAGCCTTGTCAATGGAGTCTCCAAGGGAGCCAGCAGTGAGAGTGTCTCCCGCCTCCAAGGTGGAAAATACAGGAATTCTCAGGAGAAGGCCATGCCCACACAGAGGCCTCATTGACTTTGATCCGATTGACAGACTAGACTTCACCCTTTCACTCGTAATCCCCTCAAGTCCCAAATTGACACCAGACTATGTAACTATCACATCTACAATATCTGCAGTGAAGTATGGGAGCCACATCAGCGGCCTTCCAGTCATTTCCCACTCCCAGGGAGCACACACGTGTCAGAGCAGGGTTTTCAGTGGCTGATTTTTCACACGTAGGTCACCAGGGGACCCAGGAGCCTCTGGACAATCTCCCAGTGTCAAACTTTGGAATAGTCAGTAACTGAGCTGAATGAGAGCTTGCTGCACAGAGGGATACAGTATAGAATCTACTATATATGTGAACCCGTTGGCGTAGTGAGCTACATATTGGATTGCGTACTGCACCGTCGGCAATGGGAAACCACCAGCTGCTCTGCTGGAGAAAGAGGAGGTTGTCTACTTCTTTAAAGCTTTACAGTCTCAGAAACCCACAAAGGCAGTTCTACTCTGTCCTGTTGCGTCACTCTGAGTCAGAAGTCAACTTGATGGCAGTGAGTTTATTTGATTTAGTATCATATCTATGTATAACGATAGTCTTAAATATCACGAGGGAAGGAATACATGTTAGAGCAGTGGTTCTCACCCTTCCAAATGCCGCGACCCTTTAATATAATTCCTCATGTTGTGGTGACCTCCAATTTGAAAATTATTTTCATTGCTACTTCATAGCTGTCATTTTGTTACTATTATGAATCTTCATGTACATATCTGATACACAGGATATATTTTCATTGTGACAAATTGAACATAAAGTATAGTGATTAATCACAAAAACAATATGTAATTGCATATTGTGAAATATTTATTTCTAATGACAAATGAATGATATTTTGTCTTGAAGCATGATGTAGCATGGGTAACAGTCTTCACGCCGGGTACTTGTCTGTAGGGGTATCTGCATGTGGGAGGACCGCCTGGAGACGATAGAGGAGTGGTGTCTCCATTCCTAAGACCATCAGAAATATGTGTTTACCAATGGTCTTAGGCGACCCCTGTGAAAGAGTCATTCGACCCACGACCCACAGGTTGAGAACCTCTGTGCTAGAGGAATTTCAGTGAATGACATCACACCAGATGGATGTTCAACCAAGGAAGTGGTCTCTGAATTGTCTCAAGAATGAGACGATGACAAGCCTGGGCAGAAAGGGAGAGTCGGGTGCAGAGAAAGCTCAGAGTTTGCAAGAGACGTGTTGTGGTTCAGTTTGTTGTAGTGCATAGCTGTGCGGGAATTAAGTTGAAAAGTCAGGCTGCTACATATCGTGAAAGCGAGTTCTGCCAGCTGAGGGGTTTCTGGGACTTCAAATGATTTCCTTAGGTATTTTGACCCTTTGTTTTCAGTAATGTAAATCTGCAGACAGAGGACGAGGACACCAAGCTATTGCATTATTCATCAAGCTGCAGTCTCTTAAAGTTCTCGCCTACTGAATCTTCCTATATCCAATAAGAGATTTGCCAGTCTCCCGAATTAAACTTTCATTTCCCAAAGGATATTTTGCATGCGATGGCCACTTTTTCTGCAAGAAAATCTGAGCTGTATTCTGCCCACAACTCAAGCAAAGCCTTTTCTTCCCCTAAAAGTTAGAGGATAAAATAAAAGTACAAACTCTTAACTTCCTGAATTCTTTCCTATTTCACGCAATTTTTTTTCAAATTGCTTATTACTTTTACTGGTACAAGACTAGAGACAACACATTTTCCACTTGAGCACTTTTACTTTTATGAATTCGGTGAGCTCAATCATGTTATGATTATGATCAATGCCCCTGGCCAATGATTCACCCCATAAACAAAACCTCAAGGCTTCCTAAACAGTACTTCCTCCATACCGCTTTCTCTTGCCCCTGGTTATTGTTGTGTGCTACTGAGTCAGTTCATACTCATAGAGACCTTACCCCTGTTAATCAACTATTCCAACTGTATTTTGTAGTGGATAACCCCTCCCCCCAAATAAATAAATAATTCACTGTCGTAGAGTCGATCCTAATTCATAAGAATCCTACTAGACAGGTTCCAGGCCTGTAACTCTTTGTGGAGCGGATCGCCTTCTCTTTCGCTCGCAGTGTAACAGGTGGTTTGAATTACTGACCTTGCTGTTAACAGCCCCACTCATTACCACGGAGATCCCCCGGCTCCTCTGTGATAGTGGAAAAACAGTGTCCACTGAGGACATCCGGTACAAACACATACACTATCTTTAAATATGATTGGACAGACTTATGGTGAGGCCTTTACTGTCCTACCTAGCGCAATAACCACTTAGCTATTAAATTCTGGTAGGGCAAATTAGTTCTCTGGTCTTAAGCAGGTACAGTTCTATAACCTTCACCTGTAGGCACGTGTTAGAAACTATTGACCTTCTTTGGGGTATCTTGGGTCAAAATCTCCTCACACAGAGGCAGCTCCTATAAAATTATGTAAGCAGCTTAGAAAACAACCTCAAAGAAAATCACCTGAGCCTCTTATACCAAAAACACTGCTTTGATTCCTAATTTATAATTTTTTTCAAGTGACGAACACATTTGATGGTCACCAGATGCAACCACATTAGAGTCCATCCAGAGGTTCTTTGGAAGACAGGCCTGGTGCTTTACATCAAAAATAAATTTAATTTAAAAATCTGCATTGGATGCTGTTCTACTTCCCCCAAAAAAATCTGTCGTTGAAATGCTATTCTACTACACCCCCACCAAATTCTTCTTTTTAAAAATCATTTTATTGGGGCTCATACAACTCTTATCACAATCCATACATACATCAATTGTGTAAAGCACATCTGTACATTCATTGTTCTCATTCTCAAAGCATTTGCTCTCCACTTAAGCCCCTGGCATCAGCTCCTCATTTTTCCCCTCCCTCCCCACTCGCCTTTCCCTCATGAACCCTTGATACTTTATAAATTATTATTTTTTCATATCTTGCACTGTCCGATGTCTCCCTTCACCCACATTTCTGTTGTCCATTTCCCAGGGAGGAGGTTATATGTAGATCCTTGTAATTGGTTCCCCCTTTCTACCCCTACTTCCCTCCATCCTCCCAGTATCACCATTCTCACCACTGCTCCTGAAGGGATCATCCTCCCTTGGATACCCTCTGTTTCCAGTTCTTATCTGTACCAGTGTATATCCACTGGTCTAGCCAGATTTGTAACGTAAAATTGGGATCATGATAGTGGGGATGGAGGGAATCATATAGGAACTAGAGGAAGGTTATATGTTTCATCGTTGTTACATCATACCCTGACTAGCTCATCCTCTCCCTGAGACCATTATGTAAGGGGATGTCCAGTGGCCTATAAATGGTCTTTGGACTTCCACTCCCCACTGCCCCCCTCATTCAGTATGATATGATTTTTGTTCTGATGATTCCTGATACCTGATCCCTTCAACACCTTGTGATCACACTGGCTGGTGTGCTTCTTCCATGTGGGCTTTGTTGCTTCTGAGCTAGATGGCCACTTGTTTACCCTCAAGTCTTTAAGACCCCAGATGCTGTATCTTTTGATAGCTGGGCACCATCAGCTTTCTTCACCACATTTGCTTTTTCACTCGCTTTGTCTTCAGTAGTTGTGTCGGGAAAGTGAGCATCACAGAATGCAAGTTTAATAGAAGAATGTATTTTTGCATTGAGGGATTACTTGAGTGGAGGCCAAATGTCCTTCTGCTACCTTAATTCTAAACCTATAAATATATGCACATAGATGTATTTACCCATTCTCATATATAAATATGTTTACATATAGGCATGGCTTTATTTAGACCTCTAAAAATGCCATTTGCCTCCTAGCTCTTTCCTCTATTTCCCTTGGCATTCCTCTTGTCCCACTGTCAGGCTCAGTCTTCATTTGGGTTTCAGTAATTCTTCTTGGTTACATTAAGCTTGATCATGCCCTACCAGGCCTCTTACACCCTCCTCATCACTGATTTGGATCACTTGTTCTCTTCTCCCTGGGTTTGTTAACACCATGACCTTTCCCCGCATGCCCCCCACTCCCATGTCCCCCAGAACTGTCTGTCCCATTGTTTTCTCCTCCATATTGTTCATCCAGCCTTTCTTATTTAGACAGACCTGCGCAAATAACATGCACAAAAACAAGGCAGAGCAAAAGCAAGCAACAAAATGAAAGAAAACAACACCCCCACCACTAACAAGCCAATGACAAAAAAAAAGAAAGAAAAAACAAGAAAGTAGAGCTTGTAGTTAGTTCAGGGACTGTTTGTTGGCCTTTAGGATTGTTTTCCAGTCCAGTCTGTTTGGGGCACCAAGCCCTGGCCGTAAAGTTTATTTTTGGTCTTCCCTGGGGACTTCGTTGCTCTGTTCCCCTTGCTGTTCTGTTCCTCCCCCTTACTGTTTTGCCTTGGTGTGGTGCAATCAGATAGGGCGGAATTCCCACACTGTGTCACAAGTGTTGCCCCCTACAGGGCTACAGGTCAGTGAGGAATGTCCTGTCTCATTGTGGGGCCGTTCATATGGTCTTCTGTATGGACTGGCTGCTCTGAGTAGGAATATTGTCCTCAAGGCTTGGTGGACCAGGATGTGCTCCACTCTCTCTTCCTCCTTCTTCATTTGCTCTTGTGTCCTCTGGTCAGACATGTCCCCCTCCCTGAGCTGCAGATTCAGTGCTGTCCTATGAAATACATTCTTCTGGGGGGAGGGGCAGTTGTCCACGTAGCTGGGATTGGGGCTGCCCTTCAGACCTCTCCACTGGTTTCCTACTCCGTGCCGGCATGTTGCAATCACATCTTGGAGCACTGGGTTGAAGTCTGGTCCCTCTTTCCCTGTCTCCACAATAAGTAATACCCTCCCCTTGGCTGGCCCTGTGACCCGGCTACCCATTTTTTTCCCTTTCCCCACCTCCTTTTTAGTTGGTTCCATGTGTATCCCTGGATTTGATCTGGTCCCTGCCATATTATCTCGTCCTCACCCCAGGAATGTTTGTATACCGTAGCTTTTTCCCTATGCCCCTTTTGCATTTTTTTAAGCTTACCTCAGTGGACTCATGTTGTACTTGTCCTTTTGTGCTTTGCTTACTTTGCTTAGTATGATTTCCTCCAGTGCTTCCCATGCAGCACATGTATGAAGTGATGTGCTTCATACATTCATCTCCCACCAAATTCTTACAGTGCAGAGTTCTCTCTAACGCACATGGGTCAGAACTTATTTGATAGTAATGGGTTTGTACCCACAGTTCTTTTTTCTGATCTTTTCTCTAATTTAATGTTTGCATTGTTAATCGCCTATGGGCATTTCTCAGGATTTTATTGCAAGCATTTTACACTGAATCTTCTGGAATTTTCACACCAAGTTACCCCTAGATCATGGATTCAGCATGACCTCTGATAAGGCACGACATCTACACGCATACCTCATTTTATTGCGGTGTGCTTTATTCCATATCGCACTTGATTTGTTTTATTATGAATGAAAGGTTTACGGAAACTGCACTAAGAAAGTCAATTGTGCCATTTTTTTCAAAAGCATGTGTTTGTTCACATTCTGTGCCACATTCTGGGAATCCCTCTAGTCTTCCAACTTGTCCACAAAGCTATTGTGTATTTAATGGACTACAATACAGCATGAACCTCACTTTTCTATGCAGGAGGAAACCAAAAGGGACAATGCACCTCCCTTTATTGCGACACCCAGTTATTGTGGTCCTGAATTCTTGCAACAGTTACGAACTGCACCTGAAATAACTCAGCACATCCCAGGTTTTCTTTGTAACCAGGGGCTGGGCTTGTAAGAAATAAAAACAAAGGTGAACCCTATTCAGCAATCTCTCTCCTGTAGATTAACAATCTTTTCTTTTCCTCTCTGGCTTCATGTTTATTTATCTATTGAGCAGAGCTAGACGTGCTGGTGGCGTAGTGGGTGATGTGTTGGGCTGCTGACTGTCGGGTCAGTAGTTTGAAACCACCAGCTGCACCTTTAGAGAAAGATGAGGCTTTCTACTTCTGTAAGGAGTTACCGTTTCAGAAACCTACCTGGGCAATTCTCCCTATTCCTATCAGGTTGCTACAAGTTAGCACCTGTTCTATGGCAGGGAGGGAGCACAGATACGTATTTGAAGGCTGGTCAATGTGAGGCCTCCGTCAGCTGCTTCTACACTAGAGTTGAGAGCAGGAGAGCCATTAATCTCACCCTGAAGCTTTAGCTCAGCACCAGCATCTTTGTCTCTAGGACAATCAAGCCTACAGAGCAACATTGATCCAACTATGAGATCGGACAAAGGGACCGTGGCAGTGGTTGAAAATCTGAGTAGCAGCTCCAACTAGTTAATACCTGGATCCCAACTGAAAACCAGAAAACGATGCAAACAAGAGAAAGACCAAGTAGAGATGAAGAAGAAGAAAAGGTAATCTGCTAACATGTACTTACTGTCGTAAGAGTGAGCTCATTTAATTGGGCAAAACCTCTGTTTGAAGGAAAGCAAGGTCTTAGCACTGCTTGACTGCTCTGATGGTCAGCTTCTCCTGTGGTAACAAGATTTCAGTTGGATTTTCAGCAAGAAACCATGTGTTCCTTGCGTCCTGGTCTGGAAGTTGGTTCCGGCTTTCCTACGATCCCCTGGGTCTCCTAGGAATGGATGAGCTTCCCAACACTAGCCAAGCTCACTGCGAGTCCTTATTTCGGCAACACTAGAAAAGAACAAACAAGTCTGTCTTGAAAGCAGTACAGCCAGAGTGCACCTTAGAATAAGGATGGCAAGACGCTGCCTCGATTTCTTTGGGAATATTTTCAGGAGACATCAGTGCCTGGAAAGACATCTTCCCTGGTAGAGAAGGCCAGTGAAAAAGAGCAAGATGGCAATAGGATGGATTGACACAGTGGCTGCAACGTGCTCAAGTATAACCACAGCCGTGGGATGGCACAGGACTGGACAGAGCTTCGTTCGGTTTGTTATGTTTAGGACTACGGCACCGGACCATGGCAACCACTAGAGAATAGTGGCGGTGCAGTGGAAGAATGCTCACAAACCATGAGAGACCTGCATTGGTGTCAGAGCCAGTGCTCCCAAGCGCAAGCAATGCCAGTGTGTTAGTGAAGGTTTGTGTGCTGTTATGATGCTGAGCAAGCTTCAGCCTTGCTCTCAGACTAAGATAAAGTAGGAAGAAAGGCCAGGCACCATCGACTTTGAAGAAATCAACCGTGAAACATGCTATGAATCACCAGTTTATGCCTGGGTCTTCATGAAGAGGGGGTCAATTCAACAGCAGGTAACAACATGACAATAATAATGAATAAATAAACACCACGTGTAGAGATTCTCAAGACTAGTGATCATAAACATGTGATTCCTACACACCTCTGCTCAGAAGGATCATCTGTATTTCCCTGCTCAGAGAAAGTCACATGGTTAAACCAAGCCCCAATCAGTTGTTAGGTGGTTGCTCTTCGGTGCCATCAAGTCAGCCCTGACTCATAGTGACCCTATCTATGTATACCATAAGGAACCACTGTCTGGTTTTGTGCCTTCTGCACAATTGTGCCTATGTTTGAGCCCATTGCTGCAGACACTATATCAATCCCTCTCATCAAGGGCCTTCCTCTTTTTCACGGCCCCTCTACCAAGCATGATGCCCTTCTCCAGGGACACCTCACCTAATACAATATCGAAAGCACATATTGATATAAATATGTAAGATCAAATCTTACCATCCTTGCCTCTAAGGAGCACTCTGGTCAAACTTCTTCCAAGACAGACCACTTTGTCCATGGTATGTTCAATATTCTTTGCCAGCATAATTAAGATACATTGATTCTTCTTTAGTCTTCCTTAATCAATGTCCAACTTTCACATGCAGATGAGGCAACTGGAAATGCCGCGGCTCAACGCACACACTCCTTTTTCAATATCCTTCTTTTCCAACACTTGAAAAAGGTCTGTTCACCACATTTACTGAATGCGATGCAATATTTGATCTCCAAGCAGGATGCAATCTTTGACAACATCAATGCTTACTCCATTGATGATGATGTTACCCATTGGTTCAGTGGTGAGGAATTTTGTTTTCTTGATATTGAGCTCTAGGTCATACCAAAGGCTGTAACCCTTGATCTTCACCAGCAAGTGTTGTAGGTCCTCCTCACTTTCAGCAAGCAAGGCTGTGTCATCTACATAGTGTAGGGTGTTAATAAGCCTTCCCTCACGTCAGGATGCCATCAGGATGACATAAAAAGTCTGTCTGTCAATATCGGCCCCCAGATATGGGAGGCCAGAAAGCTTGCCTGGCAGGGCACCAGGAGGCCAATAAGCCTGGGGTTTGCTGCACTGAGAACTCAGGAGGCAGGCCTGGCTGCATTCCACAAAGAAGTGTGACATGCAAGCCCACAGCAGAGGCCTACTCCTCAACCACAGCCTCTGCTCCTGCAGCCGCTGCGTGTGTGTACACACACACACACACACACACACACACACACAAACATTTATATTTCTATGGAGAGATGTGGAACTGCAGCAGCTGCCCTCCATCCCATCCCTGGGGCTTCCAATTCCAATCAGGCTTCCCAGGGCTGCTTGGAGAATTCTGCAAGCCCAGAGGCAGCCAATTACAGGGGCAAGTTTGCAAACTCTGAGGCTCCAGGCATTACAGGAGAGCAGGAGCAGCTTGTATTGGGGGTTACTTTGATGTGTATTGTCTCTATGTGTATAGAATACATATAAGCTTGCAGGCTATATAAAAATACTGTTTTCACACATTGTATAGCATCCTATTTCACAGTATTTATTGTGGACATTAAGTGGTGCATACCTGTAATTTGCATGCATAAGTCACGTGTCCATGGACTGGTGAGTATTATCCTCTTTAAAGAAGGTCTGGGCACAATGAGCCAATTTATCTCAAGTACTCACCCTGTGTCCAGTGTTTCCTCCGCCCCCCTTTATTTTCTTCACTATAACAGCATTAAGAGGTAAGAGATATATCCTGAGCTTATAGGTAAGAATATTGAGACTTAGAGAGGTTAAGTAATTTGTCTAAAGAATGGCAAGGGCAAGTACTAGATTGTAGATTTAAATCTGTCTAGACCCCAAATCCATCTTTTTCTTTTAACAGCACTTTCCAATAATATCTAGAGAGATGAGTCTAAGATTAACAAGATTCCAAGACAACCAGAAAGAAATTAGGCCTGAAGTGAAAAGTGTGAGAGTCCCTTTAATAGCGAGTTAAATGATAAATCTAATTAGGTTTAATGAGTGTAAAAGTTAGAAACTTTATAACACCACTCTTTGGGGAAAGAGGGTAAGATGAGGTCACATTAGAATCGGCCTTAAATAAAATTGTAAAGAAAGCTTTTCTTTTTAGACCGGTATGTTTCCCTCTCATTTAATTCTTAATTCATTAGAGGCCCCTGCCATCTGATTGAGATGCTGGTTACACATGGCTCCTTGGTGTGGTTCCTTTCCTGTGCTTGTTCTCTTGAGAAGGCCCCATTCCTAGGCTGCATTTCTTTTGCCCCATAGAAAGCATCCAGGTCTTCCGTGTTCCCAGAAAGTGTGCATTTCGAAGGGATATTGCTGAGTAAACAATCAATAAATAAATGAAGGCTCCACATACACAGGGGCTTCCAAAAGTTCTTGGGAAAAATGGAATGAAAAGATGATGGGATTAATGCACAACCCCCTGGAAACCCGTGTGAGAGTGTGTGTGCGTGTGTGCGTGTGTGTGTACGCGCATAGCTTGAGGGTGTCCTTCCACCCGTTGCTGAATTCAGCCCCAGTTGCTGCCTTTGCCAAGCTTGACGGGTTTCCTTCTCTTGGCTCATCTTGGAGGTCTTTGGATCTGCTCTAAAATGTTTATGTAGGGCAGAAATCCTGTAAGCTTACTGCAAAGCTTCAATAATTGAGGAAGATGTCCACTTGAGTTTGGTAAAAATTTAATATCGTCCCTGCCCTCAAATCAATTTTCCCAAATGGCACAAGAAGTATCTTTTTTTAAGGCATCCCTAAGTAGACTAAGAAAAGAATGATGCTACGATCCCTTGTCTGCAGATATCCCTGATTGCGGACATGTTTACGCATGTTCCGTTTGTCCATGCATGAACTGAGACCCTAGGAGCCATACTTGTTTACTTGCTCGTATGTTTCTTATAGACTTTAGGTCAGCGACACTGTTGCCTTCTGCGTTTATTTGTAATGATTTTCTTCAAAACCCAATAGTTGTATGAATGATGATTTTTTATAACATTGTATAGGTATTACCAAAATCAAAAGAAACACCCACATCTCAAGGAACTTCTTATTTACGGGGAATATCTTCACACGTGTGCCCACTGAGGCGTTTTGGATCACAGAGCCTTCTGTGCAGGTGTGACCTTTCAAAGTCTTGGCGGCCTGACCTAGAGTGTGGCTTGGTGAGAAGGAAGTAGGGGTCAATAGGAGGAGAGTGATGTGGTAGAAGGAGGACAAAGAGTGAACTGATGAATCATTGCTAATATCAGAATTCCAGACAGTCTTTGGATGCCTGGAGCATTCCTTCCACAGAGTCGGATAACAGAACAGAGTGGCCCCAGCTCTGGAGATGTCTGCCTCATTTCTTTGGCATTGGAAACCACTGTAAAACTGGTCCTGCTACTTGCATCAGCACTGACCTCCACTTAACTTGAGAGAAACCAATAACAGTTTTACTTATATCCCCAAATGCCGATATGTCTGCAAAAATATGTTGTGAAGGGAAAAGGGGGAGGGGGGGGGAGAAGCTTCCGTAGCATAACTTATCTTTGACTGTCACAAAATCAATAGGCCTTACAGAGCCGAGGAAATTCAATAGCTCAGCATTCATAATAAAGATTGGTTTGGGTGATTTGTCTCTCTCTAATAAGGCAGGCTCTGGACCCCAGCTTCCAGTCCTTTAAAACACAAAGGGGGTGGGGATTTCTTCATCAGAGCCAAGTCGCCTTGCTTGTCTATTGTCGGAGCTGTACAATGGTACTGCTTGTCTGGCCAAGCCTCGCTTCACCGAGGAGAACAGGCCTCACATTGGGGCGTGGAGAACAGATGCCCAGCTTTACGCCAGCTTTCAGCATCCCTCAGCCGGCCTGACAGCCTTTTCATGCATCGCGGAGTCATCTGTTTCAGTGAAAAGCCCAGAGCAATGATGCAAGTATGTTTTGCTTTTTTTGTTTTGTTTTCTTCTTCTGGAGACCACTTTATAGAATGTGTCCAGATATTCACTTAGGAAACTGGACCCACGGCAGAAACATGTAAAAAAGTATAAAGTGCCCTGACCTGACCTGCTCCCCTCTGAAGAAGCATGTGTCCAGGCACCATTCAAGGTCTTTAGTCAAGTGGTGTGATGGAGGGAAAACGAAGAGGCCGGCTACAGCAGGTGGAGGGCCATTCCAGGTCCTTGCCAACTCAGGGCCACATCGTACCCAACAAAGGACTTTGGTCAGATCTGGAGAGCATACATATGAAGTGGATGGAAGAAAGGAGCTAAAGTCTATTCCTAACATTTGCCAGTCACTTCACATACTATGCATTGACCCTTATCTTCACAGTGTATCTAATACACACCACATACACACACACACACACAACCTTTTTTTAAAAAAAGATAGAACTTCAGTTATTGTGGTAGCAATTGTACAATATGCTGATGTGACTGAAATATGGAATGGTATGATAGCTACTTTAGCTCCCAATAGAATGGTTTTGGAAAAGGAAGTTCAATTAGTTTATGAAATATATCTAGTGTCACATAGCTGCTGTCACCATTGGGGACTGATTCATAGTGACACTTTGCACAAGAAAAGGAAACCCTCCTTGCGTGGTCCGGCGCCATCCTCCCCATTCTGGTTAGGGTTTATTTAATTGTGGCAACAATGGTCCCAATCCATCTCATGAAGGCTCTTCATCCTCACTGATCCTCCACTTTCCCAAGCATGGTGTCCTTTTGCAGAGACTGATCTCTCCTGATGACTTGTCCCAAGTAGAAGAGATGAAGTCTCTTTTAAGGAGTTGCATAGCTTGTCACTGTCAAAACTACAAGTCCTTCCCAATTAGAGCAGCCAGTCCACAGAGAGGACCACATGGCCGGCCCCATTAGGAGATATGATGCCCCTCACTGACCCACAGTCCTACAGGGGACAACACCGGAGATAGTGTAGGAAGCGCACCTGATCTGATCCTGCAACACCGAGGCAAAACACTAAGGGGGAGGAACAGAACAGCAAGGGAACAGAGCGGTGAGATTCCCAGTGAATGCTGAAGGTGGACTTTGGGGCCGGGGCATGGTGCCCAACAGACTGGACTGGAAAACACTCCTAAAGACTAATAAACAATACTTGAACTAACGACAAGCTTTTCTTTCTTGTTGTGTTTTATTTTTGTCATTGGTTTGTTGTTGTTTTGCTGTATATTGTTACTTAGTTTTTCTCTGTCTTGTTTTTGTGTATGTTATTCTCTCCACAAGTCTGTCTAAATAAGATAGGCTGGATGAACAATCTGGAGGAGAAAACAACAGGACCGACAGTTCTGTGGGACATGGGAGAAGGGGATGGGGGAAGGAAGTGATGTTAACACACCCCGGGAGAAGGGAACAACAAGTGATCCAAACTGGTGGTGAAGACGTTGTGAAGGCCTGGTAGGGCATGATCAAGGGTAATGTAACCAAGAGGAATTGCTGAAACCCTGGTGGGGACTGAGCATGATAGTGGGACAGGAGGAAATTAAAAGGAAATAAAGGAAAGAGCTGGGAGGCAAAGAGCATTTATAGAGGCCTAGATAAAGACATGCACATATGTAAATATATATATGAGGATGGGGAAATAGATCTATATGTATATATTTATAGGTTTAGTATTAAGGTAGTGGAAGGACATTGGCCCTCCACTCAAGTAATCTCTCAATGCAAGAATACTTTCTTCTATTAAATTGGCACTCTGTGATGCTCACCTTCCCGACACAACTGCTGAAGACAAAGCGAGTGAATAAGAAAATGCGGTGAAGAAAGCTGATGGTGCCCAGCTATCAAAAGATATAGTGTCTGGGGTCTCAAAGGCTTGAAGATAAACAAGCGGCCATCTAGTTCAGAAGCAACAAAGCCCACATGGAAGAAGCACACCAGCCTGTGCGATCGACAAAGGGATCAGGTATCAGGCATTATCAGAACCAAAAAATCTTACCATAGTGAATGATGGGGTGAGTGCGGAGTGGAGACCCAAAGCCCATTTGTAGGCCACTGTACACCCCCTTACAGAAGGGTCTTGGGGAGGAGATGAGCCAGTCAGGGTGCAATGTAGCAACGATGAAACATATAACTTTCCTCTAGTTCCTAAATATTTCCTCCTACCCTACTATCATGATCCCAATTCTACCTTACAAATCTGGCTAGACCAGAGGATGTACACTGGTACAGATAGGAACTGGAAATGCAGGGAATCCAAGGTGGATGATCCCTTCAGGACCAGTGGTGTCAGTGGCAATACTGGGAGGATAGAAGGAGAGTGGGTTGGATAGGGGGAATCGATTACAAGGATCTTCATGTGACCTCCTCCCTGGGGGATGGACAACAGGAAAGTGGGTGAAGGGAGACACCGGAAAGGGCACAATATGACAAAATAATAATTTATAAATTATCAAGGGTTCATGAGGGAGGGGAGAGGGGAGGGAGGGTTAAAATGAGGAGCTGATGCCAGGGGCTTAAGTGGAGAGCAAATGTTTTATGAATGAAGAGGGCAATGAATGCACAAATGTCCTTTAAACAATTGATGTATGGATGGACTGTGATGAGAGATATATGAGCCCCTAATAAAAAAAGTTTAAGTAAAGATTTCAAAAAACAAAAAAACTATGAGTCCAACCAACATCTATCTGACTCTAAAGTTATGCTCTGAGATTTGTCCTTTTTAAAAAAAAACAAAACATTTTATTAGGGGCTCACTGTGCTGCTCCAGTAACAAAAGAAAGCAGACTTCATGTTCCATAATGCAACTTAAAAATTGAGTCTTCCCGATCTCCAGGTCTACTAAAGAGTCACAATGTCAGATCAACCGGGTGCTGGTACAATGATAGATAAATAAACCAGGGGAATAAAATTGAGACCCCAGAAATAAGTCCATCCACCATAGACAACTGATTTGAAAAGGATCAAAACATTAACTGGGGAAGAAATAGCCTTTCAACAATTACTCTTAGAAAAACTGAATATTCATTTGCAGAGAAATGAAGCAGGACCTATACATACCTCACTCCATATACAAGAACGAGCTCAAGAGTAAAACAAGAAAGAATCCTGAAGATAGACTTCCGACTCAGGAGACAGGGTTTGGCTCCTCACCAGACCTGACTGGAAAACACCTTTAAGGGTCAGCAGATAGACCTGGAACTATTGTTCGTTTGTTTTCCCTTTTGCCCTATGTCTAGCTATATAAGATAGGCAGGAAAAACAATCCCAAGGAGAGAACAGTGGGACTGGTGGCCCCAGAGGGAGATGGCGTGGGGGAGAGGGGTATAGTAGAGGAGGGTGTGGAGATGGGGAGTAGGGAGTCAACAAACTCAGGGGTTAGGGAACAATAAGAAAACTAAAATTGATGGTGAGGAGGGGGTATAATGCTTGGTGGGGTTTGATCAGGTGCAATGTATCCAAGAGGAATTACTGAGAGGGGAATGGAGGGTTAGCATGATAGTGGGACAGGAGGAAGATGAAAGAAAGTAGAGGAAAGAAGTAGGAGGCAAAAGTTATTTATGGAGGTATAGCTATAGACATGCATATATGTAAATAGACTAATTTGTAATGAAAGTAATAGAGGTCAAAGTGCATATATTTATATGTAAAGTATTAAGATTGCAGATAGACTTTGGGCCTCTACTCAAGGCCTCCCTAAACACGAGAATACTTTGTTCTAATAACCTGGCACTTTTTGATAGTCACCTTCCCAATCTGGTTGCTGAACACAAAATGGGTGCTTAAGCAAGTGTGGTGAATTAAGTGGATGGTGCCCAACTATCAAAAGATACAGCAGCTAAAGTCTTAAAGACTTGAGGTTCAACAAGCAGCCATCTAGCAGGGAAGCAAATAAGCCCACATGGAAGAAGCACAGCAACCTGTGTGATCATGAGGTGTTAAGGGAATCAAGTATCAAATATCAAAAGTTCCCAAACAATTATATCACTGTGAGTGGAGACTCAAAGCCTGTCTGCAGACAATTGGATCTCTCTCCCACAGAAGGGTTACAAGGAAGGGATGATTCAACCAGGATGCAGTATAGCACCAATGAAACACACATCATTCCTCTAATTCCTGAATGCTTCCTCCCCGCCACGACCATGACCCAGACTGAAGTCCACACATTGGTACAGATAAGAGCTTTCAGTACATGGATTTCAGGACAGATAAAACCCGCAGGAACAGCAGTGGGAGTAGTGATATCATGAGGGTAGGGGGATGACTGGGGTGAGGGAGGGATAACGAGGGAGAAAGGGGAACCCATCACAATGTTGGATATATATAGCTTCCCTCCCACCACCACCCCCGCCAAGGGGGTCGAATAACAGAAATGTGGGTGAAGGGAGAAATGGGACCATATAAGACATGAAATAACAATAATGTATAATTGATGAGGGATTTATGGGTTGGGGGAGGGGGAGATAAAAAGAGGAGCTGATACCAAGGGCTCAAGTAGAAAGAAAATGTTTTGGAAATGTTAATGACAACATATGTATAAGGGTGCTTAATATAATTGAATGATGGATTGTTACTAGATTTGTAAGAGCCCCCCAATAAAATGATTAATAATAATTTTTTTAAAATGAATGAGTTCAAGAACAATTGGAGTGAGAGAGGGGGTAAAAAAGAATGATTGAAGACCTAAACATAAAACCTAGAACTATAAAGATAACTAATGGAAAAAAAACAACAGGGAAAAACTCCCCAAAAGCCAACTCACTGTATGGAGTCCATGCTGACTCATAGCAGTGGTCTGTGAGTTTCTGAGACTTTAACTGTTTAAAGGAGTTGAGGGCCCAGTCTTTCTTCCTTGGAGCTGATGCTGGTTTAGAACTGCTGACCTTGTGGATCTCAGCCTAACACTTAACCACTACACCACCAGGGCCAGGATCTCCTAAAAGCAAGACACATTCATCAAAAGAATAAAAAGAGAATCCCAAGACTGGGGGATATTTTTTTGGTAATGACATGATCATACACGAGACTAATCTCTAAAACAGTGGTTCTCAACCTTCTTCGTGCCCCGACCCTTTAATACAGTTCCTCGTGTTGTGGTGACTCCCCCCAACCATAAAATTATTTTCATTGCTATTTCATAATTGTAATTTTGCAACTGTTATGAATCAGGCGACCCCCATGAAAGGGTTGTTCGACCCCCGCAGGGCTTGCAATCCACAGGTTGAGAACTGCTGCTCTAAAATATAGAGAGTAGCATAGCATCAACAAGAGCACATGAATAATCTGATTTAAAAATGGGCAGAGGACAAAACAACTCGCTGAAAAAGACCTTCAGGCAACCAACGAACCTATGAAGAAGTGCTCAAGATCACTAGCTATTGGAGAGAAGCAAATCCAAACAATGATGACATACCAGCTCACCCCAACACTGATAGCAAACTTAAAACAGACAAACAAAAAAACAACAAATGCTGGAGAAGGTGTGGACAGATGCTGATGGTAGAACCACAAAACAATACAACCGCCGTGGGAAGTGTTTTGGTGCTTCCTCAAAATATTGGAAATAGAAATGTCAAATAACCCAGCAGTCTCTCTACTGGACTTACATACTAAAGAAGTAAGACATGTAGACCTGTGCACACCCGTATTCCTCTCCATACAGTTCACAATGGCAAGAAGACACAAACCATCTAAATGCTCATCAGCAAAAGAAGGATCGATAAACTTTGGTAGATACACACAATGTAATACTACAAAATGTTAAATGAATAACCATGAATCTATGGAACATCTCTTGGCATAAATGAAACTGGAAGACATTATGGTGAGTGAAATAACGCAACCACAACAAACCCAGGGAAAAGGGAACAACAAGTGATCCAAATTGGTGGTGAGGTGGGTATGGGACGCCTGGCAGGGCATGATCAAGGGTAATGTAACCAAGAGGTATTGCTGAAACCCAGATGAGGACGGAGCATGATAGTGGGTAAGGAGGAAAGTCAAGGGAAATAGAGGAAAGAGCTGGGAGGCACAAGGCATTTATAGAGGTCTAGACAAAGGCATGTACATATGCAAATATATGAGGATGGGGAAATAGACTCATGTGCCTATATTTATAGGGTTAGTATTGAGGTGGTGGAAGGACATTGGACCTCTACTCTAGTACTCTCTCAATGCAAGAATACTTTCTTTTATTAAATTGGCACTCTACGATGCTCACCCTCCCGACACAACCGCTGAAGACAAAACGGGTGAATAAGCAAATGTGGTGAAGAAAGCTGATGGTTCCCGACTATCAAAAGATATAGCATCTGGGGTCTTAAAGACTTGAGGGTAAACAAGCGGCTATCTAGCTCAGAAGCAACAAAGCCCACATGGAAGAACACACCAGCCTGTGTTATTACAAGGTTCCGAAGGGATCAGTTATCAGGCATCAAAGAACAATAAACCATATCATTGGTGCACATCTCCGGTATAAGGCATCATCAGAACAAAAAAAAAAAATCTTACCATAGTGAATGAAGGGGGATGTGCAGAGTTGAGAACCAAAGTCTATTTGTCAGCCACTGGAGATCCCCTTGCAGAGGGGTGTAGGGGAGGAGATGAGTCAGTCAGGGTGCGATGGAGCACCGATGAAGAATACAGCTTTCCGCTAGATCCTCCGCCCCCGCCCCCACACCGCCCCGCCCATCATGATCTGAATTCTACATTGCAAGTCTGGATAGAGCAGAGGATGTACACTGGTGCAGATAGGAGCTGGAGGCACAGGGAATCCAGGGTGGAAGATACCTTCAGGACCAGGGGTGTGAGTGGAGATACTTAGAGGATAGAGGGAGAGTGGGTTGGAAAGAGGGAACTGATTACAAGGATCTACATGTGACCTCCTCCCTGGGGGATGGACAACAGAAAAGGGGTGAAGGGAGACGTCGGACAGGGCAAGATATGACAAAATAACAATTTATAAATTATCTAGTGCTCATGAGGGAGGGGAGCAGGGAGGGAAGGGGGAAAAAGAGGACCTGATGCAAAGGGCTTAAGTTGAGAGCAAATGCTTTGAAAACGATGAGGGCAATGAATGTACAGATGTGCTTTACGCAATTGATGTATGTATGGATTGTGATAAGAGTTGTATGAGCCCCTAATAAGACGTTTTAAAAAAAAAGTCACATATCATATGAGACCACTGATAGTGTGAAAGGAAAAAGAAGAGCAGGTTTTCACACTAAAAGAAACACAGTTTGATGACTGTGAGGAAGGAGTAAGGGAAGGAGGGGAGAAGAAGGGAGCATATCACAGGCTAGAGGGTCACCCAAAGCCAGTCCACTGTCAGGGAGTCAATATTGGGCTCATAATAACTCTCTAGGACTTTTAGATCTTTGTGGAAGCAGTCTCACCTTTCTCCTTCACTTGGACTGGTGGGTCCAAATGGCTCACGTTGTGCTTGGCAGCTCAATGTGTAGGTAGCGCAGCACAGATAGCTAGACAGGTGTTGGCTTGGGTGAAAGGGAATTCAATCGCCAACCGAAGGGAGACGGGGAAGAGATTATGGAAACAGCACAACAGTGGGAGATTTGATGAGTTGTTGAATGTAAAACTTGTGATCTACTTAGTAAACTTTCACCTAATGCACAGCAAAGTTTTTTTTAAGCGAGTTTTAGAGATCTGCTTCTCAAGCTTAAGTCTATATAACTTTCATTCTGAATCATAGTAACCCTATAGAACAGGGTAGAACTGAGCTGCCATGTGGGTTTCCGAGACTCTATGGGAGTTGAAAGCCTCTTCTTTCTCCCATGGAGAGGCTGGTGTTTCCTATCTGCTGACCTTGGATTAAGCAGCCCAATACATTAAGCCTACTACTTACTCTACCAGGACTGGGTGACATGAACTATTAATGCCCTTAGCTGCTAACCCAAAACTTGAAAGTTCAAATCTACCCAGAAGCACTTTAGAAGCAAGGCCTGATGATCTACTTCTGAAAAATATCAGTTATTGAAACATGGGGCTGCCATGAGTTTGAATTGACTAGACTAAGACGAGTGAGATTTTAAACCCTTATGCTTTAGCCCTGCTTATGCCACTAAGTCATGGTGTCATCTAGACCAGTTAATTCTGCTGAACTCAAGTTTACACTCTTTAGAATGGTGGTTAACAACCCCCATACTGCATCCCTTGGCAGTATAGATGACATAAGGAGAAGAAAGTGCTTTTCAAATCCTAGGTAGTCTATAAATGTAGTCATTGGGCCATAAGACCTATTTGGGAACCGATAGAGAGGGGGCTGGGTGAACAAAGGAGGAATTGAGTAGTACCCGTCGTGTGGCAGCTGTCTTTCCCAAAGCTGCTCTAATGGCCTATCTAGGAAAAAGCTGGAAAAGAACATTAATCAATCAATCAATCAATAAGAAACTATTACATGCTTAGTCTGTGTTCACCCTTGATTAAGCGGAGAGCCATCTGCCTATGGGTTGATGGACTGGATGCTTAGGCCACAGTTGAGAAATAAGGGGATGGGATCTTGGCCTGATATGGCAACAGAAGGGACATTTAAGAAGAGCTGGAGAGTCTCTCCCCCTCATCTATTCTTCCTAGGCAAAAGCCTTTCCCCTGACCTCCCCCACCTGTGATTAAAGACTGATTCTGACACAGAACTGCCTGAGTGGAGGAGAAGGTTGGCTCTCTTCCCCAGGATGGACAGCTGGCAGATGAGCTAAGTAGATGTTTAAGGGGGGAAAGGAACCAACAGAATGAATCCGGGGACAGCTGCTAGTCACTTGAACCATGATGAGTAAAAGAGCATTGGGAGAGCCAAATGCCAACCTGTTTCCACACATGCTTAAAAATCTCAACGCCTGAACATGGACATAGTTAGGAAAGGAAATATGTTTAAGGCTACCAATGGTGCTACAGATTGTGTTAGGTCTAGTTTTACTGTGGATGACAGAAAATTTTAAAAGAAAAAGACAAAATTGAATGAGATAGAAGTATTTTCCTAACACATAGACACATACAGAGTATGAAGATGATGGTTCAGGCGGAGAGGGCAACACACACACACACACACACACACACACACACACACACACACTGAGGCTCCTTTTTTGTAAGCTTGTTTCATCACCTTATGTTTAGCTTATAGGGGTGCTATGGATTAGATACTGGACTACCAACCACACAGCAAGCAGTTCAAAACCAGCTTCTCTGTGGGACAAGCTGCCTGCTCTTATAAAGATTTGCAGTCTCAAAAGCTCTATATAGATCATGCTGAGTTGGAATTGACTAGATACATGTGAGGAATTGTCCAAGATGGATATTGGAAGTCTAACCACCATGTCCAAACTCTAATGAGCGAAGAGGAAGGGACTAAGAAAGATATCTCTACCTTGCAACAAACTTCCCAAAAGTTTCACATCACACTCTGTTTATAGTCCATGTGCAAAAATCCATCGCCTGATCTAATTGTGAAGGAGATTGTTGACTGTGTTGGTCAAATTAAACTTGGCTACTTTATCATTAAGGAAAAAGAAAAAAAGGACACTTATGAGAAAACAGCCAAAATTTGTAATATCTACTTAATCACAACTAATACCCTAGTTTCCTCACTCCAGCTCCTAAAATGGACTAGCAAAAAAATTATTTTCTACATTCTCTGAATGATTGATATGCAACCTGAAGATATAGGTCAACAAGTTTCATAGGGATACATCACGATTCCTACTAAACTCACTGCAAAAGTTAGCAAAATAAAATTTTCAGGGACAATGGGAGAAAAGGGTGAGGTTGGGGAAAGGAAGTCCAAAAAATGAGGAGGAAGACGAGCATTAAAGGGAAAAGTAAGAAAACTTGGCAATTGATTCAATTTAGAAGTTTAAAATTGCAAGTAGCAGTAATACAGAAGCACAGACAATCCCGGAAATCAATCTTTGGGGTACGCGCACATCTTACTCCCTCATGTCTGAATGCCCACCATTAAATTCCTGACACTGAGGCTACCGCATGTTGGACTTGGTCCTACCTAATCTGATTTGAGAAGTACTGCCACTTCATTAAGGATTGCTGGTGGCACTGTCGGATAAACTCTGGGTTGCGAACCACAAGATTGCCAGTTCAAAGCGACCAACAGATCTGAGGGAGAAGTTGATACTATTTCTCTCTTTAAAGGTTTACAGCCTTAGAGGGCCCATAGAGGTCACTATGAGTCAGAATCAACTTGATGGCAGTAAGTGAGGTGGGCTACTTCATTAAAGAACATAGCATTATGAGTTCTATATTATCCCTCTGATTACCAATAATCTGAAGCAAACTGTATACTGTCTGTGATTTCCTTTGGGAGTGAAAAGTTTATCCTGAATGCAGAAGAGGCATTTCCCTCTAGCTTGCACTCTTGCTGAAGGTTGAGTCAATTCCAACACATATCGACCCCCTAGGACAGAGTAGAACTGCCCCATGGGGTTTCTAAAGCTATAAATCTTGAAAGAAACAGCCCTGTCACATCCTTCTCCCACAAGGTGGTTGGTGGAATGGAACTGCCAACCTTTTGGCTAAGTGCTAAGTGACTAGCCTCTGTGGCACCAGGACTCCTTGCTGAAGGTCGTAGATGGGAATCAAATTATTTGGCTCTTGCTTAGAAGATCCCGTTGGGACAGTGTGGCTCCTGACAGCTCTTTCCCAGAACAATCAGATAATCAGGCTGCCAAACAACTTGTTGCTTTATAATGGGAAAAAGAAAAAGAGCAATTCAGTAGAAAGCTCCGAAAATTTAGGGTGGTATTATTACAGATACAGAGTTAATAAGAAGGCCCTAACTAAAGTATTTTGGGAAAGAGTAAATTTAACTGTTTATTTTGTGGCTGTTGCTGATTAATTTTTAAAAATAGGTTTCTTTGACTAGAAATGAAAGCTGAATCTTAATGAACCAACTTAAATTGGGCAGATGCAAAAGAAATAGGACATATCGTGTTGTTCATTCAGTTTATATCTCCACGTTTCTTGGTTGGAGTTCACAATTAGTGTGGGCCCTCATTGGCTCATCTCAATAAACCATGAATAGAAGTGATGTTTGAATGGGGCTTGGAACAGATTCATTCCTGTTCAATTCCCTGATGAGATGTTGCATTCCCACCTCAGATGTACTGAATCAGAGTCACAAGTTAATAAGATCCTCCGGTGAGTCTTATGGTAGAATACTCAGCAGAGAGTGGATTTGGAATGAACGAGTTTGAAAGTCAGCTTTTAAAACTTCAGGTGATGGCAGGGCAAAGGACAAGACCAATTCTCTAATTCCCCTCTTGTCACCCAACATGGAGACTGAAGAGACCTCATGTTCCAGACACCGCAGTTAGAAAACGATGGTGCTTCTGCCAGGCTGGCTTCCTGAGTGAGACCCTAGTGACTTCATATGGTAGCCAGAATGACAAACAAACTATTCTTTGTTAATCCTCTAAAATGAGGGCTGGTTTATTACCTTAGCATAATTTAGGTCATTCCAACCAAAACAAACCCCCAAACATGTTGTCACAGAGTCAATTCTGACCCATAGGAACAGTGGAGGACATAATAGAACTGCCCCCTTGGTTTTCCAAGACAATATGAAGGCCCATCATTGACCCCCAGAGTGGCAAGTGGTTTCAACTACCCACCTTGCCGTTAGCAGTCCAACGGGTAGCCCACTACGTCATCAGGGCTTCTCAATGAAGACAAGGATAAGTAAGGAAATAGCTAACCGGAAGAGACCAGCCTCTGATATTCAAAAAGGAACTAAGGCAACAACTAAATCTCAGTTTCTCGATAAGTCTCTTAAGAAAAAGCGTGCTTTAATTGAGTAAGAGTATTGCCAAAACGTCCCACAGAATCATCAATGCCAGCGAACATCATGCACCTCACCAAAGAGATGCAGCTCAGCCGTCACATTAGGGGAGAGTGACCCAAGAACTGGACATTCCCCACCCCTGTTCACTCTGAGTCAGCCTCAATGGCAATGGCTTAGCCTCTTATATTGGTTGCCAGAAATGGTTCTGAATTGAGCAGCACTGGGTTATTTGTTGGTCAGCCATGTCGACAAAATGGCTTATGTCTTCATTTTAATTGAGCAATTTTTCCATAGAGTTTAATAAAATGTTGGTGGATATAAACTTATTTTGAGGTGGCCTGATTCCTTAGTTCTCTGGTAGCCAGGAGAGTCAACCTCCTCAGGCCAAACCTTTGAGAGAAGAAATTGCCATGAGTAGGAAAGAATACATTTCATAGTTCTGCTAAATTGCGAAATGCACTGTGACCGTGTGTTGGAAAACTCTAAATTAGGACCCCAACTAGAGAATGTTAACAAGACAAATTAGGAACTAGGAATAATATAGAATTGGCTGTCTGAAATAATGAGTTAGTAGGACCTGGGTCAAACTGCTGAGAGAGCTGCTTCTACAGTAATTAGCCCGAGGCACCCAAGTATCAACCTCAAGCCCTGAGGGTCCTCTCTAATTTCCACTGCTTCTCGAAGCTCGGTGACATCACACCGCCAATTGGAGAGAAGTACCATCCACCGAACTCTTACAGTGTACTAAAGGAATCCTAACAGTGCAGTGGTCAAACACCTGATGGCTAGTTGTATGTGTGGCTATGTGAATCCATTGGTCACTGTGCAGGAGAAAGAAGTGGTAAACAGTTTCAATAAAGATACTCAATCTTGGAACCCCACGAAGTCAGTTCTACTCTGTCCTATAGGGTAGCTATGCATCAGAATCAACTTGAAGGCATTGGGTTGGTTTGGTTGGCTGGTTAGACAGTGTGCTAATTGCTACGCTAGTAGATTCTAAATGTGCAATGGAAATAGGTTTCTATTTTAGACAGAAAGAACTATCGAGGCTAAGACTGGTTAAGTAGCTCAAGACACGGGATCAGCATTCAACCAGTGTCCGGGCCTTTCCATTATATCATGTGACATCATAGACCAGCATGTAAATGAGTGCATGTAACTGTATGCCTTTCAATGGAAATCTTTTCGGTAGAAGGGTCTTGATATAAATTAGTGGCAATATTTGTTAAACAAAATATCTATTCAATGATCTTAAATGCATAGAGTCACAATCTCAATATGCTAAATGTATAGATTTTGGTGAAAATCTACTTCAGAGTTAAAGAGGCAATAAGGTGACTCAAGGAGACAAGATTTATTATATTGATTTAATGCTCACAAGGAAGACTCTCCAATGTTATAATTAAAAATAGCATCGACACCTTGCTGTTGAGAACTCAGCATGATGGAAAACATTTCTTTGTTCTACTCTGGATGCAAATTGTACTCCTGAGAAAAACATGTTAAATATGTTTAGATGTTAGCTTTTTATTTTTAAAAACAGAGACAATAAAAGAACATAAACAAAAAAATTAATAATCTAAAGCTCAGGACTTTTAATGTAATATTTTTTACATCAGACTTTGGAAACAATAACTTAGTGGTTTCCGCTAATACTTAACATGATAAATAATCTGGTCACTGAAGTCTTTCTCCTTGGATTTGGTCCATTTATTTTAGCCCATGGTTTTATTTCATTTTTAAGCATAAACAATATTATCTCATCTGCACCATAGATTCTTACATTATGTTCCCAAGAGTTCTACATTATGAAAATGTAGGAGACTGTAAGCCTTTTACTGAGTGCTTGGGCAGAAGTGACAGGGTGGGAAGGTGAAGGAATGGAGATAAGGAAGGTTCTTTCTGATTTTCCTTGACTCTGTCAATTGTCCCTGTGATCTGTAAGTAGAACCAAATGGTGCTAAAGACCCCACTTGGGTTTCTGGCTTCTCAAGAGTCTGGTCCTCTCAGCACTGATGGGGAAGGGAGGAGCTACTGTAGGTGCTAGCACTCTCAGGTTAAAAGAAGACTATTCTGTTTACTTTCAGGGTTGCACAAATGCTGCCATTTTTCACGTGTAAGTACTATATTTGAAAATGGAATCCTGGTGGGGCGATAATTAAGTGCTTGGCAGCTAACCAAAAGATTGGCTCTTCAAACTCACACAGTAGCTTTTAGAGAAAAGAGATCTGGGGCTCTGCTCCCATAGTCTAGAACACTCTGGATCATTCCCACTCTGTCACGTGGGGTCCCAATGAGTCTAAATCGGCAACGAACGACAATACATCTGAATGAGTTTGGAAAGCTAGACCATAGAATCCACAATCATCTGTGTAGTTCATAAATAAAACCTTTAAAATACAATTAACGTTCTAAATGCAAGTTCATTTTATTTCAAGGTCACTATGTGCTTTTTTTCTTTACCTTTTTTTAATGGAGAAAAAATATTAACTCTAAAGCAGGTATAACGCCCTGTGGTTGTGAACACTGAAAAGGGAGCTTATCCGAAATCAAGCAATGCTTTCCCTGTGGCAAAGTACATAGCCAAGAAGCCTTAGCGTTTCCTTCTCGTCCCTTCAAACTCCTAAGGTCTGTGCCCCATTCAATGTGCACAAGCATTTCAGCACCCTGAGAGGAAGCATCTTTGAAAATGTCTAATGTCTCAGTATCTACAGTATAGAAAAGTGTCGAGCATGTTAAATTTTTCTTAAATGAAGGAACATTGATTTGTTGGAGAATCTTTTATATCCATTTAAAACTGACAATAACCTTCTCGAACTTTCTGACTACACGAAGAGGGCTCACCACGCTGTCCTCTTTCTTACCAGCAGAGGTGGTGGCACTTGCATGCAAGCATTGAACTGATGCGCTCCTGAGAGGAGGCGATCTGCTCCCCAGGGAGATTCACAGTATGGGAAATTGGGATTCGCGCAAGGGCAGTGGCTTTGCTTTTCATCTCTTTTTGATACGTCTTTCAATATTTCTCATCTCACTGAAACTATTCTTCCATTTCCATTGAAATTCTCCAATTGCATCTGTCAGTCTAAATTTCCCTTAAAAGTGGGGTGTGTTTGTTTTTATTTTTTGAGTAAAACACAATCTAATATATTTTCTTTTATTCTATATGTGTTATGGATGAAATTATGTTCTCCCAAAATACGAGCTGCAAATCCTAACCTCTATGCTGTTGGTAATGTTCCCATTTGGGATTGGGTGTTCTCTGTTATGTTAATAAGGCAGAGTTTGTGTATGGTGTATTTAGAGATCTCTTTTGAGATAGAAGAAAAGATTAAATTAGCTACCAGAGAGAGAGAGAGAGAAAGAGAGAGAGATGAGGGACTAGAGATACCAAATCAGATAGAGCTTGCTCCTGAGCAGACGCTCCAAAGAGCAGAAGGTCTTCCTCTGGAGCTGACAGAAGGACAAAGCCTGCCCCTAGAGCTGGCACCCTAAATCAGGGTTTCTAGCCTCTTAAACACTCAGAGGAAAAAAATATAGCTGTCTATCCACCCTTATAAGTGTGATATTTCTGTTATAGGTATTCTAGACTTGAGTATGTATTTGACCTGCTCAAAATCTTCAGTTTCACAAAACCTCTATGAACCAATTATTAGGTAGGGGTGGAGAAGAAGGAGTGGAGAAACAGAGACAGACAGAGAGACTAATAGTTAGTAAATTAAACCTTAAAAGTACAAATCAGTGGAGTAGTTTTTGTTTGTTCAGACTGGTTTTTTTTTAACCAATAATTCAAGAATGAAAAATATTGATGCAGAGATTATTATTCTTAGTTTAATTTTTAGTTTTATTAAAAACAATGTTATTGATAATTTATATATCACACAATTCAATGGTTCAAACATATTACAGAAGTTGTGCAGTCATTACTATCAATTTTACATTTTCTTTATTCTTGTACTTATTATATTACCTCCTAATTTTCCCCAACCTCCCCTGCCATAACCCTAAGAAAATATTCATCCAGTTACTAGAGATTTACCCATCCCAGAATTCATCCAAAGCTGTGACCGTTAGGAGAGGAACACGCTCATCTTTCTTTGAGTTGCTGGTGGGTTTGAACTGCTGACTTTGCAGTTAGCAGTCGAATACTCAACCCACTGTGCCACAGGGTGCTTTTTATTTATCTTAATCATGTTTAAATTCTTTAAATTACCATTTAATCATTTTCTGTGTAAATGTTTTCCCATTTTGAACATTTTACATTCTTTTTTATGCTATTTCTCTTTGGAAATTTCATTTTCTGTTTGTTACTAGTATATAAATATATAATTGGTTTTGTTTTAAAATATTCATCTTCTATGCCGAAACCTCAGTAATGCCATTTATTAGTTATAAAAATTATTAGAACTCATAAGAACTCCCTCTGGATAGCCATCTAAAATAAAAACTTCATTTCTCACTTATTAATTATCTTAAATAATTAATAGTTATTAATTCTTATTATTTTCAGAATGATTATTTTTATATATAATATTTTTAATTGCGGGCTCTTACCGCTCTTACAATAATCCATACATCAATTGTATCAAGCACATTTGTACATATGTTGCCATCATCATTTTCAAAACGTTGTATGTTTTTCTACTTGAGCCCTTGGTATCAGCTCCTCTTTTTTTCCCTCCCTCCTGCACCCACCCACCATCGTGAACACTTGAGAAGTTATAAATTATTATCATTTTAATATCTTACACCATCCACTGTCTACTTTCATGCATGTTTCTGTTGCTCGTCCCCCTCTTGGGTGGGGGAGGAGGGGTTATATGTTGATCGTTGCAATCGGTTTCTCCTTTTACCCCCTTCTCCCCCTATCGTCCCCCTACCTTCATGGTACCCCTACTCCCTTTATTGTTCCTGAGGGGTTTATCTGTCCTGATTCTGACTGAGATCTCTTATCTGTGTCAGTGTCCATGCTAGAAGTTTTTCTATATCACAGGTTCTTTTTCATCTCTTCTTCTATCCATGTTTACACTATGAACTATTGTTATTCAACCCCATTGGAGATACAACTCTTTTCTTTCAAAAATATTATTCCAAAGAAAAAGCAAAGCTTTGGTCCTGGCCGTTCTGTATTCTGCAGAAGGCGCAGCCAAACTCAGCATGCCTTGTCCTTGCCCTTCACTATTGTCTTGGAAATGACTAGAGAGTAGCTGATTTCTGGGGGGACAGTTCATGTCCAGAATAATATAATGTCTCTATATAACTATGCAAAGGAGGGATGGAGGAAGTAAATTATGTGCACAATTATGTAGTTTCTAGAACCATCACCCAAAAGCCAACTGGTCACGCAGAAAAATGGAGAACGGGTCCACATGGGGAGTTTAAGCTCTCAGTATAAAGATTGTCGGGTTTGTGTTGGTCTGTGCTATCTGCAACCCAGTCTTATTCAGCAGGGAGTGAACTAGTGAAGGTGATTGCTAAGCAGCTATGAAAGAGACTAAGTGTAACCAGCTCCCTGTACCTTCATCGGAGGAGAAAGTGAGAGAGATTTCAACTTATGAAACCATAGTCTTATGTGACTGCAATAACAGCCTCCTAACTTCTCAACTTCCTAATTCTACTCTCTGCCTCCCCCTTTCCTTGTCTACACCGACTTGTTGAAAGTGCAGGCTCCATTCGGTCTTTCCGCATTGCCAATTTCCCAGAGATGGAGTTTCACACTAACTTTATAAACCATAAAATATTCTGTGTAAATTGATCTCCTGGCTACATCTTGACTGTTATCTTCACCTACTACCAATTATTGTTCTGGAAATATCCAATTACTTCTTATTCTCTAAAGGAAACTCACTGTATCAGATCTCCATGACTTTGTGGCCATCTGTTCTTCTGCCTAGAATACCCCTCTTCTGGGTTGTCTGAAGGAGTCAATTACTTCCTTCTTTATCGTGTTTTTGAGTTTTGTGTGTGTTTTTATTTTTGTTTCTCTTATGTTGTTGTTAGATCACATGTAGTCAGTTCTGACCCACAGGGACCCTATGTGCCACCTGGCAGAAACACTGCCCTTTCCTGAGACATTCTCAGACTTGTTCTTTGGCTCGAGTCCATTGTTGCAGCCACAGTGCCATTCCACCCCATCGAGGGCCTTCTTTTCCACTGCCCCTCTGCTTTACCAAGGAATTGGTCTCTCCTGACACGTCCAAAGAACACGAGAAAAGTCGTACCATTCTTGCCTCAAAGGAGCATTCTGGTGGCACTTCTTACAAGACACATCTGTTTGTTTACTTAGCAGTTCATGCAACTTTCAAAATTCCTCACCTGCATCATAATTCAAATGTATCAATTCTTCTTCTGTCTTCCTTACTCAATGTCCAGCTCTCACATGCCTATGAGACAACTGTATGGATGTATCTTTCTTAAAACCAAAGAAACAACCACAACAAAAAACTCACTGCCCCTGTGACTTTCTGAGACTATAACGCCTTACAGTGGTAGAAAGTCCTGTCTTTCTACCAAGGGATTTCTACCAAGGAGTTGCTGGTGTTTCGAACTGCTGACCTTGCAGATTACACCACAACGCATCGCCATTGTACCACCAGGGCTCCTACATATCTAGCACAGCCTGTCTTAAGTTACTTGTTGATGAGACTCTCTTCTGAACTCTGGGTCACCGGATAGAATATGCTAGTTTGTTTCAGCTCACACTTCCAGCACTCTCTCCTCACATTGTAGCAAACGCGATTGTCCAAGGGGAAGTGCAAGTGGAAGTGCATTACTAGTGTTAATAGCTGTAGCTCTAATTTACTGAACAGTTCTGGCTCTGCAAATTATCCTCTCATTTCACAGAAAAACCCCAAAGTAGGTATCATTTTTAGCTCCAATTTTAAAATGAGTATAACGAAGCACATACAGCACACAATTTTTTTCTAAAAAATCTCTTGTAAATTGTGATTATTTTGAGGATAAGATCTGATCTAATTTTTCATGTATTTCTGGTGCCTACCACAGAGTTTAGAATGTGGTGATGTTCAACACCTGTTTATACGAGCAAGTGAATGAATGAATAAATGAATGAATTAGAAGTTTTAGGGAGAAAGGGCACATGCTCTTCAACTCTGGGAGGGCTTCACGGAGGCGAGGATTCTTTGGTTGCCTGTAACAGACATTGCAAATGTGAATGAATTTAAGCAGAAAGCTACAGGCTCAAGGAAGTTCAACAGAATGTCAATTTAAATTTCTGAAACAGAGATTATTCTCATTCCTTCCTTCATTCGTTTCCTCAAAATCTATTGGTAGAGAATCTACTAGATGCTACACATTCTTGGCGTTTGGGATATACCAGATATCAGGGAACTTACATTCTGGCAGAAGGAGACAGATAATAAAAATAGACATCATAAATAAGTAGGATATGTAGTATATCTGGTACAGTAGAAGGTCAGTGAAAAATGACCACCTACTTTATGCACCAACATAAAGGCCGCAGCGATGGCCTCAAATGCAGCCACACTTGTGCAGATGGCCCAGCATCTGAGTCAGAAGTAACACTGACATATTACATCACCATATAATATAACATAAGTTATATTAGCATAGCATATTAAGGTGATATTACTGTGGCAAAACAAAACTTGGATCAAGGTAAGGATGGTGGGGAGTAATGGTACAGTGGTCAAAAATGAAATTCTTTGGTCACTGAGGATAAAACCTTGAGATCTAAGCAGGATTTACAAGAAATGAGGGAGTTCGTTGCCAGCTGGCTATCTAGGAAAATGACAACCCTGATAGAGCACCCGACACATAGTCCCTAAAACAGGAGAAGGCGAAGATGTCAAGGAACAGTTAAGTGTCAATATTTACTGTCAGATAAAATACAGGATCCCACGTAGACTTGAAATTCTCCAGAAATTATTATGAGATGTCACCTCTATCGCTTGCTGTCAGGATAGCAAGGTGGGACAGAGATTCTGGTAATAAAAACACTATAAATATTTCATGCGACTTGTTTTTGTTTACCTAATATTGTTTATCTAATACTCAAATTTAGTTGAGTACCTCATTTTAGGCTTTTTTTTTTGGAGTGGGGATAGGTGTTTGCAGTAGTTAGTTTATTGTGCCAACCTGGCTGAAAAACACATGTGGGGTTAATTGAAGGATACAGGGATAAATGGCTCAGTGAACCTCACCTTTCTAGTTCTCGGGTCTCTTGCTTTCTTATGGTCAGATCAGGGTGCAGCTGCTTTAGCCAGTTCCCTGATTCAGCTTTCAATGCTTACTTCCTGCAAGACATCCCTGAGGAGAAGCCACATGGGCCTACCCTGATGCAGCCCTGGGTGCTGGAGCAGCCATGTGGAGACCCCTGCCAGCGCTGAGATGCTTACACATTCACTGACTCGGCTTTCCTCCTGCAGTCAGCACATTGAGTCTGTTTTGTGGGATAGAGGAGGACTTTGTGGATTGGTGTTGGACACATGGGTTAATGTTGGACTTGTGGGCTTGGGTAACACTAGGTTGGGATGTTCTCTTGATGTGCACTTCACCTTTATATAAAACTCTCTCTTATACATATGAGTTTCTGTGGATTTGTTTCTCTAATGTACCCATACTAATACAGTGTTATTTGTTTGTTTGGCTCCCCCTGCTCCCCGACCCTCAGCCTCCTACCTTCCATTTGCTTAATCTAGCTATCCTAACCTGGAGTCAGTTAGAAGGCAGATCAATCTGTTGCTTGTGTCTCTCTCTGTGTCTCTGCATGTAGCCATTAGTGTGTCCTTTCCAGCAGTGTGTCCTCCTCCATGTGAGAGGAAATTGTCACAGCTTACTTTGACAAATGTTGCCATTTAAAAAAATCCAGTTTATATATTCTGTGTTTCCAAGCACAAAAGTGCCATATAACTGAACTCCCATGATTGCAGAGCTCTGTGGTCAAGAGGGCAGGGCGCGGTAAGTGGCCTGCCTTGGGTTAGATACCCACCTCTCGGCCAGTCAGCTACACTGGGACATGTGACACAGGGCAGTTCCCAAAGCAGTCACATGGCTGTGACTGAGAGAAGGAGAAACAGTGTGGAGAGAAGCAAAAGGGCTTTTAAAAATTCATGGAAAATCATTGTCTTTTCAGTCCATCTGTCCATGATCTTCTTGAAATTCCTTTGGCATGCAGACAAAGGTCTTCATGCTTAGATGCCTTGGCAGATTTACAGCATTAATTGTCTAATTAGATTCACTGGTGAACAGACACAAAACTATACATACATGCATGTGTGTGTGTGGTGTGTGTATATATACATATTCCCGGAAAGTAAGTGTACTCCAATGTATACAGATTTGAAATATATTGCCTATCCTTTTTGTTTGTTTTTAGTTAACTATGAAATTCCTATTTCTTTAAGCCAGTATCTTTCTCAGTTTGTTTGATCATTTGACATATGCCAAGTGCCTCTAGGAAGAGATGCTCCCAAAAGCGTGCTTGGTAACGAGTCGGTACCGCCTCTTAGAACAAGTCATTTCCCACAACCCTGCACTGACAGGTAACCCACCTGGGGCTGATCCCAGCGTCCGTTTCCTCCCCTGCCTGTAGTGCTGCTGGAAGCGACACGCATTCCCTCCCTAGCATTGCAATCCCACCTGGGTTACAGACACGGGGTCACCTTAGGAAACCGTTGCCTGCCCTGCAAGGCTTGTGCCCCTGAAGTCATCACATTCACAGTAGCTTTGAATCTGCGCGGCACAGTCATTTCATAGGAGTCCAGCAATTTACCGCCAGATTTGACAATAAACCCTGCCCCAATAACTGCCATTACAAGGTGTCACCATGATAGCTGGCTGTCGGGGTGCCGGGTGGAGATGTGATGAAAGAAATTGACAGGCAAACGTGGGTGAGACAGTGCTTTCCTGGCAGGAGAAGAAGAGGACTGCTAGGTGGGTTCTGGTGTTTAGAGTTATGGGGGCGACTACTTGACTCCACACAACTGAATAGGAATTGTGGCCAGGGGTCATGGATCGCATCACCCCCTCAGAAAGCACACATTAAAGCTTGCCATGTCCTCTCCCTGCTCTTTGTGGTTGGTGGTGGTGATGGTGGTGGGACGGGTCTCCATTTCATACATCACTGATTCTGCCCATGAGACATTGCGCAGGGCATGGTCTGGAGTAGTTACTGGGCTGCTCTGACGGCTCCACGCGTGGGCCCTCCAGTTGGGGGACTGGAGCTCAGCCACTCGGGCTTGACATTGTCCCTTTTATTGAAGACAAGGGTTCTCTAGAGAAACCAAACCAGGACACTAATGATTATACAAATATTACAAAAGGAGAGGTTATGCAGGGAGAAGGAGTATAATGGCTAATTAGTCCACACAGCAGTACAGAGGGATCACTTTCGTGGAACAGTTAATATACTGAAGGTCCTTCAACTCACTCGGGCTGCCACGTCCAAGGTCAAGGAAGCATACAGTGGAGTCTACACTCAGGCAAGGCAGGCAACGTTGGCCAGCAGGCAGCAAACACCGAAGCAGGCCTTGATGGGGCCTCAAGATGTACACATGGCAAAGCAGGTCATGATGGGACCTGAGCAATGCACAGCAAGGCAACATGATCCATGGGTTAGCTCAGTCCACAGTAGCGCAGCACACGGTTGAGGCAAACGATTCGCTCAGGAAGCAAAGCTCTGGTCTGATCACCCAGGAGAAAGGAAAAGGCAGTGGGCCTTGGAAAGCCATTTATTTCTTTGCTCTCCCATCAAGCTGCAACCTAAATAAACTCTGCCCACAAATTCCTATAAAGGCTTCATTGGAACAATAATCTAAAGACCACAATAAGCAAGTGTTTTTGTTAATTTGTCTATAAAATGAGCTTTTACATTTCTCTGGAGACGTGTTCAGAAGCTAACCCCAGAGTCATGTTTTTATTTGGGAACTTCACTAAACTGACAGTGGAGGAGAATTAGTTTGCAGCTTTCGCTGTCATAGTAGATGAACAGGTGAACATGAGACAAAGCAAAGAAGAAATATGGCCATCGGCGCTGTCAGAATCGCTTCTTGACCTCTTTGGCAGACTCTGCTTAATAACTCTATCCGTACATCGAATCTTCGTGAAGGAAGAACGTAATAAAAAATCAGCTCTAAGATTTCATGGCTTGTATACTAAATGTGTGAAATGAATCTGTGTTCGTTTTGCTACTAGTATACCAAAGACCACCCACTGCTTTCTAAAGGAGAATCAGAAATATATTAAACAAACAACCACACACAAAAATATGAAGTTGAGCTATGAGGGTTTGTTTTTGAATCTCGGATATTAGGTATTTCCAAGACTAACACCCATGGTTCTCTTTGCCATTCAATTTAAGTGAGGGTCCTTTGAGCACCCACCAAGTGCCAGGCACAATGGAGGCAGGGAGAAGTGGTCACACATGTAGTTTCTCATCCTTGTCTGGAGAAACAAGTTTTCTTTGTTGGTTGAGCAAGTTCCTACCCAGACTGTCTCTGGATGCTCGACCATTTTGCAGAAAAGTCTCCTTTCCCAAGGCCCTGGATGGGTTGATCCTCGGGGGACCAGACTGAGCAAAGGCCTGACTGCTCCCCCTCAAGCTCCCTGTTCCTCTGTTCACTAAGGATAACCAAAGGCAGGAGGGGCGGGGTGGGGCCTCTTTTCCATAATAGATTTGTTCCCTTTGTCCATTCGCCAAGGCACAGTTGTGGAGACGGAGTAGTGGTTATTGGGCTGTTTGTCGGAATCCCTACTCTCTCAACTCTTTGTTGTCTGTCTGTCAACTGAAACTCCTACCAGGACACATTGGGAGAAAAGCTGCCACCGTGAAAAGCTTCAGCTGCCTTGCAGTGCCGGCTGGCTCTGCCAGCTCCCCCGGCCTGGGCACTGCATTAACGTGGTGCTTCCATTGAGAGGAAAATGAAAGGGTGAAGTGAATAGACTTAAGCCCTTTTAGGCTTTCTTTGCAAGTCCACCCCACCTCTGGGCACCCCCAAGATGGCCTTCTCAGGTTTTGCTTGCCTCCTATTCTAATGAGAAGACAATGGCTTAGAGAAGAAGCAGTGCTGCTAAAACATAAAAGGCGTCAATGCAGAGTTTTCTGGACAACACCAATGCTGGTGAACAGTGCAATGGGGAAATTTCCTCCTTTTATAAGGTTAATTTATGTGGTGCCTGCTCCAGTTTCCTTCCTCTGACTCCATTTCAATTGCCTTATGCCCACGTAATGAAATGCAGTTCTTAGTTTTGTTCCACAGATCTTTGTGTGTTTGGAGAGACTCAACAGAGGAAGTGAACTAATCTATGGGGCAATTTGAAAGGTAGCAGAAAAGGATGGAGCCAGCATTCCCCGGTGGTGAGGTGAAGTGTGTGGGGGTGAGCAACGGGTTCTAGTACCTTGGAAAGAGAAAGAGGAAAGTTCTGTCTGTGCATGCGACCTTGCAGATGCATTCTCCGTCTTCGGTCTTTTCAGAAGGCTGGTCTCTCCTCAGTCGCCCCCTCTCCCTCCTGGAACTGAACATTGTCACTGGGCTCAGAGCTGGTGATTTGTTATTCAAGTCTTTCTAGAACAAGCTATAGATCATCATTAGCAATAACTGTAGACACCACTTTGGTTAAGGGGTTGCTGGAAGACAGATTAGGAAGGGCAGTATAAAATAATCCATGCCCAATGAAAGGTTGTTATTTGTGGACAGAATTGGCTCTATATACAGTGAGGTTTTTGAGAGGCTGACCTTTCTGCTTAGACCATAGCTTCCATTGTGTTTTATATATACATGTATATATATAATTTTATGCACATTAATGTCTTTATATAATTGCATTGCTCCAGTTATTTTATTTTCTGTAACTTATTAAGTCTCTTTTATTGCTGTTTCCTCACCACCCATCCTTCAATTTGCATGCTACCAGGCATTTCTTGGTGGTTCAGTGGTAGAATTCTTGGATTTTCTGTGGGGTTGAGCTCTGGTCAAAATACCGCATGCACAACCAGTGGCTTGTGTGCTAGGAAGAAAGGCCTGGCTATTCTGAAAAGCAACCAATGCAAACTTTAGCCAGAAATTACAGCTATCAGTAACCTTCTATGAGCAAGGAGGGCAAAGGGCAGGCAGCACTCTGTTCCATTGGGCATGGGCTACCAAAGCAAGCATTTCTTCATAACTATTGCTTGTTGGGAGAGAAAGCTGAAGCCTTTCAATCCCATCGAGAGTTACAGTCTCAGAAACCCACAGGGGCAGTCTACCCTGTCTTACAGGGTCACCATGAGCTGGAAACGACCCCATGGCAGTGAGGGAGGGAGTGCGGCATTGTTGAGGAAGAAAGATCACCTGACGAAAAGAACAGAGAGGAGTTCAATATGGATCGCCGGAAACAGCCCTTGAGAAGTTCTGATCGCCGGGCCCCTCTGATCAGTTAGCACCCTCAGCCCGTCTCTTGACCTGTAAAGGTGATGCTGCTGCTGATGAACATGCCTCTCCCTGTACAACTCATGGATTCAGAAGCAATCTCAGTGTTCAGGGCCAAAAGTAATGACTCTTCTCCATCAAAATCCAGCATGATTTTGCAGGTAAATGTTTCTACTCCGTCTGCTCTCAAAGCATGCCGTAACTCTTTCCTGGTACATCTTCTTCCCCAATTAGACCACTGCCCACAAGAACTGTGTCTTTTGGCTTTGAAGCCGGGGTGCCTGGATCATGGTGGGGAGCCTAGAAGTGCTTCCAGGGGTGTGCTTAGCACTTCTTTCTCGCCCTTTCATTTCGGCAGAATTCCTGTTCATTGGCCCAGACCCTTGCTCTTACCTTTCTTGTGGCCCATTAAGATAAGGATGTCGACCAAGCTTCCTTGCTAATCTGAAGTGGTAAGATGATAAGAAAATCGACCTACTGCTTTAGATATTTTTAAAGAAGTTCATACCTTTGTAGTTTCATTTTTATTATTGTGTAGAATTAGGTGCAGTGAGCCTTTTTACCCCTGGCCCAGGCACATAATTCTAACCCATATTGTCCTTAGATGATTTCCTTAAGGAAAGCTTTGACACTCCTTTCCCACATCTTGAAATATAGGTGTCGGATGAGTGCCTCTCTAATGGCTCAGGTCCAGGAGGCTCACTAAGGATTAGTGCTATTGTACAGGGCAGATAAAGACGAGTTTGGGAGCAGAAGTGAAATAATAGAGGCCTGCCCAAGCCAAGAATCAGAAAGCCTCATCTCCCTTTGCTCCACCCGAGGGGCTAGTGGTTATGAACTGCTGACCTTGAGCATAGCAGTCCAACATGTATCCCACTATGTCTCAGGTTCTAGGGTGAATTCAGGGGCAATTTCACTGACAACTTTGCCCTCCACGCCATGTTTCCCAATGCAATAATTGAATCAGACCTATTTGGGGAAAATGTTTATTTTTTCCATTAAATAGTATCTTGAAAAATATAATAAACATGTTCTTTCTTGGTGTTAGTATTTTGATAGCAATCTTCCAAATGGTACTCAAGAAAAAAAATGAAGTAATAATACATAGGGTCCTAACGTGGCTTAATATTTGATTGATGGAGTTGTACAGTCTTGGTTCCAGTCAGGCTTTTCAAAACATAACAATATGCAAAAGGAGAGAGAAAGAAATGTCTAATGTCAAAGCAGGAGCCTATAAAAGAGCGGATGAAATGATTCTTGTTACATCATCTTTCTTTGTTACTATGAAGTGCTATTTAGGATGTTTCCGTTTGCTGTAATATTTGGGTGCTCCAATAGGGAGATCTTGGCAATTGAGATGTTTAATGTATTTGGTTGTGTCATAGCTGAACTCCATATGACTGGAGAACACAAACTTGCAAGTGAGTGTTATTGAGAATTACCCTGGAAATTCTTATGAATTTGCTGTGTGTATGCTTTTTGTCAGCTGTAGCTGGAACAGCACCTATATCTTCTCTCTCTCTCTTTTTTGGATTCATTGCCAAATTCTATTTCTTTTTCTCCAACTTCCAGTGCCATTAAAGTCTAAGCAGTCTTTAAAAGAAGAAAATGTGTATGTACCTACTAAAATTGAAAATGTGGAGAGCGTATCTCTTATCATCTGATTCTGTATTGATGATGTCCATCTTACCACTCTCTGTCTTTTTCCTCTTCAAGCATGTGTTGACTCTACCTACTAGAGTAGCTAGCGTCCACGGCACATGCTGGACTTCCTAGAGCAGTGGTTCTCAACCTGTGGGTCACAACCCTTTCACAGGGGTCACCTAATACATCCTGCATATCAAATATTTACATGACAATTCATAACAGTAGCAAACTGACAGTTATGAAGTAGCAACGAGAATAATTTTATGGTTGGGGGGTCAGCACAACATGAGGAACTGTATTAAGGGGCCGTGGCATTAGGAAGGTTGAGAACCACTGTCCTAGATAAGTCAAAGGCTAACACGCTTGTCTGTTAATAGGCAGGTCCACGTGCACTAAGCAATGCCCCAGGAGAAGGTCTAGCATTCTACTTCCTAAAAGAAGCCATTGAAAACCATAGGGAGCAGTCCTAACCTGACATTGCAGGGAATCACCAAGAGAGACAACCCAATGGCAATCAATGGTTTGGGTTCCAATGCAGCCTCTAATAAAGTGATGCAGGGTGGTGACCACCTGCCTGATGGTGCCATCAGGAGCAAACCTCACTGTTTTACCTAAAGTAAAGAATTTGGAAATAATTTTAACATTTTTGAAATTATTGTAAATGTATAATAATCACTATAAAATGTAAAATAAGAATAATAAAATTATAAATGTGTAATAATTATAAACTTCGAGTACAAGAGGGTTTTTAAAAGTTTGTGGGAAAGTTCCATCAATAATTCTACTATTGTGTGAACTTTTTGACGCACCCTCAAAGTAGTATCCTGGGGATACTTTTTCAAAGTAGTATCCTGGGGAAGAAGTGATTTCTGAGTTCAAACATAATTTATAGGGCCACAATTATCGGACCTTAAACAAGACCAAGACAGATCATCCGTGGATAAGCAAGACCATCCACATGAGGCTATAATGTTGGCCAAGGATTCAAAGATATGTGGTCATTTAAATAAGCCATGGAGAACAAATGAGACTGTCACAAAGCATGATTAGTGGAATGCCAATTCATGGCACTTGTGGGTGGGCCTATAGAATCAGGCGAGATTGGCCAGAGGACCAAATCAGTCAAGGTATAACACATGGCAATGCCACCCTCGAAACTCAACACCTTTGAGTTCATTCTGACTCATAGTGACCCCATAGGGCAGAGCAGAACTCCTCCTGTGGGTTTCCAAGCCTGGAACTCAGGATAGTAAGCCTCCTCCTTCTCCTGTGGAACGTCTGGTAGTTTTGAACCACTGACCTGGCACTCAGCAGCTCAATGCATCACTCAAGCTCTAAAACATCAACACTTTTTTTACAGTGTTTGTGTATTCTTGGTGTATGTGTGGGACTTTTAAAACTGCCATTGATTTACAGTTGTCAACATTAATACTCTGTTCGTAAAAATAAGGGGCATGCAGAAGCTAGAAAGAACAAAAAGCACTCAGCACTGCACCCACATTTACCCTTCCGGAGCCTGCTAATGACTTTCACTGCAACTAGCGGGTCCCAGGAATCCTCAATAAGAGGACAAAGAATCGGCGCTAGCGTTGAGAGGACCAGACCAACCTAAGTGAAATCGTCAACCCCCCGGGGGGCATTAATAGTTTATTGGGTATGGATGATGCATAGCAAAGTAAAGGAAGGAGGCTAATAACCTTTAACATTAAGAAAAATAACTATTATAGTGATCAGTGTAGCATGAAGCACAAACAGAGTACACTCTGGGCAACAAAACAGAGCGTGTAGCCCACCAGAGCAATTAATAAAATGAAAGCCCTGGTCCCCGCAGATGGATATGTAAGAGAATAATGGTGTGGGGCTGCGCTGAGCTGTCATGCATCAGATACTGCATCTGTTATGGAAATCAGGGGAAGTGGGGGCCTTGTGTTCATGTGAGAGCCCTCCCAACAGGGATTTGGCTGGAGTAGATTTTCTTGTTATTAAACATGATTTCTAGCTAGTCGAGAGCAGATGCTTCGGCAGCATTTGGAACTAATAACCAACCTTCAAGTGCATGCCACCCCTTAAAGAGGCTGGTACTGTCTGAAAGACCAATTTCAGCTCAAAGATAATGTGCTCAGCTCAGTTTCTACTTTGCACATGAATGGCACTGATACCAGATGAGCCTTCTGGCCCTGGGTTTGTCGAGACAGTCAAACAATGACACTGCACCTCAAAGAAGACCAAATGGAGTTTCCTTGTTTCCTCTTCAGGAGAAGCGTCCAGGTATTCGTGTGAGGAGCATCTCCGGGTGAGGTGAGCCAGGGGATGGGATAGTAGTTGGAAGCAGAGACTTGGGAGTGGAGGGAAGCGTATTCAAATTCACAATGAACTTGGCACGTAGCCCAAGGGCACGGCCTTCAAGGTCTCTGACCTCTGGACTGTGGATTTTGCTGAATGATTCATAGGCCCACAGGCTATATCACCTAATTTACCAAAGGAAAGAGCCTCTTTGGTTTAAACCAGTGAAATTAAACTATCCAACATCTTACCCTGGGATTTTATTTTGTTTTACGTTTTCCTATTTCTGTTTCCATTCAAATACAACACATGCATTTTATGGTTTAAAATGCAAAAGAACAGATCATTTGATGCTACTTTGCAGATTCCTTTTTTTCCCTAAAGAGAATAAACATGAGATCAAAATCTTCACCCATGTAAATGGAATTTAAGTTAAAATAAAGAACTTTTGTGCCTGAAACACAAAATCAATTATGTGAAAATTTCTGAATCAGAAAGAATAGGCTAGCAAACAAGGATTTTTTTTTTTTGCAAACAAGGATTTTTGACACTAGGCATTCTTATTTATGTTTTAACATAAATAGAGTTAGCTGTAAGAATATTGAAAGAACCACACACTGCAAACAAACAAACAAAAACTGTCTTGGAAGAGGTGCATCCAGAATGTTCTTTAGAAATGAGTATGTCCAGGCTTTGTCTCAAATACTTTGCACAGTACTTTTCACAGGTTGTCAGAAGAGATGTCCCCGAAAAGAGATATCATGCTTGGTAAGGTAAAAGGGAAGTGTTAGGTAGGTTAGTGTAGGGTTGGGATGTCCATTAACGCAGACCCATTGGTCTGAGCTGCGGAGACAAAGGAGTGGCACCCTGCACATGCTCAGAGGTTCAGGTTTCCTGCTAGGTAGGCATGGGTGGGCGCTGCACCTGGATTGGCCCACCTAGGCCAGGTGAATTCAATTCAGCCAATAGGGCCAACCAGGGGTCATCCACCACACCTCCCCATGGAATCATTGGAAATGCAGGAGCTCAGAGTCGACCAGAAGACTTTTGCATGGCTCTGCGAGCAGCTTCCAGGCAGGCTGCACAGTTGGTGAGGAGTCCTGTAAGGAAGGGCCCGTGTAAACCTGAAACTTCTTCTAACGCCCATAAAGCTCGCGTGGATCACAAACCAGGCTTCAGCGTGAATTCTTTCTCTTGTGGAGCCAACGACTGAAGTATACCTATCCACAGAGAGATCTAACATAAGTGGTTCCGTGACTCGGATTATAAGGTAAGCCGGCTCCAGGAGCAGGCCCTCCCATCCTGGCCTCACTGGTTTCGGGCACCTTCTGGACTCTTTTCACCTCACCACCCTCGGGAGACGCGGGTAGCTGGAAAGGAAGCCAGGCTGAACTGTTCCGGCAACACCTTGTAGGCGGATGGCTCCCCGAAGTGACTCATGGGGACACTCGTAATGTATTGACACAGCCCCGTCCTTTTGTGTCCGTCTTTTCAAATATTCTTGCTGGTGTTCAGGATTTTACGTCTGCTTCTCTGTGCCAGCCTTCCTGGGAGCTTGCCTGCCTTCCCCAGGCTGGATTTCTGGGAGGGGGCTGGCACGCTGTTGCCTGCAGGGTGGGAGGATCGCGACTCCCAAAGCCTTTTCCAGTCTCAGTGGGCTGCTTCGTGCTCCAGCCAGGTGGATGGCTGGGTGCCCCGTATACCCTCTTGGTTCTGCAGGACTCTGGCTCTGGTGGCTGGCCCCAGGCAGGCTTTCGGCTAGGCCACAAGCTGTGGCTGCCATTTTCCTGACCATGTGACTCTCCGTTCCCTGGCAGCATGGTGCCACCGGATGTCCACCACTTTGACTGCGGGGGCAACGGAGCACATGACCCTGCCAAGATGGCATCCACCGCTCCTAACATGTGGAGGGGCGGTGCCTAGGTAGCTGGTTGCTTAAGGCTGGGAGTTAGCCCGTGCTCTAGTCCCAGGACCCGAAGATTTCCCTTTTCCTCTCCATTCCCTTTAGCTTTCTCTTGGTTTTCCAAATGAATTGCTTTAGTGTTCTACCAGTGTGGGTTTGTTCTTTGCTACCAGCTGGTTTTCCATGGCCCAGGCCAAGGCCAAGGGTGTTGGGAAGCCGAGCCCGAGTAACTGTTAACTTTTGCCTTCCAGTGATGCTGCCTTCGGCACTTTTTGGAACAGCTCTTAATAGAGCTCCGCCACCATGATGTTCCAGCCAGAAATTCCAATTTCCTTAAAGGTTCCCCAAGCTGCCAGATAGATGTCCCTTCCCTTCAGAGATCTGAGAGTCTGCTTCTGTCGGCAAGTGTCTTTGAAGGCCATAGGGCCACACCAAGCAATGGCCCTCCGAACTTGTGGTCTAGAAAATGGTCAGGCCAAATGTCAGCTGCAGCAACTGGTCTCCTACCCCTTCCTGGGCTGGGGCACCTGCCTGAGGCCTCAGATTCATGGCACTCCAGACATGCGCGCTGAAGCTGCAGTTATTGACCTTGAGACATCAAGCTCTCAATAGCCTCCTTGTTTGTGTTTCCTAGATGGGACTCACCAGCTGGAAAACCAGGAATTGCTCCCTTCGATGTATCCTGTCCAATTGGGATCGATTTTATCCAGAGAGGCTGGACAAACTGAAGCTGATTATGCTTTGCAACTCTATTTGGCCACAGTATCTTTTAGAGAAAGGAGAATCATGGCCAGCCAATGGTATACTTTCCCTTCCAACCCTGAACCAGCTAGAACATTTTTGTGAACCGATGGGGAAGTGGGCGGAGATCACATATGTTAGAGCAGTTTTCCTTTTGAGGAAGCAATAAACCAACTTAAGATCCTTCTGCTTCAAGCTGCAGCACTGGGTCTCCCAGACCTTGCAAAGAAGTTTTTCCTGTATGCTCATGAGAGAAAGGGGGTAGCTCTAGGGGGTGAGGGTCCAGAAACTAGGACCTTAGTCTCAGCCAGTGGCCTACCTATCAAAGAGGTTATATCCTGCCTCAGCAGGGTGGCCACCTTGTCTATGAGCAATAGCTGCCGTGGCCCCCTTGGTCCAAGAGGCAGTAAAGATCACCATAGTCCTAACTAATCACAGGATCTCCGAAGTGCTACAAGCCAAAGGCTATGACTGGCTTTCTGATAGCTGCCTATTGAAGTACCAGGTTCTCCTTATAGAAAACCCTGATGTCACTATCCAGACTTGTAGCACCCTTAATCCAGCCACATTGCTCCCTGACCCAGGGGAAGATACTATACCCCTTTATTCCTGCTTTGAGCTGCTGTCTACTAATAACCTGCCACGACCAGACCTCAAAGACCAACCGCTGGCGGTTGCAGACTGTGTGTGGTTCTCAGATGGAAGCAGCTTTGTGATTGATGGAGTGTTCAAGGCAGGTTATGCCATTGTCTCCCTCGACCAAGTCATTGAAGCCAATCCCCTGCCCCCGGAACTTCAGCCCAGCTGACTGAACTCATAGCCTTAACCCAGGGCCTTGAACTAGCAGAGGGGAAGAAACCAACTTTATTTACTGACTCCAAATATGGGTTTCTGGTTCTCCGTGCCCACTCTTCTATCTGGCAGGAACGAGAATATCTCACCACTCAGGGAAGCCCCATTAAGTATGGGCGCCAAATCAAGGCACTCTTGGAAACTGTCCAAAAACCAGCTGAAGTGGCAGTAGTGCACTGCTGAGAGCACCAGAAGGGGGACTCACAAGTTGCTGTGGGCAACTGAGCTGTGGATAAGGCTACCAGAGAGGCAGCCTTGGGCAACAGCCCCTCAGCTTCCGTAAATGCCCTAATTCCCCCAAACCAGCTCCCTCTTCCAGATTACAGTCCAGAAGAAGTGGAACAAGTGAAGACGCAGGAATTCTGCTTTGACCTGATGGATGGTGGGAGAAAGACAACAAGCTCCTCTTGCCACAAAGGTTACAGTGGAAAGTCGTGAAAGCCTTCCACGATGCCACTCATCTTAGCCATAAACCCTCCTTGGCCTTGCTCACTCAGCAGTTCTGTGGAGCCAACTTAACCTCAACCATAAGGTCCGTAACTTCCCATTGTCTCACCAATAGCCCCCAAGGGGCACTCAGAAGTCACCTTGCTCAACCTGTCCAGTACAAGGGATCCTACCCGGGGAAGACTGGCAGATGGATTTTACCCAGGTTCCTGCTGTCCAGGGATTTAAGTATCTTCTGGTGTTTATAGACACCTTTACTGGGTGGATAGAATTATATCCTACCCACACTGAGAAGGCTCATGAAATGGCTAAAAAAAAGTACTTCAGGAAATAATTCCTTGATTTGAACTTCCCAAATCACTGCAGAGGGGTAATGGGCCTGCTTTCATCTCCCAAATCACTCAGGCAGTCTCCCAACACGGGAATAACTTATCATCTCCACTGTGCCAGGAGACCCCAGTCTTCGGGGCAGGTAGAGAGAATTAATCAACACCTGAAGTTACCCCTCAGAAAGCTGACACAAGAAACTCAGATGAGCTAGAAAGACGCACTACCCATAGCTCTGTTACGTCTTAGGATTGCCCCACGGTAATCTACATGTTTGAGCCCCTACAAAGTTTTATAAGGGCGGCCTTTTCTTATAACAAAGCCAGCTATAGACTCTGAGGGAGCCTTAATACAGCAATATGCCACCCAAGTAGCCCAATGTCAGGAGGCATTCCATCCATTTGGGCTCATGCAGGCCCAAGGGGAGGAAAAGTTACCACCTTTGTGCCAGCCAGGACATCTAGTTCTTATAAAAACTTGGAAGGATGGGTCCCCCAATTCCCAGCTTCAGCTAGTCTGGAAGGGACCTTTGCCAGTAATTCTCTCTATGCCCACTGCCGTCAAAGTTCCAGGGCAGAGTGCTGCATCCACCATACACAGGTGAGACCCTGGAAACCATCACCATATGACCCCTCCGAGGCAGAGGCTGCAGATGAATACTCCTGTGAGCCACTGGATGGTCTGAGGATGGTATTTCATCACCACCCCACGACAGATGAGGACTACACAGATGATTCTACCTCAGACCCCTCACAGCCTTTAGGCCAGTGAATGTCTTTAGCCCGTTCCTGTGTTTACAGTGACCAAACACTCATGCCTGTTAGTGACTAACCTAACTTCAAGGGTACTGCTGCCTTCACAATCTTACCCTTGTCTCACTTAAACTGTTCACCTGTTTGTCCTTTTGTTTGTTTTCCAGAAGTTCTCAGGTTACCAAGGCCTCTGAACCAAGTGTGCCAGCTGCAGGAGCACCATCTCCTGGACCACCTCAACCTTATCCATCCTGGGCCCTGAATGGACAACCCCTTCCAACAGAGTAGGAACTGTATGAACCCCCAAATCCCACTTCACCCTTTTGTCAGCAGGAAGTAGCTAGAGATGTCATCGCCCAGTACCCCAAAGATTTGGGTCCATATCTCTTCAGGGGGGAATGTTGGGTAGGCTAGCGTAGGGCTGGGACGTCCATTAACGCATGCCCATTGGTCCAAGCTATGGAGACAAAGGAGTGGCACACTGCACATGCTCAGAGGTTCAGGTTTCCCACCAGGTAGGCATGGGTGGGTGCTGCACCTGGATTGGCCCACCTAGGACAGGTGAATTCAATTCAGCCAATGGGGTCGTCCACCACGCCTCTCCGCGGAATCCTTGAAAAGGCAGGAGCCCAGAGGCGACTGGGGGACCTTTGTGTGGCTCTGTGAGCAGCTTCCAGGCAGGCTGCATGTTCATGAAGAGCCCCGAGGGTGCCTGTGTAAACCTGAAACTTCTTCTAACGCCCATAAAGCTCACTTGGATCACAAACCAGGCTTCAGTGTGAATTCTTTCTCGCGCGGAGCCAAAGACCGAGGTCTGTCTATCCCCAGAGAGATCTAACAAACGCAATCACTTTATCATCAACTAGATGAATTGACAACAGTGGCTACATCAGTGGGCCCAAACACAACACTTGTGAAGACAGCTCAGGACATGAGGCAGTGTTTCAGCCTGTTGCACACAGGCTCGCTATGGGTTGCAACTGACAAGATGACACCTACTAACAACTGTATAACAACTGTATAAGTACAGATGAAAAGTTAGTTATAAAAAGTGGCTTTGTCATTCACCTCAGAATCTTTCCCACTTCCAGAAGTGTCCTCTAGTTGGAATTTGCCTCTCTCGAAAGTAAAAGTAATTCTGCAATAGGTCCTAGGCCAAGTTTGACACACTGGACATGACAACATATGAAGCCTTTCTAAGCACAGATATCAAGCACAGCCTGTGTTTAGTATGTGAATTCGCACGGCTTTCAGAGGCAGCAGCTTGAACTTGTTTACTCAATCATAGGACAGAGGTCAAAACCGTTTTCCTCACATATGAATTTTTTTTACATGTATGCCCCAAATTTTCACCAGGATTTTCTGTGACTTTCTACTTCTGTAACAAACCATAGTCTCAGAAAGCCCCAGGGGCAGTTCTGCCTTTTCCTGTGTGGTCCCTGAGCCTCAGAGTCCACTTGATGGCAGTTAAGTTTAGTTTCAATTTGGTCCCATAAGCAGCTGCTGCCACTTGTTAACTTCCTAACTGCCTTGTAAAATTCCCTCGCTGAAGCTGATTCCAACCAATGGGGAACAGACAGGTCACCTGGGAGGCCATGCCCAAAGTACTTTTAGGTGAGTTGGATATTAGCAAAAGGTTTGGCCGATTGTTTAAATCTTATGTTGAGGACAGTGCCTGCCTATCCATAGATTTGCCATTCTAATCAACGCTTTCCAATGTTACTGCCTGTAAGTGTCCTACCAGTAACTCAGAGTAACCACATTCATAGTAACCACATTCCGTTGATGGTGCACGTTGGCTTGTGTGATGACATTCAGGCCTGTCGTTCTGAGAAGGTGATGGGAAAAGGAGCCTCAGATATGGTCCCGAGACTCCCTGGACATCACACAGAACGTGGAAAAGCTGGAACTGGACCTGGAATTTCTGACCCTGTAAAGAAAAACTCACAAAGAATCTTTTCTTTCTTTGAGATCATGATTAATTTTTTTTTAAATCCAGGACACATAACCTACCTAGGCACTTCTGAAGCTACCGATTATGTTTCCATCACCACTAGATTTTACCATGCTTTTTGACAGCTCATCAGGGAGACTGGATCTAAGAAAGCATTTTTAATGGGATGTACATTAAAAGGGGCATCCTAGGCATTTGTGATTCCTAAAAACTTGGGGGGGTTATATATTTTGTGCTATTATTTTGCATAAGCCGGGTTGTTAACCCCCAGCACGCTGGCCAGGTTCCAGATAGGGGATTACAATTTGCCTCGCTAAAAACATTCCCTGCTGCTTTAATTAGGTTTGGTATTCCCGCCCTTCTCCGCACCCTGCCACTGGTCATGGCACAGCTCTGGCCTGTCAACCAGCTGCTGTCAGTCACCCTGGGAGGATGAAGTGATTCTTCTAAAATACAATAGCTACAAAGCTGGATTTCGAAATAGCACACAAACATAAAGGACGGATGGTTAACATGTTAAAAATTAAATCATAGAATGGGAAAGAGCTTTTAAGATGATCGCCGTCAGCGGGGTCGTAGACAGGCCGTATCAACAGGACATCAGAGCAGCACATTAACGTTGCCAACTCCGTTTCTTAAAATTCCATCCAGTTCCAGCCAAACAAAACCAAAAACCCATTGTCTTTTATATTGGTTTCTACTTCGTTGCTTTGCTCTTGTACATGTGACATGAAGAGGGCCAGTCAGTTCTTAACTGTTAACACAATTAAGTAATTTTCAACTCTGTACTAATATCCAAAATCTGGCAGGCAAACATTTGTTGTCAAAATGGAAGTCCAATTTAATCCAAAGGCTCAAAGAAACACAGAAAAAAGTAAAGGAACAATCTACACCTTGGAAGTGCATTTGTGAAGGAGAATGAAATATTCATAATGCGCTACTGTAAAACAGTCTCCATCGGATTATGTGAGGAAGGCTATATCCCATATGGTGTTTCCAGACGGCCGTCCCAGAGAGCTGCCATAAGGTGAGAGCAGGCTGGATGGAGGTGGTGCCCATCTGCATGGGTGGATGCGGCCTCCCTGAAAGATGCAGATCTCCCTTGCTGGACAGTGCGGCGAGCGGGCTTGCTGCCCTGAGCCCACCCAAAAACTGCCCTGGCTTGACAAGAACAACTGCTGTTTGTTCTTGACTTTGTCCTCAGTTATTATAAATAACCATCTCGACCACTCCAAAACTAAGGCATCCTTAACAAAGTCAGGTGTTTTACTAGATTTTTTCAGTATATGAAATCCAGAGTGGGTGGATCTAGAGACACAATGACTAGATCAAGGGTTCCTGGGTGGAGTATGGCAGGGGAGGCGGTGGAGGGATGGGGGATGGGGAGCAGATATCAGAAGAAGGCAGAAAAATGTTTTAAAGATGATTGAGGAAGAGATTGTATAACTCTGCTTGATGTGATTAACTTATTGAGTGGTATAATATTTGGATTGTGTCCTAATAAAATGGTTTGAAAATGAATGAATGAATGAATGAATGAATGAATAGATAGATAGATAAATGGAAATAGGGGGAGGGGGATGAGATATCCCATTTGAGCCTGCTTCCTTCATACTTACCTATCTGTGTTGCTCTCATTGTTGCTATGGCAGCCATCAATAGAGCACCAACCTATGGTGACCCCGTGCATGATGGAACAAAGCTCCACCTGGTCCAAACTCCACATGGGTTTCAGATCAGACTGCTGGGACCCAGGGTTCTTCACAGGCTGATGTTCTGAAGTAGATCTCCAGCCCTTTCTTCCTTCCTTTCTCTAGAAGCTCCATTGATACCGTTAAGTACCAGAGTAACATGCAATCCTCCAAAGTTCTGAAGGTACACTGACTGAGGATCAAACCCTGGTCTCCAACAAAGAAGGCTAACATTCTACACCAACGATCACTGTGTTCCTTAGACACCTAAAAAAACAAAAGAACTCACTCCCGTAGAGTCAGTTCTAGCTCAGAGCCACACTATAAGGCAGAGCAGAACTGCCACTATGGGTTTCCAACAAATCCTCCTTATTCTCCTGGGGAGAGGCTCCTGGTTTCAAACTGCTGGCCCTGCAGTTAGCAGCTCAATACATAACCCACTATGCTTCCAGGGCAACTTAAAAACTATGGTGGGTTCCCTTTACTCATATTGCTCAAATTCTCCCCATTCATACTTCCCCCCCTTTCTCTGTTTCTGTAGGCCCAACTTCTGTCTTTCGTTCCTAATGAACCCCAAGGCTACCATTGGAAGGTGGCAGTCACCCTTCTCTAGATCAGAGGTCAGTGTTTCCCAAAGTGGGTGATACCTCCCTCTGGAGGGCGCTGGAAGGATCCAGGGTGGGGAGATGTTACAAAAAAATAGATACCTATGCTTTATCCTGGACTATAGGAGAAACGTTTTCAATAGGCAGGGTGGCATTGATTTTTTCTTTCTTTCTTCTGAAAAGCGGGCAGTAGGTCCAATAAGTTTGTGACCCTATGGTCCAAATACTGAAACGCTATTCAAGAAATTACAACCCTGTGCATTTGTTTAAATGGCCAGGATTTAAATAACAAGTATAACCGTGTGATATGCTGAAGGCACGGTGCGTGGAGCCCGTCCACACTCATTCCGGAAGAGCATCACGAAATGAGAGAGGCAGGTCCTGGGTGAGGGAATGTGGAGTGAAGGGGAATGTGGAAAACTGAGGAGTTCGTCTCTCCTATAAAAGGAACAGCAGCACATTTGATTTGTAAATGGTGTCATTTGAATAGTCAAAACATCTGTCCAGGGCAAGATAAACATTAGGATGCCCCTGGAGATGTGTGTTTATATCCTCAGAGGGTGGATAGAATGCCATAAACCCATAGACCTCATGCCATTGAGTCGATTCCAAGTCACAAAAACCCTGCAGGACAGAATAGAACGGCCCCACAGAGTCTCCAAGCTTCTAATCTCTACCGAAGGCGACTGCTATAGCTTTCTTCTGGGGAGGGGCCGGGGGCTTCATCTGCCAGCCTTTTGGTTCGTAGCCAAGTCCTGAACCACTGAGACCAGCGGGCTCCTTTAGAACACTACTGTGGAGCTGGCTCAGACTCACTGTGGGTCTACGCACAACAAAACAAAACAGCCCCTGGTCCGAACAAACAGCCCCTGGTCCAAAGGCATCCGCCCCGTGGTTCTTACATTTGAGCCCATTGCTACAACCACGGTGAGGGCCTTTCCTTTGCCCACCCTCTGTCAGACAATGTCCTGCAGCTATTCAGAAGTCCCTTTCAGGAGCGAATTCCTCAGACGTGCCCTGTCCGTGCCTTCTTCCTCGTCAGTTCTTAGTCTGCCAGCTCCGCTGAGCATGTTCGAGATGGGTGACCCTGCACGGATTTAAAGTGGCAGTAGCAGTAGCTATTGGCGTCGCCTAAGCGACCGCTGGGCTACAAACTGACAGACGAGGGCGGTTCGAATGCTAGGCTGATGTTCAAGTAAACTCCATGGCAGGCCAAGCTAAAGAATGGTCTGTGTTGCTGAAAGAGAGAGGCAGGATTTCTTCCTAGTAGAGGTGCTATGAAGGGGTATGACAAGCCATATGAAGGACCAAGTCAATTCCTCATTAATCTGAGATTCTTATTTAAGACTCAGGACTTTTCTGACCAGACTTTCTCCTTATTACTTTACTCCATCCATCTCTGAGAGACATGTTTTAATTATGGGGTGTTTTGGGCTGTGTTCTCTAGAGAGACAAAGCCAGTAACTCTTGTATGTGTGTGCATGTAGAACATGATTTCAAGGTATCAAGAAAAGGCTCGGAAGATGCAGAACTGGGTAAGTCCGGTCTACTTTAAGTCCATAGGTCAGATATAAAATGAAGGCTTCTCCTGACTCCTGTAGCTGCAGAGGTATTGAGCAGGAAGCAGGAAGATGAAGCAAGGAGACCCCAGGTTCATGAGTGCGGAGTTGAATGAATTTAAGGTCAACCCTCCATGGGGCTCCTTTAATTCATAGGCAGTGTAGCAGGAGGTTGATGAAGCAGATGTCGGATTCAGTTCCAGCAGGAGAGTTGAGCTGGCTTCCACCCCTTGTCAATTTATATGAAGAATAGGCCTCAACGAAACCTCCCTCCCTTGTATCAAGACTGTGAACAGATTAGCTGCTTGTCTGCTTCATAGAAGATTCCATCATGGAGTTGACCACACATGTTAGATCATGTCATGGAAGAATCCTGCCCATGCCATCCCCCCCACACACCAAGTTAATATAAAACCTAACTCTCCCATGAGATGGAAGTAGAAACATATAAAATCAATATCCATGGAACATAATAACAAACATTAAGAGCAAATAATAAAAATCAACAATAAATATAGTTGGTAGCCCAGACTGGCTGTCAGGAGTGTTGATCACATGGTGTACATGCTTCACCAGATACGTTCTTTAAAGAATGGTTTCCGTAACAATTCATGCACCATACAATCCAATGGTTTCAATAGATTAAAATGAATTGTGCAATCACCATCACAATCAATTTCAATACAAGTTCTTCATTCTTGTACTCCCCCCCCCCCATTCCCCTGCCATAACAATAAGAAACTATTAATCTAGTTAGGAATCTATGGAATCATCTATCCTATATTTTATAAAAAGAAAAACATACAAATAACCCTGATAACAACAGAATAAAACACAGTACAATATCAACCCACAAAACGGAACCAAATGAAAAATGGGTCAGAAAGGAAAACAAATGATAGCATGTTAAATTTTAGCCTAACTAGTAATCCACTTTCCACTGTGCTCTGTCTGAGGGCGAGACTATTCACATGCCTGGTCAATGGTTGGAGGTTTAATCCTCATGGGGATTCTGCAGAGGAACTTCGGGATTCCATTCTCATCCACAGCCTTCTGAAAACCAGATGCTCAGAATTTAAGCTGTCATAAATTTGCTCCTCTGATCCTGGATTTTATTATTAACAATCTTTAGGTCACATGGTCTATGTGCTCCTTCTGTATGGACTTAGCACACAAAAATCTGGAAAGCTTCATGGACTTACATATCATCCTTGTTCACGGGCCATGCTAATCTTCTGTTTATTATTCCAATTTTAGTATATGTGCTGCTGAAGCAAACACTAGATAGGTATTTCCGAACAACTGAATAATATGTCTTGATATGTTTCAGCTTCTACAAAATAGTTTGGCTATATAAATCTAGCCATAGGACTAGATCAGTGTTAAGTCAAATTTACTTTGTGGTCCAAATGATATTGATTCAAACTCCCAATTCTACGATATTCTTGAATTATTGCTGAAAACCTCCTGACAGTAGTTCATTTGTGCTCACACACAAGTCTGTCTGCTGGAATCCATTCTGACTTTCAGCTAATAACTGAAATAATTCTTTTATTTATTGCCACAGTCTCCTTGGCAAATGCTACTGAGCTCCAGAGTGTCTGGCAGGGGCACCACTGTGAGCCTGTACCAGTGCTCCCCAGGTGATCACTGGTATCACTGATGCTCCCCAAAACCTTCTCCTTAGTGAGCCACAGTAATATTGATTCTAGTGGAAATGAAGAAAGGATTCTCTTTCCAAGAACAAACCACATTTGTGTAGTTGCTTTCCAGAGCATTGTTGTGCATCTCCAGTGTCCTGGCAAGGCTTGTGAAAGCTATTGTGCAGCATTTCCAAGCTTGATCTTCTGATGTCAGTCTTCAATATCGCTGCTAAGTTGAATAGCCATATCAGCAATTTAGCACCTGTATTAAAATAGATGACACTTTTATGCTTCCACACCCCTTCCCAATATTAGGTGGGTACAACTCGATTTGTGGGAGTAAAGGTGTATTTTGAAAAGTTGCTTTAAAAACAACAGCATGGTAGTAAGGGTAGGTTAGGAGATGCAGAAGTAACAGACAGTGACTGAAGCTTCGTGTTTCCAGACAACACAAGTTTAGTGCATTCTCTTGCTGTTAATCATAGTTAGATGTTAGCTCTGGTCCAGTAGGTCCCTGACTTATGGTGACACATGCACAAAGAGAAGGGACCTTAGGAACCACAGTGTTTCCATTGGCTGATTTCCAGAAGTTAATTATCAGGTATGTCGGCCAAGTGTATCTTAGTCTGGAAGCCCCACTGAAACCTGCTCAGTATTACAGCCACATACAAAACTCCACTGACAGATGGCCAGAGCGCTGCAGAAGGAGCACTGGCAAGTAATCACATCTGGATCTCCCTACGGGAGGGGAGTTTTCTACTATTGAACCATCACTGCTTCCAATCATGGTTTTAGTCAATGCTAACCATTGTGTAACGAGCCCTGGTTCAGTGAGGAGAGGTGTATCGATGGTTTGGGGAGCTCTGTTCTAATATGTCACTTGAAGGACTAAGATGTACTTGTCCCAAGCCAGGGAATTTTCAATGGTCTTATGGACTGTCAAAATGGCAAACAACTTGGTACAGCCAGAATGCTCCTAGAAGTGAGGAAGACAAGCCTTTCATGGACTTTGGACATGCTATCATGACAGACTAGTCCCTGGAGAAGAAGACCCTCCACAAGATATATTGACACAGTAGCCATGACAACAGGTTCAAATAATTGTGAGGATGACACAGTGTTGAGCGCTGATTCTTCCTATTGTGTGAAGGGTCAGTATAGGTGGCAGTGACTTGCTGGCACCTGAAAACAGCAGGCTGTGTATTATCCTTCAGGACTAGAATGCATCAAAACTACTCTCTGGTAAGCTGCTGGTGGCTAATACAGATAGAGTGAAAGGATTTGGAGTCACATATGGACTCTTCATGTTTCCAAACATAAGCATCTTGCCTCACAATATTCACAATCTATTCACTCAAGTCTCCTGACCAAAGTTAACTTCAAGAGATCAGGGGAAGAGGATAGCTCTTTATCTGCCCAGAAGTAAAAAATATTTGGGTACTAATAATCACCACACTAAAAAATAACCTTCCACAAAAGTGCACTGGAATCTCTGCCTCTGAAAATGCAAAACCATGTAAAACTTGTAGAAGATGTCTTCCCTGCTCCCTTCCACTTCTCCATGTATAGAAGTCATCGCTAGACTTTGTATTCTGATGCAAGAACTCCGTTCATGGTTGCAAACCTGGTGCAGGGTACTGAGGGATCACTGATTGTGGCAGTCACCTAATCTGGTGTCAATTTAAGGGTTAAGAGTGTAGGGCTGGAGTCTAGGCTGTCAATCTGGGGATAGCCAATGAGACTTCTGTGTGGCCATGGCCTTCTCCTGAGAATTCTGGGAAATCTGGTACTTCCTCCTTGGAGGCCAGAAACACTGCTCTCTCTTTTTCTCTGCCATTTCCTGGGAGACATTGCAGAAGACAAGCCACATAGATGCAGCCAGACCTCAGAAGCTGGAGAAGCCACAGAGAGACCCCTGCCAAGCACTGAGATGCTTACAACTCCACTGGACCCAAAGACTTCCTACCCACTGGCTTGTGATCATCCTCCATTTGGCTTCATTGCATGTGTTTCATGAGTCTAAAGAGGACTTTATAGACTGGTATCAGACATAAGGGCTAATATCAGACTTATGTACTTGATCTGAACTGGGTTGGGATGTTTTCTCAATGTTCATTTCCTCTTGCATAATTTCTGGTGGAGACACACATGATATTTTTGTGCAGTTTGAAATGAGATTGCACTTTTGGAAAAAAGGAATTGAAAAATAATTGAAATTTCCCACAGACTTGTTGAAGCCCCCTGACACATGGAAACACTGAGAGAAGAATGGATGCGGAGTTTATAGGGAATTAATAATGAGTGGACAAGTTTGTTCAACAAGAAGGTCTGTAATATAGTAGTTTGGATGATGTGAGGTTGGGTGGTAAGTTGGAAACATTGTGGAAGGCCCAGATAAAGAATTTGGTATTTGTTCTACAGAAAACACAATGTCATTAGGGCTTTTGCAATCAGGGTGATAATTACATTGGAAGGAAGATAAATCTGCATATGGAGAAGATAAAGGATTAGAAGGAAAGAGTGATAAGGGGAAATCAATTAGCCCACTATTGTCTAGACAGAGGTGGTGATGATAGGACTGGCAGGGGAAAATAGCAGAGAAGAGCGTGAGAGAAGATTAAAAGGGAGGGTAACTAAGTGCTTCTTACTTATCCCAGTAGCTATTAACAGCAAGATAATATTGACTCATAGGATGTTCAGATTCATAGGAGAGAGAAAGAATGCTCATGTAAAGAGTCAGCTTTCCTTCTTCAATGGTTGCTCCTATAAAACTTTAAAAAATCAACTTGGCTCTTAAAAAACAAAACAAACACCAAAAACCTCAAACTCACTGCCCTTGAGTAGATGCTGACTCTTAGTGACCCTGTGAGAGAGCATAGAATTGAGTTTTTGAGACTGGTCTTTCTCCTGTGGAGTAGCTGGTGGTTTCGAACTGTTGATCTTTTGGATCCCAGCCTAACCCACCAGGTCTCCTAACTTGGTTCCAGATACTATTAAAAGACATTCTGAATCCAATGAATTGGGCAGTGTTATGGTAATGGCTGTTCGTGTTTCTAGGAGAAATCTTGTTTTGGCTTACTAAAGAGTTTATGGCTGAAGGAATATGACCATTTTGTGATTTCAATAATTTACTCCAAAAAAATCCTTCTCATGGGCATCTGTGATAAAACATTGACTGAATTTGACCTTTCAACTATTTGGCTCCATCAATCTCTCTTTTCCCAGTTCAAATCATATCTCAGGATTATTTTCCTCTCTACAAAAAACCCTTGACCAGACTTCTCTTGCAGATTCAGAATGCTAGGCTGCTTAATGGAATGATCTTGGTTGGGGCCTACCAGCAAGCCGAGGTTCAGGAGAAAGATGTAGCGCTCAGTTTGGGTAAAGATTACAGCCATGGTAACCCATAGTGAAGGACTTCTACGCCCTGTAAAGTTGCTGAGACTCAATCTACTCTATAACAACAGATTGTTATCTTTGTTTTGTTTTGTTTTGTTTTGATTGGTCTTCTTGAAGCCAAGCATGTATGTGTATTTCCACTTTTCCCCCTTTTCCTAGAAAAAGTTGCCCACAGTTTGTACCACCAACTGGAATACCGTTACTGTGTACCATTGAGTGGATTATTCCAACTCATAGTGACCTCACATGACAGAATAAGGCGGCCCCATACAGTTTCCCAGGCTAGTATTTTTACAGAATCAGAATGCCAGGTCTTCTCTCGCAAGAAACCACGGGGTGCCTTCTAACCAATGGCTTTTTGACATTTAACCATTGTGCTTCCTGGGCATTTTCACGGTCTAGAGAAGTAGAGTTCTGTCATAGTGGAGACAGAAGAAATCCCCAGATTATTTTAGACATTTTTAGTTGTGACTTGATCAAAGCCAGCATCACATCCAATTCTTTTTTTTTTTTTTGTAAGAATGTAGGTGATTTTTAGGAAAACCTTTTTAATGAATGCCATGTTTATTGCTGTAGGATTACATTGCTTGATACATACATAGCTGCCACTGAAAATCTGAAAGTCAGCTTTTATCCACAACCTGATCGAAAGTATGCTTTACAATTGAAAATATATATTTAGATTTGTATTGAATTGTGAAGACTGTAAGAATTCAATGTCACCCAGCGGAGGTGAGCTAGAATTTCCCAGAATCTGGAGTGGACCCTCCTGACCATGGCTATTGGAATCACGAGATGCTAAAAGCACCATGTAGCTTTTTAAAACAATGACATGCAGCCTTAATATTAGATACATAGATTTCTCCAATAGAACCCCTAAGATGCCTGAACACTATCTGTGTTGGAATGTGTTTGCATGAGGACAGTGAGGACAAGACAGGATTAGATAATAAGCATGGCTGGGAAAAGGGAATAATTTGGGGGAGTAGGAATTACATTAGTGTGCTCATTTCAAAGAATATATGAAAATAATTGTAGGTGGATTAAATGTAAAATAACCACCTCATTTCAAAGAATATACAAAAATAATTTTAGGTGGACTAAATGTTAAGAAAAAAAGACAAGCAGAATTTGGACAATCAATAGGAAAGAAATGAGATGATTAAAATATTATACTTTCATATGTATCTTATACAATATTTTCAAGGATTAAATATAAGGTTTATCTATGCTTGCTAGCTGTATTAAGTGGAAAAAATAGCTGGGTAATACAAATACTATAATTGCTTTTATTTAATAGGTCTATGCATATATGCGTATATGAACTGTCCATATATATAAGTGTCTACACACAAACATGCAGGGACATAGGTGAGGACGGCTAATCCCCACTTTAGCTAGTAAGAAAGGGGGTTTATGGGAAATTAGGATTCTTTTTCCTTTGTAATTTACTCCATAGTCTATTTTATATCATTTGATTTTTTAAAGATTAATCGGGCAGCATTATTTATTTTAATAAAATAGAAATGTGATGCCTTTCCAAGTTAAAAAAATGATATTCGATGTTGTTTACGCAAATGGAGATGAGACAAGTAGAACCTCATTCTCTGCTTCAACCAGGCCTCGCTCTGTCATCCCATGAGCTGGAGTCTCTCCACCGGAACTGACCAGCAGCCTCCTTACTCATCTCCTCGCCCTGGTCTTGCTCTCTCTAGCTACCCTCTGTCTCCACCTAAAAAATATGTTTAGATTAAGCTTCGGTCCACAGTTATGACAGCCTGAATATCACTTGCTATTTAATTCCCCCTTTTTTATTGCTATCGTCTTTTCATGAACTCTGTAGTCTGCCATGGTAGTATAGAGCATGATATAATGTAGGATTAATTTTGGGGGGTCATTCTGTATTTCAAGTCTACCCCTCCCCCAGGAGTCTGTTAGTATCATGAGGACACGGGCGCTTTGATTTGCTTCATGTAATAGCCCCAACATTAGAACAATGCCTGGTACATGGTAGATGAATAGATCATAAGCTTGCAATGGATGGCTGGAGAGGGGGAGGGATAGATAGGTGAATAGATGGATTGCATGAATGAATTGTATGAATGGACAAACACACATTAAATACATGGATAATTTATTCAAGATCCAACCCACAAAGAATACCCACTAAGGAGAAGATAGGAATTATCCCCTAACCAAAAGGGAATTCAGACTCAGGTAGCCAGAGGAGGAAGTGGGGCAATGAATGAACACTAATTTCTGATTTTCGGAGAGCCTTTTGGAAGAAGTAAGCCTGGAAGCATGGGGGAATGAAGGTCAGATCTGTTACTTACACAGCTGCCTGCATTTCCCAGCTGTGTTTCAGGTCAGGACTGGTAAGATAACAGGATACCCAGGAGAGTTCTTCTTTGATTCTGTAAATGAATGTTCTAAAGGAAACATATTGGTGAAAGACACAGAGCTCAGACCCTGGAAGTTGCATAATGCAGGGCTGGCCTGAGGGAGGGAAAAAATCAATAGCTTTAACTGTGAAGGAGCCCAGGTTCTTTTTAGCTAACGTTGGCAGAGGGGGAGCCCTCAGGGGTGCTGATATTGGCACTGTCTCCATCAATTTCCTCTGGCTCTGCTTGATAGCAGGTAACAGCAGGGGTTGGAGATTCAGTAGGGTGAGCTGAGCCAGAGAGGGGTAACCAGGGAAGCCCAGCTGGTTTGCAGAGACAATTTCCCCCCTTCTTAGTTACCTCCTTTCTGCCTTTGGAAGCCCATAGGGCATCTACCAGGCAGGAGCCTGACCTTGGGAACATTAATTATTTTCCTGCATTGAAATTAGGGCCCAGATCACGAGCCTTCTCTTCATTAGCCATTGTAATCTAGCCACATCGTATAAAAGAAATGGAAAGATTTTCCAACGTGAGATCTCCCATTGATGCTGAAGTTTCTCAAACCCTGAAAAGAACTCCATGCATAGTCTTTCTCAATCCAATTGGCCGATGATGGTCGGGGGTTTAAAACCCCAACGTTTGCCTTATCACAATGGTCTGTGTTCTTTCCAAGAAAAAGAAAATGGGTTTCCCATGACAGTATCCATAAATCAAAATCCATAGTCACAAAAGCATGTTTGGGGGGTTGTTGTTTTTGTTTTTAAATTAAAAGAAGAGAAACCATCTGTTAGGAGGAGAAACCCGGCTCCTTGGCAAAGAAGTGCCCTCCATTCAGCATCCAAGCAGTTTTTCATTAACCAGGAATGAAAGGCCATGTGTGTTTGTGTGTGTGTGTGTGTGTGTGTGTGTGTGTGTTGAATAAAGGTATCCGAACAGTTAGCCATTGGTACAATATCTTGTTTTGTTTGTTTGTTTAACATCGGCAATTACTTTAGACTCTGGATCTCCTTTCTAAATGTAATGATAGAATTCTAAAACACACCTGTGGAGGGTGGCTGAACTGACCCACCTCTTCCTGCTGAACCATCTGCTAATAAAAAAGGGTCCATCATGTGCTTCTCTCATCCTCTAGGATAACTACTTAGCCCCATCTTTTCTGGTCTCAGGCGTAGGCAATTTATTCTTCTGATAGATTTTATAAATTTGTTTCATAGCTGCTACAGGCAATCTAAAAACACAGAAAATAAGCAAGGTTGACTATAGGTTTGCAGTCATTTAGGATAATTTAGAAGAGGAAAAATGGAGATATCTCTTGTTATAAGAAGGGGAAGCAAATCTATCCCCCCCCTGCTATTTTCTGGGCTGTTATGCAAGATATAAGGCCGTCGTATAAATAATTCCAATCTCATTTTAATATTTATGGAGTAAAAACTATTACTGTTCATTCAATTGCTATTTGGAGCTAACATCTCGATTGGGTTCTTTGATTTATTGCAGTCACTTGGAAAGACTGAAGTAAAACTTGGAAGAAATCACATCGGTCCTGGTCCAACATCACCAGCACCCTTGCACTACAATTCTTCTGCCTTCACGAAATCAAAACATTGGAAGCAATCAGGATCAATATTAAGTGATGAAAGAACTTCAATAAATACTGCGATCGCCATCAATATCATGAATCAGTTTCCCCGAAGTCCATTCAGACTCATTCCTCAAGGCCCCCTCCCCCCATGTATCCAGAGTATAACTCGTCTGTAACGTGCTCAACCCTGTGAGACCTTTCGAAAGCATATCCTCAGGCCTCGTTTCAGGCTCATCTGAATGGGGGAAAGCCACCAATTTTGGGGTGGTTTCATTGACTTTTTGCTTTAGCTTGTCACTTAAAATCCCCTTTGAACTTTACTGATTTACCATGTGAATTGTGATTTAAATGATCTGGAATTATAAAAAATGGCCATCAAAGAAACGGCTGAAGTATGCAATTAATCTTTACTATGCCAACCGACCAGTTGGGTCTTATTTTAAACAGTGTCAACAATTTCAATGCACTGGATAATTGATTGGCAGGAATTATACAGGGCCAGAGAAAAAGCAGGTGAAAGAAATTGTTGCTACAAGGGCATTTTATTCCTTAAGTTATGCGATAATTATCTCAAGTCTGAACAGAACAAACCCAGCTTGCTACCACACCAAGGTGGTGTCAGAAGGAATTTGGAAGCAGTGTGCATGTGCTAAATCTGTCAGGCCCACCTAACACGTGATGGAGTAAAGCTTGGGGCATGGTCTAACCTGGAGAGCCCAAATGAGAACTGGTTTACTTACGCCGAGCTGTCCTCAAACCTTAGTGTGACCGCAGCTGCATACCAGCAAGTTCAGGGACACCCCAGGAAAGTGCTTCCTGCTTCACTGGTGGGCTTCTCCAGTCTCTGTAAGCACTGACTCTTGCCCCTGGGCCCTGAGTGTGGGTGTCGATGTGTATGTTTTTTCTCAAGTAAAAAGAATCTTAAATATTGCACTAAAATTGCAGGAGGCAGAAGACCACACATGAGAATGAAAGAAACTTCGGAGATTAAATAAAAGTAATTGTCTGCTGAGAATTCTTCCTGGCAAATGCGCTTTGAAGAGGGTGATGGAAGAGCCGGGAGCTTTCATGTGTGAGAAGCTGTGGGGTAATCCTGTCTTCAACACCAGGGCATGCACAGACCGCGCTCCCAGTTTCGCCGCCAAATCAGTGGCAGAGCAGGTTTTGAGTTCCTGAGGTTACCCGTACAGGAAGCAATTGTGTTTTTGAAGATGAAAGCCTGTCAGAGGTCCTGGGAACTGGCCAAAAATGACTAACATCGTGGCAGGATGTGATGAGTGATTTAAAAAAAAAAAAAAGTAAAGAGTAGAAATATCATCTCTGGGTTAGTCCATTGATCTTTTCTATAGAATGGTTTAAACTATACACAGTATTCGAATATCTACGGATCAATGGTGGTCAGTCCGTGGTCGGAGGACAATCTGAGTCATTCAAACCAATGATTGTCTGGAAAGTAGTACATGACAATCAACCGGGGCGGCATGTAGATAAGAATGCTGAATGGTGCATTTGGCATCGAAACTGGAGTCCCACGCAGTCACTCATGGATTCTGCTAGACCACGTACACTTTTAATAAAGCAACTGCCTGTTTTGGAAAAATGGGAATCCCGGCCTCCCAATGATGATCTACAATTTGACAAAATTCTATTTCTAAAATGCAGTCCCAAACACTGAAAACACAAAATCAGAGAAGTGTGTTCTCTCTTTCCTATGCCCTTGTGTGACCTTCGGCATCTGAACCCCCAGTAGCTACTGCTGGCAGGGAGCACTCCTGTCCTCCTACATGTGACTCCTCAGTGCTCCACTCTTCCTTCCCAGATGAAAACAAGACGCCTTTGATGGATTTCGGAAGTCTGAGGCTGGCCTAGGGAACTGAGAATCTAATTTCACCTACACCTAGCGCGTCCATGGCAACATAGTGTGTGGATGTCCCTTTCCCACGAGAAGGAGAACTGCAGCTCTGGCTGCTAGGCGCCGGCCGGGTCCCACCTGCCGGACCTTGGCACTCTCCTGTTGGACCACCCACAGCGCCGCACATCAGGTGAGCCCCTCCATGACCATGACCGTGCTGGATCAAAACAACAAGGATACTTGGCCCTGACCGGGACTGTACACAGACAAAGCACGAACATTCGCCCAGACACAAAGTACCAAATACCCCACCTTGCTTAACTGATACGCGTGGCCGTTCTTCATTACCAATGATAGATTTAACTTCCTTCTCTTCTTCTTTTTCCACTTAAAATTCCTTAAGATTCCTAATCACTAAAGGATCTACCCAGTTTCTTTGACAGGACCCCATCCAGACTGAACCTGCTCTACCATGACCCCTACCCTAAATGACCTACTACAAGCTCAAATCCAGCAAGCCCTTTGAAAGAAACCCTGAACCGAAGAACCAAGGCCCAGAACCCAAACACCACCAAGCCAGTAACCGTCCAGTCAGTTCCAGCTCAGCACAGTGGTTGGTGTACGTGGCAGAGCTGCCTCCAGCAGAGGTTTCAAGTGACAGTGGTCTCTCAGAAGTGATAGCCAGACCTTTCTTCTGAGACGCCCCTGGCTGAATGCAAATCCCCAACCCAGGGACCCTTACTGAGATCCCCAGGCAACCCTTTGGCTCATGTTCTCCCTCATTGCAGTGAGTAAAACCCCCACCTTTGCCCAAAGAGAGATGCGTTCTTGGTAACCTTTTGTATAGAGGACGCCCACACCAGGTAACAACCAATGTCCAGTGTCTGACAAAAATTTCAAGTAGTAAGTAAAGGGGAAACTTTTCAAACGAGGAAAAGGCAATGGATGTGCCCCTATAGTTTAGACCAACCTCCCCTACCACCTGTACAGAAGAGAGCACTGCACGAGTTCTTACATCTCCTTTCCTTTCATACTCTCTTCCACCAAAACGGTTTTTATTTTGCATTTGATGCATATTCCTGGAGCCCCAAGGTGTGGCAGGCAACTGCTACCTGAACTGTTGAAGGTTCGAGTTTACCCAGAGAGATCTCATGACAAAAGCTCAGCAATCTGCTTTCACAAAAATCAGCCAATGAAAACTACACTGTGGAATATTATGCATCAATCAAAAATGATTGCAACTCTTAAACACCTCAAGACATGGTCAAACTAGAGAACGTCATGCTTAGCAAACTTAATTAATCAGATAAAGATAAATATTGAATAACACCACTGTGATAAGGCAAAAGCAAGGAAAAGGAATGTGGCTTTTACAGCAAAAGAGATGACTTTGATAATGAAGAGGAGGCCAGGGTTTGGGGCACAAATAGGGAGGGGGGAGGACTAGGATATTGAGAAGGGAAGGAAGAAGCAGGGGGAACGAGGAGGAAAGAAAACCCCATGTTTTCATTTCTGCTCTGATACACACGGTGATGGCGGGCGTTAGACTCAACCCCGTGGCAACCAGTTATCTGCTAGACATGGTAGCAGCTGAACTCAGTGTCACTGTCCCCTTTCTCACCCTAAATCATCCATGTTACATGTTGTCCAAAATACACACGGCAAGCCATATACAAACCCAACAAGTCTTATGTGTATAATTCAGCGACAACCGATTCCATTTTTCAGTTGTACAACCATTGTCACCCTCTCCTTCCCATTGCGCCTGCCCTTTCAGCATACTACAAGAGCCCCATAAGTGCACTGCCCAGCCTTTGGGGTTCCTCTTTTCAATTTGATCCCCTAATAGTTCTCTAAAGAGTACACTGCTCAAAGCAGCCATTCTTTACTAACTAAGCCAAACTATTATTCAGTTTTGTGTTTTAAGACTTTAGCGGATACATTTGGCTCATGATTTAAAGTTTAAAGTGTACTACTGGATAGTCAGTTTTGTGTGTTCATTTAGCCTGGGTCGTGCTAGAAAATCTGAACTCTATGAACATTTTCGATCCTGTCCCACAGTTTTCCTCTTTTGATCAGGCTCTTTATATACAAACTTTGACCCAGACATCATTGAACAAATATTTATCCCATGTTCCATCCCAGATGTGGGAGGACAAGGAGGTGGTAGGTCACGCTGAGTCAGAATCAACATGACGGCACTGAGTTTGTCGTTGTTAAAGGTGCTCCAGGGACTGCTTCATTTGAACAATGATCACCATCAAATTTCCCTTCCCATTCGGTGAGGCCAGACTTTAATTTGTCTGTCAGCTACAAGGAACACAAATGAAGTTCTTTGGTTCGTGTGTTCATTTGTTTGTTCTGTAAGCTTGGGCATGTTCTCTATCACTGAAATAAAACTGCTCTAATCTGATGTGTGAGGAGGCCTGGTGGCATAATGGTTAAGGTTTCGGCTGCTACCTGTGAGATCGGCAGTTTGAAACCGCCAGCCACTCCTCGGGAGAAAGATGAGGCTGTACTTGTATCAACAGTTCCGGTCTCAGAAACCCAGAGGCGCAGCTCTACCTGACTGATAGGCTCATTATGAGTTCGATCGACCCGAGGACAGTGAGTGAATCTGGTCTCTCTATCCATTCTCTGTAATTTATCTAACACATGAGGGACAGGTTACCCCACAGTGTAAAAGGTTTACTTACAATTATGTATGAGATCATGGGATACATATTAAACGTTGACTAGGATTTACGGTGGGGTTTTTCTGAAATCTTCTTCTTCTTCTTCTTTTTTTTTTTTTTTAAAGATTTAACCCTAATACCAAGAATTTCAGTGGTTTTCTTTCCTGGAGCTGCTCTCATAGCGTTCTATAAAAGCCAGGCAGCAAGGCTATTGGACAGGTTAGAGAGTGAGATAGAAAAGTAGTCTGAATCACAGCTACGTTTTCGAAGGTTTTCTAGCTGCATAGGATATGGCATCACCGAATTGGACAGGCACTGAGAAAGCTTTATCTCTTAATCTTTATGCATGTGTGCATTAATCATGCGACTTAAGCTTACTGAGCGCGTGCTATGTCCAGGTCCTGGTATAGGCACAGAGGACACAGAAACCAACGTGTGGGGCTACACCGGAAATGTTCTGCTGCTAGGACTCCAGTTCAGGCGTGCAGGGGGTTATAGGCGCCTAGAGGGCTGTGGAAAGTGAAGTGATTCAGTTATGGCTCTTCTTTCCCTTCCTCTACAGCCACCCCCAAATGATTGAGGGGACCAGGCACAGAAGTTGTAGAAGGCTCTACCTCAGGAATTGTTCACTTTTATCTTTCCTTTGGATATAAGAGAGCTCCCTCAGAAGCAAGAAGAGAGATTCTTGGGACAGCAAAATCATCATCATCATCATCATCATCATCATCATCATCATCATCATCATCATCATCATCAGACGTACCACCAGTTGAGCTTGTGGGAGATCCCTGCCTGAAGTGGCAGAGGCAGCAGAGCCCACAGGGTGAAGATCTGGTGACAGTGCAAAGGAGCCAAGCAGCTGAGACCATAAGCCAGTGAGGCAGGGTGGTAGGTGGGCTTCCTGGCTGAGGCCAAGGACAGCTTGTCTGAGAAACTGAGGACCAGAGAAAAAGCGTGTCTGCTAGCTGAGAAAAGGTGCTGTGTAGACCAAAAGCTATATCCTTAAAGGTTTCTGACCCTTCCTTGGGGTAATCTGTTAACGCCCCTAATAAGTCCCCCCCATCAGGAATACTGTCCATGAGTTCTGGGTGGTCACCGTAATGCATTATCGAACCCAATAGAGAAGTAACAAGCCAGGGGAGGGATGGTTGGTGTCAGAATAGAGTAAAGAAGGATGGAGGATGGAGACATTTCTTTTATTTTTTAAATTAATTTATATTACTTTTTAATTAATCACTTTATGGGGAGAGGGGCTCTTACAAATCTTACAACAATCCACCATTCAATTGTATTCAGAACACTGGTACATATGCTACCATCAGCATGTCCAAAATGTTTTCTTTCTACTTGAGCCCTTGGTTTCAGTTCCTCTTTTATCCCCTCCTCCCTGGCCCTCCCACCCTCGTGAATCCTTGATCAGTTATATATTATTATTGTTATGTCATGTATTACACTGTACATTGTCTCCCTTCACCCACATTTCTGTTATTCGTCCCCCAGGGGGGTGGGCTATTATCCAACCTTGTGATGGGTTCCCCCTTTATCCCCCTCCACCCACCATTTACCCTCATGATATCACTACTCCCACTACTGTTCCTGAGGGCTTTTTCTGTCCTGGATTCCATGTGTCAAGAGCTAATATCTGTACCAATGTGTGTACTCCAGTCTAGCCAGATTTGTCAGGTAGAACTGGGTCATGGTAGTGGGGGTAAGCATGTGTGGAAGAAGGATGTGTGATTCATCTGTGCTATACAGCATCCTGATTGAATGTTCCCTTCCTTGTAACCCTTCTGTGGGGGGATGTCCAATTCTCTACAGATGGGCTCTGTGTCTCCACTCCAACCCCCCTGTTTCACTATACTCAATATACTTGTTTCTTTTGGATCTTTTGATAGCTGATACCTGATCCCTGATCCCATTGACACCTCATGATCCTCACAGGCTGGTGTGCTTCTTGCATGTGGGCTGATTTACTTCCCGGCTAGATGGTTGCTTGTTGAACTTCAAGCCTCTAAGACCCCAGATGCTGTATATCTTTTGATAGCTGGGCACCACAGAGATATTTCTGACCTCTACTTTGTGGCAGTTGACCTTGGGCTGGTGTGGAGTTGAATTTTCCTTCTCCTTACTGAAGCTGGAGGAGGTCAGAGGTCACCCCAGGTCATTTCCACAAAAGCCAAAACTCAACTTTGTACATCATGTAGTTCCAGATAACCCAAATACCACTTTCTAAAAGTGAATTAGATAGTACAATCAACATATTCAATGATTTTTTAATATTCTCTTGAATCTTTTTTTTAGATTTTGGTATTCCCCTGACTCTTTTTCATAGGGATATGAGATACTGGAGAATCTGTGTATCTTCAAGAGAATTTTAAATGCCCATGGAAGCTTCCACTGGCGCTGCTGTTGCTGTCTCTTCACTCCATTGCAGAGGCAATTCTTTAAAATCATTCTATTGAACCTAGAACTGCACTAGAAGCTATGTTATTAAAACAGTCTTTGGAGCCTGGAGCTACTGGAAGGCTTCTCTCCTGGATTGATTTACCAGGAAAATCAAAACCAAAGCGTTGTTGACTTTAAAGCAATTGGAGTCCTATGTGACATAGGCCTTGATTCCATTTGTTTTTTCTTCCCTCCCCTCCCCCAACACTCTACTCTTCCTTGGGTATTTATTTCATTGGTGTATTCTTCAGCTGTCTGATAAGTCCATTCTGATCCTTCTTGGAAAATAGCGGGATATAAAAGAATAAATAAAATGTTAAAAGGTCTCACAAAGGAATTTAGCCTCATATAGGAACCTTCATCATTTGGGTCTCATAATTCTTCTTCTTAACTTCCTGAGCTAGAAAGGAAATAAGGAAAACCCTCAGAGATGAGAGAGCAGGCAGGACAATGGAGGGAATGTGAGCAGATGGAGCGACAAGAGCAGTGTTTGCATCTTGATGACGATGACAGCGGTGATGATGATGGTGATGGTGACGATGTGAATACATTCTGAGAGAACTGTATGGCAACAGCCCATGGTCCCATTGTCCGGCTCCAGCCACCTTGGTAAGTGCCGAATGGAATGGTTGAATAGAGGAGTAAATAGTGAAGTAAATGGGCATGAAGGCTGGTGAATGAACAAGGAACATGGGACGAGGAAGCCAGGGTGGAACCTTGGGCAAAGGTGGGGGAAAGAGCTGGCGTGTTAAAGGTTCGTGTTTTCTGTGTCTTCACTTCCAGCAGCAGGAGACAGTTCGCAGATTGCCTGTGAGTTTACTTTGAAATTGCTGGCAGGGTTTTAACTGTCGACTTTGTATTTTCCCACACAGCAAGTTTTGTGGCCGGAGTTTCTGCATTTGAAAATGTGTCCTACAACATCGGTTACCATCTAGAGAGAATATCCAATTCATTTTTCCTCAGAAACTCCTTCAGCTTCAAATATTAAATAAAGAATGCTCAATTTCAAAAGCCAGGTTAACCTGAATCTCTTCTTATAGATACATTGCCTCTTCTTCTAAAACCTAAGAGCTTTCGTTTTGAAGGCCAGTGATACATTTTGGAGAAGCTCCTCTGTGATCACAGTATTTTTGGAAAGACCATGTGATGTTACCACAAAGGAATGCCCTTGGGATCACACGCCAAACGAGTCTTTCCTACTGTGTGAAAGAGAGACGAGAACTTGAGTTTCATGCAAATGTTAGAACTGGGTGACTTACAGTGTCTAGTTTTATATGGGGATCTGGACATTGGCAAAGAAAAGAAAGCAGCCCTTTCATCAGTGGTAGTTTATGTGAATATGTGAGCAAATAGTAACCACGCAGCACAGGCTTGTCTTGATTTCTCTAACAAGCTTGTCTCGAGACATCCCTTTCAATGGGAGATGCTACTGTGGCAGTTCCATAATCTGCTGCCAATTTGAGACTCTTGGGAGTGACGGGGTAGAGTTTAGCCTGTCAAACAGGTTGCTGCTTGGTGACCTCATTTAGAGGCACCACGGAGATAAGTAGCTCCCTGGAGGCAGCACACGCACACTCTCTGATGCGTATTCCTGATGACAAGCACATGGAGCTACGCTAGAGCCCTGGGGCTGGAGCAGCCACATGGAGACCCACACCAGTGCAGACATACTCCACCACCACTGGATCCACAAGACTTTCCACTCACTGGCCTGTGATCTTCCGGCATTCGTCCTTATCGCATGGTTGCGTGAGCCTAAAGAGGAATCAGTGGAAAAGGATCAACATATGGGGTAACATCGGATCGATGGACTTTATCTGGACTGGGCTGGGATGTTTTCTTAATATACAATTGCTCTTTGTTATAAAATTCTCTCTTATACATATATATGAGTGTCTTGGATTTGTTTTTCTACTCAGTGCAGACTAACACACCATCTAATTGTTTGTACCACATCATGTTGCTCATAAAAGCAGAAGGGTCGAGGAAGCATGAGAGAAAAATGCAGGTAGATCAATTCAGTGAAACCCCTCTGTATTATTTATTCAATTAACCAATAAGGCAATTCATGTGTCCTGTGTACCACATACTGGGGGAGAATTCAGAGAATAGATTGCTCTCTGTATTCTTCAGGTAGGGCTTATCTGTTTCTGTGCTTTAATTTTAATAATGATTGTAATAATTTAATAGCAATTTCAAGTCCTTGTAAGTTTCTACATAGGTTGCTCATACTTTTGGATAATATAAGTCTCCACCTACTGTCATTGAGTCCATTCAAACTCATAAAGGCCTTGTAGGACAGAGTAGAATGACCCCTTTTGGTTTCCAAAGTCGTTGATGTTCACTGAAGCACACATCCTCGTTTCTCTCCCTCACAGCAGCTAACGGGGCTTGAACTGCAGACCTTCTGGAAACCCAACTTGTCACACACTAAGTCAGCCCGGGTTTCTCTTGGAGAAATACAGAGCTGACACTTTTCCAATTTCCCTTTTTATTTCTATGATATGCTTTACTACAAGAATGTAGATACAATTCATATAGGGACATAATGGATCCATGTTTAATCCTACCCAGCTGAGCTTCACTGATGAGCTAGAGAGAGAGAGTGCATGATTCCACATGGTTCCAACATACAGGGGACTTCAAACTGTTTGTGGAAGAATAGCACACTAAGGAAATGAGATTTTCCCACAGACTTTGTGAAGCCCCCTTGTATGTTTTGGGTAAGGGCTATCCTGTAGCTACCATGCTGAGTGCTGGGATTTGACACCTAGGTGTATAGATATTGCCATTCGGTTATCTTTATGATGCCAATACACATAACAAACAGGGAAACTGGAAAGATCTCACCGGTGATTTCAGTTGTATTCTATTTTTCAAACTTTAATTTCCTAAAATATAACTTACGATCTTTATCTAGCCTCAACAGAATACTAAGTTGCTTTGGGAAGCTTGTCAGAAGTAAAACTACGGTGAGTTGACCGTGGTAGCAGAGTCAGCTGCATTGGGTTAAGAGAACAAGGGCCATCAAACAAGAGACACAGCAGGGAGGGCCAAAACCGCAGCTAAGCAATCCAGAAAAGCAGCCACCGCTGTGTGATGATCCGTTACAGAAGGATGTAGTCCCTGGCGTTTCAGAGAGGCTTCGCTGAGGCACGTTTGTCTGTGGGGTTGGTGGAGGTTGGGTTGTGTGTGGAGAAAGGAGAACAAAGAAAGACAAATCCCCTTTGGGAACAAACAGAAGAAATTGCACTAAGACGTCTTGCAGCCTCTGGACTCTCCAAACTGCCTCCTGGATTTGTATGTTGGCAGTTCTGCAGATTTCATGTCTTTCTGAAGAAGCAAATCAACTAGGAGGTAAACCTGAAAGGTCTTGATTCTGGTTTTCCACAACAACAAGGCTGGAAGCGGGAAGGGGGAGTTCCCGATAAGGGTATGAGATCCCCCAAGAAGTCAGGCACTGAGAAAAGCAGGCTTTGTGTCATGTCTCTTAAGTGTTATTCAATTATTCATTCACTGAATATCGACTAGGTTCTAAGTCCCAGGCTAGGTACTAAAGTACACATTAGTCAATGCCTCGCAGTTGTAAATATGAGGTTGTTGTCATTGTGAGGTGCTATGCAGGGAAACAGCTCCGACCCAGGGTGGCCTTACGTAACCGAATGAAACAGTGCCCAGTCCCACTTCATCCTCCGATAAGCCAGCACGTAGCCGCCCGTCACAAATATGTACCAGGCATTTGGGGCAGTACATCTCACTGAGGTCTCCCATGCTCTGTTTGCTTCACAAACACGATGTCCTCCTCCAGGAACTTCTGGTGCCATGTCCCAAACAATCGAGTTAGATTGTGTCCTGCTGTGATCCACAGTTTCCTCGGCAAATTAACAGACAGATCACCAGCGTTTTCTTCCTAGTCCCGCTCAGGGCTGGAAGCTCTGCAGAGCCTTCTGGTCTTTTAAATACTATGGTATAGTTTTCGGCATCAGAGTAGTATGCATCTATCTGCAGACAGTAGGACAAACAGACAAGGTCCCGGGCTATAGGGAGACAGGAATGATCAATACTTGTAAAAAGCCCTTCGGATACCCGGTCTTTCGCATTGGTTTTCTTTCCGGCACACTGTCATCTAATTATCGCTTCTGTTAGCCTCTGCTGTTTATTTCCAGAGCCAAACTGAAGAGCTGATGTAGGAAGTGATGCGCTCAGTTAAGAAGCCCCCAGATGGTGCTTTGCTGTCGTCGTTAGTTGTCATTGTGATGTTTTCCAACTCACGTGGGGCTCATATGCAGCACAGACCTGGCCCATAGGGTTGGTAAGGCTGACCTTGGAGAAGCAGATTATCAGGTTCACCTTCGGTGGATTGAAACTGCACTTAACTTATGTGCCCCACGGGCTCTGAGATGCACTCATCAAGCTAAACTCTTTTGAAGAGAGGGGCAGATCTGAAACTAGCACACGGAAGCTGGACTTATTATTATGTCCACACCTAGGAGATATTGTTAAGTCTCAGAGGTATCAAGCAACGAGGAAGTGCTTCGTCAGGATTTGAACCTGTGTCTGGGTGATTTTTAAAATCCGGAGCTGACCTCTCACATTAGGATGGATATGATGAGCCCACGATGCTGAAAACCATGGAGGTAAGGGTTAAAAGGAATCTCGTTTTGTGAAGGTTTTATTAATGCCCCCCCCCACCCGTGTTCAGTCAAGTGGAAAACTTGCATGTCAACACTTGTCTCAAGGCCTTTTGGACAGCCAGTCTTTCCCGATGGGGAGTTTTTCTTGCGATTAAATTGTAATCTCATGATGTCTTCTGTTAGCCTCTACTGTTCATTTCCTAAGCAAGAATGAAAAATGTTGCCTATCTTCCTTCATGGCGGAGTTAGGAAAACAGAGCAATGAAGCTGAGTTCCACAAGTACTCTTTGACAAATGAGTTTCATAACTTCATTTTCTCCCTCGGAAATCACCAGGATTCCTGGAGGTCAGTAATGAGGCCTCCTTTCATATTTAGAATATTCACATTTTTTTGCCCTAGACTTGTTCTATAATTAAGTCAGCTCTAAATGCTTTCTCTCTCTCTCTTTAGTTTCGGTGGCTTGATTCTGGGGTCATGTTTTATATTGACAGAATTCCTCTGGAAATTTCGGGAAAGCTTAAGTCCTGACTTCTTAAAGACTTTCTCCCTTACTGTTACCTCCTGCCCCAAGATTGAAAATATTTTCAGAATTCATATTTTTGTAACATACTCACTTTTTTGCTCTATTCACCTGGGGTCATATTAAAAAAATGTCCTAAATCCTTTTCTCATGTTCTCAAATATAGTTAATTATGCTCCATATTCTATTTTTACAGTTTTCCATCTCTCTCTCCCACAGTTCTGTTTAACTGGAATATCTTTTTACTGAATCTCATGGCTTCTGCTGGTGGGGACTAGGATTGGTAGGAGATGGACAAGAATGCTAGCGCTGCAGATCATTTCCTCCCTACAGCGAGCCAGGCACCAGACCAGGCACTGCATTACCATCTGCTGTCATATGTGGTATGAGAAAGAAATAATACCATACATCCAGATAGCAGTAACCCAGATAATGCTCACTGCCACCGAGTCAATTCTGACTCATGGTGACCCTAAAGAAAAGGGCAGAATTGCGCCTGCGGGTTCCTGAGACTAACTCTTTACTGCAGTAGAAAGCTTTGTCTTTCTCCCGAGGCGCACTGGTGTTTTCAAACTGCTGACTTTAGGGATTGCAGGCCCAATAGCTAACCGCTAATGCCACTTGGGATCTGTAACCCAGATACTAGGAACCCAGATGTACAGGGTCCGTGGCTAAGTAGAAATTTGAAAACACATAAATCAATAATTTTGTAAAACGATGAGTTCTCCAGGTAACCATGGTCAAACATGGGAAGAAAGTGTTTTTAAGGAAAATACATCTATGAGTGTCAGAGAGAACACACTGATAACCAGCTGTGTTGCAGCTTCTTAATTTTCATGCAGACTAAAACACAGAAGAAGAAGTGCTGTGCTATTTTACTTGGGAAGAGAAAAAAAAGCATGAGTTTATATCTTTTTTTAAATCATTTTATTGGGGCTCATACAATTCTTATCACAATCCATATATACATCAATTGTATAAAGCAAATTTTTACCTTTGTTACCCTCATCAATCTCAAAGCATCTGCTCTCCATGTAAGCCCCTGGCATCAGTTCCTCATTCCCCCCCCCCTCCCTCTCCGCTTCCCCCTCCCTCATGAACCCTTGTGTGCTAGTCTGGTTACATTGGAGAAACAAATCCACAACAACTCATGTATAAGAAAGCTTTATGTAAAGGGTAAGTGCACATCAAGAAAACATCCCAACCCAGTGCTGCCCAAGCCCACAAGTCCAACATTAACCCATATGTTCAACACCAATCCACAAAGTCCTCCTCCACCTCACAAAGCAGATACAATGATGCCGACTGCAGGAGGAAAGCTGAGTCAGTGAATGTGTAAGCATCTCAGCGTTGGTAGGGGTCTACACACGGCTGCTCCAGCACCCAGGGCTGCATCGGGGTAGGTCCATGTGGCTTCTCCTTGGGGACATCTTGCAGGAAGCAAGCCTTGAAAGCTGAAGCAGAGAACTGGCTAAGGCAGCTGCACCCTGTTGCTACCACCACAAACAAGAGACCCGAGAACTAGAAAGGTGAGGCTCACTGAGCCATTTATCCCTCCACCCTTCAATTAACCCCACATGTGTTTATTGGCCAGATTAGCACAATAAACTAACTAACTCACTTTGGTAATTTATAAATTATTATTTTGTCATATCTTACACTGTCTGACATCTCCCTTCACCCACTTTTCTGTTGTCCGTCCCCCAGGGAGGAGGTTATATGTAGATCCCTGTAATCGGTCCCCCCATCCTCCCTCCACCCTTCCGGTATCACCACTCCCACCACTGGTCCTGAAGAGATCATCTGCCCTGGATTCTCTGTGTTTCCAATTCCTATCTGTACAAGTGTACATCCTCTTGTCTAGCCAGATTTGTAAGGTAGAATTGAGATCATGATAGTGGGGAGTGGGGGTGGGGAGGAAGATTTAGGAACTAGAGGAAAGTTGTGTGTTTCATTGTTGCTACACTGCACCCTGACTGGCTTGTCTCCTCCCCACTACCCTTTAGTTAGAGGATGTCCACTTGCCTACAGATGGGCTTTGGGTCCCCATTCCCCCACATTCACAGTGATATGATTTTTTTCTTTGATGCCTTATACCTCATCCCTTTGGCACCTTGGGATCACGCAGGCTGTGTGCTTCTTCTATGTGGGCTTTGTTGCTTCTGAGCTAGATGGCCACTTCTTTATCTTCAAGCCTTTAAGACCCTAGACACTAGGTGAGCTCCATCAGCTTTCTTCCCCACATCTGCTTATGCACCCGCTTTGTCTTCAGCAATTTGTGTCGGAAAGGTGAGTATCATGGAATGCCAGTTTAATAGAACAAAGGGTTCTTGTATTGAGGGAGTACTTGAGTGGAGGCCCAATGTCCATCTGCTACCTTAATACTAAACCTATAAATATATGCACATAAATCTACTTCCCTATCCTCATATATAAATATATTTACATATGTACATGACTCCATTTAGACCTCTATAAATGCCCTTTGCTTTTTACTTTCCTCTTGTCCCACCATCATGCTCAGCCTTCATTTGGATTTCAGTAATTCCTCTCGGCTACATTACCCTTGATCACGCCCTACCAGGCCTCCTATACCCTCTTTACCACCGATTTGGATCACTTGTTGTTTCCCTGTCCCTGTGTTTAACACCACGGCCTTTCCCCAAACCTCCCCCTCTCCCAGGTCACCCTGGAACCGTCAGTCCTGTTGTTTTCTCCTCCAGATTGTCATCCAACCTATCTTATTTAGACAGACCTGCAGAGATAATAACATACACAAAAACAAGATAGAGCAAAACCAAGCAACAAAACAACAACAACAAAAAGCCAATGACAAAACCAAAGCACAACACGACAACAACAAAGAAAAGTTTTTTTTACCCTATTACATAATACCAATTCAGTTTGTTCTTGGTAATCAGAAAAAAAAAACACCACTCACTATAGGAATATCTTTTTCTATCATTTGATGCAGACATAAAAGGGACCCTAAATGGCCAGAAGATATTCTTAACTACCAGTTCAAGGGAATCAGTGCTGTGTCTACAGATTGGAATGTGCTTCTCTTTAGAATTAAGACCTCCAGACCTGAAGAACATAGAGCTCTAAGGTCAGGAAACAAAGATGCTGAGAAGGGGTCACTGTTAGGAATAGTGAGTGATGCTACTCCCATCTCCACCTCCTGCTTCCTGGACCTGTGAGTCCTGGATAGCGGAGAAATAGGACTATGTATTGGATGCTGGTTTAGAGCATATACAGTCTCCTGGAGAAGATTGCCCCTACTGCAAAGTACTGCTTCCCAGTTAGTGCAGTAACTATGTCTTTAGGAATCTATTGTGTAGTTCTATCAAGCCAACTGCTTTAGGACGGTGGGAGAAATGGTAAGAACAGCAGATTCCATGAGTGTGGGCCCATTGCCATACTTTGTTTTCTGTCAAGTGAGTCTCTTGATATGAGATGATGCTATGAAGGATACCTTGACGATGGATAAGATATTCTGCACAAATGATAGTTTGGGTAGATGCATTGCATATAAGGAAGGCAAATCTGCATCCAGAGTGCCTATTCCAGTAAGAACAAAACACTACCCTTTCCATGATGGACGTGGTCCTATGAAATCAACCTGCCACCAAGTTGCTGGTTGATCATCCCAGGGAATGGTCTCTTATTTTGGCCTCTGTGTTGGTCTCTGATGCTGACAAATTGAGCACTCGGGAATGGCAGTAGTCAAGTTCACCTCACTCAAAGCAAGCAGTTTTTTTTTGAATCACCTGATAAATAGGCCAGAGCTGTTGCTAGGTGCCATCAACATTGCCATTGTTGCTAGGACCCATAGAGACCATGTGCACAGCAAAATAAAACTCTGCCCCATCCTGAGCCAGCTTCACAATTGTTCCTATGCCTGAGCCATGGTTCAGCCACTGTGTCAATCATCTCATTGAGGGGCTTGCTCTCTTCCGCTGTCCCTCTATTTTACCAAGCATGATATCCTTTCCAGAAATTGGTGGCCTCTCCTGCTGAAATGTCTAAAATATGTAAGATGAAATCTTGACATCCTTGCCTCTAAGGAGCACTCTAGCTGTACGTTTTCCTAGACAGACGAGTTTATCCTTTTAACAGAAAATGGTGCTTTCAGTGTTTTCCCGGCTCCACAATTCAAACCCATCACCACAATTGAAAGGCCAGAGGAGCACGACCAGTTGAGGGAAATGCTGCCTTCAGAATCTAGAGTTCCACCAGATACTGTGCCTCATCGTTAGCTGCGGGAGGGCCCCAGTGCAATCACGCGTCCTTCACTTTTGGAGGACTACTTTCACGTGCCTCACAACGGGACCCCTAGATATTCTGCTGAGGTGGAAGGTGCTGACATTTTTATTGGGTTCTTCCTCTAGCATGCAGGTGTTTGACCAGTAAATCCAGAATTATTGACATTTCTAGCTTACTAGGTCCAATCAGCACCATACCATCAGTATGGGCCAGTATGATATTTTGTAGATGAGATAGGTGCTCAAGTTTCTTGCAGACTTCTGACGCTAATCAGAAATGCAAGGAGGACCATTCTTAAACGCCTTAAACATCTGGGTCCGTGGTTACAATCCTGTGAGCAAAGGACATCAGCTCACGGCCTAAAGGAGCCAAATTTAGGGATGATGGCATAGCTAAGTATCGCATTCCTGAGTGCACTTGTTATTGCTGTTGTGATAAATGACCACAAATGAAGTATCTTAAGCCAACATCTCTTTATGATTTTACGATCACTGAAGTCTGAATACTAAAGTGACTCTGCATGGTTCATCCCATTTTTTTAGGTTCCAGTGTGTAGATTCCACTTCCTTGCTCTTTGCAGTGCCCAGAGGTCACCTGTGTCCTTTCAAAGCCAGCAGTGAACATTTCTATCTCCCTTCTTCTTGTCAGCACATCACCTGTTGACTCTGACTTCTACATCCTTCTTATAATGATCCTCATGACCATATCAGGTCCACATGGGTAGTCAGGAAAAGCTCCCCATTTTAAGATTCTTAATTTGATCAATGTGTAATCTTTTGGGCATGGAAACAAATGCTGAACTGCATTGAATTTTGTCAAGTTCGAGAGACTGAGACATGGAGGGGCCATTATTCAATCTACTGCAATAGCTTTTGTTTACCTGTATCTATTCATTTCATATGCCATCATTTTGTGGAAAGAGGCATATTTATAGACACTGTGTATGTGTGTGGAGGGGGGAAAGACAGTAAATGGATGTGGTTAAGTGTTTATTTGTGTAGTGGTGAGAGAGGGAAGGATCCTGTCCCTGAAGTGAAAAGGAACAGCACATTGTTGCTGTTGTTTCCAATGTCACCAATGATCTGGGAGCCAGGGCAGGAGGTGGGGGTGGGGGGTGCATATAAAGAATGGAGGACTTTTTTCTCATTAGCAATTCAGTATTCATTCCACTTCTCTCTGGCTAATGTGGAAGATTGTCAAATTGAGCGTGTTTGAGGGGCTGTGTATTTTAACTCATGTAAATGAGGATGTTCTATAATAGTCTCATATGTTAATACTTTCCAAAGATCAGATATGTGTGCAATAGGACAGGGACCAAAGTGTGGCGTGATGTGGAGGTGAGCAAAGGACTATCACACGTGTGCGAGTCTTGTGTGGTTTTGCCTTCCCTTAGAGCGATCCCAAGTTCAGTGAGTTCGATGGGAGTTCCTGAGCAGCTGTTATGCACTTCACAATCCAGAGTGTTACAGGTGACTCACGGCAGTCCTTACCCATCAAAGTCTAAATGGTAGTTAAAGTCATCATTCATTTATTAACTCAGTGAAACACCAGTTACTAGAACAGCTTGCACTGTACACTGGCGAATAAAATAGTGCCAGTTGCATGGAGTGAAGAGGGAGCATTTGGAGGCACCCTAAAACTTCTGTCATCTAGGAAAGAGAGGATTCAGCAGCTCATAGCCACATACTGGGGACAAACGTCATAAAATGATCAAGAAAGCATATATATATGTTGCAGTCTGAGTTCATTTTAATTTTAATTTATTTTTATCATTTAAATTATGTCAAACACATTTGTACATTTATTACCCTCATCATTCTCAAAACATTTATTCTCCACTTAAGCCCCTGGTATCAGATCCTCATTTTCCCCTCCCTTCTGAACCCTTGATAATTTATAAATTATTATTTTGTTATCTTATACTGTCTAATGTCTCCATTCACTCACTTTTCTGTTGTCCATCCCCCAGGGAGGAGGTTATGTGTAGATCCCTGTAATCGGTTCCCCCTTTCTACCCCACCCTTTCTCGACCCTTCCTGTATTGCCACTCTTACCACTGGTCCTGAAGGGATCATCCATCCTGATTCCCTGTATTTCCAGTTCCTATCTGTACCAGTGTACATCCTCTGGTCTAGCCAGATTTGTAAGGTAGAATTGGGATCATGATAGTGGGGTAGGAGAAAGCATTTAGGAACTAGAGGAAAGTTGTATGTTTCATCAGTGCTACACTGCACCCTGACTGGCTTGTCTCCTCCCATGACTCTTCTGTAAGGGGATGTCCAGTTGCATACAGAAAGGTTTTAGGTCCCCATTCCACATTCCCCCTCATTCACAATGATATGATATTTTTTGTACTTTGATGCCTGATAACTGATCCCTTTGGCACCTAGTGATCACACAGGCTGGTGTGCTTCTTCCATGTGGGCTTTGTTGCTAGATGACCACTTGTTTACCTTCAAGCTTTTAAGATCCCAGACACTATATCTTTTGATAGCTTATGTACCCGCTTTGTCTTGAGCAATTGTGTCAAGAAGGTGAACATCATGGAATGCGAGTTTAATAGAACAAAGTGTTCTTGCATTGAGGAGTACTTGAGTCGAGGTCCAATGTCCATCGGCTATCTTAATACTAAACCTATACATATATGCACTGGATAGATTTCCCCATCCTCACATATAAATATATTTACATATGTACATGCCTTTATTTGATCTTTATAAATGCCCTTTGCCTCCTAGTTCTTCCCTCTATTTCCTTTTTAAAAGCCCATATCTTAAGACTTTTCAAGGATGTTAAAAGGAACACTAAAGTCATATCGACTGTTTCCTTTGGTCTTCTCCCCAGAGTTATTTAAAGAAGATAGGAGAGTCCATTAGGCAACAAGTGAGTAAAAGGCGAGGACTGGTGTAATAAGACATAACGTTTTCCTTTACAAATTTAAGTGCAAGTGTAGAGTTAAGAAGCTGTTGTACATTTACGATTTAATAAAATAATTCTAAAGGAAAAAAAAGGCAAGGACTGAGCAATTTGGGGATTATATAAAGAATAGAAGTGGGATGCATTTTCTTTTCAGAAGGCACAACAGAATTTAAACAGGAAAAGGGCCCTCTCCCAGAACCTGATGACAAATCACCCATGGAACCTCTCTCTGCTATTAATCAAATAGAAGCCGCTGCACTGGAATTTGTCCAGCTTTTGTCCCAACCATCCCTGTCCCTGGGACCAGGATAACCCTCTCTAAAGGAGAGTAATTATGAACTCCCTTTCAGTGTGTTTCGACAGCAACAGACGCATCTCTCATTGAAGAACCGCAATGTGAACAAAGCAGCTTTCCCTCTGGTTCCTCAAAGTTATAAATCTACAATCAGGAACATGTGGACAATGTAGCTGAATTTCTTTCATGATCACTTACATTCCGGTTTATAACCGTCCAACTGAGATAAGAATTAGGAACAACTTAATGGTCTAATAGCAGGGGTCCCAGTGGGGCTGCCGGGTTATGCAAGTGTTGCTCTGAGCGCCAGTTGAACCCATGGAGACGGTCAAGGTTATCAGCCCCGTAAGCATTCACAGCCTGAGAAACTATACAGTGGCTATTGACCACTTGTGGGGTCGAACGGCCCTTCCGCATATTTCTGATGGTCTCAGAAACCAAAACAGTGCCCCTCTCTCTGTCTCCAGAGGGGTCCACCCACGTGCAGATATGCCCACATATGAGTACCCGGTGTGAAGACTGTTACCCATGCTACACCATGCTTCATGACAAAATTTCATTGATTTGTAATTAGAAATAAATAGTACACAATGTATAATTACATATTGTGTTTGTAATTAGTCACTATGCTTTCATTATGTTCAATTTGTAACAATAAAAATCCATCCTGCGTATCAGATATTTACATGACGATTCAGAACAGTAGCAAAATGACAGAGATGAAGTAGCAATGAAAATAATGGTTGGGGGTCCCCACCACATGAGGAACTGTCTGAAAGGGTCGCGGCATCAGGAAGGATGAGAACCACTGCTATACAGGGTCACTATGCATGGGAATCAACTCAACGGCAGTGGGTTGGGGTTTGTTGCTGCCCATCTACTTCACCAAGCTTGCTGTCCTTCTTCAGGGCCTGGTCTCTCCTGATAACATGTCCGAATTACATGAGATGAAGTCTCGCCATCCTAGCCTTTAGGGAGCACTCCAGCTCTACTTCTTCCAAGATAGATTTGTTTGTTCTTTTGGCAGCCCACGGCATTTTCAATATTCTTTACCAGCGCCATAATCCAAATACATCGACTCTTCTTCCAGCTTCCTTATCCAATGTCCAATTTTCACATACAAATGAGATAATTGAAAATGCCATGGCTACACCAGAGGTGTACACTGGTACAGATAGGAACTGGAAACACAGGGAATCCAGAACAGATGAACCCCTCAGGACCAGTGGTGAGAGTGGTGACACCAGGAGGGTAGAGGAAGGGTGAAGTGGAAAGTGGGAACTGACTATAAGGATCTACATATAATCTCCTCCTTGGGGGATAGACAACAGAAAAGTGGGTGAAGGGAGACGTCAGATAGTGTAAGATATGACAAAATAATAATAAACTATAAATTATCAAGGGTCTATGAGGGAGGGGGGAGGGAGGGAAAAATGAGGAGTTATACCAAGGGCTCAAGCAGAAAGCAAATGTGTTGAGAAAGATGATGGCAACAAGTGTGCAAGTGTGCTTGTCACAGTGGATGTATGTATGGATTGTGATAAAGAGTTGTACGAGCCCCCCATAAAATGATTTAAAAACAGAAGAAAATGCCATGGCTTGGATCGCCACACCTTAGTTCTCAAAGTAACATCCTTGATTTTCAACACTTTAAGACAGGTGTCCTCAAACTACAGCCCACACCAAGGACGTTTATCCGGCCTGCTGGGTGTTTTTGCCCTGTTTGTTTTTTACTTCAAAAGAAGGTATGTACAGTGTGTATAGGAATTAGTTCATAGTTATTTATGTTTTTTATTTAAAATAAATATTTAAATATATTACCCCACTGATGTCTCAATTTTTAGTAATTTTATTTTCATTTGTTTTGATTATTGAAACTCACCAATAGCTTCTGCATTTTCCACCCTAGGCTTATACTCGAGTCAATCAGTTTTTCTGGTTTCCCAGGTCATAATTAGGTACCTCGGCTTATACTCAGGTCGGCTTATATTAGAGTATATACGGTAGTCAGAATCACGGGAAATGGTAGTGATGGTACCCTGTAGACTTAGAAAGGTCAGGATGGATTCAAGCACACTCTGACACAGAGAGCAGCTATATTGACATGGTATCCAGCTTTCTTGCACTCAACATAGGGAATATTCTCTATGTTAGAATGATGTCAGGGCAGAGACTGTATGGAATTGCAAGGGTCAGAATGCTTATATTTTAAAATAGAGCTCACCTTAGGGATGGGAGAAAAGCACAAATGTTTGCCTTCAAAAACCCAAACCAAAACAAATCTGAACCTAAAATCCCTAGAATCGAATAGGTTTTGTTAGTCCTCAAAATGTCTGTCTTGAGGGTTTTCCCCTGTTCTCATGGGTGGGCAGAATCAAACAAATTTTTGAATTTATTATCATTGAATACTTAGCAAAAATATTAGACTTTCATGAAAGACTTTCATATTTTTAACATCAGACCAATGTTGGATTCTATATCTTCACCCAAAGCTGCTGTAATAATTACCTTATATATTTTTTAATCCCTGAGAGTAATTTTTATTTGATAATTACTCACCTCACTGTCCTCAAATTGATCTTATGAGGTGGTACCCCCCAAAAAATGTATTTCTTTTTTTTTTTAACAAAACAACCTTGTCACCTTCAAAGTACTCTCTATTACACAATACATTTTTCAAATCTGTGATTCCATTCTTGGAAACATTTTTTTAAACTCATTTGTTCCAATGGCTGACAGCACCTCCCTCATTTTTTCTTTACCTCTTCTATGTCCTCAATTGCTGTTGTTTCTTCTCCTTCTTCATGTGCAGAAAAAAATAATTCACACAGAGTGAGGTCAGGTGAGTAAGATGTGTGGGGTAAGAAAGACATGCTGAATTTTGCCCCAAACTGGTGCACTGAGATGGTTGTGTGAGCAGGTACATTGTTGTGGTGGCAAAACCAGTTCCCCATCTGTCACAAACCAGGCATTTTTTGTTGTTGTTACACATTGCTACACAATCTTTTCAGAACCTCTAGGAAGTTTGATTAACAGTCTGACCTGGTGGAATGAATTCCAAATGTACTACAAGTTGACGTTTTTGTCCCTTCGGAAAGTTGACGGATATCCAGAACGAGGTTTGTCATTAATTGACACTTTACCTTTTTCAAGAGACAACCACCTGTACACCTGAGTTTACCCATAGTGCTGTCCTTGTAAGCTGTGTTCAACATCACAACAGTTTCTGCGGCATTTCTCCCGAGCAGGAAACAAAGTCTCATAGTCAAATCTTGTTCTCTTAAATTTGCCATCACTAAAAATGAAGTTCAAGTGAAACTGCTTTTATGAAAAAAATCATTGTGATGCGAGAACCTTCCCACGTGCTGCAACTAGGTGCCCTTGCTCGCAGCAATTCGCTCAACGCTTGCCTAGCAGGAAACCATGAGTACTGCGAAGCTTCGCCAGCAGAGCTTTTTCCTGTTTTTGTTGTTGTTGTTTATTTGTTTAGGTGGGGGGGGTACCTCCTAGCACTCATTTCATTGTCACTGAGTCAATTCTGAATCACAGCAACAGTTTCATGGCCCTCTAATTGCTCCTGCATGTTCCCAAGAGTCTCAGTCTTTATAGGCACCGAAAAGCCTCATCTTTCCCCCATGGAGTGGCTGGCTGGTGGTGCTGAACTCCTGACCTTGTGCTTACCAGCCCAATACATAACTTATCATGTCACCAGGGATCCTTGATAAATGTCAGAACATTTTACAACAGATGACTGCTTAGGAGGGGCTGTTTCACCCATCTCTTACAGAAGGTTTTTCTCTACCGGACCTCTAGTGAGCCACAGAATATATAAATACTAGTGATGACTGGTATCATTCCCATAACACCATAAACAGACCCCAACTCTCAGAATGCAGCCGGAAATCTCTCTTCGTGCCGCCATATTGCATAGCATCATGTGTTCTAACATATGTGGTTATTCCATGATGTGCTTTGCTACACACTTTCTGCTTTCAGCAACGCAGCATGTACAATTGAGAGTCATGAAGATGACAACCGGACATGGTACATTCTTGTAACTGTCTTCCTCCACTCTTCTTTATAAGCTCTTGGAAGCAGGGACTTGACTATGTGTCAGCAAGAAAAGCTGGCCTAGCATGTAGTAGGCACTCAATAAATACTTCGTGAATGGAAGAATGGCCAAATCCAAACAAACTAACCACATCTGGAAGGTTTAGAATGGAATGCTGGTGTCAGAATTAGCTATCAAAAAGACGGCAAGCCATTTCCAAAATATCTGGAACCTTTAAGGGATAAAGTGATTTAAAAAATATTCCTTTTAATATGAAGATAATTCCCTGAAATACTTCTCATTTTGCATTTAAAACACATTCCCTGTAAGACTAGGCTTTTCTCAGCAACTCTTCCTGGAAAGATTAATAGAGGTCAGCAAAATTGTTGAGGTCTTACTCCATAGTTTGAAATGCCCCATCTTAGTATTTAAAAAGGCATGAGTCATGATCATTAATCAATAGAAAGGAATGCTCACAGAATGCTTAGAATAAATGTTTGCCAAAGCAAGCTAGAGGAGAAAAGAAGGCATTTATGCTTAAGGTGGAAGACAAACTGTTTTTGCTGTTAACCAATTAAAGCCCTGGAAAAGAACAATTCACGAGAGGGAAACATTACTGTACAGCCTTCAAAATACAAAATACTATTTGCCGAGGTCAACAGAACCTCAGCAGATTTTCCCCTTTGTGTTAGTCATTGCTGAGAAATGTTCTTGCAAGCCGGAGTTAGACATTATGTTCAGAAATTACACAATGCCAAGGTTTAAGAAAATGCTTTGATTTCCTTACTACTTGGCCCACAAAGTTAAAAATTTTGGTCATGCGAGCTTTTAAAAAAAACATCTTTTCAGGTTTGCCTTAATGTCAAAGTTCTTTGTTTATTCATTCTAGAACCTCTGCTGTCTCTTTGCTTTGAACCTATGAAAATTCTTTCCAAGCAAGAATCCTCCTAGATTTTTTTTAAGTCACCAAGGTTAGTTTTTATTTGAAGAAAGTGAATTAGCTGTCCATAAAGCATCGCTGAGTTCCTATCTTTGGAAATTTTTGTGAAATGTATGAGCAAGAGTTTAACCAAATAAATGAAACTCGACATGGCTGCTGGGAGGCCAGGATTCGTTTAAAACTCAGCAGCTACCCCGTAGGACAGAGTAGAACTGCCCCCGTGGAGTTCCAAGACCATAAATCATTATGGAAACAGAAAGCCTCAGCTTTCTCTGGATGCCACTGGGGGCTTTGACTATGCCACCAGCGTCACTTTAGTCAGACAGCACTCCGGGCTTAGATGCTCTCAAACCTCTTGGAACATTATGTTGGCCTATACGTTAGATGTGCTACCCTAAACACGGTCACTTTCTCTCTCTCTTTGTGCACATCCACTTGTTCCAATAGTTGGTGGTCCTGGGCCATCTGCACAATTGGGTGCTACGAGCCAGAACCTGTGCTGTCGGATAGACAGCTAGGCTAAAGATCGGGTTGCAGACAGCAGGCTGAAGTGTAACAATCTAGGCTTGCGTTAGAACTCAACATGGACATGAGACCACAGCATGATGGGGCTTCAAACAGGTGGTGGAAACACAGAGGGAAAATATAATGGAATTTTCCCATGTACCTTTCTGAAGCCCTTTCATTTCCATAGTGAGGAGTTCAAGCAACTTCTGCATTTTCTGTAATAATTCCTGTTTTCTATAAGCCATTATCACGGGTCTTCTTATGATCAAGTCCCTTAGTCTGAATTACGCCCCTCTTTTTTTCCTTGTTCTATGAAAATCTTTATATGCTTTGATTTATCCAAGAAACTACTATTACTACTGCCAAGAATAAGTTAAAAAAAAAATCCAAAGCCTCCCAGAGGTTCAGAAAATGTTAGACTCAATTTGGTAGCCATCTCTATTAGAGAGCCAACCCAACAGTTAGCCTGGGAAGTAGATTTAAAAAAAAAAGACAGGTCACATTTAGACGAAGACATGGTTACTTTTTATTTGAAGAAAAAAAAAGAAAGTATGTTTTAATAAATACTGCAGAAACATTGACCAAACAAACATACAAAGTGACATCAACTTTAAAAAAATGCAACTAAAGTTCTGTTTGATAACAGTTATAACTTATTTCCTTTTTACAATATTTAAATACAGAAAGCACTTGCCAGCTATTTTGTAATACTGCCCAAAGCATAACGCTGTATCACCCAAAGCATATTAAGTTGGTAACGTATCTGTATTGCATTGGAAATGAATGGAATGGTATTCTCTTGCAGAGACAAAGCAAAGTGCTTGTAAGACATAGACTGAAGGTTGTGACTTCCATCACCTCCTCTCCTGCCACAGTGTCACGGGAGCACAGCATCAACACTTCTAAAATGAAGCGTGGTCACTGGGAAGAGAGCTTGTTTCCAACAAGCGGCAACGATAAATAGGTCGGATCTGGTGTCTTCTCTGAAAGAAGCTCTAAGAGAACTGGGCAAAAAAGTATCTGTAAACGGTTTGAAATGCTGGTTCTTTTCTGTGACAGCAGCGGTCAAGTACTGAGCACAAGCCTCGGCTGAAGCTGGAGAAACGTCCTACTCTTGGGCCAGGGTTGAAAACATATCCTTTTCCCTCTTGGGAGTCCCTAAAGTTTGTGTGAGCAAGTCCTTCTCTTAGGAACGTTCACTAGAAGAAAGCGAACTACACCAGCAGGTGAAATCAATCACCCAGACGCTGCCGGGCTCGGCACTTCATCTCCAGTGAAACGCATCCGAATGCGGCCTCTGCTTGGCGTCTGTGCTCGTGGTGACTGGACCCCAGACCGCTTTACCTACCATCTGTGCTTTCTGCTACGGTTCCTTCATTCATCAGCTTTTCTGGTGAAAATCGTACCTACTTTTGTTTCCATTTCCACCTTGGATCATTCTACGACATCAAACCAAGACACCTCTCGTCAGACTTATCATTTTTATCAATGATGGCAGGGGGGAAAAAAAAGTCAAACAAACCAAACCAGAAAACAAAAACCCAAATCACAACAAAGAAACCACACACCCTCTTTTCTAAACAGCACAAAAATATTACATTGAGCAATTTACCACTTTTTACTGACAATCACAATGATGAACAGGTCATGGGACTGAACAAAAACGAACACCTCTTTTTCGACTGCATCTACGCGTCTCTGTAGTTGCAGGTCTCGCTCCGCATCCTCACAGACGGCAAGAGCCTTTCCTCAGAACCAAACTCGCTCAGCTACCTTCAGGAAGGCAAGATTTCAAAAGCCTCATAAAGTTTTTCCTCTGGATACCCCATGGGTCCTGATACAATTTCCATTTTAATGATGAGCCAGGAGGAAATGAGCTCACATCCTCTAGAAAACGAAATGCTAAGGTCACAGGCCAGTTCCCCAGTGAGGACGGTGTATTAATATATACTTTTTTGCAAAGGAGATTAAAACATTTAAAAATGAAATCAAAGCAGAGATCCGTGAAAAGATTGGAACAAAGGAAAACTCAAGCACCATTCAAAGTGTAATTTTTCTTCGTTCTCAGAGGCACTCGTTTTTCCTCCTTCTCCTCCTCCTCCTCCTCCTCCTCCTCCTTGTCTCTCTAGCCCATTTCAATCTCTCGGTTTTCATTGTTGTTTTTGGCATATTTTTCAAGTCACAATTCAAAGCTCCTCAATGTATTCACATCCCACCACTCTGTCTACATGCCGAAACTAAGGACAGGATTCCAAAAAGATGAGCATCCGTCCAGATGCCTCCCAAGCCTCCAGTTTACAGGGTTTGGGTCCCACACTTCGCTCAGACTTTTCTGCTTCCTTGGCATTTTTGTTTTGTTGTTGCTGTTTTGTACACCAGTTTCCCTTGTCCTCGTCGAACACGGCAGAAGATTCACATCACAGTACAGCTCTTGGCTTTGTCCTTTCGTAAGTCCGTAGCAACTGTTGAGAGTTCTGGTCTGCTGGGCATGTGTGAAATCCGCTTTGTGGCCCTCTGTGATTTGTTCCGCTTAACATTCTTATTTGTCTTGTTCACACACGCCAAGGTGGCCACGTGAAAAATGTCTCTGACGCTATTTTCAGACTGCAAAGATGAGCATTCAATGTAAGTAGCAGCTCCAATCTGTTTGGCCATATTGGCCCCCTGAGAAGCGAAAGAAAGGATTCTTCATCAGCAATGTCTTTGGGAAAAGTGAGAAAGGGTCTTCTACGAAGCAGAGCATGACAGTGCATCATAAAATGGTTTCTAATGGGTTCCCTGAGTTTTCCAAGCATTGCTATGAAATATACACACATGCATTCATTTGAGTTACTTTATTCCTCCCTACGCAGTTACAATCAAGGTCAAGGCTAAGACAAATGCATGACTCGGCACAACTCAAAGATACTTTTTTTTAAACCATGTTATTGACACACATGCTGTGTATGATACAATTTAATGGCTTAAAGATATCAAAAAAGAGTTGTGCAATCGCTGACACAATCAAGTTCAATTCCTCTTCACAGGTGCTGTTACAGACTAGCCTACTGTCACTGGGTCATCAATTAATGAGGGCGAGGCACACACACCCAGTTACAAAGTGACGCAGGAGGAAGAGAGGCACTAAGGAGGTGAGTCATATTCACTGTCAACTGTAACCAAGAGGAACTGGAGGCTTAGGCCTTCCAGGTGGAAGCAAACCAGCCAATCTATTGTTGGAAACAGCTGAAGACCATGAACAGGAACTAAAATTTTTCTACAATGGCTCTAGCAGGAGGCTTGAGCCCATACAGCCTGCTTCGTTCAGCACCTCAGGGGACATTCTGTTTCCCTGGCACTCTTGGCTAGTGCACAAGAAGTAAACAAACAAACAAATAGGGAGAAGGGGTGGAGTTTACAATAGATTTGGAAATTCATGAGATTGTGTCTTTGGGACCAAATACTTTTAGGATATTTATAGCTTTCTGTAACACACAGTGATTCCTAAATGTGGTCAATACAAGCAATACATACAAAATAAGTGTATGAGCATTAAAATACCATATTTAGATAATCACCTTTCTGATTATGGGCTTTAAAGTGATGAAGTCTAAATAAATGCTCAATAGTCTCACATTAGCCCCTTTTCGAATATGGTAGATTTCAAAAGAATGAACTTCTGCACGGATTCTTCTTCTGTCTAAAAAGTTGAGGAAATGCCTGAGCATGATGTTCTAGAGGGACCATGGCCTCTGTCTTCATTCTTTTATTGCATAATTTGCTATAACATAGGATGAGTCCTTTTGATTCTGACCGCATCCTCCTACAGGTACTAGTTACATTGCACCCAGCAGGCGTTGCACAGCTAGACAAGGGGAGCCTTTGAGGAGCCACGTATGGACTTGGTAGGGAACATGAAGGAGTGTATTAACATGTTAGAGATGGGCAGCAGCTCACATTTCATATCATCCCGACAAGCCGGTCTTTCTTTTGGACAGACATAGGACTTCTTATACAATAAGCCACTGAAAAGTATTGGGAAGCCTTCTGACAGGGCCCAGTACCACGCTATAACCTAGTTTCAGTCACACCTTGCTTCAGGGCCCGTTTGTTCCTTCTGTAGGTTTGGGAGCTCTGGTGGCGCAGTGGTTACGTGTTAGGCTACACACCAAAAGGTGGTGAAGTGTGGGACTGCTAGCCACAAGCCACTCCTCAGGAAAAAGACAAGGCTTTCGACTCCCATAAAGAGTTACAGTCTTAGAAACCCACGGGTGCAGTTCTACCCTGCCCGAGAGGGTCACTGAGAGCTGGAATGGACTTGATGGCAGTGAGTTGGGTTTTTTTGTTTGGTTTCAGGAATATTAAAATTATCCTGAGCTCAGAGTTACATGAGGGACGTTTAAATGCTCACTGGAAGGGCACAGGTGTAGAAATGCCAACATTCTTAAATTTGTCCTTGCAGATGGTCACAATACATGGCCATCATACATGACGTTCATAAATGTATACATGATGTTCATCCTGCTCTTTAGTACAGGATCTTCAATCTGGAGTTGACCACTGGTTGAACCATTCGAGATTTATTTTCTGGTTTTCATCCAGTCCTTTATGAATGATGCCTTCTTTCACTCACCCTTTAAAAGATCCACCATTGCATACATACCTGGTCATATGACACCGGTGTCTGCCTGTGATTTGACAGCTCTACTAATGTGCTAACATCTGTCCGGAGGTCAGACTTGCAGCCAACCAACAGCATTTTCGTGTTGGGACAAAATTCCTGGATTTCACCTTTCCACTGTGAAGACACAAATAAAGAAAAAGGGTTAAAAGTTAACAACGTGCTGGCATCCATGTAAGAAGAGAACCAAACTTGTAGTCATCTTCTAAGAAGACATTACACTTTGCTTCTTGTTAACGTGGCTCCCTTAGGGAAGGGGATTGTCTACTATTTTCTATTTTCCCTCTCTGTGACGCATTCGCTGTCCACAGTGCAAAAGACTTCATGGGTGTTGTCTGAAGTTACTTGCAACAATTTCTTATATATTGCAATATCTCTGGGACATAAAGTGCATTACATTAAGAATAATTATGTATCCCGACAAATGACTACATCCTTGGCTATGTGGAGCTGGGACTTCACAGTGTGCAAGGCTGTGAATGAGGCAGAACAAGAACAAGCATTCGCTCCTTCCATCCAGGACATTGGAGCAGCCATCACCCCTATTTAGGCACTGGCGGCAGAGTTATCCTGCCTTCAAAGAGCTTCCCATTGAGTGGCTGAAGCGACACAGACCGTGACATCTGCAAAAGACCATTGGATGGGCTACCAGGAAGGCATCTGGCTCCCAGGCCTCCTAGACCTGAGTTAGATTTAAGTTGCATAAGCAGTTACATGTTTCAATTCAGTTCAATTTAGCTAGTTGTCTACTGGCCTAAAATGAATTATTGGGGCTTCCAGAAAAAACGTGAGTAGAAAATTCTGCAAGTGTTCTGTAAAACGATGACTCATTTGCAGTTGCATATGCTCAAGCTTGAGGCACCGTCAGAATGAGAGACGGGGGCTTAGGGTGTTCACGGAAGTCCTGGTGGCTCTAGGGACGGAGAGGTTAGTAGGGCTGAGGTGCGGATGTGACACCTGACTGATCTCACGCACGTCCACAAATAGGTCATTGAGCTCCCTACTAAGTACTGGGTTGGAAACACATGGGGCTGCCAGAGTGATCATTGACTATTCACTGACTAATGTTTGGTTTGGTGTCTCTAAGTTTGGGTCCGTGTTTTCTGGGAGACGACCTGGGTGGGGCAAAGGGTTGACAAAACCAACTGCTGACTAGAAGTTCGAGGTGTAATTCCACCCAGAAGTGCCTCAGGAGAAAGGCCTGGCGATCTGTTTCCCAGAAGCTAGCATTAACAGCCCTTTGGCGGCCAGTTAGATTCTGACACACATGGGATTGCTGACACAGGCAGTCAACATGACAGCAGCTGGTGGTTGGTATCATCCAGAAAAAAAGTCTCATAATTTCAAGGGTGATGAAGTAGGTAAGAATTTAAAAGACCACCAGAGGAGATACCTCAAGATTTATAGGTTTGGGAGCAATGAACTTGAGTCCAAAGCACACAATGCCAAAAAATGTGGGCTGCGTACAGCAGTGTGCTTTCCGTAATGAACCTAATTTGTTCACTGACTTCTCTTCCTTTCCGCGTCCCTGAATTATTTAGGAGCCATCTACTACAGACGAGGTAGCCCTGGGGTTAAACTGGAAGGTGATTTTGAAAATAAATAAAATAAGAAATCTCTTCTGCTTTAAGTCACTCGAACCTCTTCACTATTCAAGGGCTTAAAAGGATTCAATTAATCAAGACAAACCATGGCGGGGGTTATCGCCAGTTTGCCACCTCACCTGTATGCAACACTCATTAATATCTGTAAGGCCCAAGTCAGTATTCATTTGGTCTTAGAAGACAAAAGCCAAATAAACCAGAAGCAAGGCTTTTCCGCCATAAATTATGCATCACCTGATACTACATCAAGTAAAAACCCAGTCAATAAGGCATCTCTTTCATCTACAGACAAGAGCTAGGCATGTTGTCATGTTGTTCTTCAGCTGCGGAACCACTCTGGCCTCCCTCTGCATGTCGAGTGCTTGTTGACAAGCAGTAGAGGCAGGACAGGCATATTCTTGCTGGAATCTGACAAACCTTAGCATGCTTTGTGGAGGACATAAAATAGCACTAGAAACTACAAGGCGTTAAAAATCTAAATGGAGCCTTTGATGCGATGAAATTCCCATTTCAATGAGCTTGCTGTATTTGTAAATGCTTAACGAGAAGCTGAGGGGGTGGGGCACGGTTCACCTTCAAACGCTAATTTCCTACTGACACAGACAAGCAGTCACACGCCACAGGGAAACAAACTGATAGGAACACACAGGACACAAACACATTCCACTGAAAATGAGAACCAAATGGGGAGGGAAAAACCCCAGACCAACCACATGGCTGCTCCCCACCCCCGCATTCCATGGTACCTTAATGTGGTCATGATGGTGACCGCTCAGCTTACAGTACTGTCAGTTCTCAGCCACATCCTCTGTCTAAGTCTCAGCCTACAGAAAGTGGAGGATGCTTTCGGAGGCTCTGGTTCTCGAGCCCACAGCATGCAGGTCAGGGGAGACAATATATTTGCTAATATCTGCTAGTCCAGGATAGCAATGTGACTTCTAGAACTGCTTTCTAAACCCGTTAAAGGACTTGCCCTATCTCCCAGGAACTGAAGACCTGTGACCACCCTGCCATTGGACCCTTCCTTCTGGCTGCTGCCTGGTTCCTTCTAGCATTTCATTTGGACCCTCTTGGACCCACAGAGCCTCACTGACCTTTGCATTCAGGCCCCGGGTAGGTGCTTTGTAATTTAGAGCTTCCTACAACTGTTCTTTATTAGTATCTCCCAGATACCTCGTCACCTTGTCTGATGCCTGAAAACAGCCCTCTCCTGGGTTTACTCCACTTCTGTTTCTAATAAAAAACTTCTTAGTGAGATGTGGCATCTGTACTAACACAGAGATCCCGGCATTCATTTCAAATATAAATCTGGAGTGAATGAATTGTGTAACGGAAGGAAGAGAAGGCGGGGAAGGAAGGCAACATACAGGGAAGGAGGAAGGGAGGGGGTAAGGAAGTCAAGGCTGGAGGAGTCTACCTGATAGGACAGGGTAGAACTGCCCCTGTGAGGTTCTAAGAGTGTAACTCTTTACAGCAATACGAGCCTCCTCTTTCTCACTCGGAGCGGTGGCTGGTGGTTTCGAACTACTGACCTTGTGGTGAGCAGCCCAACTCATAGCCACTCTGCTATCAAGGTTCCTCCGACATGTATGACAGCAATAAGAAATAACTGTTCTTTAGCTACCCATCATTTCTCCCAAAAGGACTAAAAAGGAGGCTCTTAAAAGGGGTATTTTGCTTCATAGCGTTAGGAAACAAATACTCTAACAGGTTCATTGTCAACACTAGTGACCCATTTGATCCTTGTTTTGCTGTGACCTAAAGAGATCAGTGTTCCAATGACAACACCCAAGGCCAGATATTATGGGAGTACTTGGGCGGCCCTGTCCCACCAGTTTTGCACCTCGATTGTAGAGGTTGCCCAGCACTAAGCTGTCCCATTGTCCCCCAGCACTTGCCTTTTTCAGGACACTGTCCAGAGTCTCTGGTCTACTTATGTCAAAGCAGATCAGCACAGCATCGGAATCTGGGTACGAAAGGGGCCGTACATTGTCATAGTAAGGAGAACCTGGGGGAAGAAGAAGAAACATGTTTTCAGATGAAAATCCCTTTGTCTGCCATGCCTTCACTCTTGCCCTTTCAAGCTAAACCCCTTTAAATTCAGCCCTTGATCCTTGAAAGAGAATGTGAACAAACAAATAAAAACCAGGTTAGTAATAGATTTCTCCCCACCAGAAGATAAGTAAATCATCACCGTGTCTGCTCTGAATTCAATGGGAGGACCTGGGACCCAGAGTAGAAATCTAGCAGGTTCAAAGATGTCAAAGATCAGAATGCCCAAGTGCCCAGTAGAATCCACGTCTTAAGTGTACACCCCTCTCCTCCATAGCTTTGGGGTCCCCCGTGTCAGTGTCTTCATTCATAAATATAGATTATGTAATACATGACAATATCTGTCGAGTATTACATAATCCAGACAGTGCCTGGAATTTAATGTGGGATCAACTCGCTCGGAGTCAGAATAGACACAATGGCCCCTGGCTTTTCGTCTGTGCGGCGGTTACAGGAGCCATGGCAGCGCAGTGGGCTCGGCTGTAGGCCACTAAGTGGACGATCCGTGGTTCAAAGGAGCAGCTGCTCCTGAATAAAGTTCCAGGGTCGCAGACTCACGACAGTGAAGTTGCGCTCAGTTCTGTAAGATCTCCATGACTTAGAATGGACTCGATGGCCGGGGTCTTTTTCAGCACAATCATCATGGTTGTGTTGTTGCTGCTCTTGGTTAGAGCCAAGTGGTGGCAAGCACCATAAGCCAAGTTACTTCCTGAGAACAGAACTAAAACCTCCTGTCACAGAAGAGTGGGGGGTGGGGGTGGGGGACAAGGTCGGTTCAGAGAGAACCATAGTAAACCACACCAGTGTCCTAACTCTGTCCCAAAGTGACAAGTTTGGATAAGCTACCGACTTTTGAGCTTGCTTACCAAAACATATTCCCAAACCTTGTATAGATGCTTCCTGTGAGGAACAGGGAATGTAATAAATGCCATACCGGAGTAGGTCGCTTTTGTACCCGGTTCCATCTCTAACACTGACAGCGAGTCATGATCCAAAGATTTTAGCATGGAAGCCCAGTCCCCTCCCTGGCCCAATGTGGGGGGGGGGGGTAAGAGGGGAAAGCAATGGTTGCTATCATGTTGATTCTGATTCCTGGTGACTCTGTGTGTGTCAGAGCAGAGCGGCTCCCCATCGGATTATAACGGCTGATCCCTATGGAGCCAGACTTCTTCAGAAGGTGGACTCAAACTGCCAGCCTCTTAGTGAGCAGCCAAGTGCATAGCCCATTTACACCATCTAGGGTCACCAACACTTCAAGCTACGACCCCACTGTTTGAACTGCAAAACACTCTAGTCTTGAGCGATTCTCTTTATTCCAGAGGATGGGCCATTACGGGAGGTCAAGCTGGATAAAATGGAGTGACTATAAAATTCAATACAGCGTGCCAGTAGCTATTTATTTTCACCCTATGTCTAACCTTGACCCTGACTTTGACCCTGACCCTATCCCTCCCAGTAGCTATTTTTCCCCCTCTCAGTAGTCTGACATTTCACTAATATTAACATTAAAACAATAGAAAGAAAGGAGAAAATCAGTTCACTGGCTACAAAATACATTATGATTTTTTTGACGCTAGAGTCGAGAGAGAAAAGCTAAACCACAAAGTCTGTGTGAAATCCAATTCCACTTTGACATCACTTTCTCTTTCTAGCAGGAAAACACATGACACGGTGTGCCCTGATCAATCAAAGCCTCCCCAAAGTCGACAGGAGAGGAAGATGGCAAGGAAGCTTTTAAAATGAGCGTTTACATTCCTATCACAACAAAACTTTCCAGGAGTCTGCTCTTGGGATGCAGACGTTACTGGTTCAGAGAGAGATGCATTCTAATGAAAATCTCTTCTGGGTTCTTGAGATTCGCCCTGGAACCTCCAGACCACCCTCTGGCCTTCTCACTGGCTGTTCTAAGGATGCGGCCACACAGCTTCCAGCCAGGTGTGTGAGCTGGTGAGGCAGGGAGACAGGAATGCTCCCCGAATCAGGAAGAAAAGCGCGAACAAGTAAAGACAATCTAAACCAGGATTTGTCACGCGCCGCTGCAGCAGCTCCTCCACCACATCTGGAAACAGGGCGCCCATGGCTCAGAGACTGCCAAAGTGAACGATAGTGTCCAAAAGCTTCCTGGATTTAGCATTGGCAAATCAAGCCGTTTTCAATAACCAGGCAGATTAGATTGGGGTCATCTCTGAAAATAACGAACTCTGGCTGCCTTTTCAGCAACTCAAAGGTCTCTGAGATTAAGAGAAAAATTCACCAACAGTTTGCCGCTGGAAACATGTTGGAGTCAGAGCGAGATGACTTAACAAGATATATGGACATATTGGTATTTCTAGTTCTGTGAAGTTCAGATGTCCTCAACTTCACCCTTTCCTAGTTCTGTGCCGTAAACACTTAGGAATCTCCTCCCAAACTGGCAATACGAAAATTCCAATTTATAGGGGAAACCCTGCACAGGTCCTCAGACAGGACCTTTTCCCCAGACCCCAAAAGCCAGAGCAGCCCCAAGCCAGAGACCAGACCAAGTGTCAGGGGCTTTCTTTCTTGTCATCCACTCACATTAAGAAGACAATGACCTCTCTGTAGATACTTTCCAGTTTTAGACCTGAACTTCAGAGGCTGGCTTATGAGAATACTTAACTGCTGCTCTCAAATCTATAAGAAATCACATTTTTCAGATCCTCAAATCAAGACAGTTGGAGAAGAGCAAAGCTGTTTACAACTGGGAAGACTGGGAAAGCCCAGCGCACCCGGTGTCCCCATTGGGGCCATCACCACGTGGTGCCAAGGGTCTCCTCCCTTTGTGTGCAGTGCCTCCCCTCCCCCACCCACTTATGGTCACAGAGGAGACCTGGCTTTGTCTCCAGCAGGCAGCCAAGCCTCAGACTCCCATGCTTAGTGGGTAGATCCCCAAAGAACTGCAAAAACAAAGGCTTTGGCCTGATTTCCAAATGAAACCGGTTTCACAAGCGGAAACAGAATTCTTGGAGACATCTGTTTTATTTGATGTTAGGCTTTGAGTGAAAATGCACAGGGGGCTTAAAAAGTTCCCGAGAAACAAACCGCGTGGCTGGTGGATGGGAGAGAGGTAATTTTTACAGAGCTTTAACAAGACCTAATTAGGAGTGACATTTTGATCCGTCCTATTACTTTTGCTAATGAAGAGTGCTGGGTGGAGATCACCAAGAGCGTCCAGAGGTAGCAATAAAAATAATCGCCACCTTTATTAGGTCTGAGCATAATTTGCCTAACCACCAACCAGAAGAATGATTTGTCATAAGAAAAGAAGATGTCATTTTACATACGTAGATAGATAAAGATGTAGCTAGATAGATAGATAGGCTATGAATAAAAAAAATTTAGGGGTGGGGAAAGGGGAGAATATGTATTGATTTTCAGCATAAAAAAATGGATATCATCTACAAATACAAAAACCTAACAACTCATCAGCTAAGCAAGTCCTTCCAAAACAAATAACTTGGGGTGAAACACACAGCCCTTCAACTAATTCACACACACACACACACACACGTGCGCACACACACACGCGCGCGCACACACACACATGCGCACAGAGACATACACAGTCATTAAAACAAATTCGTGAAGAACAAAACAAAACAAAGCTAGCCTGTTCCATGTGTTTGCCCTGAGCACAATGCAGTGTTCCCTGGAAGTCCCTGCAATGTCCAAAGGAGTGCACAAAGGAAGCAGAGGCGGCGAAGGCAAATAGGGGAAGTGCACAGTGCTCAGGAGCATGTGTGGGGTAACAGCACCATGGAGGGGGAGGCATTCCAGGAATGCTCTTGTGAAGTGAGAGGCAGTAGTGTGGGGAGGCCAGGGCATTAAAGTAAACCCATGAAACAAGAACAATACCTGCCCCTAATCCCTACATCTCCCCAGAAAGGTCTCAAAATATGGGGTTAAACTAAACAGAAAGAGGAAAAAAGGAAGAAGAAAAAAAAAAGAGAGAGAGAGATGGTTTGCTTAAGATGCCCTTGAAAAGCTTCCAGGGCAATTCTAGAACTAAGCACCAGGAGACAGGGAGCTAAACATCTGTCCTTTGACTGAACCTGGCCCTCCCTGCCATTGAGGAGATGCCAACTCATGGGGACTCTGTCTAGGCCAGGGAAGAACTGTGCCTGTGAGTTTCCAAGACTGTGATGTTTTTTTATTTTTTAGTCAACTTATTATGGACTCTTACAGCTCTTAGAACAGCCCACCCATCAATTGTATCCAGCACACTTGTACACATGTTACCATCATCATTCCCTAAACATTTAAGGTACTTTCTGCTTGATCCCTTGGTGTCAGCTCCTCTTTTTCCCCTCCCTCTTCCCTCTCACCCTTATGACTCCTCGATAAATTATAAATGATTGTTTGCATATCTTACACGGACCGCTGTCTTCTTCCCACCACGTTTCTGTTGTACACCCCGCTGGGGTGGGGATTATGTTTCCCTCAAGGTTTCCCCTTTCTCCCCTCAGCCCCTCACCTTCCCCCTACTCTCATGGTATTGCTGCTCCCATTTCTGTTCCTGAGGGGTTTATCTGACCTGGATTCCATGTGTCCTGAGCTCTTATCTGTACCTGTGCACATGCTCCAGTCTAGCCCTCAGTGAAAGGCAGGACTGGGGTCATGATAATGGGCGGTGAGGAAGCCTCAAGGAACCAGAGGAATATTATTTCATCTGTACTGCGCACTGGTTGACTCCTCCCTCCCTTGTTACTTTTCTGGGAGAGAAGGTCTTATTGTCTACAGATGAGCTTTGAGACTGTGAAGATGACTTCTTTACTCTGTCTTTGGCCCATGGAACACGGGATGGTTTCCAACGGCCAACCCTCGCAGTCAGCCCTAATGTGTTTCCACAAGGCCATTTGTCTCCTTTGAATGGACTTACTGAACTTTGACGACAGTACCTTAAACATGTCTTGCTATCGATGTGTTTTATTTATATATTTTATTTCGTAGGTACCTACACGACATACAGTTGAAGTCCAACAAGTCTCGGTACTGAGCTTGTCCTGTCAAAGAAAACACGCAGTGTATGGCATATGCTTCATGCATATGGAAAGTCTCAGGGGCAGCCTCACACGTTTCGTGTCTCTTATCCCGCGTGAAACTTCAAACACACAGCCCTATTCCAAAGTTTTTTCGTATCATCCTGTCAGATCTTCAAAGGGGAAATGTCCTGAAAGTACAGATTGAAAAGAAACGACTATACCACCTGTACCCCGTGCATGTGAACGAAGGGCTTTGCCCAGGTGTACAGAAAAATAAGTACACACCAAGGTGCTCCACATGCCTCAAGCTTAGGACACAGCAGCAACTTCTGAAATGGCTCTTAATATTTCAGGTCTAGCCATCTTTGCCTTCACGATCATTAATTCTGGGTGAGAGCAAGATTTCCAATCCAAGAATAGTCACGGGATGCCTCACCCAGAAACTAATTCTTCAAACACATACCTGCCTGCTTAAGTCACCACCTCACAAAGATAGAACACTCCATATATGTACATAATTAAATGTATATGGGAGGGACTTATGCCCAAAAGGAAAGTTTTATAGAATCTTTTGCAAAACCAGTCTGTGCTGTGAGGCTGTACACGAGTCTGGGAACTTAAAAAAAAACTGCTTCTAGTTGAATAGTTCACATATGGAGTTTTTCTGGCTTGAACTTGAAATTGAAAACCAAACAAAAAATGTTCCTTCCTCCATAATTTCAACTGGGAGCAATCAAATCAGAATATAGCATATTTTTTGTATTATTATCTGTCTCGGGGCTCTGGGTGTTAGGGGCCATCAAGTCCGTTTCAACTAAGCAACCCTATAAACAACACACTGAAGCCATGTCCAGCCATGCACCATTCTCACAAGCATTCCGAAGCTGGAGCCCCTTGTTGGAGCCGCTGTGACCAGGTCTCCTGGAGGCCCTTCCTCTTCGCTGGCCCTCCTGTGCTATTAATTGTCACCGATCCCCAAAAGACCATCTGTGCCAAACAGCACGGCACATGCACTGCATGTAAACCCGGGGCTGCTCCCATCAAACGGCACTGCCTCATGCCATCACAAGGCAGGGTGAACCTCAGAATTAGCAACCATGTCAAGAATGTGAATCAAGCCTGGGCAGAACTTTCCTATGGGGCTCAGCCTAGATGCTGCTTCACTCACCCCCCCCACCCCCCACCCCACCCCCAGTCATCTGCACTATAAACGCCATGCCAGCAAATATGCAATAAATCATCCTGGGGAATGGCATCCTGTTTGCTGCTTCTCTTCATGCTGTTTAGCATTAACTCAGGTGTTGACTTCCATGGGAACCTGTGTGCATTGATGGTTTGTTCTCCTCATGGCGTCAGGCGTTGATATTCCTCAGGCCACTGCAGGTACGCAGTGAAATGCTTTTTCAGAAGGGTGGCGCTATCATGGATACTTTGGAACTTTAACTAAAGCTTCTGCCTTCTGCCAAGGGTTCCCAAACATGTGTGGCAGAATTCGATTATCTTTTAATTCCATTTTTTCCACAAAATTGTGTACTCCTCATTTGACTGGGGTAACTACAAAACATGAGAATCAGAGTATTTTGCTTACAGTGGAACCATGGACAGCCAGGCAGGTTTAAGAAATAGAGTACAGGTATGTATTAAGTACAAATTTGTATTCCCATTAGTGGTAGATTGCAGTTTTTATGTTCATACTATACTTAAAAGAGTTCCATGAGTCAATTTACCTTTCCTGATATTGTGCTATCAGGCTCATTTTCCAAAATTAATGTGCACGTAGCACCTGGCCAAACTTCTGAATAGTTTACATTTCATGCCAATGAAATTTGACTTGTTAAAGGGGGACACTGAGTAATGCTGCCAGTATGTAACAACTGAGGAGACATTAAAAGGATATCAGAAAATGATTGAGAGGCACAAGGCATTGGGCATAATCTACCAGGCATCATATGCTGGTGGCGTAGTAGTTACGCATTGGGCTGCTAACCACAAGGTCAGCAGATGAAATCCACCATCAGCTTTCAGGTAAAAAGACAAGGCTTTCTACTCCTAAAAAGAGTAACAGTCTGGGAAATCCACCAAGGCACTACTACTACCCTATCTTACAGGGTTGCTAAGAACCAATGGCAGTGGGTGAATGATACTGGTCCTTGAGGGGTCTTGGTGACATAGAGGGTTACAAGTTGGCTGCTAAACAAAAGGTCCATAGTTTGAACCCAGCAATGGCTTCTAGGGAAGATGAAGCTCTGTACTTCCAGTCTTGGAAACTCCCCTCGGGGCAGCTCTGTCCTGTCTTACAGGGTCACAATGAGGCAGCCTTGACTTTGGTCAATTTGGTGGGTTTGGCTTTTTTTTTAAGATTGTTTTATTAGTCTGAAGTGTGTTTGCAACATGCAAGGAGGACTGGATGGAAAGGGAAACATCTGGTTATTTCAGATGATGCCAGAGTGACCCATTGGACAACCCACTGAATGAGGGAGAACCTGGGCTGCAGAGGGGGTTAAAAAAACAAACGAAAGCACAAATGGGGCTGCAAGGAAAATGCTAAAAAGAAACAAAAGAGGGATCTAAAGACAAATGTAGGCTTCGAGAAGACATTCACTTTAATGTTTCCCCCCATAAATGGCTAAAATGGAAATTGCAGTGTGGTGGGAAAATCCCCCAATGCAGTTTGTTCAATTTGTTCTTGGATACTACCATCCAAGTGTGTAGTATGCAGATGTCTGTTTTACCTGAACCCTCTTCTCTGATTGTGCTTCGGTGAGAAAGTTCAAGTGTTTTTTGCCTGAATTTGATCTCGCACCTCGAAGCTCTTAGGGATCATCACTAACTTTATGGAATGTCTGGCTTTCTGCAATCTTAAAACTCAGGTTTCTTTGGCCCCTTTGGACATTCTTACTTCCCCTTTCTCTAAGCAGGTTGAGTCAGAATTCTTCAACATTAAAAGAAAACCTGTTTCCCCTCAGTCTTTAAGTGTAAGCATATCTCCAGGTGGGAAGATGCTAAAGACTTCGAATGGGCAAGCAGACTTCTGGAAATAAGGAATAGCATTGGGCTAGCTTCAGTGAGTACTGATTTGCCAGTCAAGGGGTCTGGGCTGGTCACATCCCCTTCAACAATTCTGCAGGGACTGCCAAAGCCAGCTTCAGATTCAGAGCCCCTAGGCTTACCAGGGAGGAGGAAGTATATTTGTCCTGTGCTGTCGTCTCAGAAGATTTCCACAAATGAACTCCTTACTGTGTTCAAAAACCATTTGTAGGTATCTTTTATCAATTAAATTCCCAACATTTATCTAGCTGTCTCATTTCATTTCCTTCATGCTTTGGGGAAAACCTGAGCATTTAAAATTTTATCATTACCTCTTTTTTGGCCACCTTTGCAACAAGCCTTGACAATTGGATTGCGTGTATCTTGAGGGCAGGAGCTCTCCTTGCCCGATGTTGTAACTTCCCCTGCCGTGCCCCTGCAACATCTTGCAACGTGTATGCACGTGGCATGCCCTAAAAACAATTCTGATTTGATCATCATTTCTGTATGCCTCCTTCCGGTGTGTTAACTTTATTGATTCAATCTTAAAATAAGAACCGCTGATTCCTGGATTAATTACCATATATACTCGAGTATAAGTCGATCCGAATGTCAGCCGAGGCACCTAGTTTGACCACAAAAAACTTAATAAAAAATGTGCTGACACAATGGATGGATGGATGGATTGTAATAAGAGTTGTCCGAGCGCACAATAAAATGATTTTTTTAATGTGCTGAAAGTCCGCTTATCCATGAGTATATACGGTATCCAGTAATGTCCAACACCACTGCTAGTGTCAACCTGTGTTAATCAACAATTCCATTAGAATATTTGTCTCCGGATCATTCTTCAAATTGGATGTGCAAGCTCTCAACTGAACACTATTGGCAACTCTTGTGTAAGCGGAGGAACTTGTCCTCAACGTAAAATCCACACCAAACCCATTGCCCTCCGACCCATTCCAACTCATTGTGGCCTTGCGGAACAGAGAGGCAGAACTGCTCCAAAGGGTTTCCGAGGTTGCAGATCTTTGCAGAAGGCGATGGAAGAGTGCTGGTGGATTCAAACCATTGACCTTCTAGCTAGCAGCTGCATGCTTTAGCCACTGTGTCACCAGGGCTCCTCCATCAAAGAAGGGTCATGAGGTCCTTAAGATTCCCTCTGCCTTTCTTTATTCTAAAATAAAATAAAGGACTACTTTTACTGCTAACAGTGCTAGAACAAAGCAGGGCGTCCCGCTCACACAATTACCCATGGCCCCAAGAAGCTGGTATCATGGTGCGGCTTTAAAAGCATAGCCATGAGTTGAAAGTATAGTTATTGCAGGGAATTTTACCAGTGAAACTGAATATGTTAAAAAGAATAACGTGCCTTAAGTAAAATGTGCATGAACTTCCCTTGGTTAGGAGGTGGCACGAACGATTATTGCTCCTGAAATCGCATGGGTTCAGATTACAGGGCAATCAAATCTGAGAAGATATGGTGATTCCTGAATGACCGAAGTGTCTATTATTAGGAAGCATTTGGCTTCATCCTACACATTAGTTCCGTGCTTGGCAAACACGGCCAATGTTGAAGCGCAAGATGTTAGAGCTCTTTTTGGTCGCATTTATCACTTCAAGAGAACATGAGCCATTGTTTTCTGGACCCTCTGGGATGAATGTGAAAATCATTAGGAGTAACTATTCATGAAAATGCTCACCCTATCGGGGCAAGGGGCCACTTTTCTCTGTCAGAATCAGGAAATTATGGACCTATGTCTAAAGATCACCTTTAACCCGCTTGCCCCACTTACAGAGACTCCACGGGGAATTTTTTCTCTTAAAGTGGCCAGCGGGAAGGAGCTCACTGTTGTGGTTGTTATGAGTCCTTTCTAAAAGCACCAGTCAGCATTGATTCAATCACAGTGAGTTTGGGTTTGGGTTATTTTTGGTTTTTGAGAGGGGTGTGTATAGAGCCCCGGTGGCACTCTGGGCAAGTGATGGGCTGCTAACTGCAAGATTAGTGGTTCAAACTCACTAGGTGCTCCTCTGAAGAAAGATGAGGCTGTCTGCTTCCATATACATTTACGGCCTCAGAGACCCTATTCTCAGGCCACTCTGAGACGGAATAGACTGGAGGCAGTAAGTTAAGGAGGGTAGCATGTCAAGGGACTGTACGGCCAGGTGGACAGGGCAGGGCACAGGAATCCAAATACAAATTAGTCTCTTCATCGATTGACAATGAGGCAAATGGCCCTCCCAGCCTCATTGCCCTCCACAGACTGTAAGATTCTTATGGGCAAGGCCATGTTTCATGTAACAGTACAGCCTAACAGCCTGCTCAGAGTAGGTACAGAAAGAAAGGAGAGAGGAAGAAGGCCAATATGTTTTAAGTTACGGTGCTACCAGAAATGGGAACCAGGTTACTTGCTTCATGATTGTTGTAGGGAGTCTCCTGGGAAGTGGCTGCTGGTCAAAAGGTTAAAAGTTCAAGTCCATCCAGAGTGGCCTGAGGAACAAAGGGCTGGTGATTTACCTCTGACATGGCAGCCATTGAAAACTCTTTGGAGCACATTTCTACAACACACGGGATTCTGCCTTGTGTCAGAATCCACTCCAAGGGAAAGGGTTTTCATTGGCTTACTGCAAATTGGCCCTGCATATAATATCTCCACGCTCACTTTGTTCTTTGTCACAACTGAATTGGCAGTTTTGCCTACACATGCTTGTAGGACTACTTGGGAGGAGGGCAAGGGAGGAGCACGGCGACCTAGAAGTTACTCCAAATTTAGAGGACAGAAAGGAGTTGCGTCTGCCTCCTAAACTGCTGCTCGCCTCTCTGCCCGGACTTTGACATCATTCAAAGGAAAATCGTTTATGCCACGTCTCTCCATCTGAAAGGAAAGGCAGATATACCCAATTTCCCCATATGAATGCCCTTAAACTTCCACAAAAGTGGAGGAGGGGAAAATAATTTGACATTTAGGACTTGAGGTTTGGTTTGAGCCTTCCCTCCAGAGCTGACTTGATGGCAGTTGGAAAATAAATAAATAAATAAATAAATACATATATACATACATATATATGTATATATATACATATATATATATATATATATATATATATATATATAGAGAGAGAGAGAGAGAGAGAGAGAGAGAGAGAGAGAGAGAGGCATAGGGCACATGCAATTATTTTCACTAGCTGAACTAAACAAAAGTCTTAGTGGACAAAGAAAATGCCAGACATTTGTCAAAAAAAATAATAATAACCCTTCTCAGAAATTTGACATGGAAGCTTGCGATGAAATGGAAAACTGCTAAGGATATAGGAAATAAGTTGCCTGAGCAACGGTTCCTGTTAGCTGTATTTTACTCATCAATAGCAACACATGTTTGGTGCAAATAGCCTATTCTTGGTAGTTAAACAAAGCTTGGATGACTGTGCTTAATTAAGTAGCACTGCACCTTATGAACCGCATCGTGGCTTTCTAAGTAACTCCCTTTTCCTTTCTTTTCATTCCCACCTGTGCAAGTCTAAATCCCAACCAAGCGTTGGTGACCGGATACGTTTGCAGTGCCATATCTTCTCAGTCACAGTTTTCAAACCTTTAGGGTTTCGGTTGAGCATGCACGGGCATTTGTTTCATTAAATAAAAATACAAGTGATTATTTCACTACAGACTTCATTTCAGGTGATCATCTCTAATTTGGTGAAAGGCAGTGTTTATGAATTTGCCTTCTTTGGGCACAGGTAATTCAGTGGTAATAAATGCCAGAATAATCTCATCTTTTTGGAAATTAAGCATGATTATGCATCTCGTTCATCCAACAGATTTTAGTGGGTGCTTACTGTGTGCAAGGCATAGGTGCTACATGTTACAGAGACTATACAGTGTAGAATTTTGATGAAATACTTGAAAATATCTTAAGTGATATTTATCTGCATGTGGGATGATTAGCCTTCAACTATAAACTGCTCAGATCTGGTTTTCCTGACCCTTTAAACATATTATTATGTTCTAGCCCTTTGGAAACAATGCACCTTTTCTCTTCTCCAAGAGGGGGAAAATCAATTTAGACCTTTGGGCCCCTAATCTAAAATCTCAGTTGGTGGTCTTATGATGCTTGAAGCTTGAGACGTGGGAAGTATAAGCTCATTCTTCCCCCTCCCTCGGCGAGAGTCTCATTCCTATGGACACGCAGAAGCCTGGCTCTGCCCAGCCCAGGGGGTCACTGTGAAGGGAAACACATCCTGGGAAACTTGAGGATTGGCCTAATCCAGTGTACTAAAGCCAAGCCTGGTTTAGCTGGGAGAGACCCTGCCCAGTATTCTTTCTGCAAATGATTAAGGTGAGACCCAGGGAGAGAGAGATGATCTGGGTTAGCTAAGAGCTAAAATCTACACACAACTTTGTATTAAAGTCCTGACCAGACCCATCCCCTCACCCAGGCCTAAATAATTCTTATCATGCATTTGGGGTTTGGGCCCAAACAGGGTCTACCGTGGGTAGGTACGTATAGGTGCTTATTAGTGGCTACATATCGACTGCCCTATAGGATCTGTTGAAGAATTTGAGCCCATGAAGTATTCACCAAGGGAAAGGGGACAGGGGACCTTACTGCCATTGCGTGGATTCCAACTCACAGTGATTCTATAGGGAAGTGCAGAATTGCCTCTGTGGATTTCCACGCCTGATTCTTCAGGGGAGTAAGACACTCTTGGGGGCGGTAGTTTCAAACCTCTGACCTTGAGGTTAGCGGCTGATAGTATCAGCAACTGTGCCGGTACTAGGTTATGTAATACATTTCCGATAAGAGCAACTTTTGAAATGAAACACAACAGCACATTTAGGCTCCATCTACGAGTCTGCCCGTGAAAGGCCCTGTCCAGAGCACAGGCGACCCTGGTCCTGCTGCTCAGGACGAGACTGGAGGGAGCCTGAGCTCAGGCCAGCGACCAAGAGACACACTAGTGGGAGACTTCCACGCTGGCCTTTGTGCAAGGGCTGTCTCCTGAGACCCAGGCAGTCTGGTCGCTTCCTCTCCCTCTCCGCGTCCCTGGGGGTGGGGGTAGGGGTGTGGGTGGAGGCTGCTGAGGTTGTAGCCAAAGGCTGTGGGAAGCTGGAATGGTTCACAAGCACCCTGGCGAATCCACTGCCAGCAGAGCGCCACTCCACCCCGGGGCCTCCCCTCAAGACAACCCAATGTGCGTGCTGGTACTTGAGCGCTCCTCCCCACAGTTTCAGCCCAGATTTGGATCAGCTCTCCTGCTGCCGCCCAGTCCCCTCCCAAACTCCTGGAGTTAAGAAGAGGGGGCTTCACTGGGCCTTTTCCAGCGGCTCCCCCTCCTCCATGGGGCTACACCCTTTTTGGAAATGAGCGCTCTTTGCCTCCAGGCACTGCTGGCAGGGTGGGCGGGTGCTTGGGGGTCCCCTGCCCCCAACGCCCATACTCACACATACTCACAACTCCTAACTCAACCCCACACTGGAAGCCGCCCTGCTGTCTATGCGCACCAGGTTGGTGGGTGGGCGCCTGGGAAGGCACTAACCTGGCCTTGAACCCCACGACCCTTGAAAATAACCCACCACGGGGCCAATAATTCAACTGGACGACAAGGTCAAAGGCGAATCCAATAGTGCGGTTGGCGGCCCAGCTGGCAGGCGGCGCCTCAAGCAGGGTCAGGAGGGAATGACGTGGACAGAATGGAACGGCGTGGCCACCAAGGGCCTCGCGCAGGCAGGTTAGCACCGAGGCGGCGCCGGCGACAGGCGGCGCGGAGAGGAGGCCGGGCGGCTGCCCACAGCTCCTCGGTTCTGCCCGCGCCGCCTGCGCATTCTTGGCTGCAGGAGTCACAAGCCACCCGGCTGCCGGCGCTCACGTTACAGAGCCCCCGACCCCCCCCCTCACCCCGAGCGCGGATTCCGCCCGTAACCGCGGAGCTCTTGGGGTTTTCTCCCTCCTCCCACCACCCCTGCCGGCACCCAGCTCCCCAGACTACCAGCAGGTTAGATCCAGGCGAGGCGCCCGGCGCCAGGCAAGCAGTTCCTTCCCAGGCAGCGCACTCCTCACCCCGGACCCCTCAGCTCCCCACCCCGCTAGCAGCCGGCCACCAGGGTCACCCCGGAGCGCCCCGGACACCAGCGGCTCCCACCTCGGGTCACATTGCAGACGCACAGACACTTCTGCCGCCCTTAGCTCCCCCCTCCCCACCATCGCCCCACTTAGAATGAAGAAAATTGCCACCCAGCAGGGAACATGGGAATCTCTCCGAGGGGCCAAGGTTAACCAGAGCGCTGGAGCGCTGGGGTCCGTGCCAAAAGAGAACCCGCGGAGACCCGCCGCCCACCCCCGGCAAACCCCCTCCTGGCGCCACGCGGCCCGCGGAGTCGCTTACCCGAAGTGTCCCACAGGCTCAACTCGATTCTTTGTGCGTCGATTTCAAAACTGGCCGTGTAATTCTCAAACACTGTAGGGACGTAATTCTGAGCAAACAAAATCGACCAGGAGAGAAGGGGAGAAAGAGGGCAACGGGGTTAGCTGGAAATGCACAACCCCCGGCGGGCACCCTCTGAAAACCTCCTGGCCCCACAGCCCAGCGGGAAAACGCGCCCCAGGCTCCACGCCGGGACTCTTTCCCAAACCCGTATCTGAACCGCCGCCGCCGCTCCAGCCCGCTGGCGGGTCTGGCACCCAGGAAGGCACACGTTTCTGAAGCTCCCAGCCCCGAGTGCGGTGCGTTCCAAGCCCTACAGGCTCCCAGCCCACTTTCCCTTGCCCAGCAGTCTAACCTGGGGGAAACCACTCCGCATCGAGAAAAAAGACTTAAAGGGGGGGGGGACTTTGAAGTGGGGAGCGCAGGAAGAAGGCCACCCCAGAAGAGGACCCGCGCCCCTCCGAGCTCAGGCCGGCCACACTCACCTCAGGGAAGCAGTCCTTGGCGAACACATGCAGCAGCGCGGTTTTCCCACACTGACTGTCTCCCACCACCACTATCTTGCATTTCACGTTCTGATTAGGATCCATGATCGATTTACTGGATAATTTCTGGCTGGCTCTTCTCTCCTTCATTGATCTTGCCTTATTTTCTCTAGGAACAGTAATTTTTTTCTTGAAAGGAATATATATATATATAATTTTTCTCTATATAAAAAAAAAGCTGATATAAAAATAAATCGCAAGGCTGTAGGAACCCCCTGAAATGCAGCGCGGATCAGGAGGGGAGCGAGTGGAGCCGACTCTTTTCTCCCCTCCAACAAGTTTTACGCCCGACTCCACACCTAGCTTCCCAAGTCCAATTCCGCTCTGACTGCTTTGTTTCACGCTCTCTGCGCCGCTTTATACGCCCGGCCTTCCAATCCTCTTCTTTCTCAATGAGAGAAGGAAGCTGGCCCGCCTCCTCCCCTTTTATGGAGCCTGGGAGCCGGCGCCGCCGCTTTACAGGCGGAAAATGTAAGCAGAGCGCCCTCTAGGGTGAGCAAGCGGCATCTAGTGCCAACCCCAAACCAAACTCCTTGCAATCCAGTCTCTTCTGGCGGTAAGGATCCCAGGGCTGAGACAATTTTAAGGTTCCATAGGGGCTTTGCTGTTGGTTGCAAACGACACAAGTTCAGGAGGGAATGGAAGACAACGCCTGGGCAGCTTAGTTTTTCCTATAACTCCTTTAAAAATGTGTTACAAGGGATTGAGCTACAGAAGCCTCATGCACATCTGTGTGAGCAAAAACCTTTTCCACTCAAGTTATAAGAGCAAGTTAGAAGCTCTCTTAAACAAGTCTTGGGTGGAGAAGGCTGTGTTTTAAATTTATATTCGCTACAGAGACCATGAAAGAATACCGAAGCCAGGCTATTAGAGTAGAGGGAACTGGCTTGTCCGGATCTGATTAAAAAACAAAAAAACCCAACAAAATGGTTTTCTGAAAGCTGCCGTCTAACCAACCACTCAGGAAAAATGAACGGGGAAGGTGGGAGAGGAGGAGAAAGAAAATGAAAGAAGTGATTTATAATCCAGTGACAGAATCATTGGGAAGTAAAACATCGCACCAGGGACCCAAAGAGGAAGACTGGGCTAGACCCCCCTTTTCAGTGAGAAGAGAATAGGAAGGCAGCCCATCCAACTCCTCGGGAAACAAACCCCACTGCCATTGAGCTACTTGTCAGTCACAGCAACCTTAATAGGACCTTTTAGAAAGCAGGAGGGCAAGCCTTTGTCTCACATAGCAGGGCATGTTGATCAGGAGAGAGCATGCTTGGTGAAGTGGAGGGGCACTGAAAGAGAGGAAGATGGTTGACAAGAGGGATTGACGCAGTGGCTGCATCAACAATGAGCCTGAAGGAAAGAACAACCATGCGGATGGCTGTGTTTTCTTCTGTTGGGCACTGGGTCCCTTTAAGTCAGAACTGACTCAATGGCCCCTTCTGGGATCACAGTACCCTAGGCTGGACCCGCATGGCAGAACAGTCCTCAGTTCAATAAAAGATGGAGCTACTCCCGCTTCCTTCGCCAAAGGATCCCAGAGAGAACTGGAAGCGGCCGGGGTATGTATTCTGTCTCCTTGGAGAAGGCATTCCTTTCTGACTTTCAAATCCTATACATTATTGGTTAGGAGGTTTCTATTATTAAACTGTATGTAGTAAGATCATTGGTCACAACCAATTGACTGGTCCCCTTATGGAGACGTCGTCAGGCTTGTAAAGGAAAAGAGGTGAGGTGGGAATAAAACCCAGATGTTTCCGTCTGGGAGTGAATGAGGCAATGAAGGGTGGTTACAAACTCCACTGAAAATACTGAGGCGGCCAGCCCATAAAGCCTCAGGGGTTCTGGAGTCATCTCTTCCTTTCCTGAGTTGAGAGCACTAGAATCCCGAAAGGAGAGCCCTGGCTCGGACTCACAGTGTGGGGTTATGTTTACACAGCTGGGGGCTGACCCGCAGAAAAGGGACCAGCTGGCCCTGCTGGGGTTCCCAAAGCAGACTTTGCCAAAATTTGTTGTGCAGAACTTTAGTCTCCTCCTCACAAAAAGGGTTCCAATTAGTGATGGAAACGCCATGTGCTCTAGACCATCCAATGGAAGTCTACCACAGCGATGGCTATCTAGTTGATTCTGACTCATGACAGCCACTTGGCTGCCAAAGATAACTGTGCTCCAAGGGCCGATGGCTTGGAGACAGATGGCTAGGCCTTTTTGCCCAGCTCTTCGTGAGTGCACTACAAGGCTCAGCCTTGGGTTAGAAGTTAACACAGGGACAGTTCACATGCTGTATTCACAGTTTCTTTGTTTCCTTGCTTGCGTACGGGAGAAGCAATAGGCATTGGGGTGGGCGGCCGAAAACACAGCATGGTGGATTTGGGTCACGAACTTCACATTTTCTTGCTGTGTGACCTTGGCTGAGTTATGCAAGCTCTCATAGCCTTAATCTCCCCACCTGTGAAAAAAAAATAGTCCTAACCGTAATCGTGAGGAAATGCAGAGAGGTTTTGCAGAATAGTCTCTCGCACCACACCGAGGCCCGTCAAGAAGTTTTGATTTGCATGTAACTCGCTTGCACTTCTTAAATCAATGGCATGTACTTTGATACATGCTCATTAGGATATTCACTAATTGAAACCAAGGAGGGTAACTGAGGGGACAGATCTGCCCTGTCTTTACTCAGATTTTTATTTAAGAAGTTTCTCCTTCCCAGAAATATGGCCCCATATCTTATATTCTTGCATTGATACAACCAGTGTGTTACTCTAAGGAGCAGCGTTTGTGAATTATTACAAACTGATCATTGAATAGGATAACAATATGATTTATCAACTAAACTAGAGCCCCTTTGAAAGCAAAAGGGATCGGTACCAAGGATTATGTCAGGACAGTAGCCGTAGTAAATGGATCTGTCACAGACAAATAGAGACATAATCACTAACAAAGGAATCATTTGGAATCTCTGTGGATGAAAATTTTGAGAAATCGGGTGACCTAAATCTCTAGGAATCAGTTAGTTGTCCTGCAAAATGTAATGTCTCCATAACAAAGTAGAAATAAAACCCCCAAACTCAAAACATCTGTTTGAAGTCATCAAACCTAATGCCCATCTCGTGGTGGATAGCTAATATTTCTTTAAATGCATTTAACATTTTACTCAAACAGTATTGCTTAGGTCCTGTTCTATATCATGCACTGCTCTAGGAGCTGTAGATATAAACACGTCAAACCTGTTTGCGACTTTAATAGTCTATCTTTTCCGGACAGGGGGTAGAAATAAAGAAGTGAGCACTAATAAAAATAAATGCATTCACTCTAACAAGTAAATACCATGGATCGCCTGATGAAGAATAATAGAGTGGGGATTAGACAACGGTTGGACAGTGTTTCCCTAAGGAGATGTAGTCTTCAATGATAAGAATAAGTCCATCACGAGACTGGCCAGAGGAAGAAAGTTAGAAGCAAGTGACCACACGGTGGAAAGGTTGGGTGGAGGAAGAGCAGGGTGCGCTGGAGGAACGGAAGGAAGGCCACACAGATTGAGGCCCACTGAAGGACAGAGAGGGGAGAGAGACACCTAAGGAAACAGGTAGATCATAATATCTTTTTGTTGTTTGTGATTAGCTGTTTGCTTATTAGGGGCACTGCTACCCCCACCCCACTCACCCATAGAAACGTCATCCTTTCAGGCACAAAAGGGGCTGACTTCCAGGCTCAGAAAGAAAGTTAATTGAAAAAGTCACATCTGGGGGTAGCACACGATTGACAAACAACAATAGTTCTGTGTTCTCTCTGGGAGCGCTGACTACATGGCAGGGAAGTTTGGTTTCAGTCCAGGCTAAACCCATGCACTCTACGACCTTAGGCAAACACCGACTGAATTCGTTTCCCATTTTCATCCTTACATAAAGGTGATCATATCTGCTCCGTTAGGTTGCACAATGGGGCTGCGTAGAGATCCACATGCCAGTTCTTTTACTCAGACTTCTTTTTTTTTTTTAATGTTTAGAAATATTTAATCATTTTGAAACAAACCATGATCCATACAATAATGCACTAAAAAATGTGGAATACATGCTGTCCTTACCAGGAACTAATGCTGCGACTGAACATGTTTTTTTCTACGGCAAATAAAGTGTGGACATCAGAAAAATCACAATTAAGTGTTGAGACTTTGAAAGCCATTTTATGTGTGAAATATAATTTAACAAATTCTTGTGAAAAATTTAATGATGTTTTAAACAATGACAGCATTCTACTAAAAATTCATTTAAATGAGAAATATGCCAAAAATAAAATACTATACATAATTTTAATGGATCATATTTGTAAATTGTACTTATGCTGAAATTAAAAAATATTACAATACTATTTTTGCATCCTATGAACATTTTTGTTGCTCCATATAGACCAAATATTTAATCAAGAACACCACCACCCCACTCCCTGGTCAATGGTGTCCCGCTTTACAAATGTTAAAATCTGGTTACCTTACTCTAAGGTTAACTCTAGCTGGACTTCTGTGTTAGTACGGTGGGTTGACTAGAGGAACTAATCCAAAGACACTCATATGTGTGTAAGCAAGAACTTTATATCAAAGAGTAAATGTATATTAAGAAAACATCCCAATCAGGTAAAGTCCTTAAGTTTGATATTCACCCATATGTCTGATACCAGTCTATAAATTTCTCTTCAAACTCATGCAACATATGCAATGATGCAGAATGCAGGAATATCATAGGCCAGCGGGTGGGAAGTCTTGTGAATGCAGTGGTGGTGGAAGCATCTCAGCGCTGGTGTGGGTCTCCTTGTTGCTCAGCTCCAGGGCTCTGGCTCCATCAGCGTAGCTCCATGTGGCTTAGAATCATCCATCAGTAAGCAGAGAAGTTGGAGTATTTAGAAGACTGACTCCCTTATCCATTGGATGAGGATGTCTTTTCCTCAAGATATTTACATTCCAGTAAAGTTGTCAGTGTTCCAGAAGCAGCCGTTACTCGTCAGTGCAGGTGATGTCCTGAGCAGCTGACCAGAAGGGTGGTGTCCACAGTGCCAGTGCCATAGGAACACTTCTTATGTGTATGTCTTCTCACGTGAAAGCGGACCACATGTCTGACTGGAAGTGGCATCAGCAGTCTCAGTGCCATTGCGTGTCTTCACCTTCTCCTCAGTGCCAGCAAACAGCGGTGAGTGTCTTGTGTGAAAGACCATGGCTGTTCAGTTGTTAGCCAAGAGTTATGTGGCACATCATAAGAGTGACTTGAAGATAAAGAGCCTTCGCTCTTGGAAGCACATACACATCTAAATTCTGATTGTAGCTGGAAATGCTATCGTTCAAATATAATCGGGTCTCCTTTCTCATGCATTTCCAAGTGCTGTCTTAACTCCCCTTTAAAGAACAGAGTGGAACTCAGCCCACTAGGTGGTCCACGTGGAGGGAGAGTTACTCAGACTTCTTATAGGCACTCTGTAGACAGTCCTCACATGGAGACATAGTTAGGTTCTGAAGACTGGGGCATCGTGCATAAATAAGTGTTATGCAAAAACAGAGGATGATCACATCAGGTCCCCCAAAGGTAGGATGCTTACATCATAGCATACCTCTCAAATAAGATCAGGATATGTCAGCCAAACCACTGAGAATCATGGCCCAATCAAGTTGGCACATAACTTTAACCCTCCTGACAGTCTGCCTCTCCTCTCACACGCCACTGCTGATTCTGGCTAGCTATACCTCATTAATGTGCAAAATACGTTGTAGAATTTTTACTATTGCCATATATGTGAAATATCAGCTAATGTGGCTGTCAATAAGGGAGCAATAGGTGTACAGATACCTCCTCTTTCACGTTTGGTATGTGTATTTCTAGAGCTCACAGTTGAAGCATTTAAGGCAGCGGTTCTCAACCTGTGGGTCACGACCCCTTTGGAGGTCGAATGACTCTTTCACAAGGGTCGCCTGATTCATAACAGTAGCAAAATGACAGTTATGAAGTAGCAACAAAAATAATTTTATGGTTGGGGAGCACCACAACATGAGGAACTGTATTAAGGGGTCACAGCATTAGGAAGGTTGAGAACCACTGATTTCAGACATAATTCACATACTTTCTTCGTGGTGTCTGCCTCTCTTCAGACTCCATCAAGAACGGTTCAAAGACAAAGTGCATATGAGGGGAAAGCTCAGGTCTTTAACAGCATCATCAATAAGGCAAAGAGACACCATTTAGAAAAGAGAGAAAGAAAGCTTGCAGGATACTTTCATACACAGTATATCAAAACATAAGGAGATGAGTCATAAGTATTGTCTTAGATAATTTAAGAAGGTGGTGAATATAAAAGGAGGCCTGGTGGCACATGCGGATTAAGCATTGCTCTGCTAACCATAAGATCAGCAGTTCAAACCTACCAGCTGCTCCACAGAAGAAAGATGAGGCTGTCCATTTCCATAAAGATTTATAGGCTAAGAAACCTTAAGGAGAAATTCTACTCTATCATATAGGCTCACTACTCCTTAATAATAGGAGGGTTTAGATGACTATGAAATGTTCTCAAATATTTGAAGTTCAATATAAGAACAAGAGTATAAATATGTGACCTGTTTTTCCCCTGTAGAAGGGTACTTTCACAATTATCTCCTTTCTGAGGTGGTCATGAGGGTGATCATTTATCTGTTTTAATGAACATCATCATCAACAACAAAATCCACTGCAATCAAGTTGATTCTGACTCATAATGATCATCTACAGCTATAAATTATCACAGAGGAAGACAGCATCAACTTTAGTTTGTGGGTTTGAACCTCCAACCTTGTGGTTAGCAGCCCAGTGCCTAATCTATAGCAGCAACACAAGGGGCAATGTTTGGGAGAAAGAGAAATTGAGAAAAGAAGGCTCATGAAATTCATCAGACTATCTGCTTGGTATTTGGGAAGAGTGGTTCTCTTGAAGGGAAATATTTTCCTTTTTTCCCTCTTAAATATTTGACTATTTTCCTTGCCAAGGGCACTGCAATTAGCTGTCTAGGCTGTGTCATAAAGACACTTCAGTGAAGGCTGAATGATATGGTCTTGCTTTTCCTCATTGCTAATATTGTTTACTGTTGGTCTGTGCACTTAGCCCTCGCTCTTCAGCCAACAGGAAATGACACAGCCATGGGAATGCTGAATAAGAAGTCATTGTCCAATGATCACCTCTTTTCTGTTTACCGAAAATCTGAACAAAGAATGTTTGCATTTTTAGAGAAGCATACCGCATCATTTTGGTTCTGTGTATTATAGGGCATGCAAAACCCTTTCCAGCTGCCCCTTCCATACTCGAATGCCTTGGGTTCCTCATGACATTTCCTTGTTTTTCAGTATTTCCCTCAAAAGCTATCAACTGATTGACACAGATCTAATACAAGTTATCAGATCTGTTGCTTTCTTGATCTACTGAGCAGTGAAACCCACTTTGTACCAGTCTGTCAATTAAATAAAGAAAGACCTCTCTGAAGAAGAAATTTTAGAGAACAAGCTCTATAAAAAATTATTCTTTGGGGAAAGCACGCAGGACATTCCAAAGACATACCTTTTTCGTTCTTGGGTTGCCATTGTTAAGGGGCAGTGAGTCAGTACTAATGACATTCTATCACGATGTGCAACAGAACAAAACACTACCCGGTCCTCAGAACCATTGCTACGAGGAAGCCCCTTGCTACCCACTACTAACCAAACATCAGACAAGTTGTTAAACGACTCCAAGACAGTATATATAAACAACACAAAAGGCCATTATAAAGAAAGAAAAACATTTCAGAGCCAGCAGTGGATGTCCAAATCAACCTCTTAAAAATGGTCGGCGATTTCCTCCTCCTGTGCTGGTTTCCTGAGATGGGATCCCTAAACCCACTGCCTCAAGCTGATTCAGACTCAGCAGCCCCTTAGGGTTCCTGAGAATGTGAATCTTTTCTCTGGAGGTTTCACCTTTGTGGGTTTGAACCTCCAGTATGAGAGTCAGCAGTCAATACTTACCCGACAAGCCTAGAAATAAAACTGACAAAGAGCTGCAAACTAAAAGTAGAGTCAATCTTAATGACATGGAGTAAAGTTATTAAGACCTTTATTTGCTGATGTGGAAAGACTCAAAATGAGAAAAAACAACTGAAATTATCCAGTAATAATCAGAAGATGGAAGGTCCAGAGTATGAATCTAGTAAAACTGTTGCCATGAAATGTTAAATGGAATGCCTAAAGGTTGATAAGCTAGGTAGGCACATGTGAGCTGAAATAGATTGGCATTGGATATTTGGAATTAGACAATCATATGAAGTACTATGCCAGGAATAAGAGATTTGAAAAGAATGACATCAAAGATTTTAAGATCCATCATGAAGTACAGCAATATCAGTGCTAAGATAATGTCTATACATCTACAAGTTAATACAGATATTATTCCAATGTATGAACCAATTAATTCCAGAGACGGAGAATTTTTACCAACTTCTGTAGTCTGAAATTCACCAAACAGGAAGTCAAGTAGTAGGATAAGTGATACTACATTCTGAAGAGTGTAATCAACTACACAGGAAAAATGTATATAAATTGCTGAATGGAAAACTGACTGGTTCTATAAACCCTCATCCAATTCACAATAAAAAGTTGTTTTTAAAGATGCATTGATAATTGCTAGTGGTTAAAGTACAAAAGTTGGACACCAACAAGAAGTACTTTCAGCTGGAAAATATGACTGGTAATAAAAACAATGTTAGAAATTACATGCTAGAATTTTGCAAAGCCAATGACTTATTAATTGCAAATACCTCTCAAGAATATAAATGGTGACTATATACATGGAGCTCACCAGAATGAATACACAGGGATCTAATTGATTACATCTGTAGATGGAGATGATCATCATGCTAAATATAATCGGCCAGGAGCTGATTGAGGAACAGACTATCAATAAATCATATGTGAATTAAAGCTAAGCTGGAGAACATTAAAACAATTCCATTACAGCCAAAGTATGAACTTGAGTATATCCCACCTGAATTTAGACAATGCTTGAAGGGCAAATTTAATGCATCGAACACTAGTGACTTAAGACCAGACAAGTTGTGAGATGACACCAAGGATATACATGGAGAAAGCAAACAGTACTGAAAAGACAGGAAAGAAAGAAACCCCAAAATGGATAACAAAAGAGATTCTGAAACTCATTCTTTAATCTCAACTAGCAAAAGCACATAGAATAAAGGACGAAGCAAAAAAGATGAACAGAAAATTCCTAAAGGCAGCTAGAGAAGACAAAGTAAAGTATTGTAATGTAATGTTCAAAGGCATGGGGTCAGAAACCAAAAGGAAGAACATTTCATAAGCTTCAACTTGCGATTCTGAAGGGCTCTAAGGACAAAACAAGGAACTGCGGTGCCACAGTGCAGTACACATTGAAGTGCTAACCACAACATGCACGGAACAAACCCACTGGTCACTCCAAGGGGGAAAAGGAGGCTCTCTGCTCCTCTGAAGTCTCTAGAACCCAGAGGCATAATTCGACTCTGTCACATAGGGTTACTATGAGGCAGAATTGACTTGATTGCAATGAATATGGTCACGATACTGAACGGCAAAGGAACCATCAAGAGCAGATACGCATTCACCATACCAAAAACAATGGCTGGTTTTCAACCACTTAAGGAGGTAGCTAACCTATGAGAAAGAATCGATAGTACTATAGCAAGAAGTTCAAGAGGAACTGAAGGCATGGCGGAAAATAAGGCTCCAGGCACTGATGGAAACCAGTGAAGAGGTTAGCAAACGGAGGCTGTGCGGGAGATACAGTCTCATCTCTGCCAAGAAACTTGGAAGAGAAATCTGGCCGATCAGCTGGTTGAGATGATCCAATGAAATGCATAACGTATCAACCAGCACCACGAACAGCACATGCCTGCTAGAGGAGCAACCACATCGGCCTTTGAGGATGTGCATCCAGAATGCTCCTTAGAAGCGAGAATGCCAAGGCCCCTCACATGCTTTAGACACATTCTCAGGAGAGATCAGTCCTGAGAGAACAGCACCATGCTTAGTAAAGTCGAGGTTCACTGAAAAAGATGAAGACCCCGAATGAGATGAATTGACCAGGTGATTGCAAGAATGTGCTCAAATGTTACAATTGTGAGCCTGGTGAACGGCAGGACAGTGTTTCCCTGGGTCGCACAGGAGTCCTTCTGAGTTTGAGTCTACTGAAGACAACAGTTCACAATGAAACAGAAGATTCTTAGAACTGGACCCAAAACAAAATCATGATAATTGAAGAAAACATTGCATTTGTCGAGGATTTCATTGTCCTTGTGTATGTAACCAATGTCCCGGCAGCAGGAGTCAAGAAGTCCAATGACATATACCATCTGACAGATGCATGGTAAAGAGTGCTTTATAGTGCTGTAGAGCAAGTACAAGTTTGAGGACTGAGGTGCCCCTGACCGAAGCCATAATATTTTCAATTGCCTCGTATGCTTGTGAAAGTGGAACAGGGACTCGGGAAACCTGGGGACGAATGCTTGGAAGATGGCATTGATGAGGGATTTTCAAAGTAGCACTGACTGCCAGAAGAACAAAACACAATCTGTTTTGGAAGAAGTACTACAAGAATGCTCCTTAGACTCACAGATGTCGAGACTGCATCTCATGTACTTTTGACAAATTGTTGGGAGAAGAGTAGTCTCTGGAGAGGAACAAGGGCTTCCTTTGTTTGCTAGAGAGTCAGTGAAAAAGAGGACGACCTCACAGAGACAAACGTTCGTTATGTTAAAAGTACTCAAAGGGGTTCCCACGGTGGAATTCCTGGTTGCTCACCCAAAGGTGGGTTCTTCCAGACCCAACTGCTCACTTGGAGAATAATGTCACAGTCTCCTTTCTTAAAGATTGAAACTTTGGAAAGCTGTTCTGCCAAGTTGGTATTAGTCAGAATTGACTATCAATGGGTTTTAGAAAGAGCAGTCAAAGAAAAGCAAAGATCTTTGCTTTAAATCAAACATATTTCAGATCATATTACAGAGACTGCCAGGGCCTCTGCCAGTTTGCTGAGATATGCTGAATTGCGTAATTTCTGATGGTGTAAATAATCAAGTACTGTTCAGCTCAGGCCAATTTAAAAGTTGGAATCAGAGACATCCTATCAAGGTTCTAGAAGAATCCTAAGTCCCGTGATGGAAGTTCTTAAGCTAATGTATCCAAGAAAGCAATAATGTCAAAAATTACTGAGACTCAGAATTTAAGGCAAAAGGGCATTAGAGAACACAACAATGAAAACAGGCAATCGTCACTAGAGTATTTTCCCAGAGCCCATAGTGAAGAAACAGAAGGTGCTTGGGTAAGGTAACTTGAAATACTCAGCGTCACCAAGTCATTTCCAATTCCTAACAACCCCCAAGGAAAACCCACTGCCATCAAGTCAATCTCAATTCAGAAGGACCCTGCCCTGAACTTCTGAGCCTGGACATCTTTACAGACACAGACAGCTTCCCCTTTCTCCTGCAGAACTGCTGACATGGAGGAGAACAGCCCAGCGCTTGTCCCACAGTGCCACCACGCGACCTGAGGACATGCCAAGGGGAGTCATTAGCTTAGGCAAATAGAATGGCAAACAGTGTTTGAAGGCATTGACCAAAAAATTAAAGATATTTCTTCTTCCTTTTTTTTTCTTTGAAGATATCTCTTTTTGGACCATTAGCTCCCAAATATTTGGGGGGCAGCAGGCTATTACTTTGGTAAACCAAACCAACTAATCAACACACTAACCACACAAGAAAGAATGAGCCACAGATAGTTTTAGGTGATCGTTCCCAGAATTAGAGTGACATTGTGCCAATACTTTTGATGATAAACCTGAAAGAAATGTCTGCTTCTGGAACTCTATAAATGTATTTAAAAATCCACTGTTTAATGGGCTTAGGTTCGAAATGGAGTCGCGCATCGCCTATGTACAAGATGAGCATGGATCACTCCTGGGTTGCCGTGAGTCAGAACTGACTGGAGAGCAGTTGGTTTGGAGTTGAAGGAATCCCAGTGCAGAATGTGAGGTCCATTTGTTATAGAACAAATTTTATTTGGGGAGGGGAAGGAGGTGTTCTCTTTTGACACAATCGATTTGACTTTATCAAATCTAATCCAGTGCTTCAGATCGTATTTCAGCTGCCAAAGGCAGCAACTAGCTGTGTTTACCAAGGGTTGTCATAGTCTGTTTGTTAAAGACGGTAGAAAATATAATAATATACATTTATTTTTACTTTTTGTTACAGAAATGGAGAGAAAAATGTTTCATTTAATTATTTACAAAAATTTTATTTATGCCTTGTCCTAGAAAATCCCTCTTGTAACATTTCTGCATAACCAGCCTGCTTTAAACCCCAAATCTTGTTTCTCCCTTTGAAGGATACTGGCTTCAGGAAGAGGACATCCTGGAAAATATGCCTACACCCTCAGAGGCAGTGGTTCTCAACTTGTGGGTCGGGACCCCTTTGGAAGGTCAAAGAGCCTTTTACAAGGGTCCCCTAAGACCATTGCAAAACACATATTTCTGATGATCTTAGAAACTGAGCCACTGCTTCTCTATCCGTCTCCAGGCAGGTCCAACCACATGCAGATAGGTCCACCTGCCAGTACCCAGCGGGAAGACTGTTACCCATGCTGCACCATGCTTCAAGACAAAATTTCATTTATTTGTAATTTAAAATAAACATTTCACAATATATAATTACATATTGTTTTTGTGATTAATCACTATGCTTTAATTATGCTCAATTTATAGCAATGAAAATACATCCTGCATATCAGATATTTACATTACAATTCAAAAGAGTAGAAAAATTACAGTTTTGAAGTAGCAATGAAAATAATGTTCTGCTTGGGGGTCACCACAACATGAGAAACTGTATCAAGGGGTTGCAGCCTTAGGAAGGTTGAGAACCACTGCTCTAAGGTAAATGAGGCCCTAATAAGGTATTGCAATGTTTTCACAATGTAAAAGAATAAGAAAACCACAATGCATATAGACATATATGTTTGAAGAACATTGCTCCTTTATCCCTGACCGGCAAGAATCTTACTTTCTAGAAACATCTTTGAGAGCCCCATGTGTACTTCAACATGACCTTGGGAACCCGCTTGGACGGGCACTGCTGTTTATCTGCTAGCTGAGATATTGCTCACTGGGTGCTATTGAATGTTACTTTGAGCTGACTGGTAGTGCCTTAAAACAGGCCGTACAAGTGAGGGTCAAATGACCTACTACGATTTGATTCTGGGCCTTGTCTCAGACTTCTCTTCAGGTCGCATCACTGACACCAAACCAGGGCAGTCTGGCCATAGCTAACTGAATGTAGAAGCATTATAATGCAATGTCCAGTGACTAGCAAAATACTGTCATGTGCAGGAAAAGAAAACAAACAACAAGACAACAGTAAAACCCAAAGTGTCCTTTAAGACAAACCTGTGCTTTGAAAGCAAAGAGATCTTCACACAGCAAAAAATAGAATTCATCTTAATTTTAACTCTGAACAGCAAAAGAAAAATTCCAAAGCTACCATCAGCACATTGAATATCGCTATTGATCTTAATAAATATTTGCTGAGGATTTATGCCAGCACACTTTGTTCTGGCTCATAGCCTCTATGCTGCCTCTGGAAATGCCCCATGGTACTTCCCTAGTGTCATAGCAAAACTGGGGAATCAATCCAGTGACTGCTCTCAGGAGTGCTCATGTCATCAAGCACCCCCTACCCCCACTCCCACTCCCCCCCACACACAAACACACCAAGTCTAGGTTAATATTAGATGAGGTCATGAGAGGCTTTTAACGCCTTGGCATCATGGCTTTTAAGGTGGTTCACATAGATTGAAGCAGACATTTGAAAGCAAACTTTATAATGCTGTAAACATCTTTCACACTGAGGAAAGAGCCAATCAGGGAAAATAATAAATAATAAAATATATTTTTATTTTTAAAAATGAGCTGAAACAAGAGGCATATCTGCATCCTAAAGAGGAGTTTATTCATTATAAAATACAGTGGAAGTCATTCAACTTTGATTCATTCTCTAGTCAAGCTAACTAGTCATCACCCAATTAATACTTTTCGGACACATTCCAAATATAGTCCTTTCCAAAAAGAATTTGTTATTTATAAATTCATGGTTTTATTTTTATTCCAAGTTCTCAGTCTGCAGTGTTTCAACAACTTTTTAAAGTGCTACCTGGTCTGTACTTCTCTATTCACTGGAGTAGAAAGCCCAGGCTCTTACAGAGCTACTAGTGGTTTCTAGGTGCCAAGCCCTCAGTCACAGATCAACACGGAACCACTTTGCCACCAGAGCTCCGAATCTGGTCATAGTTTGACACAGTTGAAGGAGGTTTCATTCAGGGCATGGTCTACTGTTAGTACAAATCAACAGTAGGCAGACACCAGCTCACTTCCATGCCAGGTCTGGATCCTGCATCTGGCTCATCCACTCCCTGTTCCATCGGTTGCTGATCCCAGGAGGCAACAGCCAACTTCTTATCTTGGAACCATTCCATTTGGCATCCACCAACTTGCGATCTTTCTGCTGCATCTTTCTGCTGCATCTTTCTGCTTCCTGTTCAACAGCCCCTGTAGCTGCAGGACTCAGGAGAAGCTTCTTAACTTACATCTGACTCATAAACTTGAATGGAACTGGATTTACCCACGTCTACAACTGTGTGAACCGTTTTTGATGGAACCCTCTTTCTATACGCACACATACAAGTGTTACTGGTTTTGCTTCTTCAGAGTCATAAGCTAGTGGCAGCCTCTGAACTATGAGAATTCTTGAATTTTTCCAACTGACTAATTCTTCCAGTCTTGAAACACTCTCAAGTGGATAAATAGATTAGGACCTGCAATTCTAACTGTGAAAAAAAGTTTTCTGTAATATTATAAAATGTTTGAAGCATAGAGCTAGGACATAAACATAAGGACAATGATACAGGAAGTCTTTTGGTGAGCAAATTATTGGGCGAATCCTAGGTCATTGACAAAGAAGAAGAGTCTCAATGAAGTGGATTAATCTAGTGTCACGACAAAGGGGCTCACACATGACCGTTGGGAAGACGGCGCAGGAATGGGCAGTGTCTCGTTCTGCTGTACCTCGGCTCACTATAGGTCAGAACTGACTCTATGCCACTTAACAACAACCAAATCCTTGTTAGCCACTGTTCTCACACACGACTCCCAAGAAGAACATGACTATGAGGAAAATCTGTTCACCTTACAACACTGGGTGGAAGATTGCAAATCCAAATCCAATTTGAGATCTACGCAGGGGGAAAGTCAGCTCTATTCTTTTCTGAAAAGGATCTCTAGGTTTTCAAAGGGGGTGGATGTTGGGTGCCATTGACTGCTTGTCAAGTTCCAAACAAGAGGCGAGTGCCCTGGCATGAGCCCGCTGAGTTTCCTCCTGTTCCTTTCCAAGAGGAACAACCTGTCTCTCTTTTCCACCAGGAACCACTATTATTCTGATTTTATCCTTAGTTTGCCTGAGGTAGTTAGTTCATTGTGCCAACCTGGCCAGTTAAACACATGTGGGGTTAATTGATGGACGGAGGGATAAATGGCTCCGTGAATGTCGCCTTTCTAGTTCTTGGGTCTCTTGCTTTGTGATGGTCGCACCAGGGTGCAGCTGCCTTAGCCAGTTCCCTGCTTCAACTGGCAAGGCTCACTTCCTACAAGACATCTCCGAGGAGAAGCCGCGTGGCCCTACCCAGATGTAGCCCTGGGTGCTGCAGCACCCATGTGGAGACCCCTGGCAGCGCTGAGATGCTTACACGTTCACTGACTCAGCTTTCCTCCTGCAGTCAGTGTCATCGTGTGTGTTTTGTGAGATGGAGGACTTTGTGGATTGGTGTCGGAATTATGGGATAATGTTGGACTTGTGGGTTTGGACAGCACTGGGTTGGAATGTTTTCCTGATGTACATTTACCCTTTACATAAAACTCTCTTATACATATGAATTTCTGTGGATTTGTTTCTCAAAAGTACCCAGACTAACACATTGCCTATTAGGTAAATAGTCACCCAGTGTAAAAATAATGTTTGGAAAGCAGCATTTTGCTAATGATATCTTGAAAGATAAGAGATCTTTAAATTGAAAAAAAGGAAGACGATGATATGTCTATGTTTGTATGGAATATGAATGAGTGCTTTTACCTTCGATTCACTTAGGTGATGGCTCACGCTCTGCTGTCTGATTTCAAGAGATCTGTGGAGAAGCTGAAGTAAGAAGCTGCAAAAGAGCTGCCTTGCGATAGAACTATTCCACTGTTCGGAGGATTGTGGCCTCAGTCAAGCACGGTATTCACTCTTCCCTCCTCTGTTTAAATATACACCACAGGAAGCCTTGAAGTGAGTGTGGGGGAGACTCCAGGCTCCAGTTAGCCTGAAGATGTGTGTACTGTGGTGATCCACTCCTCTTTGCTTTGAAAATGGTGACTAATCATAGGTTTGAGAGACATCTAGATATCGTGACTTCATATGGTGTTGGGAATAAAGATATTTTGATGCTAGCCTCAGATGACTGCTAATGAGCTGTGTCATCTTGGGCCAATATTTAACCTCTTGGGTGCCAGGTTCTTCTGTAAAATTAGAGGACTGACCTAGACGAGCTTTGAGATCAACGTCAGTTCCAAAAAGCCGTGCCAAGGATTCAGATTGTTTTTTCAACCCCTTAGGTTGTCTTTTAGATCAACCATGTCCTCCATTGCCTACCTCCCACCACACCTCAGCAGCAGGGATTTCCACATGTTGCCCACTTTCCCAGCCTCGCCTCCTCCACAGCCATTTCCATATTGGGGCCCAAGCATGCAAACTATGTGAGATGTTGAAATCACTGGTTAACAAGGCATTTGGTTTCTGTGCCATTCAAGTCTCATAATCCAGAAGCACTGAGAAAATTCAGGAGCGCAAACTACCAAATGGTCACGCCGGTGCATTTATGGGCACGCACACACCCACGGCTCAGAAATAGTATCATGTCATCTCTGCCAGATTTGGGGGCTGGAAGCTATTTTTACCCTCGATTTTATTGAGGTTTAATAACTTCTTAAGTACATGGTTGAATGAATCTTGGCAAACACATTTGCTTACTTATCAATTTTCAAAGCAAGAAAATAAACGACTGGCATCACCATACAAAGCATCTCGTGTTCCTTTCTCTCAGTCTCCTCTTTCCCCCCAAGAGCAACGGCTAGTCAGATTTTATTCCCATTTTGCCTACAGCTGAAATTCATAATTTCTATTTCTCAAAATTATATATTTAATGTTTATGAGAGGTGTTAGTCTGCAATTTTCATTTCAGTTAGTGTCCATTTTAGATGCTGGTATTGATGTTATCCTGGCCTTATGAAACTTATGTTTTCAAAATTTTGTGTAAGTTTTTTTTTTTTTTCCTGAAGTGTTTAATAGAATTCGTTCACAAAAGCCCTGGGCTAGGTGGGATCATTTTATTTTTGTGGAAAGGATTATAGTTATAAAAAAAGCTTTTGGTGATAATTTCAATTTCCTTAATACATAAAACTGTTACGCAAGTTGTAATATTACTCATAATTTTTCTTGAATCAGTTTTGATAGTATTCAGGGGATTTGGACATTTCATGTGTTGTCCAATTCTTTAGAAAGAATTGCTCTTAATATTTTCTTATCATTCTATATCCAGAGTCTGTGAAGATTGATGTTTTCTTTGTCATTTTTGACTTTGCATTTTATGTTTTCTCTTGAACAGTGTTGCTAGAGTTTTATAAATTTCGCTAACTTTTTGAAAGAATCAACTTTTAATATATTAATTTTCTTGTTTGATGCTTATTTTTTATTTCTGCTCTTGTCTTTATCATTTATTTGTAGTGTACTTTTCTTTTTTTAGGTCTTTAAATTAAAAGCATATATAATTGATTTTAGACTTCTCTGTTGATAATTATAAGCAATGAAAGCCATGAATTTCCCATTTAGCACTCTTTTAGCTCAATCATATAAATTTCAATATGTTGTATTTTTATCATGGTTCTGTTAAAAATATTTTCTAAATTCTCTTGTCATTTCTTCTTTCACCAACGGACCATTTTGAAGAATGTAGCTTGAGTTCCAAATATTTTTCAGTTTTCTTCTCTTTTTTTTTTTTTACTGCTGAGTTCAAATTTAATTCTGCTGTAGTCAGATAGAGCTCTCTTTCTGAATTCATTCTTTGGCAATATATTGAAATCTTCATATGGTCTTTTTCCATGAATATTCCTATGTTCTTGAAAGGAATGTGTATTTTGTATTTGTATACAATTGGAAGTAGTGCTTTATAAAAGTCAGCTATGTCAGTGGTTGTTAATACTGTTTAAATCTTATATACTGTGATTGTTTTTCTCTTTTAAATATACTTTCTGTACCAATTTTTGAGATAAATAAGTTGCTAAAGTTTCCAGTTCTAGTTGTGAATTTGTTTACATTTCTATTTAGTTTTTGTCCATTTTTATTTTACATACTTTGAAACTTTGTTAATTAGTGTGTCACATTCAAAGCTGCCAAGTTGAACTTGTTTATCTTTATAAAATGTCCTGATAGCTCCTTGTTTGAAGCAAACTCTGTGTCTAAGAATTTTCACACCAACTTTCTTATGATAATCCTTTGGTTGAGGCATTTGTTTATTTCTATCATTTTATTTCCAAACTCCTGTGTCTCTTTATTTAAAATGTGCTTTTGGGGATGTTGCTCTTGGCAATAGGCTATAGTTGAGTCCTGTATTATTATTAATTTTGATGATCTTTGCTTTCAATTGGAGCTTTCAACTTATTTTTTAATGTTATAACTGATATTTTAATTTGGACACATATTTAAAACTTTCTCTTTTTAATATGTCATGTAAAAAATTATCTTGATGTCAACCTTTCATTTGGAGTTACTTGTCTACATTTTAAAGAAAGTAAATCAGTAAGTAGAACATATATATAAAGCTAAAAAAAAAAAACATCTCACTATTGAGTCAATTCTGACTTGCAACAACCCTGGAGGACAAGGTAGATGGCATAGAACTAAAGAAAGAAGGCAATGGGATGTACATCGAGTAGGAACATGAAACAGAAAGAACTTGTCGGTGGATCGGCGTCAAAGTGGGGTACTACAACAGGTGATGATTCTCTGCCAAGCCTTGATACTGCTAAATATTTTCTAAAACATAATTTGTGGAATGGTAATTAAAGAAGTAAAGGACATATCACCACATGGAAAGGAGAACAAGTACATAGTCATTAAGCTCATATTATAAATTAATATGCTGGAGGAATATCCATTAGCAAACACAATGAACATTGAACTCAATATGCCTTTATCTGATTCACTTGGAAACAAAGATACAGTCTGATTTCTCAGTCCTTGCTCAGCAGAGAGAAAACATAAACCAGGTGAGAGAATCCCACTCTAGCACCATTCCTGATGTTAGACACGCAGCAGGTGCTAGTTCCTTTGACAGCTCCCTTGTGGGCCATGTACATGTTCCACATGATCTCAATTGGGTGCTCATGTTGGAGAGAAAAAGGCTCAGGAGTGATTAAAGAAAATACCCTGTCCTAAGTTCTAAGAAAGAGTCTTATTCATAAAATGGTATCTAGACATTTTTAGTCTTCTAACCATGGGCTTCATTGCTATGTAGAACTAAACAAGAGGAAATGTTCCAGAAAAGAGGATGGCTCCATAAAAAAAAACAACCATTGCTATAAAAATCATAAAACCGTTGTTAAACAAAACATACAAAAATGTGAAGCCATGGTTTCTCCACATATCCCCCATCTAGGTTGGTACATCTCAGCAGGGTGTGTTTCCATCTCTCTAATCCTCCCAGGAAGAATTCTGCCCTCTTCAGTTAGTACCCCATCAAAAGAAGTGTTTGCATCCTCCAGGAACTTACATTGTTTCTTTTTAATGTTCTTAGAGTTTGATAAGAAAAATATGTGAAGCTACAATATCTGGGATGTAGGGTAGGTGAGGTAAGGTTTTCTAATGAAATTCTCACAGAACAGCCCTTGCTACCTTGTGGAATAAGTAGGTACATGGTCATGATTACAAAGAACCACCTCAACCCAACTTCCCTGGCCCCTTTCTCACCAATGCAGTCTTCTGTTTTCTGGAAACATCTCCATAACAAGTCCCTGTAATGGTTTTGCATTCTTTAAGAAAATCTAGCAAGTTTATCCTTTTGGAATTCCAACAATGATCATAACCCCTCTCCCTTGATTTGAACTGATCCAACAGATCCTATTGGGAGCCACTGTTTGGACTAACCCTTGCTTTCTGGATCATATTGGTAAGTCTGACACTTGTCTCTGGTTATGATTCATTCTACACAATTGTCTTCGCTAACCTCATTTTTGGGGGCAGTATTCACTTTTCTGAAGGCCCCCTAATGAAACTAAGCCATGCTATAATACTGAGAGAACTTGTCTGCAGCCATCCACTGATCACAGAAAACCAAAACCCAACCTACTGCTATCAAGTCATTTCAGAGTGACCTAACCTCACTCACTGATATCAAGTCAGTGCTGACTCACAGTGACCCTGTAGGACAGGGTAGAACTTCTCCTTGTAGGTTCCTGAGACTAACACTTTACAGGAGTAGAAAGCCCTGTCTTTCTCCCTCGGAGCTACTGTTGGTTTTGAATTGCTGACCTTGTGGTTAGCAACCTAACGTGTAATCCACTGTGCCATCAGAGTTCCTCTGAATACAGAGATGTTTATATATTTGTTGTTTGGCATAAACAGGGCATGAGCTCTGGGGGCACTGTGGGATAAACATTGAGCTGCTAACTGAAAGGTCAGAGGTTCAAACCCATTAGTCATGCTTAGGGAGAAAGATGAGACTGTCTCCTCCCGTAGTCTTAGAAACCTTATACAGGGTCACTGCGAATCAGAATCAACTCAATGGCTCTAGGTTTGGGGTTCTGCATAAATGAACTGAAACCCTTGTGACAATATTTTTTAATTTATTATCTTATAACAGGAGACATTTTATAAACATGGAAATAAACCATTGAAAGTAGCAAACATCATTATTTATTAGTATGGTAAATTATAAAATGTTCTATAGAAGTTTTATTTTTTCATGTAATTAACAAAGTTTCATCTAAGATGACAACATTAATCAAAGAATGAACAAAGTATTTGTTCAAGATCCCTAAAATTTCACACTATGTATTTTTATTTCTTATCCACCATAATTGATTTCACAGCAAACAACAACAATTAGATAAAATTTTAATCATCTTTTTAGAATCTCACTCTACAAAAGAAAAACAATGAACTAGGAGACAGAATAAAATCATTGAACATGTTATTAGGTTAATTAACTGGGATTCCATCCAAGGCACACACATTGTTCTCTATGCACTTGAGTAACAAGGAAAGGAGAGTCCGGGCTGGGGGGAGGATATAGAATGTGTAGTTCATTGCTTCCATGAACAATTGCTTCCTATACTATGAGACCAGAAGAACTAAATGGTATTGAGCTACTATAATTGAATGTCAAAAAGTTCATCAGTTAGTCATGATCAAAAGGGGGGGAATGTAGAACAGAATTTTACATAATAATAAACTCCAAACTTTCTGGAGTCATGAAGGGTGAATGATCCCTGAAACTACTGCCTTGAGCTTATTTTTAAACAAAAAATGTCTCCTGAAATCTTAAAACCAAATAATTATCTAGCTTACTATGAAAAAAAGCCTGCCATAGGCACTATGCCTTTTAAAGAATTATCTAAATGGGAATCAAATTGACAAGCAGCTCAAAAGATTAGAGGGCAGTGAATTTACTCTAACAAGGAAGGAATAACTCAGAAAAGGAGTTTGAGAACGATTGCACAACTCAGAGTAAATCATCAGCATAACTAAATTGTGTATGTAGAAATTGTTGAGTTAATACATGATTTGTTCTGTATATTCTCAACAACAACACTAAAATAAATAAACTTTAGGGAAAAGGGAGAAATAAAACTGGAAACCAGTGGAATATTCTTGTTTTGATTATTTTCCTGTTTCATCTTCAGGGTTGTTTGGGACTCTGCTGCACTTCACTGTGGTATTTTTGTCTTTAGTACAAACTCCAGAATTGTAGTGTGAAGGAGCTCCCGACGCATTTGTGTTGGATGGCTAAGATGGGATTATAAGGTTCATTGTAGAGTTGCTGGTCAGTAGCAAATGCCACCCAACTTTTAAAATTGTTGCACATAACCAATGTAAAAATTGATAATATACTTATTGAAGAAATAAAATTCTCATTACTCTAAGCTACATGAAAAATTATAAGTAAAATTACTTTGTTGTAGTGATTTTTGGGCCTTTAGCAGAATTTTAAAATGGAAGGCAAGTTCAAGTAACATAAAAACCTGAATCTCATAATTTTTAAAAATATAAACCAGGAACAACTTTGATGATCTTAGAAATCCAGCTATTGCTTTTTGCTGTTACGCATCTTTTCCTGAAGTGATTCTGTCCTACACATAAAATAATACAGAATCTTTGCTGAAATCAAATTGAAATTCTTTTTTAGATAAATCATTTTGTCAAGAAAAATAACTATTTCATTTAGTTTATTTCAAGTTTGAGTCTTTTCCATTATGGAAGAGTGATTCCAAATGATTCTGACAAAGGTCACACACCAAATGATTACATTTCTCTCAGAAATGCACCTCTGTAAGAGGTAGCAAATGAGAAACCAGCCAAGGAAAATAAATAACTTTGTTTACTTCCTGGAACTTATGTGGTTACCATTTGACTTGTCCAATCAAAACTAATATATACAGGAAGGAAAACAACGACAGTATAATTTCCTGTTATTTAGAAGAGTTTTGAGAATATCTAATGTTTTAGGTTCCTTTCGATCGAGTAGATGTATACCCCTTATAACTTATTTTGCTACTGTGCCATGGAGTCTGTGTTATACACTTTTTTTTGGGGGGGGGTGTGCTCTGTCAATCTCTCCATGTACTGAACTTGAGTTGTGTGCAGTAGAGTGGAGAGCAGGCAGATCACGTTTCAAATTTTGGCTCTCTGTGGTCTTGTTGCGAAGGAGCACACTGAGCAAGTGAATTACTCTTCAGTTTCTTTGAGATTGTAGGTGTTGGATTTTTAAATTCACTCAATTGTATTATTTTTGTTTCTCGTGCTAGGTAGATACATTTCATTCTGACTTCTCTATCTTTTGGCTTCACCTTTTGCTTCTAGCATTGTTCTGAGTCAGGATCAGGTCAGTGGCAGAGGTTGTGCTTGCTTGGTTTGCTGTCCTCAATCATGACAGAGGTGGAACAACGTTCTCTCCTGTGGGGTCAGACTGATGACCTTGTAGTTAACAGCCCAACACATTATGCCCCCAGAGCACCTTGTCTCATAGAGGGATCTATTATTTTGAAGCAATACTTTTTGACTTGTATGTTCAATTTTCATCAGATTTGCTAGATATCTATTACCAACTAAATGCATTCCATCTATCAGAAATAAACCTTCATTAGATGACCAATTGTTAAAGTTGGATGATCACAATAGCTTTAGATGACTTTCCAAAGGACACATGAAGGGCACAAAACATTAACATCATGTCAATAGGCTATAAAGCAAAGGAACCCAGTACACCCATTGTACTGAGATCTGTAGAATGCTACAGTCTACGTGGTAGTTACATAATCTGTTGTCAATTTAAGACTTAAGAGTGAAGAGGTGGAGTTTAGCCCGTCAATCAGGTCACAGCTTGATGACCACATTTGGAGCACTAAGGAGATTAATAGCTCACTGGAGGTGAGACACACACTCACTCTCTTTGAGACATTACCGACTATGAGCCTGATGGAGAGAGACACTGATGCAGCCGGAGTCCTGGACCGGGAGGAGCCATGTGGCGACCCAAGCCAACGCTGAGATGCTTCCACTCCCTCTGGATCCACAAGACTTCCTACCCACTTGCCTCTGATCTTCCTGCATTTGGAGTCATTGCATGTGTTTTGTGAGTCTGAAGAGGAATTTTTAGATTGGTATCGGACATATGGGCTAATATCAATTTATGGAAGTGATCTGGACTGGGCTGGAATGTTTTCTCAATATTCAATTGCTCTGGTATAGTAAACTCTTTCTTATACACATGAGTGTCTGTGAATTTGTTTCTCTAGTCTAGTTCAGACTAATACGGTCTAATTAGCAACCAAGGCACTTGTAAAACCATCCCTTCCAATTCGCACCTCATTTTATTTTCCTAATTACTTCCTTCACTACCTGTCTTGCTTCCACTCAAGTATACAAGTTGTAGCCTGGGTCTGTAGCTGAGATGATTCCTGAGGCTGTGAAATGGTGGTGAAACTTCAACATTGATTCAATTGATGTGAACATTAAGGTAAGTGGAGGAAGTTAGGAATTTATTAAATCATAAGATAACCTTATTCAGAAGACTAAATAATGCATTAAATGCAGCCATGAAGAGAAATGCATGAACTTTGCACTGAAGGAATTAATTTGGTACTTTTTAATTATTGGCATAATTCACAATAATCAGATGGAGTAGAAGTATTGTCATGGTTAGTTGATGGAATACATGCATTTTTTTCAAAATTATTTAATCAACAAAAAAGCTCATGTAAACCCCAAACCCTTCACTGCTATGCAGTCAAATCCAACATGTTGTGACCCTTTGGCAGGGTACTCAGACTTTTTAAACAGGGGGCCAGTTCACCGTCCCTCAGACCCGTTGGAGAGCTGGACTGTAGTTTAAAAAAAAAACTAGAACAAATTCCTATGCACACTGCACATATCTTATTTTGAAGGAAAAAAACAAAACGGAGCAAAAACACCCAGTGGGCCGGATAAATGTCCTTGGCGGGCCTCATGTGGCCCGCAGGCTATAGTTTGAGGATGCCTGCATACAACTGTCCTAAGAGTTGTGATTTATTCAGTACTTACTGGAAATATGGAATCAAATAGAAAATAGCACTACTGTTCCGCTTTCTAAACTGGAGACACACTTTCCGGGGGTCATTTAAAGTATTTCAAACTACTACAAAACATATTCATGGTCTCATATATTAAGGTTTCCTAACTAGGACAAAATAATTCAACTATGAAAATTTGAATCATAAATTTTTAATGTAGTGAAAATTGTGAAGTTGCATTGTACTGACAACTACCAGTCACCACTCAGTGTATGTCAGCTGTAGGCATGAAGAGAAACGAAAAGCAATGGGGAAAAAAACAAATAAACCTCATTGCTACAGAGTCGAGCCTAACTCATGGCAACCCTGTGGGGCAGAGTAGAACTGCCCCTGTGAGTTTCCAAGACTAACTCTTGACCTCTTTACTGGAATAGAGAGCCTCGCCTTTCTCCCGCAGAGCACAGAGCAGCTGGAGGTTTCACACTGTGGACCTGGTTATTGGAGGCTCAATCCATAAACACCACGCCACCAGAGATAACACTAAAGGCTTCTCTTTGCGAAAGGTCACTCGGGTCTTTATTTGAAGTGTTGGGATGGCCTGACTTTGGCACTGTAGTTACCTAACCCCTGTTTCTCGCTCTCCCCAGCATTAGTGAGATAAGTAAAAAGAAATAGCTCTCAACATTCATCGTGTGTTGTAAATTGTTTTTGCTAATGATAGTTTAGGTGAGTGCCTGGTCCAGAGGTTAAATAAAAGGCAAGGGAGCATTCCTGCTTTGGGTGGAAGGAAGCTCAATGCTGCTACTGAACCCAAATGTAATGCAAACTGCCCCAAAGCAATAATTAAACCTATACCTATAACTTTATTATACGAATTATCTAAAAGCTCCACCCAGCAGAAGGAAAAATAAGTAGTGTGAGTGCTGTTGGCAGCTGCAGTGATTATATAGGACACTATAGGGCATGTGGTCTGGGATTATTTGGATTAAAAACAAATTGTTTACATGTAGTATTTAAATATATTAGCTAAGGAACCCTGGTGGCATAGTGGTTACATGTAGGGGTGTTTACCGCAAGGTGAGCAGCGTGAAACCACCAGCCACTCTGTGGGCAAGAGGAGACTTTCTCTTCAGGCAAAGAGTTACATTCTTGGAAACCCACAGAAGCAGTTCTACCCTGTCCTGTAGGGTTGACTCAATAGCAGGGGGTGTGTTTGCTTTTGCGTTTGAATAATTAAGTATCCAAGCAATGTGACTTGTCAGCATGCAGGGGACATGGTGCTAACTACTCCTGTGAATGTGTTGTCTACACTGCACAGTGGCACTTCCTCCAGCAGCTTCAGAGATTTCCCCTGCTCCCCTCCCCATGCGTTTCCCTGAGAAACAGCTGCATGTCCAGCTGGGAGGAGGAAAAAAATCATATGACTGGGGAAAATAATCACTTCTAAGCTCACCAGACCACATTTAAAGACAATAATGACAACTGAGAAATCAGAATGTTTTCTTTTGTATTTTGAAACGATAAAGTTCTTTGTTAAAAAATTCTCTAAATGTCCTCACTGGTCTGTAAGTTGATAGTACTGTGTTGTCTTCTCTGGTGCTGTGATGTAGAAAGCTATGCCAACTGTATCTTAAATAATATCGGGGCCTCCTATGGTGGACGGGTTTTAGAGGAGCTTCTAGACTAAGAGAGTAGGAAGAAGGCCCTGGCAGTCTTTTGAAACACTGCCCAGTGATGACCTCTTGAACGGCGGTAACATTGTCTGTGAGAGCGATGGAAGAGAGCCCCTCAGCAGGTTGGACCACGCTCACACTAGGACGAGGGAAGGGCGGCCTCCTCCGTGTGGGGTCAAACTCATTGGCATGAAGGGAGCAAACCTTGCAGAAACCTTGTTTGCTAATGTGGCATGACGCCAAAGAAGGTGGAAAGCATTCACAGAATGACTGGCCCCCGAAGAACTGTTCAAGGTTGAATCATTTCTGGAGGTAACCTATGAGCAAGAACTGAGAGTATCGAAGGAAAAGGTCCAAGGTGTGCTGACGAGATGGATAAAAGACAAGGCTCCAGGAATTGAGGCAGGGTCAGTTGAGAGATTTCTATGAACTAGAGTGCTAGAAGCACTCGCTCATGTATGCTGAGCAGATTGGGAGACAGCTACCTTGTCAATCAAATGGAAAGGATTCATATGTGCTCCCATATTAAAAAAATGATATAACATAAATTGGAAATTATTAGTCAACATTAATACTATCAAATGTAAGCACATTTTTGCGAAAGATAATTAAAAACAGTCTGTCAACAGGAAACTCAAGTCAGAGTCGGAGGAGGAAGTAGGACAAAGAGAATCATTGCTGCTGTCAGATGGATCTTTGCTGCAAACGAGAATACCCAACAGGATGCTGCCAGGTTTTCATTGACTATGCAGAATTATTCAAATGTGTACATCAACAAATTACGGAAAGCATTTCGAGGAATGGCAATTCCAGAACATCTGTTTGGCTCATGACGAGCGTGTACATGGATCAGGGTCAGGCACTCTGACAAAACTGGGACACTGTGCGCTTTAATGTCTCCAGAAAAGTGTGTCTCAGAGTGGTATTCTTTCAGCATAGTTACTCAATATATATGCTGATAAAATAAGCCAAGAACCTGGGACTATATGAAGAATGCAACATTCAGATCGGAGGAATATTTATAACCTATAATGTACAGATGACACATTCTTCCTTGCTTAAAGCAAAGATTTGAAGGGCTTATTGTTGAAGACCAAGGATTATAAGTACAGCTTATACCTTAATATTAAAAAACCCAAAATGCTCACTATAGGACCAGTAATCAATGTCATAATAAATGGAGAAATGATTGAAATTGTCAACAGTTTCATTTCATTTGATCCACAGTAAATGCCCATGAAAGCAACACCCAGGAAATCAAACGACATGCATATTTACACTGGGAAAACCTGTTGCAAAGACCCAATTAAAGTGTTCAAGAGGAAAGAAGTCACTCTGCAAACTTAGGTGCCCCTGACCCAGGCCATAGTATTTCAATCAGCTCATTGTCATACAGAAGCTGGACAATGAAAACAGAAGGTCAAAAGACGAATTGATGCATCTGAATCATGTTGTTGGCAAATAATATTGAATATCTCATGGCCTGCCAGAAGAATGAGCAATGGCCTTGGGAAGAGTACAGGGACAATGCCTTCAGAAGTGAGGATGCCGAGACTTTATCCAACACATGTTAGCATAACACAGACCTGTTATCAGTCCGAACCAGGCCCTGGAGAAGGATTGCATGCTTGCTAAAGTGGCGGGTCATCGAAAAAGAGATACATTCTCAATGAAATGAAATGGCACGTGGTTTCAACAATAAGCTCAACATAGCAATTTTGTTGAGAAGGACAGAGGGCCAGGTATCATTTATTTCAGTTGTACATATAGTCACTATGAGTTGAAACCAACTCTATGACATCTAATAAGAACATAATAAAATTTCCTTAAATGCAAATTATAAGAAAAGTGTTATTATATAGGCCAAGTGGAGGACATAAAATGAACTACATTGAATTTTTCATAATACAATGGCACCAACTCTCAATATAGAAGAGTTTAAGAAACCAAAGGAAATAAAGATTTTTGTATTTAATTAAAAGAGAGAAAATGGTGTTGGTTAAAAATAGCCGATTGTCAAAATCATGGTGTTTTTTTTAACTTGGGATTGAAAACATATAACATATCATTCCATATTTCAATCATGTCAAGTAGAATTATACAATTGCTACCACAATCAGTGAGGTAGTTAGTTTATTGTGCCAACCTGGCCAATAAACACATGTGGGGTTAATTGAAAGGCAGAGGGATAAATGGCTCAGTGAGCCTCACCTTTCTAGTTCTTAGGTCCCTTGCTTTCTGATGGTCAGACCAGGGTGCAGCTGCCTTAGCCAGTTCCCTAATTCAAATGACAAGGCTCACTTCCTACAATATATCCATGAGGAGAAGCCACATGGACCTACCCCGTTGCAGCCCTGGGTGCTGGAACAGCTGTGTGGAGACCCCTGCCAGTGCTGATATGCTTACATGTTCACTGACTCCGCTTTCCTCCTGCAGTCAGCATCATTGTGTCTGTTTTGTGAGATGGAGGAGGACTTTGTGGATTGGTGTCGGACATATGGGTTAATGTTGGACTTGTGGGCTTGAGCAGCACTGGATTGGGATGTTTTCTTGATGTGCACTTAACCCTTATATAAAACTCTCTTATACATGAGTTTCTGTGGATTTGTTTCTTTAAAGGACCCAGAACAAGACAATCAGTTTCCAATCATGCTTTTTCTACATGGACTCCTTGACATCGTCTCTTTTTTACCCCACCACCATCACTGTGTCCCCTCCTTCCCCCTAACCCCTTATTCTACTTGCTGTCCCTAAGAATTCTGGAATTTATATACTGAAAAATGGAAAAGCATATAACACAGCTTCAAGAGTGTGACCTCCGTTGATAATTATACCTCCGAGTAACACTTTATTGTGAGTGTACAAGACAATACAAACCAAAAATACTGAAAATTTTGGAAACCAGATGAGGTCCAGTCTGTATCATAGTGGGGATCTGCTGACAAAGTTTTATCTGTTCAGGTCAGATTTATGCTTTTGATCTTCTATCCTCCTCTCCCCCAAGCACTCTGTTTACTGACCACTTTCTTCCCATCTCATCAACCACAGCTTTTTGTTTTAACAACCACAGCTTTTATTGAGGTTAAAGAAATTGTAAGGAAGCATATTTAGTGGTTCAGTGGTAGAATCCTTGCCTTCCCAATGACTTCTCAGTGAAAGCACCTCATGTGTAGGCAGAAACTGTCTTTTAGTGGAGTCTTGTGCGTTACTATCATGCTGGGATTCCCAGACTAAAGTGATCGCGAAAGGTCTAGAAATCTACACTCCAGACATGTTACCGGGATTGGCACCATGGCTCCAACAATGGGCTCCCACATGGAGCGATTGTGCAGATGGCCCAAACCAGGAGTGTTTTGCACCATTGTACATAGGGTTTCTATGAGGCAGCGACCAACAAGTAGGGCTAACCATGGCCCGTGCTTATTTTATTTGCCTAACATGTGTGTGTGTGTGAATGTGTATGTATTGAAGTCTTTCCTTTTCCTCAAACTCAGCTCGTGCCTCCTTTCTTTTTTTAATGTATGAGGCTAAGCGACACAACTATGCAACTAGGATTCCAGTTAACACATGCATGGGTTTATGCCAAATAAAATGCATCTAAGCACATCTCTTCACTCAGAGGATTGGTGCAGGCAAGTGCTCTCAGTGATACACTTATTTTGTTAGCCTCATTAGAGTTCAGTTAAAAAAGAAAGAGAAAAGGATGCATTTTGTGCCTAGAGGAAGAGCTAATTTTGAGGCTAATATCAACTTCTAAAAAACTCATGTGGACTTTTCCCCAAATCGCTGGTGTTCATGTGTTCACAGAAATGGCACCTCCCAGAGAACAACAGCTCTGAAATGGATCACGTGCTTTCAGGAAGACTTCCAAGATGAACCAAGAAAGAGAAGCCTGTACAGATCAACAATGGAGACACGCGAGCTGGAGCTCGTGAAGTGGTGGAAGAAGACTGTAGCATCATGGCTGGTGCAGTCCCGATCAAAGCTGAGCTCTCACATGCTTTGTCATGTTCAATTTTAGTCAACGTCTGGGCCTCTCTGCAAGCTCGCAGTGTGATGGGTGCCAAAAATGTTATTATTGGAAGATAATGCACAGGATGAAAGCTAGATTGAAATTAATGAAGACTGCTTTCTTGGACACATTGTAACTGTTCTGGTGGTGTACTGGGGTACACCTTGGGTGGCTAGCCACAAAGTCAGCTGTTCAAAACCACCAGCTGCGATGAGAAAGATGAGGCTTTCTACTCCAGTAAAGATTTACAGTCTCAGAAACCAACAGGGGCAGTTCTACTCTATCCTATGGGTTTGCTATGGGTCAGAATTAATTCACTGACAGTGAGTTTAGTTTGGTTTGGATTGTGTGTGTTAGGTTTACCAATATGAGCCAAAGAGCATTGTCCGAAAACACAGGGGCTACAGAGAGGATCCTCTGGACCAGTTCCATTTATGACAATTCAGAATAGTATGAAGACTGTTTTGTTGGATTACAGTGAGATCATTTTGACAGATTGTCTCCAAAGACATGGGATTACCATGAACCTTTATCATGAAGTTTTAAGAGAACTGCAAACTGCATTGGTGAGAAAAAGCGAGGACCTCTCACCCCTAGATCCCCCCCCCATAATGTTACTATACTTACACATTCTTCAAGGAATGCCATTGAAAAACCGTATTCCATTCACCCTGTCTTGATCTGACCCTGTCAGATTTATTTGTGCTCCGCAAAGACAGAATACTTAGAGGAACACGATATGAATCCCTCAAGGGCTCCGAAACTGCTGTTTACGTGTGTGTTTGTGGTGTGTGTGTGTGTGTGGTGTGTGTGTGTGGTGTGTGTGGTGTGTGTGTGTGGTGTGTGTGTGTGTGGTGTGTGTGTGTGTGTGTGGTGTGTGTGTGTGGTGTGTGTGTGTGGTGTGTGTGTGTGGTGTGTGTGTGGTGTGTGTGTGTGTGTGTGTGTGTGTGTGTGGTGTGTGTGTGTGTGTATGTGTGTGTAGTGTGTAGTGTGTGTGCGCTGAGGAGCACAGCACTGCTCCGGGAGTGTCAGAGAAGATGGAAACATGACTTTCAGAAGCGTATCGACAGAGGTGGAGGAGATGTCCAGAACAATAGTCAACATTTTGATTCTGCTGTTGAACCAACAGTTCTGTGATTGCATAGCAACACTTTTGACTTCTCCTCCTACAGAGGTTCCATGGGTAAAGCACTGATGTCCTGGACGGCTAGCCAAGGGTGGAGATGCACATCTATCAAGAGGCAGCTGAGAACAGAGGCCTGGAAATCTACATTGGAAACAGCAGCCGCTAACCATCCAGGGGACGGTTTTATTCTGACAGACATGCGCTTGCCATGAGTTGGCACTGACTTGAAACAACTGGCTTTGTTTTGCCTTTTCTTTAGGTTACAGGATTCACTGTGGCAGAAAGTCCACTGCCACGTCTCCTGTGGCAGAAACCTTCTATGAAAATCGCACAGCATGCTGGACCAACCCGTCAGTAAGAAGCCTTCCGTCTCTGTGGCAGTAAACGTCATTTACAAATTGAGCATTACTAAGGACATGAAAAGGAGACTTGGAGGTGCAGTGAATAAACACTTGGTGCTAACCAAAGCTTGGGTGTTCACACCTGGCAGAGGTGCGCTGTGGGAGTACAGATGTGGCTGTCTGCGTCCGTAAATGTTACAGCCCTGAAAGTCCCCCAGGCGACTCTAATCTGCCTTGAAGGGTTGCTATGACTTAGAATTGACTTAAAGACAGCTGGTTCAAGAACTGAAGAGTTATCTCCTTCCTGAGAGAATTGCTTCTTTTCACCGCAAACTGGTAATTTTTAAGAGAAGCTTGCTCTTTGCTAGCCCTGCTGAATCAGCACTAAAAGCATTATTTGATGAAGCACAAAGTGTTAGCAGTCTTCATCACCCCATATTGTATAGACAGACCACACAGTCACCTAGGGGCATCCCAATTAAGTGGGCATGACGATGTCAATTAAGCACGAGTCCTCTCTATGAAATACCATTAGATGTAATTTGGTGCCCTGGGAACGTTCCTGGTGAAGCCCATCCCACAGGGCACGGCAGCGTGTACTTAACTCCACAGACACATGTCCAGCACCCACTTCTCCAGCCTTGTTCCCTCAGTCCCAAACGGTACCGCTGGAAGACAGTGTGTCCAGGTCGAAAGAAGCACATGCAGGGAACTTGGGAAGAACTTTGGGAATGTCATCCATCTGATCCTCTCCGTTTACAGATGAGGAGACAGACGTGCACAGAGGTGAAATTAATTAATCAGAGAGGTCGGACTTAATTTCCGGCCTTTTGTCTTCCAGCCAAGGGCCTTTTACGTGATATCATCCTATAGCCTGGGAGCGTCCAGTGACAGAAGCAGATCTCTAAAGCTATGGCCTCGGAATGCAACTGCACGCTTATTATTGCTGCGCTGGCCACGGAGTGAGAATACTCGACTCTTAATGTCAGCTCTGTTCCCAAGCAGTGTTTTAACCTCGAGGAAGTCAATTTTACTGTAGAGCTGATTTCATCATAAAATCGGACCTAATTTTGTCTACCTCATGAAGCTGTAGTAAAGATATAATGACATATTGTTTGAAAAGGTGTGTTGCAAATCATCAGGCTTTATTCAACATGTTAAACTGGAGAAAAAAACTTTATCTTTAGAAATTTACCTGTGACTTTTAATTCCACTACCACTACCACACTAAAACCACCACCACAGGGTTCTTCCCTAAAGAAATGGAAACGACTATTTGCGGGTAATTATGCAGATGGGTTGATAATCGGTATTAACCCACTTAGGGTTCAAACAGTATGATGATCTGTCCGCTGCGAGGTTCTCCTAAAGGGTCGATTGCTGTATGATAATGCCCGAGTCTATATAATAGTGCACAGTAAAATTTTATGTGGCTTTATTCATTAATATGATAAAGAGTCCTGGTGGCTTAGTGGTCATGCATTAGGTTACCATCTGGGAGGTCGGGAGTTGGAAACCACCCACCATTCTGTGGGAGAAGACACGGTTACAGTCTGAAACTCACACAGACAGTTCTACCCTGCCCTCAAGGGTCACTGTGTGTAGACCTGCACTCAATGGCCGTGCTTTAAAATAAAAAAAATTATGATAAAGTAATGGAAAAACAAAGGCATCCATGGAGGGTCTCCAGCATGAAATAAAAAGCGATAAGTCGACAAATTGATCTCAGGGGGGAAATTTAGAGAGTTCGGGGAACCAAGAACATTAAGAACATGTGAGTAACATCCTTAGCGAGATGAAAGGAGACATACTCATTAAACAGAGGACTGAAAGGAAACATGTTGGCATGAGGGGAAATCACAGTGTTCCTGGAAGTTACACATTATTGCTGAAAACTTAAAAGGAGGGAGATACACCAGGCAAAGTAGAAAACTACCTTAGAATATAGAATAGGAGAGGTAACCATTAAAATAAGATGTCCTTAACAACTACCAGAAAAATCCCACCAAGAGGTAAGTTCAGAGCTCCCTGGAAGCTAGAAAGACAATGTAAAAGCTAAGTGCACCAATGCTTCCTAAAACCAGAGATCAGAAAAGCCATCAACTACTGCTCCCTCCCCTTCTCCACTCACCAACAGCCCAAGCTGCATCTGCATCCACGGCTTTCCCGCCCAAACTGAGTCTGCCCCTGTTCCAACACACTCAGCCCACCTCTCCTACCCTTCTAGCAGCCAACGGGTCCTGCATGGGAAGCATACAGGGAGGGCAACTTGGTCCGCACAGCGTTACTACTTGGTGGTGAGACTCTTCCAAGCAACACTTCCCCTTGGTCTTTCTTTCCCTCCTTGTCTACTTTCTTTTTAACTTCTCCAGGGCCCACACCCAATCCACGAGTGTGGGATGATTCACCCATACTAACACTGCCAAAGGAGCAGGAATCCCTGCTCAAATGGTACCTTTTGTGATTTTGTTGTATTTTTTTTCATAGCTGCCTTTACTTCCTCTTCCTGGGCAGTCTTACCCACATGCAGATAAGCATGGCAGATAAACAAGCAACACACCCACATGTAACAGATCCAGGAACACCTGTCTAACCAGGTTTGTTGTTGTTTTTCCTTTCTTCCCTCTATGTTCAATTCTTATATGGCTTCACCCTGCTGCAGATACGTGGTGCCTTCAAGGCAGACACAGACAGCATATTAACACTTCCAAAAGTCCAGGTCTGACCACCCAAACCAGGTTGTTTGGTTTTTCATTCCTTTATTCCTCGTACTTCCTCCTACTATGAAGCCTTGTCCTTCTACAGAAACGCACACCTCTGGGCAGGCCCAGGCAAGATACCAACATGTGTTAGTCTGGGTACTTTAAAGAAACAAATCCACAGAAACTCATGTGCAACAGAGAGTTTTATATGAAGGTTAAGTGTACATCAAGAAAACATCCCAACCCAGTGCTGCCCAAACCCACAAGTCCAACATATTAACCCATATGTTCAACACCAATCCACAAAGTCCTCCTCCATCTCACAAAACACATGCAATGATGCTGACTGCAAGAGGAAAGCTGAATCAGTGAATCTGTTAGCATCTCAACCCTGGCAGGAGTCTCTACATGGCTGCTCCGGCACCCGGGGCTGTATCGGGGTAGGTTCTTGTGGCTTCTCCTCATGGATGGCTTGCAGGAAGTGACCCTTGCCAGCTGAAGCAGGGAACTAGCTAAGGCACCCTGGTCTGACCACAGCAAGCAAGAGACCTGAGAACTAGAAAGGCGATGCTTACTGATCCATTTATCCCTCCACCTTTGAATTAACCCCACACGTGTTTATTGCCCAGGTTGGCTTAATGCACTTTGTACCTCACAACACTACCACAGGTCTGGGCACACCCACCTAAAACAAATTTTTGTTTTTGTGTTTTTTTAACCAGTTTTTCCTTCCTTTTTCTCTTTTCCTCTTCTTCCTCCTGTTCTCCCCCCCTCCTGCCCCGCTCCCCAGGGCACAGACCTTCCCACATTCATGCTGCTATAGTTACAGAATTCTGCATTCACATGCAAACCAGCCCCTTCTTTTTGTCCTCTTTTCTTTATCTTTCTACTTTTTCCTGCCTTCCACTTTTCAAATTTTTTTAATTCTACATATATATAATTGTATATATATGTGTGTGTGTGTTGATCTTATTATTTGCTCATACTTTTCTCCTGTCACATCCACTAACTCTCTGTGTTATCTCTCTCTCTCTTCTACCCATCAAATACATTTTCACAAAACCTATACATTCTTACAACATTTCCTCATTATTTTTACAAACCTCTTGGTCTTATCAGATTGCCTATTATTATTATTATTTTCTTACTATACTCTCTTTTCCTCGCCACTCACTTTACCCATTTTCCCACCTCTCGCCCTTTGCTCTATTTCCCCACCATTTGTTCGCTGACTTCTCAGAGCCTTCTCCCACACAAATCAACAGAACCTCCTACCCCTACATGGCTCAGCAGCCCCCACACAATTAACAGCTGCACCACAACGCTGTAGAAACAGCAGTCAACCTCAGTATACCTCAAAACCAAGAAAAACAAACACAAATTCCCAAACGTCGCCCCAAACCAAAGTAATACCCTGAAAAATTGGTCCCGGAACTATGCGAGATAGAATTCGTATCAACAGTGAAGTCACTACAAGAGATGTGAGAAACTCTCTTGACAACAGTGGATGGGTTGGCAAACAAGAAGCACACCAAAAGGAAGACCAGAGACAATAACCAGAAACCAAATTCACGGCCATTGAGTCAGCGCGTGCTCATCTCAACCCTCTGTGAATTTCCAAGACTGTAACTGTCATGGGAGTAGAAAGCTCAGTCTCCTCTGTGCAGCTGCTAGTGATTTCAGACTGCAGACCATGCAGACTGAAGCCAAATGAGTAACCAGTGCAGCACCAGGCCTGCTTCAGAAGACAGTAAGACAGCAGAATTAGACACCATGATCAAAGAGCAGAGGAATGGGATGGAGAAAAGGAAAAGTGGATCTGTGAGCTCACAGACAATCACTCCCACTAAACTCACTAGCGAAACAGCCAGCCGGAAAAGCCAACCAAACCAACCTAAGCAAGTCTGAGAATAATGTGGAACATCATCAGGAGAAATAACCTATGTCTCATTGGGATTCCAAAGCAAAAAGAAACAGACATGCCTCCCAGACGTATGCAGAGCACTGCACCCAACAATCACACAGTACACACTCTTCTCCGATGCACATAGCACACACTGTAGAATAGCTCAAATGTTAGGCCACAAAGTAAATCTGAATACATTTTAAAATATTGAGATTCTACAGTCTATTTTCTGAGACCACAAAAGCATAAAATTTGAAAATAGACTGTAGAATCACCAGTGTTATTACTGTGAAGTGCTCTCTGGCAGTTTCAACTCCCACTGAGCCTGTGCACAGCAAACAAAGTGAGACATCCTGCTCAGGGACATCCTCACAGTTATTGCTATGTTTGAGCCCCTTGTTGCAGCCAAGGTACAGCTCATCTCATGGAAGGTGTTCCTCTTTTTCTAAGACCTTTGACCGAGCATGAGGTCTTTTGCCACGGACTGGTCTTTCCTGAGAACATAGTCAAAGTCTATGAGACCACGTCTCACCATCCTCCTTCTAAGGGGCATTCTGGGTGTCCTTACGAGGCAGATCTGTTTCTCCTTTTGGAAGACCGTGGTGCTTTCAGTATTCGTTGCCAACACTGTGCTCCAAGTGCCCTGATTCTTCTGTGGTCTTCCCTAGTCACTGTCCATCTTTCACATGCATGTGAAGTCATGGAAGATACCATGTCTTGGACAGGTACATGTTAAATATGAAAATGATATCTTCGTTCTTTCACACTTTAAAGAATTCTTGTACAGCAGATTTACTCAGCGCAAAGTGTCTTTCAATTTCTTGACTGCTGCTTTCATGAGAGTTGATTCTAGACCCAAGTAAAAAGAAATTCTCAACAGCTTCAATCATTTTTTTTTCTATTTGTCATGTTACCTATTGGTCCAGTTGTGAGGCTTTTTGTTTTCTTTAAATTGATTTGTAATCCAGACTGAAGATTTTTATCTTCAATAGAAAGTGCTCAAAGTCCTGTTTTATTTCATCATTGTAAGATAATATCTGGTCCAGCCTATCTTCCTATATATAATTGGGTTCTAGAGGGTATGATCTGTAAGGAGAAAAATTATATGCAAAAGGGATAGCCAAAGTTAAGGTTCAAGGGTACCTGAAGTACAGAAACTTGAGGACTCAGAACTTTATTCAAGGCAGATTTAAATACCTTTCCTACACAAAGCCTGCAACTTGTGGTAGGATTACACGAAGGGGTAGTTCACAATTCTTTGAAGGTTTACAAAGAAGCATTAAGACATCAGCCAAGTTATTCACAGCTGGGACAGGAGGCTAAGGTTGGGAACATGAAGCAACTAATAAGTTTGCAGACTGCTGTCTTCTGCAGCTTTAGTCGGGGAACAGGAGGCAATTGTCTGTCTACTTCTGGCAGCGAGACAGGCCAGCCATTGCTTTGTCAGTTCCCATGGCTGAGCAGTCAGCCTTTTCCCATGGGCCATCAACCCTCGAAGGTGGTGGTCCTGTCACATTTGACCTAAAGAACAAATACCCCCCATCTCCCTGCCACACACACAATATCAGTAAAATTTTCTTTAGCTACTATTTGCCAAAACCAAGGTTCTAATTTTCTCCTAACTATATCTAGTTCTTCCACACTTATTAGGGAATCTAGACCAGGAAACCACTACTCATCTGCCAGTTGGTCATACTCTAGTGGCTCACATATTGCTGGGATCCTGGAAGCTATCCCATTGGTATTTCAAATACTATCAGGATCACTCATGATGAACAGATTTCAGCAGAGCTTTTAGACTAAGAAGTGTGCTGATATAAACACTATATTAGATGTTCACTTATTTCTGAAAGTAATCTATATACACAGCATGGAAAAAATGAACTATGTTTACAGAATATAAACTTACCTATGCTAACATATTATTAGCCTGTCCATGTAAAAATTAAATTATAGATGATACAAATTGGAAGTTTTGTAGTCAGACAAAAAAGTTGTGGGAAATGGTGGGGATAGGTAATACCAGATTTTAAAAAGTAGGGTGTCCTGAAGGGCAATGTCAAAAGGGTGATCATCTCTGCCCCTTCTTCTGATGCCCCCATGTTTGTGATGGGCATGAACCACGAGAAGTATGACAAGATTGTCAGCAATGCCTCCTATACCACAACAATGCCTCCTGTACTACACCAACTGCTTAGCCCCAAGGCAAAGGTCATCCAGGACCATTTTGGCATCATGGAAGGACTCATTACCACAGTCCATGCCACTGCCACTAAGAAGACCGGGGACGGCCCCTCTGGGAAACTGGCTTGATGGGCCATGGGGCTGCTCAGAACATCATCCTCACATCTACTGCCACTGCCAAGGCTGTGGGCAAGGTTATCCCAAAGCTGAATGGGAAACTGACTGGCATGGTCTTCCGTGTCCCCACCCTCAATGAGTCCATTGTGGATCTCACCTGTGGTCTGGAGAAAACTGCCAAGTACGATGACATCAAGAAGGTGGTGAAGTAGGCGGCCGGTGGTCCCCTAAATGGCATCCTGGGCTACACTGAGGACCAGGTTGCCTCCTGTGACTTCAACAGTGATGTCCACTCTTCCACCTTTGATGCTGGGGCTGTCATTGTCTTTAATGACCACTTTGTCAGTTCATTTCTTGGTATGACAATGAATTTGACTGCAGCAACAGTGGACCTCATGGTCCACATGGAATCCAAGGAGCAAGAGCCCCCCTAGACCAGCAGGGCACTAGAGGAAGTGTGGCCCTCAGCTGCCGGGAAGTCTTTGCCCCCAACTCAATCCCCCAACACACTGAGAATATTCCATCCAGACCCCCTGAAGGAAAGGGAAGGGCTTAGAGAGCCATTCTTGCCATGCACCATCAATAAAGTACACTATACCCAGCCAAAAAATCAGCAAACAAATGAATAAAAGGTAGGGTGTCAAAATACATTATCTTTGGTTGCTTGGATAAGAAATGAAGATGAAAACAGTTTTATTAGAATTGAAAGGGAATGTTTACAGGAAACAAAAACAATGAAAAAGTTATATTTGGGGAACGATCAACCGTGATCTCGATATGAAATGAAAACAAAGTCCTCCTCATTGAATTCTATAGGTAATACACAAAAATTTGTACACTCACATGTGGCACTATAAGCACATACTTTAGAGATACAGGGGCAATTACCAAAGCAATAAAGAAGCATACAATTGTCCGTCTAGTGAGAAGCTGGATATTTAAGTGCTGAGGGTGTTCGCAGTACACCGGCTGGCATGCTTGGTGGATGATCCAGTGTTCCCGCACTCCTGTCTTCCTCCAGTCAGTTGCTGTTGAGTATCTCCTGACTCAAGGGACTCCCTGTTTCATAGTCGTCTGTGCTGCTTAAGGTTTTCAAGAGGTGATTGTTTTCAGGTGTCAGTTGGACTCAAATTATCAACCTCAAGGTTCCAATCAAGTGTCTTTACCAATTGCACAACCCGGGGTTTCTTCTTGCTTGCCAACAGAATACCACTTTTGTCTGTGTTCCACTTCAATGAATATTTAACTCCATTTACATGATCAATAGGGGAGAAAGGATGTCTAAACTTGCAGACAGATTATTAGGGAATGTTCCACAGATAGGAAGGAATTCGTTATTTCTAGAAGTTTCTAATCTGTTACATAAATCAGTTTAAAGTGAGTTTAAATTAAATTGTTAATATATACCAATATTGACAGGTTCAGACACAATTTGTAATGTGGTGCTTACGTAATGGTATGGCAACTTGAATTTTTTTCAGTATTTTCTGCTTATTGGTACAGTAATGAGGTTTTTTTCCCCTTTCATTCATTCTTTATGTTAAAAGCTCATTTTATTGGGGATTCTTACAACTCATATCAATCCATACATCAATTGTATCAAGCATATTTGTACATATGTTTTCATCATTCTTTTTGAGATATTTACCTTATATAGTCGAATATAAGCTGACCCGAGTATAAGCCAAGGAACCTAATTATTACCTGGGAAACCAGAAAAACTGATTGACTAAGCCTAGGGTGGAAAATACAGAAGCTATTGGTGAGTTTCAATAATCAAAACAAATGAAAATAAAATTACTAAAAGTTGAGACATCAGTAGGGTAATATATTTAAATATTTATTTTAAATAAAAAACATAATTAAAAGGACAAGTCATTTAACATTAGTAAACCAGCACAGTAAGTGGAAAATAGGTTCAACAAAAACAATAAGGTATCAACAATGATACCTTAAGAATATTATTTCCTGAGATCAATCAGCAACCAAGCTAAAATGTAAAGAGATAAAATATTTCAAAACTGGATTCGTCATCATCATCTGTATCCCAATGCAGAGCTTCAGCTGATGTGAGGACATCATAAACGCTATCCTCACTGAGATCACCATCATCACCATCACTGCTGTCATGTTCATACAAAGCGCAGTCTTCACTGCCATCCATAGCAATACTAATACTACATTTCTGGAAGGCACGTCGCACTATGTCTTCTGGAATGTCTTCCCATGCATCTCGAACCCACTTTGCTATTAACACTATGTCAGGCTTCATGAGATTTCCTCCTGTTGTTGGTCGGGCTTGACCATATGACATCCATTCATGCCACATCCTTCGCACACGGTCTTTAAAAGGCTTATTCAGATACATCCAGAGGCTGCAGTACAGATGTAAGTCCACCTGGAATAGTAGCTTAAATACCATAACTTTACTGGATTTTGCCAATTTATTTATGTCATCCGATAGGTGGGCTCTGAACCTATCCCAAACAAGTAACGGTGGCCTTTTCTTTAAGACTGCTTCTGGTTGTCAGTTCCAAATTTCTTCTAGCCATTTTTTGTTCCGTCTTCATTCATTGAGCCTTTAACATGTGCACGCACAGTAATTCTTGGTGGGAAATTGATCTTTTTAGGCAAGGTCTTTCTTTTAAAAATAATGACAGGACACAGCTTAGTTCCATTAGCTAAACATGATAGAACAACTGTAAAGTGGTTTTTTTTTTCATTTTCTGTGGTTTTGAGAAAAATGGTGTTTTGTCTTAAACTTGCCACCGTTCTGTTGCTTGGAACATCAAAAGTCATGGCAGCTTCATCCATATTCCCAATATCCCCAGGTCATAATTATAAATCCTTCTTTGTTTTATAATAAATGACTGGAATGATATAATTTTTTCTTCAAAGTCTTGTGACAATTTCTGGGAAATCTTTGTTCTTTGTCTCAAACAAAGGCCAAACCTATTCATGAAGCAGATACACCATCCTGCTGATGCAGCACATTTTTCAATGCCTGGTGCTTTATATTTGTTATCCTTGGCCATTTGTAAAGCACGTATGTGGATTCCCATGTGTGTTACACAGTAATCCCTTTGACGACACTCCATAACCCATTTATGCAATTCACTCTCCAGAGCCCCATAAAAAGACATTAAACCACGATGAGAGCTTTTTTAGCTCTGGAATCTGTTCCAAGTCAGCCTTCATTTTCTGCGACTCCCTCACTTGCTTTTCATCAACGCAGAATTCCCTACTTGCAATACTATTATTGTTTTCTTCTGCTCTTGACACAACCTTCATTTTGAAACCAGTCTCATATGACCGGCGTTTTTGTTTTGGTTCAAGAGTATCCATTTCTAACAGGATAAAAAAGCAAGGCTTTGAAAAAGAACTTTCATGGTAATGCCCATCCCATACCCCAACCCCCCCACTCCCCCCACCCCACCCCACCCACAATGTGTTACCCGGGAGGAGTGGGGGAGTGCGTGCGGGCGGGGTATGCAGGATGTGAATGAACACACAGACTAGAGGGGAGAGATGGAGCACAGACAGAACATCCTTACCAGTTCAGCTGCTGGTGTAAGGGAATCACTACTAGTGTTTCTGCGAATTGGAGCCATCCATGTCATAGGACGGCTCTGATTGGTTAGATGTGAGTAAACAAACATTCAAAGCCCTGTAGTGTCAGCAGGGCTTTGAATAAATGGTGGAGAAAGGCAATCACCTGCGTGATAACGAACACTTGCCCCTTAACCTGGGGAGGCGTGGCCGGACAGCGAGATGTTACACCTCTCTGGGGTACCACTGACCCGTGTATAAGCCAGACCCCAGTTTTTCAGCACATTTTTTGTGCTGAAAAATTTGGCTTATACACAAGTATATATAGTACTTTCGATTGAGCCCTTCGTATCAGCTCCTCTTTTTTTCCCTCCCTCCCACCCTCATGACCCCTTAAAATAGTAAATTATATTTGTTTTCATGTCTTACACTGATGGCTGTCTCCTCTCCCTCATGGTTTCTGTTGTTCATCACCCTGTGGGGAGGGGTGTCCCTCCTTCCTCCTCTCCTTTCCCACCTTTCTCCTACACTCCTGGTATGGCAACTCCCATTCCTGTTCCTGGATTCTGTGCATTGTGAACTCTTATCCCTTACCTGTACCTGTGTACATGCTCCTCCAGTCTAGTCCAAGTGAGAGGCAAGCATTAGGCCGAGAAAGGGAGCAGTGAGCTGTCAACTTGAATTTTTGTGGAAATGTAGGAGTGAAATCCAACCTGTCACTGCCTCTTTAGTGGTGTGGCTTTCATATAAGTGAGGACACTGGGAACTTCCCTCTTTCCCTGCCCCTCTGCCTGCCTATCTGCGATAAATCTGCCTGTCTCCAGGGGTGGCCCTCTGTGGGGAGCCATGCCCAAGAGCTGTCTGTGACCTGCCATGTTTCCACCAAACTTGGATCCATACACTTCAGCCATCGCTAGCCTGTGGCATTCCTGTTTCCCAGTTCACCTTTCTATAGTTCATCATTAGCCTGTAGCTATGCGAGGCTGAAGAGGGACTTATTGATTAACATTGGACTTATGGACTTGAATTGGACTGGACTGGGAAGACTTCTCTATATAATTACTTCTTTTTAAAAAAAATAAATCATTTTATTGAGGGGTCTTACAGTTCTTCTCACAATCCATACATCCATTCTGTCAAGCACATTTGTACATTTATTGCCATTATCCTTTTGATAACATTTTATTTCTACTTGAGTTCTTGGTATCAGCTCCTGATTTTTTTTCCCTCCCTACCTTCCCACCCTCAGGAACCCTTGACAAATTATAAACTATCATTATTTTCATATCTTACACCATCCGTGTGGCTCTTCACCCATGTTTCTGTTGTTCGTCATACTGGGGGTGGGGGAAGGGGTTGGTTATACATCAATCACTGGGATTGATTCCTTTCTCCCCCACCTTCCCCTACCCTCATGGTATCATTACTTCCATCATTGATCCTGAGGGGTTTATCTCTCCTGGATTCCACGTGTCGAGATTTCTTATCTGTACCAGTGTGCATTCTCCAGTCTAGCCAGATTTGTAAGGTAGAATTGGGATCATGATAGTGGGGGGAAGGAAGCATTAAAGAGCTAGGGGAATGTTGTGTGTTTTGTCAGTGCTATACTGCACCATGGCTGGTTTGTCCCTTCCTTGTGACCCTTCTGTGAGGGGATGTCCAATTATTTACAGATGGGCTTTGGGTCTTCATTCTGACCCCTTTGTGTGCATAGAAATTGATGTTTTATTACTACTTCTTGTACATAGAGGAGTATTATTGGATTGATTTCTCTAGAAAACTCACACTAACACAGCAACTTATTCATATACTTTCTTTGATTTTTGTTTAATTCACAATAGCTTTAATAAAGTAAACTTTTAATTTATTTACAGACATTAAGTCATGTATTTTTAAAGAGAGTTGAAGAATGAGTTATGAATACAAAATACAAAATAATTTCCCTTTGCTTGAAAATTCTAATATTGCTTTTCTTATTTGTAATTGTTTGAAACTTCATATTTCCACAAATAGGAACCAACCAATGGTATCTATGAATAATTTATAAGTGCATATTAAGTAGTGTTTTCTTCTGATGACCTACACAGTTCCTTTATGCAAAAACACTAAAATAAAAGGAAAACTAAATAAACAAACTGTGTTGGAGTCCTTCTTTAAGTCTTTGAAAACTTCCTTTGACCATCCTCTCAGTTTTAGCCTTGACATTTATCTAAAGTTTCATTAGGTATTGCACTGTTCAACTCAAATTAAAATTTTGAACACAGGTGCTCATAATATCTGGATTCTTCTTTCATCATTAGTGCAGCAGTTCTCCATCTGTGGGTCATGACCCCTTTGAGGGTCAATGACCCTTTCACAGGGGTCACCTGATTCATAACATTAGCAAAATTAGAGTTATGTAGTCGCAATGACAATAATTTTATGGTTGGAGGTGTCACAGCAACTTGAAGAACTGTATTAAAGGGTCACAGCTTTAGGAAGGTTGAGAACCACTGATTTAGGGTGTTAAATACAAATGGTAGGTTAGCTCATATATCATCAACGAGGAACTATGGGTTCTTAAAGTACTTGTGTCAATCCACTGTCCAGTTCTATTGCTTTGACCTTGGATGCATCTTCCATTCCTCTCCCTGCATGCCCCCAATCTGTTCAGTCCCCTTCAACATTCATCTGAAAAATACAACAATCTTCTCCAAATAGCTCTCTATTACCTCATCCTAAAATAAGACCTTACCTCTTGAATACCTGGAGGATTAAAAAAAACACAGAAGAATAAGGTCTAAGTAAATTAGCTTTATGGGCAGTACTATGCAATTAGACATTAGTTTCTTTAACAGTTTTAGGAGGTTTCCCCCTAAGACTCTTATTAATGGAAATTGCTTAGTCAATCTCACAATGTGACATTGCAAATAACAGCTTCCCCTCCAACTTTGAAGGCTGTCTGTATTTCTTTTGTTGTTAGGGATATTTGAGATCAATCCATGAAATCTCCTAATTTTATAGATGAAGAAATAGGTTTGTAATGCTTGTTACCATTACATAGCTGTGTGGGCTTGAATGAGTGAATCCACTGACTTTAAAGATGGAGTTGGGATTTAAGAAAGATGGTTTGTAAAGCCATCACCTATGTAAAAGAACGGAGAAGTGAGGAAACTCGGAGGATGAGGCAGGTTACTTGAACTAAACTTTTCAGGATATTCTTTTATCACGACCCCAAAACCAAGACCCACTGCCATCTACTCAACTGTGATTCATAATGATTCTCTAGGATGAGCAAAAACTGACCCTGTAGTTTCTGAGACCATAAACCATTATGGAGACAGATGGCTTCTTCTTTCTTCTGTGGGGCCCCTGGTGGGTTTGAACTGCAGGTCTTGTGATTAGCAACCCAACTGAAAATGCACTGCTTCACTAAAGCTTCTTATTATTAATCGACCAATATTTGGAAATTGCCCATTTAAAATATTTTATTATGGAACATATGCTAAGGGTCATGAGACCAGTCCATTAAAGGGTTATTTTAAATGGAAAGTAACACTATCAGGTTATTTTCCTGTAGCATTTTGTCATGTTAGCTGGTTGTTAGGTTCCATGTAGGCAGATCTAATTCATAACTACTCTACGTACAAGAGAATGGAACACTGCCCATCCTTGCTGGCTTCTCAATGACTGCTAGATTTGAGCGCAGGGTTGCCACTGTGTCAAACCGTCTCATTCAGGGGCTTCCTTTTTCTTGGGGTGTGTGTGCAAATTTTAACAGTTTTATTGACATATAACTCACATAATACAATTCAATGGTTTAAATAAGTTAAAAAAAAGAGTTCTGTAGTCATCATCACAATCAATGTGAGAACATTTTCTTCTGTCATGTACCCATTATTATTAGCTGCCATTTTCCCCTAATCTACCTTGGATTACCCTAAGAAATTATTAATCCAGGTGCTATCTCTATAGATAAACCTAGCTTGAGTTTCATATTAAGAGAAATATACAAAAATGTAACAAAGAAAAACAGAACAAAAAGCCCAACAGCAATGTCAAAATAAAACAGAGAAAAACCTCAATTACAAAGAAAACAGAAAATAATAAAAGCTAGAACAAATTTAAAAGGAGTTTACTATCATGATCCCAATTCTACCTTATAAACCTTGTTAGACCAGAGGATGCACAGTGGTACAGACAGGAACAGGAGACACAGGGAATCCAGGACAGATGAACGCCTCAGGACCAATGGAGAGAATGGTGATACCAGGAGGGTGGAGGGAAGTGGGGGTTGAGGTGGGGGGAACTGATTACAAGGATCTAAATATAACCTCTTCCCTGGGGCATGGACAACAGAAAAGTGGGTGAAGAGAGACATCGGGCAGTGTAAGGTATGATAAAATAAAAATAATTTATAAATTATCAAGGGTTCGTGAGGAAAGAGGGAGTGGGGAGGAGAGAAAAAATGAAAAATGAGGAGCTGATTCCAAGAGCCCAAGCAAAAAGCAAATGTTTTGAGAATGATGAGGGCAATGGATGTACAAGTGTGCTTTACACAATTGATGTATGTATGGATTATGATAAGAACTGAATGAGCCCCCAGTAAGATGATTTTTAAAGATGCATCCAAAGGGAGAACAAGTGAGAAAGTGTTCAATTTTAACGTAACTGCATCTCTACTTGTCCACTTTCCAATGTAGTCGGTCTGATAGCAAGAGTATTCAGTTCCTGGTCAATGGGCAGTCACTCAGTCCAAGTCAAGACCCAGCAAATGGAATTTGGACTTTCACTGTCATCTACAGCCTTTCAAAAACCGAGTGCTCAAAATTTAAGCTCTGATATGGGTCCCCCTCAGGTCTTGGATTTATTATTTACAATCCTTGGATCACATAGGCTGTGGTGCTTCTTCCTTACGGACTTAGCTGATATGTCACTTAGATAATTGCTTGATTTAAGATAAGCTTTTATTTTTTTTTCAATGATCTTTTACTTTACAAGCATAATGTTGTCTTTTTTTCTCCAGGAATTGTTCTCCGAATAACTTGCCTCAAGCACATGAGATGACGTCTTGCCATCCTCTCCTCTAAGGTATATTCTGGCTATCCATCCTCCAAGACATATTTATTTGTTCTTCTGGCAGTCCATTGTCACCTGAAGCAAACAAACAAACCTATTATTTGAAAACTGAAAAGCATCATAAAAATTAGATTTACAATCAGCTCCATAAAGAAGAATCTTTCTATACGGGTCATTATAAAGCTCTCCTTAGATTTTCGGTGAAGGTAAAACCATTTCAAATGTGCAATAGACAAGCCTTAATATGCAACAAACAACCTTGTACTTTGTGTGCCAGTAATTTTTTTCTCACTAGCGTTACAATCTATTTTAACAATTTGAAGAGACTGAAATTCTTACACCTTTATGGATTCAGTCAATTTATTTCAAGCAAATCAGATGCTGCCTTTCTCTACTACCACCTATATTTTGTTTATGTTTTCTCATTGTATTTTTCAGTAAAGAAGAAATAGGTTACTTTTTCATTTTTAACGATTTTTTTTCTCATAATAAACAATATTACATAGTGCATACAGCACAGTTTTCATATTTTTATTGTCTTTTCAAATATCTCTTCAGGTGAAGAAAAACCATTTGGCATCCGTTTATATATAATTCAGGATCATTTGCCTTTGTATTTATGGTTGCTATAGTAATTCAGGTTTTAAAAAAGGACAAATGTGTCTTTTATCTTTGCCTCTTTAGCTTCCATCCCAATTAAGGTGAGATCCTGTGAAAATCAACAGTTTATACAATTTGTTTCTCTTCAGGGGGAGACAAATGTGTGACTAATTAAAAGGAAGCCCACCAGTTATTTGTATTATATAGTCTAGCTTGAAATTTTCTAGAAAATAAATTATTCCTCAGAATTCATAGCTGTTCTCACGGCAGGGTAAGAAATTTCTCTTTTAAAGCAAACAAAGAAAGAAGCAATCCCACAAGAAAAACTGTGTTATTAGTGGCTTTTAAGAACTAATCATTCATTTACCTAGAGAAATATTTTGAAAAAGAGGCAAGTTTCTAGTATGGCCTAAAGAACAGCTATCTGTCCTTGTAACACATATTGTATTTTATCATGGCGCAAAGATGATTTAATAATTGCAGGATAACTTTACGATTCCTTCTACTTTGTATTTCTTAGGAAGGGGTCATTGCATGACATCAAAGTGAGACCCCCACTATTGGAAAATGTCTAGCGGTTACTGGATTTTGGAAAGAGGAAAGAATCGTAAAACCACCCGAATTCTTCAAAAAACAAAAGAGAAAATACAACAACCTCAAAATGAACCCCTAGTGCAATGAAAAATCAACAAGACACTCCGCATTTGCTCACCTCCTCCTGTGTTTGTTCCTTCCTGAAATTAAGACACATTGGTTGAAGGAATTGTTGTAAACAAGAGGTTTTCGTGACAAAGAAGTCTTTAGGTGTTTTAAAGGAAGTGCCAAAATAGATGTATTGAAATTGAGCAAAGCTGATTTGGCTCATACTTTTCAGTTTTGTTATGCTAAAATACACGTTTAGAATATGAATTTAGTAATAGCATCACTTGACTCTCACGTGTATTACACAGAGTCTATTAATGTACTCTTGGCAATTAGAAGAACAAGCAAACAAAAACAAATTTAGAAATACAAGCTTAGGGCACAGGCCATGGCAAGAATTCTTTTTCCATTCGTATGTGTCAAAGTCCTTAGGTGCTACAAAGGATTCTGTTACCAAGGGATTGGCAGCTTAAGTCTACATACAGGAGTCTTGAAAGAAAGATCTGGTGACTTACATCCGAAAAACCAGCCATGGAAAATCTCCCTCAGTTCTACACTGACACCTATAGGATTACCATGAATAGGAATTGACTCCACAACTGGTTTTGCAATTTTTTTTAAAGAGGTGTGCCACAACAAAGCCCACATGGAAGAAAACACCAGCCTGTGTGATCGCGTGGTCCCGAAGGGATCAGTTATCAGGCATCAAAGAACGAAAAATCATATCATTGGCTGTACACCTCCATGATAAGATCGCTGAAGACAAACGGGTGCATAAGCACATGTGGCAAAGAAAGCTGATGGTGCCCGGCTATCAAAAGATACAGTGTCTGGGGTCTTAAAGGCTTGAAGGTGAACAAGCAGCCATCTAGCTCAGAAGCAATAAAGCCCACATGGAAGAAACACACCAGCCTGTGCAATCATGAGGTGCCAAAGGGACCAGGTATAAGGCATCATGAAAAAAAAAAGAATATGTGTGTGTGTGTACATATATATAAAGATAGATAGATATATAGATATACCATAGTGAATGAAGGGGGAAGTGCAGAGTGGAGACCCAAGGCTCATTTGTCGGCCACTGGAGATCCCCTCATAGAGGGGTTTAGGAGAAGAGATGGGTCAGTCAGGGTGCGATGTAGTACCAATGAAGAACACAGCTTTCCCCCAGATCCTGGATGCCTCCTCCCCCCAACTACCATGATCCGAATTCTACCTTGCAGGACTGGATAGGGCAGAGGTTGTACACTGGTGCATATGGGAGCTGGAGGCACAGGGAATCCAGGGTGGACGATACCTTCAGGACCAGGGGTGTGAGGGGCGATGCTGGGAGAGTGGGGGGTGAGTGCGTTGGAAAGGGGGAACTGATTACAAGGACCCACATGTGACCTCCTCCCTGGGAGATGGACGCAGAGAAGGGGGGGAAGGGAGACTCCGGATAGGGCAAGATATGATAAAATAACAATCTATAAATTATCAAGGGCTCATGAAGGAGGGGGGAGCGAGGATGGAGGGGGAAAAAAAAGAGGACCTGATGCAAAGGGCTTAAGTGGAGAGCAAATGCTTTGAAAATGATTAGGGCAAAGAATGTACGGATGTGCTTTATACAATTGATGTATGTATATGTATTGATTGTGATAAGAGTTGTATGAACCCCTAATAAAATGTAAAAGAAAAACACAAAAAGCTATTAAGGGACCAGGGGGACGGGGGGAGCATGGAGGGATGGGGAGGGGAAAAAAAGGGAAACCGAGCTGATTCCAGGAACCCAAGTGGAAGATGAAATTTGAGAATAACGAGTGCAACGAATGTATAAGGGTGCTTTGCTCAATTGATGTATGGATGGATTGTGATAAGAGTTGTATGAGCCCCAATAAAAATATTTATTAATAAAAAATAATAATAAAAGAGAAAAAAAAGAGGTGTGCCTGGTTTGAGAGGAAAACCAGAACACTAATGCTGGAGCCCCAAATGCTATTGGGACTAAGTTTGGCCTCTGGCAAAGGCCTCAAGGGCTGCAGCGTGGCTAGAAGCATCTCTAGTACAGGGATGACAATAAATCCTTCCCCTCCAATAGTATGGATGAGTAGCGTGCGGTTTTCAAATACAGTGATTTCCCCCCCCCTCTAATAACAATGGAAACCATCAAAAATGTGGTGTCAATGGTGCATACTTGATGTAAGACCAAGGCGTTTTTTTCTTCATACTATGTTAATACCCTTGTATCATTCGTTTTCCTTCTTACACTTAGATTGGGCTGAATTCTGTTTTCACCAGGTAGTGGAGATGGTTTCATAAAATGCTCTGTGTGTGTACACACATGCATGTATTTGTATATTTCTCTCTCTGTGTGTGTCTGTTGTTAAAATAAATAGATGAATGAGATAACTATGTTTAAGACAATTCAGATTTAAGACACAACAGAAATATAGAAAATAGAGATGTTGTCTTTCTTACTTAAGTAAAAAATCCGTGGCCTAACACTGTACTTTGAAGGCAAAAATGTACTCTAGGTCTGAAAGATTTGCAGAATCAGCTGCACTTCAGTCTTGTCAAAATGACATGGGTGTGTGAGCCTGGTTGGGTTTAACTGGATGTGACATGAGCATATGCAAACTGTCTCCATTTTTTGACCTTAAAAGGCATGAGCATACATTCCAACACTGATTTCACATTAAATGACGTTGGGTAACAATATGACTTCCTTCTGTGGACCGGGTTCTCCTCCCACAACGTCTTTCCCTCTATTGAGACTTGTCTGTGCAAGCCCATAACATTTACCCGCATAAACTTATAATTAAAAAAAAGGATCCTAATCCGTCAGCAGGTAATTATACTGAGTATCATGAATTCTTTGCAAGAAATCCCTTAAAGATCTAAGAATGACAGCCTCATTAAAATTGTTGTTGCCTACCTTGATACCTTTCCATTTTTGGAAGTTTCCTTTTACTTTCTGCACAAAAAGAAATTCAAAGGAAAGTGCCTTGAAAGGAGAACTTCATTAATGATTATCAAATTAGAAAATTACATAGCCCAAAAGCACATCCATCCATAATCATGAGATGAGATATACGTGTGTTTGCATGTTTGTAGGGAAAGACACTGTCTCTAGCATATGTAAATATGCATAATTTTCTCATATAACATAATTAAGGAAAATTATATATCTAGTCAATTAGTCTTCAGAAATTTTTTCTTTAGATTTGCTTTCTCTTTCACTAAAACAACTGAGTTTACTTACTGCTACATTTGCTTTCTAGAGTATCACTCTCAGTTACTTTTCCTCTGGCGCACAGCCGCCAGCCCTCATGCTATCCTTTCTCTCCAGAGCTGCCTCCATCCTCCTGCTTCAGTTATGCTCTTGCTCCCACCCTCTTCCCAAGTCTTAGATACTGGGCAAGACTCCAACTGCTCGTGGGTGGACAACGCAATTATATAGAAACTCGAGTAGAAACAAACGAGACTCCCTGTCTGATGTCATGGATGCGCACAGACGTTTGCTGGTTTTGTCCATATGTTTGTCCTTCAGCGACAAAGAGGGAGAATGTGTCACCGCTCTAAGCAGGATGTAATTAACAAAGTGTCCTTTGATTCCAGTCGACTGGTTTATGGAAAGTTCAGTGTAGTCGACAACTTCCTTAAAGAATCTCCAAATCCATGAGCAGTGGGGGACTTGCAGGCTTTGGGTAGACAGTCTTTACAACTGAGCTCAGCCTTGCATATCTGCCCCCAAAGATGGAGCAATACCAGGGGAACTCCAGTTCTCTCCGTACAAGCCTGTGCTTTAAGAAGGGGCATGGGAAGTCCCCACCCAAAAGTCCACTCTTAACTAGGACAGCCTGCCTCTCACCTAGCTGGCGCTCCTCAGTCTTTCTCAGTTATCTGGCAAGACTTAGCACTTTCACATTCTACTCCTAGCTCTCTGAATAGCTACTCTCACCCATGTAGGAGTATTCACGCAGCTCCACCCGGCTCAGGGAGTAAAGAACCATGATGGGGGCTTTCTCACACTGTCCTCTTTCTCACTCTATGAAACAAACCAGTGAGGCAAGTTTGTGACCAGGTTTCTCAATTTTATTCTAATTTTTCATCATTGCTCTCCTTTCAGCTACTAAGTCAATGCTTCAAACTCAGCCAGAGGTGCCATAAACAGAAGACCTGACAACATACCTGTGAAGTATTGGAATCATGAAAACCCGAGAGAGAGCACAGGTCCCCGAGTCAGAATTAACTCAAGACATTGTTTGTTTTGGTGGTGGTTGTCTGTTTGTTTTAAGGACCTTTGAAACTGGTTTTTCCCTAATAAATAATAACTCTCCCCAGTCCATTATTATCACAGATATAGTCTACAAGCTGGTGTGAACTATGTGTGTTTTCTTTGTTTTATACACACACTGAGTATAAATTTTCACTAAGATTCCATTCCATTTCATTGTATGGGCGTCACCCATCTGGAAATGCATGCTCTACAGATCGTCTGCATCTCTGAGTTATGGCACAGTGCCAATTAAGCAGAACCAGAGTGTCTTCAGCCTTTAGCCATCCTACTTGGTATAAACCCTTTGGCACACAATCCCACTGCAGCTTCGCAACTGTATTTGTTTATGCCATTTTTTATCCTCTCAACATTAGGAAGCATTAGGTGGGGATCTCCACAGGGAAGGTGGGGGCCTGATGGAGGGCTAAATGGGTGTGGCCCCAAAACTAACCTGTGGAGATCATTCCTGTGAAGTTAGTCACTAGGCAACACAAAAGCATCCCTTGATCGCAGGTTGAATGTTGCCTGGTTCTGCATCTACATACCCAGGACTATGGAGAGGGTCCACAGCCCATACATCGCCTATGGAATATTTTAGGAGCAGTAAGAATTGATGATGGAAAGGTCTTATCTGATTGACATGCACAGGAAAGCAGGCTTAAAGAAGGGAGGTGAGGCAAGAAATGTGTGGGGGAAGTCCTAGTGAAGAATGTGCAGATTATTATCTATAGAGCAAGGACCATGTTGCTTTTTACATGTCTCTTTATACCTACTCTATGCAATGATTCTGGGTAGGGATACAATTAGGAATGCAATTTCAGGGAGATTGACCACTATTTTAAAATACTTTTAATGATTTCAATGATCTAGCTCCAAGCCAAGTCCACTGCCATCAAGTTGACTCATAGCGCCCCTATAGGGCAGGGCGGAACTGGCCCTGTGAGTTTCTACGGGACCAACTCTACGGGGACTAGGATGCCCTATCTTGCTGCAGTGAAAGAATTGTTGATTCCCATCTTTCTCCAATGATTTCAAAACTGCTGGTCTTATTTATGGTTAGCTACCCTACTCGTAACCATGTGCCACGAGGACTTCTACTTCAATTATCCATAGATTGAAATAATACACCAGTATTAGAAGCACTCCATGAGTGAATTCAACTGCCATCGCATTGATTCCAACTCGAAGGAACCCTATAGGACAGGGTCGCACTGCTCCTGTGGGTTTCTAAGACTGTAATTTTTATGTGAATAGAAAACCTCCTCCTCCTCCCACATAGTGGCTGGTGGTTTCAAACCACTGTCTTTGCAATTAACAGCTAGCTGACTGCATAACCACTACACCACTACAGGTCCAGGCATTCCATATAATGGCCCTATTCATTTATTTCAAGCTTTCTCTTACGAGGGTGTACCCAAAACACTGGGAAAAAATGTTTTCAAACTCATCTGTTTGAATGGCTGCCAGTACCTCCCTCGTTTTTTTTTTCACCTCTTCTATATGGTCAAATTGCTGTCCTTTCATGCCCCTCTTCATTTGTGGAAGCAAAAAGAAGTTGCATGGATCAAGGTCAGGGAGTAAGGTGTGTAAGGAAAGAGGGGCATGCTGGGTTTTGCCCAAAACTGGTGCACTGAGATGGCTCTGTGAGCAGATGCATTGTTGTGGTGGCAAAACCAGTCCCCCATCTGCCACAAGTCAGACTTTTATGTCACACACTCTTATGCTATCTTTTCAGAGCGTCTAAATAGAAAGTTCAATTAACAGTCTGAACTGGTGGAATGAACACATGTTCATGCATTTGGGAAGGTGGTGGACATCCAGACTGAGGCTTGTCATCAAATGACATTCCACCTCTTTGGAAGGGAGAAAACCATGTGTACCCTTTTCCCATCGCCCTGTCCTTGTGAGCTGTGTTCAGCATGACAACAGTTTCTGCAGCAATTTTCCTGAGCACAAAGCAAAATTTCACAACTACACGCTGATCTCGTATGTCAGCCATCGCGAAAACTGCGGTTCCAGTGATACTGCTTTTACAAAAAAATTCGCCAAGAACTTTCCCAGGTGGTGCCATTCCGAGTGAGCTGCTCGATGCTCACCTCATGAGGAAAATGCTTACTATGAAAGCTCTGGCCAGCAGAGTTTTGTTCTGAGTTTCTGGGGGGTTCCCCCTCATATGACCCAAATATCAACCTTAACATGCTTTGGTTGATGAAATTATTTTCTCCATGCTACATTTTCTATATGCTGAGCGCATAATCTGAGAAGCAGCTATATGAAGACCATATGAAGAAGAATGCGACATCAGAATTGGAGGGACACTCGTTGACAACCTGTGATATGCAGATGACACAGCCTAGCTGGCTGAAGGTGAATGATCCCAAGCACATGGAAACAGCAGTCAAGAAATCAAAGGATATATTAAGTGTTTTGGACAAATCTGATACACATGCCTCTATAAAGTGTCTTTTTTTAAATCCTTTTATTGGGACCTCTTACAGATATCATAACCTTCTATAGTTCAATCACATCAAGTAGTATTGAACAATTGCTACCACAATCCATTTCAAAACATTTTCTTTCTTCTTGAACTCCTTGATATCAGCTCCACTTTATCCCTTCCCTCCCTTCCCCTACCCCCCAGGAACACTTATTTACCCCCCTCCCCCACTCTAATAGTTGTTTGCTTGTTTCTTTGCCATATCTTAAGCATCCAATATATTCATTCACATAAAATTCTGTTGCTCAAGCCCATTGAATGGGGTTCTGGAGTTATCAGTGCTACCCGCTCCCTATTCCCTCCTTCCCTCCTCTTTTTTTAAAAACCAAATCTATAACTTGCAAAACAAAGATACATCTTATACAAGCTTCAATATTCTCCATCTATTTTTACATCCACTGTAACTTGGGTGAAGGTTTAGAGAGCAAACTCCCATCCAATAATCCATGCAATTTTGCTTCCTAGCATGGATTCCAGGTGTTTTCTACTCCTATAATGATTTACAACTTGGAAACGTGCAGGGGCAGTTTTAAGCTGCCCTTTAGGGTCATAAGGAGTTAGAAATGAAGCGAGGACTGCGTTTGCTGTTGTTTATCGCATTTCCTCCCTGTGTTTTCCCTTTCTTTTCCTCTTTGGATAAATGCTGTTCTTTGATAAATGCTACCCTTTCGATATCAAATGGTTGATTCTTCAAAGGAGTGCCTATCTCAATATCATTCCTTTTGTATACCTGTCTATTGATTGGAGGAAAAGCGAGCCAACGTGAGGAGTTCAGTTCCAGACCTGAAGGATGGCTAAACCATGTATTTCAAACGCTTCATGTCAACAGTTTGACAATGACTAAGGAAGACTGAGGAAGAATGGAAAGACTTGACTTACACTATTGGATGAATATTCAATATACCACAGAGTACCAAAAGAAGGAACACATCTTGGAAGAAGTACAGCCAATATGACCCTTAGAAGCCAGGACTGAGAGACTGCTCACTGACTTCAGCTACTTTATCAGAAAAGACAAACCCGAGAGAAGGACTCCGCGCTTGGTGAAGGAGCAGGTGACAAAGAAGGAAGATCCTCAGTAAGGTGGATTGACAACTGTGACAAGGATGGGCCACATGCAATAAAGACTGCGGGGAATGCTCAGGACTGGGGCATGCGTCACTCTGTTGTACATCAGGTCTCTGAATCAGAACCAACTGTGTCACCTTAGAATAACGCCACAACAATGGATTTTTTTACTTGCAGTAAGTTCTCTATTTACATCTATTTCAACACTGCGTAGGGAGTAATTTCGGATTTTTCCAAATAAGTTATCAAATCTCTGTCTTTCAAACACCCACCTTTGTGAAAACACCAAAATGAAAATCAAGCTACAGGGAAAGGTCAAGTACGGTGTTCACCTCATCCAGCAGACTGAAAGCTACCTGAGAAAGTGCCTTCGATCATATTCATCTTTGACTCTTAGACAGTGTGTGGTATTCACAATGGACCCAATAAATGCACTGGGTTTGTGTGTTGTCATTGTTGAGTCAGTTGTGTTGTGGCTTCTGAGCAAGACAGAAAAGGATTTACTCTGGAAATGCCCACCTTAGAGTCTGGCCTCTGGAGCTGATCATGAGGCTTGAGCTGCTGTTACTGATTCACCCAGATAAGCAGCCTTTTTGTTTTCATTCATTTTCTTACTGGACAACAAACAGCTGATGGGACCAGTGGACCTTATGTGTCTTCTGCTGGCTACACGCTAAAAATGGGTACAAGCTAAAAATAGCATATTGATAGCATATCAGAGCTGATGGAGATCATTCATACGGTTGGTTTACTGACTCCAATCACTTCACTCAAGCAATCACCTTATTCATTTATCAAGTTTTAATTTCTTACCACCTCTTTCTGGGTGATAATCTCTCTGTTGTCCACTCCTAGCAGATTATAGAAGGGTAAACAATGTAGCTTGATGTAAAAAGCTCACTTTTCTCTATAGAAGATGTTGCTTTGCTTTGCCCTGTTTTGCATGATTTTCCAAGAAAAGAAGACAAGCCTTATCTAGACTCAATGGAAAATAATGGAACCAACCAGGAGACAGTGTGTCAATGGAGGTCATTTTACACCTAGGCAGCTGGAATTTGAAGCAGCTGGAATTTGAAGTAGATGGTTTTGGTTCTCCTACTTTGGTAACCATGGGGATAACAGAATAATCTAAACACAAAGCTGGTGGGAAGGGATGACCTTGGAAATTCTATTGAAGAATGATTTAAACCTTGTTCTGACACATGAATCACAGGGTGGTGCTTTCTGTCAACATTCTTCACTCTCCTAAACCAGAAAAGCCAGTACCTGGCTGCTTACTGGTGCTGCCACTGCTGCTGGGAAACAGCATTGTGAGAGGGGAATTTTTGGAGATTGTTTTGAAATAGGTGCAGGTGCCCAGGGATGCTCCTATGATACTTTCAGCCCAAAGGTATCCTTTGGACACGTTGCTGATATTCTATACTATATGAGGAGACATACAACTTGAACAAACGTAATTTTATACTGTAAAATCAGGGAAGGAGAAAATTACGCAAGGTATTATTGAACATCTGAAGGTCTAGACTCTGGTTATGATGGAAACAGTGTGTTATCACTTTTAAACTTTAATTCAATGCAATTTCTTTAATCTGCATCTTTGAAAGGTAGTTCTGCATTAAGAAATTCATTTAATTCCACGTTTCTACTTTTCCTTCTTTTGTAAAAATTATCACTCTTCTTTTTTCTTCAAAATAGGAATACATATACAGATTGAAAAAATTCTAGAAATTATTAAGTTAAAATTCCCAAGTGATTTACATCCATTCAAAGAAAATAATCTGAGAAAAATATATGCCTAAATCCCAGAACCCAGCTAATTACAAAATCATATCCAAACTCTTAAAATAAATCATTTTGTGTATTTTATTTGTTTGTTTTGCTGCTCTGCATGTTCTGGCTAATGATTTTGACACCACAGTTCACTAAGATTTATTGGCAGAACTTTTCCATAACTGATTCCTCTACCCCCTTCCATCAAAGCCAAACCAATAAGCTGGACTTTTAACAGTCTCTTGTTCTGTGATCAATAGACTGTGATGGAGTTTCCTTCACTGTCTCTTCTACCTCCATCATACTTGCATCAGGCTCTCACCAACAACATTTAATGTGTAGCTTTGTGAGGCTGCCCTCTCAGAGTCGCAGGAACTATCTACATTTTGGCAAATGAGCAAAAGGTCTGTATGTAAATATTCCATTTTGCTTTCCTTCCTTCTTCTCTTTACATGTAGACCTTTTGCTCATTTGCCAACGTGGTTAGGTCCCAAAGGCCTGTTTTTATTCACAATTGGTATCATGTGAGAAAGGGGGAGGGCTGCATCAGATTATAAAACAGAGAATGACAGCATCATCACATAACTGCCAAACCACTGGCCCACTCACATTGACACATGACCTGAACTACCACAACCAATGTTTCTCCCAACTCCTACCTGGGCCAACCTTCATTGCATGCAGATGGATATTGTTGATATGCTCAAGATAGTTGGGAAGTGGGGTTTTTCCCTCCAATACCGTTGTAATGTCCAATAATTAGAGTCAATAGGGGAGAAGAGGGCACATGAGGAAAAGGTGCGTTATTCTGATGTTAATCTTGGATGTGGATGTGGCTTCTTGTGTTCTGCTCACTTTATCTTGAGTGTTTTTAGATGGTCTCTTTTGCTCCCCTCCCCATGCCCATAGCAGTTACATTCACATTAATAGTGTTACTAAACTTTGGAACTGAGATTCTTCGGTCCTCATAAAACCAGAAGAATGCAGACATTCTGATGATTGGTTTTCGATGTTATGTAACGACAGGAGATAACTACTGTCATTAGCCACTGACTACACTGCCACTTGGACTCTATGAATCCATTCTTCCTGTGAATACCGAATGCCTTCTATACCTTTAATCCTTATTACTTTAATTAATTCACAAATTCAGCTTCTCCACAAGAGTAATTTCCATGAGGAACAAGACAGTAATTGGTTCATTATGGGGTGTTGTTCAGTGGTGAGCTCAGTGTCTGTAATAACCCATTTCTCCAATAATGACCAGGTCCAAGACAAAAACCTACTTTTGTTATCATTCTGACACCACCGTGGGATTTCTGTAGAAAGTGTTTAATTTATATATTGGTTCCATTCCAGAAATCCCTTTTGAGATTGTGTAAGGCAGAAACACACTCACCATCCCTGGAGATGAATATTTGCCAAGTCTCTGTGCTAGGCTGTTCCCTATGAATGTGGTTTTGGGACTCTGTTGAATTTTCTTTCAGGCGTAGGTGAGTGTGTCAGATTGAGTTCTATAGACAAGCAAAAACAGTGACACTTGTATGTGTTATATATGGAAAAATTGTATCAAAGAATAGTTTATACAGTTGTATAAATATATAAGTCCAGTCCAGTTCAAGATAGGCTTCTCCAAGCTCGAGGAGAGAGCAATGGAACGGGATCAACGGCCCCGGGGGGATTTGGGGGCAGATTTGGATTTGGGGGGAAAGGTGCAATGGGCAAACAGTGCCATAGACAGAAGAACAACTGAAATAGCAGGATTTTTACTCCAGAGAAAGAACACTAAAGAGGGAAGGACCCATTGGTTCTAGGTATGGCCCAGTTTATAAGTCAGGTTTCTATAAGTGAAAACTTGCATAAGTTTTTATAGATTGGTCACAGTGTCTGGTGAGTCAGCACTTTTTGAAGCTTTCTGTGGGTTTCATGGAAGCTGCATGCTCAGGATCCCGTGAGCTTGCAACTCTGCTCTGTGACACTTTGTGTTTAGACGTCTGGCGCATACCATGGCACATACCATGTGAGACGATGCTGTTGCTGCCCAGATCCCATTTTGGTATCGATTTCCTAATTTTTGCTGCTTAAAAAGCCATCCAGTGGAAATCTTTGGTGGATCATGTAGCCTTCAGACAAGATTTCGTTATTTATTTATTTTTTTGCGATTCTGAAAATATGCTTATATCACTGAGGGAGGGTTCGAGTTTCCTAAATATCTCAGAGAATTTCACGTTGTATACTTCAGTAAGTCTCATAGTAATGAGTGTGAGCAAGCCTCTGGCATCATAGAAAATCAAAAATTCCTTGAAGAGTGTACAAGAAAAAAGAATGTTTAAATCTATATGTGATGTAAAAGGAATATGTTAATGACAAAAATATTATCCGCCATTGTTCTTTATGAATCATCTAAATATGTATAGAGACATGCGCACACATACATACTGTAAATCATCTGCAGGAATGTATATTGTTGTAAGTTCCTGCAAGTCACTTCTGATCCATAGCCACCCTAGGCAACACAACAAACACCGGGCAGTCCTGCACCACCTTCAGGGCGGTTCCCAGGCCTGAGCTCACTGTTGCAGCTGCTCAATCTGTCCCTCTTGTGCAGGGACTTTCTCTTTTCCACTGCCCATCACTTTACCCAGCATGATGTCTTTCTCCTAGGACTAGCCCTGCTGACAACATACCCGGGCACATGAGACGAACTCTTACCATCCTGGCCTCTAAAGAACATTCTGGTTGTACTTCTTTCAAGACATATTTGTTTGTTCTCTTGGCAGTCCATAGTACTTTCAACATATATGCATACCTAGCTATGCTTGTAACTAAGTTACCTATGTAACAGATATGACATCATAATGTATTATAGTAAAATATATATTTGCTATATATTGAAGTGTTATATAGGGGGTAAAGGGCATTTACGGAGGTCTAAATGCAGGCATGTACACCTCCCTGACCTGATCGCTGAAGACAAATTTAAAAGAAAAAAAGAGAAGTGTCGTATATGTGTGTGCATTGTATAAATTGAAGACTTTATGATGCAATGATTAGTCACTCAGTGACCAAGAAAAATGTTGGCTGTTTGAACCTGCCCAGAGGCTTCATGGAAGAAAGACCTGCCAATCTTCCCCTCTCAGTTTATAGCCTTTAGGTTAGGCTATGGCAGCGGTTCTCAGCCTGTGGGTCACAACTCCTTTGAGGGTCAAACCACCCTTTCACAGGGGTTGACTGATTCATAACAGTAACAAAATTAGAGTTAAGAAGTAGCAATGAAAATAATTTCATGGTTGGGAGTCACCACCACATGAGAAACTGTATTAAACGGTTGCAGCATTAGGAAGGTTGAGAGCGACTGGTCTATGGTATTCCACAACCAAAATAACATAATTTCTTTATTATGTACATTTGTAGAGCTATACATCAATTTATTACAATGATAGGCTAAGATGCTGCCACAAAATCACAGAAATCTTTATTAAACAAAATCAAAATGTGAACTGATGGTTTTGGACATATCTACCACCTAGGTCTCTATGCCTCTAGGTCTCTTCTTTAAAGAATTTAACAGCCTTCTCTGTAAGTCATGTCTAAACAGCAGTTTTGTCTTTCTCAAGAAACTCAAATCATATTCCCTTTAAATGGTCATTAAGTGGTGGGAACAAAAAGAAGTCTGAAGGAGCCAGATCAGGACTTTAGGGTGGATGGGACAGGGTTTCGCATGGCTGCCCTTGAAGACCGAGCAGGAGCATTGCTATGACGGGTCAAAGCCAAAACCCAAACACAAGAACTCTCACCACAACTGCTTGGTCCTTTGCTCACCAACATAATTTTTAATGTCCTCCTACTAAGCCCCAGGAATTTTTCTGCATCCTTTTATCATGTATATCCCACTAGAATCTCTCAAATCAGTTGTCATAACCTGAACCAGCCCTACTGCATTGAATTGAACTGAACCATCAGATTCCAGTGCTTTGGCTTGAACTTTTTTTGTAGGCACTCTATGGATATTGAGACATATGTATTACTGAGAAAAATTGTCTGTAGCCATCTGCTGTTTGCAGAAATCGATTAGAATACATTTTGTGTGGAATAAGCGTGTGCATGGGCATAAGTCACCTGTCTTAAATTATAGGGAGATGCTGGTTCATCCTGGAAATCCACCAGCAATGTTTTTGGACTTACCCTTGTATTTATAAGGATGTGTGTGTGTGTGTGTGTGTGTGTGTACAAAACTCTACGTACACAAGTTTATACACAATTATTTCTGAAGCACAATAATTATGCTAACATTGTAATTTTGAATATCCTCAATTTGTACCCCTTTAACTTACTCCCAATCCATTATTCCATTAAGTGAACCAGGAGGGAAAGATTGTGAGTATTCTCGGCTCCCTCTTGTCCTAGGTCATAATCCATTTGATGTGACATTGAAGTCGGACTGAGTGTGTTATTGTATCTTGTCGAGTCCCTCATTTCTGCTCAGCTGACATCCCTCTACAGTTTGAAACAGGTAACTCTCTGCTGTAACTATGTTCCAAAATGTCATTTGAAATCAAGTAATCATTCTGCCACCAATACTGATCAAGGGCCTACTGTGTGCAGACACCGAGATGAACCAGAAATCTTTGCGTTAGCTACTTAGTGCAGCTGTAACAGAAATACTAAAAGTGGACGACTTCAACAAACAGAAAGTTCTTTTCTCACAGTTTTGGAGGCTAGAAGTGCAAATTCAGGTTGTTAGCTCTAAGGGACATGGAACATTTTTGTCACTCTTGTAGTCATCTTTATGAGCTTGTCACTTCCCCCCAAGTTCCCCTGACATAACCCTAAGAGACTATTTAATGAATTGCTGTCACAAACATTTGCCTATCTACATTTCATATACAGAAAATCATACCCAAAAAGTCACTGAAAAAAACTTCAACCCCATAACAAAAACAAAACAAAGGAAAACACAGAGAAACTTCAATCTAAAAGAAAGAACAAAATAATAAAAACTAGAACAAATTTAAAATGGTTAAACAATGAAAATAAATTAGATGCTAAATTTTAATATAGTTATATCTGAATTAATCTACTTTCCAATATGCTCTGTCTGAGGCCAAGGCTATTCACAGGCCTGGCCAATAGTCCAAAGGAATCCAGTGGAGGCTCAATGTACGTGGGGACTCTGCAAATGGCTTTTGGGCTTTTATGGTGATGCACAGCCTTCTGTAAGAGAAGACCCCTGTCTTTGTTCAGTTTCTGCTCTTGGGAAATCATCAAGCTGCTTGGCATATCTCCCTCACTCAACCCCTGCTCTTCTTACTCACTTGTTTAATCTCATATCTCATAATAGATTAATTTAAGACACATCCTCCACTAACCATGTTCATTAACATAGCAAAGACAGCCCATCACCAAATCGAATAATAGAACATAAGTTTGGACTTATCTTAGGCATAAAAGCATACATTTTTAGGGGACAAATTCTAAATATGACATCTTCTTCTCACCTTTAAGGAGCTAATAGTATGTAAGGAGCTAATAGCATATGTATAGAATTATCACCTTATGTTCTTTTTTATCTATGTGATCAAGTTTACAGACTTAGGATTTTCTGTAAAGGGTACTTCTGTGAAAATGTAAGGTAACTATGTTGCATAATTATTCACAATGAATTCTAATTGCAGCTCTAGGAACCAATTTTCTTTAAAAATCACTCTAATGAGAAGATAGAGTACATCTTATGAAAAATGTACAGTCTTTAGTCTGTATAGAATAAAACCAAGAATGTACATTTTTAACAATGATTAGTGAGTTTCCAAATATCTCTAGCTGAGGTTATTAAAGTTAAATGGTAACAACAATATATCTAAACAATTCTTTGTTTAACTTTGACTTAATAACTAAGTGTGTTATTGATCAAATGTGGTTTCCCTTTTCTGAGAATAAAAAAAGGCCTCTAAAATTTTCATGTAACTTATTGGTGATCAAGTACCTTGTAGAAAGTAACATTGTAATGAAAAAATTGAGACAAAATCAGGAACATATGGCTTACATTTATCTTCAAATGCCTAGAGTTTTTAAGGGGTTATAAGAAAATTCCTGGCAAAATATCCCTTGATTTGGAATATGAAACATATCTGAAAAAGACACCAAGAAAAGTGGGTAACAAGAAAATTTAATATACAGAGTCTGCAAGAGGTTGAATTGCTTTCCCATTCAAAAAAAGTCTGGAACTATTCTGGAAATACAATGTCAAGTCCTGGAATGATGGATCTATATTAAAAAATCAATTGTGCATGAAATTTCTCGAGCAGCCTAAAGGGCAGCTAGCGGCACCTCCTACAAATATCACCTTGAATAAGACAGGATTTCCAATATACATCTTGGGAAACCACTTACCTGTGGCTGGTAAGTGTATATCATGTGAGAGTGGGTGTAAAGCATCTTTTGGAATGAAAGCATTTATATCCTAAGTGTGCATTCTCCTACCAGTTTTTAAGATACGTTGCATGAATTGCATTAACATGTCTGCAGTTATTTATTCATTGTTGCCTAGTCTATAGAGCAGCCTCTTCAGTGCATGCATGAGCACTTAGAGAGGAGTAAGGGAACAGACTGGTGCATGTCCAGTCGTCCTTCATGTGTGAACACTGGCACTGCTTGTAAGATTTGCGGGATTCCCGAAAATAGACTTTGGAAATGGTGGGCCGGACTTGGGCACCTCAACATTCATAAGGGTCAGCAGACAGACCTAGAACTATCTATGGGCTTTCCCCCTCCTCATGTCCAACCATATAAGACATGCAGGATAAACAATTCCGAGGAGAAAACAATGGCACTGACAATTCCTGGAGGGACATGGAAGAGGAGGAGTTGGGGGAAAGTAAGTGGGGAATCAACAAATCAGGTACAAGGGAACAACAAGAGGTCAAAAATTGATGGCAAGGAGGGCATAGAATATCTGGCGGGGTAGGATCAAGTGCAGTGTAGCTGAGAGAAATTACTGAGAGCCAAATGAAGGTTGAACAGTAGAGAAGGACAGGAGGAAAGTAAAAAAGAAAAGAAATAGAGGTAAAGAACTTTTTAGAGGTACAAATAGACACATATACATATGTAAATATATTAATATATAACAAAAGGGTTCTAGGTCTATGTACATATATTTAAATGTTAAGTATTAAATATTAAAGTAGCAGACAGACCTTGGTTCTCTACTCAAATACTCCCTTAAGGCAAGAACACTTTTTACTAATAACCTGGCATTCTGTGGTGCTGATTCTCCTGACACAATTGCTGAAGACAAAATGGGTGCAAAGCAAATGTAGTGAAGAAAGCTGATGGTGCCCAGCTATAAAAATAGATAGCATCTGCGGTCTTAAAATCTTGAAGTTAAACAAGCAGCCATCTCTATCATATAAGAGTGTCTCTGGATTTGTTTCTCTAGTCCACCCAGACTCGCATTCCCTCCCCCCAGTAAAATGATTTAAAAAACTATTTGTGGGATTAATCTCCTCCTTGTTCTACTCTCATTCATTCCCATAGAGAAACCATTCTCATTCACACCTATAGACATCTTCTAGGGTTATGAAAGTGCAGTGAGTGTGCCGTTCACCTGCTGACTGGCTGGAAGTTACTCACAGAAGAATAATTATTCCAGGATACTTTAAATTTATCGCCCCTAGGGTTGGTGTTGGTACAAGTATAGGGTTTTTCTTTCTTTCTTTTTTATACAAAAAGATGGTTTCTTTTATTATTTTTCTTCATCCTCGGGGGACTTTATTACATTTGTTTTCAAACACTTGCTATTTATATTTGATATATTTCTATAATCCCTACCACATTCTTTTCCACATCCTAGGGTAATTATTATATAACTGTACTTAGGCCACATAAAATTCTTATATAGAGGCATATGCAAGGATGCTGAGATAATTTTTTTCATGAGACAAATTAAAAGTGTCTTCTTTTTATTTAATTTAATTTATGTTTTTAAAATCATTACATTGGGGGCTCTCACAGCTCTTATTACAATCCATACATCAATTGTATCAGGATATTTGTACATATGTTGTCATCATTATTTTCTAAACACTTTCATTTTATTTGAGTCATTGGTATCAGCTCCTCTTATTACTCTCCCTCCACCCCTCTCACCTCGTGACCCATTGATAAATTATTAATTTCACCGACCACTGTCTCCCTTCCCCCAAGGTTTTTTCCTCCCTCCTCTGCCCACATTCCCCCTACCTCCTGTTATTGTTACTCCCATTTCTGTTCCTGAGGGGTTTGTCTTACCTGAGCTCTTATCTGTACCAGTGTACTTGCTCTGGTCTAGCCAGAACTGAAAGGATGGACAGTGGTCATGATAGTGGGTTTGGTCGGGGTGGTGAGGAATCCTCAGAGAACCAGAGGAATATTATGTGTTTTATCGATGCTATATTGTGCCATGGTTGACTCATCCCTTCCTTGTGACCCTTCCATGAGGGAATGTCTAATCGTCTACAGGTGGGTTTGGGGTCTCTGCTCTGAACCCCCTCATTCTCAACAATATGTTTTTTTTGTTTTGGATCTTCTGATGCCTGTTACCCAATCCTGTCAACACCTCATGATTGCATATGCTGGTGGACTTCATCCGTGTGGGCTTGTTGCTTCTCTACTAGATGGCCACTTGTTTAACTTCAAGCCTTTTAAGACCTCAGACGCTATCTCTTTTGATAGCTGGTCACCATCAGCTTTCTTCACCACATTTGCTTATGCACTCACTTTGTCTTCAGCCATCAAGTCTGGAGGGTGAGCATCACAGAATGCCAGGTTGTTAGAACAAAGCATTCTTACATTGTGGGAGGGCTTAAACTGAGGCCCAAAGTCTGTCCACTTCCTCAATGTTTTACCATATAATTATATGTACATTGGCCAACACATCTATTTTATGAATTCACATATTTACATATGTACACACCTAGTAAAACTTTTTTCAGGCTTTTTGCCCACTTCCTCAAGGGGTTGGCTGTTTTCTTCTATTTTCAGGCTAGGAGAATATTGCAGATTTTAGTAATAAGCCCTTTGTATGTTGTGTCATTGCTACAAATCCTCTCCCAGTCTGTAGTGGGTTCTCTTGCTACTCTCTGGGTGAAGTCTTTTGATGCACAGAGGTATTCCCACTTGTCATTTTCAGCTTTCTCTGATTATATATATATATATATATTTGGGGCTCTTGGGTTGTCTTATATTTATTTTTAAGTATCTCTGTTTTAGTTTTTATATACTTTTATAAATCATTTTATTGGGGGTTCTTATACCTATTATAACAATCCATACATCAATTGTTTCGAGCACATTTGTACATATGTTGTCATCATCATTTTCAAAACATTTTCTTTCTACTTGAGCCCTTGGTATCAGCTCCTCTTTTTTCCCTCCCTGTCTCACCCTCCCACCCCTTGATAAATTAAAAATTATTATTATTTTCATATCTTACATCACCCCTTCTCTCCCTTCACCCACCTTTCTGCTACTCATCCCCCTCTGGGGAATGGTTATATGTTGATCATTGTGACTAGTTTCCCTTTCTCACCTTTTCCTCCCACCTTCCTCCTCTTTGTATTGCTACTCCCATTACTGTTCCTGAGGAGTTCATCTGTCCTGGATTCCATGTGTCAGGACTCTTATCTGTACCAATGTACATACATGATCTGATCCAACCAGATTTGTAAAGTAGAACTGTGGTCATGATAGTTGGGGAAGGAGGGAGGGAAATTTTAAAGAACTAGAGGAATGTTGTATGTTTTATCAGTGCTATACTGCACCCTGGTTGACTTGTCCCTTCGTTGTGACCCTTCTGTGAGGGGATGCCCAATTGTCTACAGTTGGGCTTTGGGTCACTATCCATTCCCCTCATTTGTATCACTACGATGTTTTGTTTTGGGTTGTCTGATGCCTGGTACCTGATTCTGCGGACACCTCATGATCACACAGGCTGGTGCGCTTCTTACATGTGGGTTTTGTTGTTTCCTTGTTAGATGACTTGTTTATCTTCAAGCCTTTAAGACCCCAGATGCTTTATCTTTTAGTAGTCAGGCACCACCAGATTTCTTCACCACACTTGCCTTATGCACCTGTTTTGTCTTCGGTGATCATGTCGGGAAAGTGAGCATCACAGAATGGAAGGTTATTAGAACAAAATGTTCTTGCACTCAGTGAGCGACAGATACAAGATTATTTTAAAGAAAGCATGTATACACATGCCTCTGTGATCAGTGGGTGACTGCAGACACGTTCTCTCAGTAACACACTTGTCTTAATCTCATTAGGGTGCCTTGACAGATATCTGATCAAAACAGTGGCTTCTGAGAGCATATGCCAGGTGTTAGATTTAAAGAAGAAAGATTAGCTCAGAAACTTGTGCTATTTTTTGTAAACCAAAGGAATATTCTTAACACAATTTCTTGAAGTACATAGGAAAAATCTGGGACTCATTAGGAAGACTTTCTATCTATCTCTATCAAGAGAGATGACAGATAGATAAATCTCTCTCTGATATATATCAGTATGTATACTGATGTGCACAGACATACACACTCATATACAGACACACACACTCATATGTAAACCCTGGTAAGTCAAAAGCTTTCGCTACAAAATCATAGAAAAATTAGTTAAGTAAACTTATCAAAATGTGAAGCTATTATCTCTCTAAATAGTTTCCACTGACCAAGCCATGTACCCATCCAACATTATTTCTGTTTTAGCACTAAAAGAAGTTGGAAGGGGCAAGGTTAGGAATGTAAGGTGGGTGGGGCAAGATTTCCCAACAAAATCCTGGAATCTCATATGATTGGACATTTTCAATTATAAGCGAATATTTAACTTTAGAAAACTTTCTCCTAATGTGACAAATGTGTTGAATAAAGATCTGCAAGCTCAAAATCAAATCCTAGTAGGATAACTCTTGCTGCTCCTGAAGAATGAGCATGGCCTTGTCATGATAAAGACGATATTTCTCAGTGCAATTTTCCTGGCCTTGACCTCATTCATGAAAAATTTCATTTTCTGAAAGTTTCGGGTTCTTTAAGGAAATCTATCAAGGTGACTCCTTTGGAATCCCTCAAAACAGTCACCATAACCCTCTGAGTTCACTTTCCTGTCTTGAATTGAATGGCTACAGCACCCTCCCCCTCACAGAAACTGCTTCTTCATAGTCTGTTTCTTCACCTGGAAGCTCTGATTAAACCTGTTCACCACAAGTGGCCCTGTTAATATTGAAACCACTCGTGTCATAGCTTTCGAAATCATAGCAATATGCAAACACCACAGTTTAACAAGCTGACATACAACTTTGGGCTTCAGTTAATGAGTGTTCCTCTAGTCGTCTTGTGTTTGTTAAGTGCTATTGCGTTGGTTCTGATGCTCAGTGACCCTATGCGGTAGTTACATAATCTGGTGTCAATTTGGGACTTGAGAGGATTAAGAGTGAAGGGGTGGGGTCTAGTCTGTCAATCAGGTCATTGCCAATGAAGCCACTGTGGGCATGGCCTTCCCCTGAGGATTCTGGGAAAACTCTGGTATTTCCTCCTTGGAGGTGAGACAGACTATCTCTTACTACTGCACTCCCTTGGAGATGCTCTACTGAGAAGACATGGGAGATGCTCTACTGAAAAAACACATGGCACTATGCTGATAGACCCCATGCCCTGGGAACTGGAGAAGCCACGTAGAGAGCCCTGCCAGCGCTGAAATGCTAACAACATCACTGGATCCAAAGACTTTCTACCCACTGGCCTGTGATCATCCTGCATTCAGCATCATTGCATGTGTTTCTTCAGTCTGAAGAGGATTTTATAGGATGGTATTGGACATATGGGCTAATATCTGACTTATGGGCTTGGACCAGACTGGGTCGAGATGCTTTCTTAATGTACAATTACCCTTTATATAAAACTCTCTCTTATATACATGAGTGCCTATGAATTTGTTCCTCTAGTCTACCCAGAATAATACACCCATGCACAACAGAAAGAAGCACTGCCCAGTTCTGCAATATCCTCACAATTGTTCCTATGCCTGAGCCCATTACTGCAGCCACTGTGTCAATCCGTCTCTGTGAAGGCCTTCCTCGTTGTCCTGCCTTCCACTTCACCAAGCATGATGTCCTTCTCATGGTCAGTCACTTGCTTGCTAACTGAATAGTTAGAAGTTTGAATCCACCATTTGTTCTATGGCAGAAGGATGTAACCATCTGTTCTCATGAAGACTACAGCCTTGGAGACCCAGTGGCATGGTACTCCTCTGTCCTGTAGAGTCACTATCAGCTGGTAAAACTTGATGGCGCCAAGTTTGATTTTTTTTTAATTTGGGCTCTTTTAACTGCTTTCAGTGTCCTACCAACAAATTGGTTACAAATGGAAAAGCGTGTCAGATAGCTGTTGTTGCTTTATCAGTTGGTCTCTAAACATTTCCTACACCAACTACGTCCCCAACAGGAAATGATTCAAAGACAGCTAATTGTTTTTGTTCTGTTTTGCTTTCCAGTCTAATTGATATCACAGACGGAAGGGTAATCACTGTAATTTTAATGGTATTTTGTTCCTCTGGTTGGTATAATATTCCTTGATCCACAAGTCACATGCTATGGACATAGAGACAATCTATCTCCTTCATGTATGTTGCAATGTGGCTCATTGGTGCTTGGCACACATATTTATGATCTGGGTTGCATGATACCAAAGTTGTTTTTCCCTTGCCCTAATGCTTGAAATCATATACATTTACCAAACCAAACTCACAGCCATCAAATGCAACTCACAGCAAAGCTATAGAACAGAGTAGAACAGCTCTGTGGGTTTCTGAGGCTGTAACTCTTGAAGAGAACAGAAAGCCTCATCTTTCTCCCTCAGAGGAGCTGGTGGTTTGAACTGCTGACCTTTGTTTATCAGTGAAAAACCTAATCTACTATGCCACCATGGTTTCTCATATGTCCTATAGGGTAATTAAATTTCTAGATCACATTAAAAACAACAACAACAAAAAACCACTCAAGCAATTTGCATTTCTCCTTGAATAATGGAACAAGTTTTTTTTGGACCATTAGCCAATAAGCATAATCTATTGTGGATCTTCAGGCAAATCATAATTACTTTTCCATTATCACCTTGGTTTATGGAGCTTGCCTACCTCGTAACCAGTCTTGCAAGAGCAACTCAAACCCACATATTTAAAGACCCTCCTAAAACTTCAAGGAAATCATACCTTTGAAGGATTAAAAGTCTGAAGAATTCAAAACACAGTGCGGACATAGCAGGAATGTTTACTGTTGGAAAAAAGGGAAACCTGTCATTATTAAATAAGAAAGAAGTTACACATAGGGGTTTAGGAAACTTTCTGCACTTTATGTGACTTTTGAGAACAGCAAACCATGAATGTCAAATCAGCCTCAAAAGTTTGAGGGATACAGGGTGTAAAAGTGATAGCACCCCATGAGCGTAAGTATCTCCTCAATGGTAATGCATTTGAGATACATACATATATACTTAAATGCATAATATGTCAGGAGCATTAGTCGTGTAGTTCGTACACATTGTGCTGCTACCTGAAAGGTCAGCAGTTTGAAACCACCAGCCACTCTGTGGGAGAAAGATGAGGCTTTCTACTCCCATAAACAGTTACAGACTCAGAAACCCACAGGGGCAGCTCTACCCTGTCCTGTAGGATCACCAAGAGTTTGAGTTTTATTGTTCTGTATTGGGCTAAAGGATCATCTGTGCCAGAGGAGCAACAGGGAAGAAGAAGCCTCCGCTGAGTCGAATTAAAACACTCCCAAGCAGAGGGTAGTGAAAGTGTTAGAGAAACCAGACCTGCCTGGGTTATGCGAATCCTTGCATTTAATGCTCTCAATTTAGACATCTGGCTACACCAGAGTTTGCATGTAGTTCATCCAAAAGCAATTATTAGACATAAATAGGCAGTCTTTAAATATATGATGGGTAATATTTTTCAGCAATCTAATTGTTTTTGTCTAGAGTCTCTGTAGCAGTGATATTTTGAAAGCAGAATAGTCGTCAAAAGTTCAAGGATATTTTGGATTCATTTAATTTGACCTTCTTTGTGGTTCCCTCACTTGATAGCAGCATTAACTATTTTTTCATTTGTTTACGACACACACTTCCTTATGTTACAAAGGAAAGTTTTCATCTTTTTGCATGATGGATCATAATCTACTGATGTTTCACTAGCCAGGTGTCAATCATCTCTAGTCCTCCTCTTGGATTATGGAAATGACACAATTCTTCCACTTAATCAATAACATTTATAAGATTAAAAAATAGAAAGAAAAACACTCTCACTGCTGTTAAGTCCATTCTGACCCATAGAGACCCTATAGGACAGATCAGAACCCACCGTGGGACTCCTGAGGCTATACACATCTTTACAGAGCAGAGAGCCTCGTTTCTCTGTCACAGAGCAGCTGATGACTTCAAATTGCAGTCCTTGCCGTTAGCAATCCAGTGCAGGGTCTACTTTGCCACTAGGGCTCCTTATGGTCATCATAAGACACCAGGAAAATCACAAGTTGTCAAAGAACCAAAAAGAATTCTGACAAAATTTTAATAGATTGCTACCTCTTCCTAATACTGTCTACTCCTATCTTGTTCTATTTGAAATCAATAAGTAACTAAAACAAGTGTGCCTCTTAACTCCCTGAGACAGTATCAGTGTTAGTCTGGGTAGACTAGAGAAACAAATCCATGGACACACATAAGTGTATATAAGAAAGAGATTTATATACAAGAGCAATTGAACATTGAGAAAACATCCCAGGCCAGTCCAGATCAAGTCTATAGGTCCGATATTAGCCCATATAGCCGATACCATTCTATAACCCACGAAAACATGCAACGATACCGAATGTAGAAGATCACAGGCCAGTGGATAGAAAGTCATTGGATCCAGTGGCATTGGAAACATCTCAGCACTGGCAGGGGTCTCTGCATCAGGGTGGGTCCATGTGTCTTGTCAGTTTCTGTGTCTCCCAGGGTGTGAACAGAGAGTTTCCCACCTCCAAGGAGGAAAATACCAGATTTCCCAAAATTATCAGGAGAAGTCCATGCCTACACAGAGGCTCCATTTGCTATGATCTGATTGACAGGCTAGACTTCCCCCCTACGGTCTTAATCCTCAAACTGACAAATGATTATATAACTACTACAGCAGCTATCAAAGTAGTTAGAATTTAGAAAATGATGATAGCAACTTATATACAAGTATGCTTGAGGCAGTTGATGTATGGAATGTTATAAGAACTGTAAGAGCCCCCAATACATTTGGATCAGAGAACCATCAAATCTCACCTCTACACTTGAAGCTATTCCTTAGCTTATGGAAAGTTTTTGTATTCACGACCTAGACTTTTATTGAAAGTCTCACATGTTAACTTCAGCCATGTGTACATTTTGTCACTTTTCTTGTGAAATTCCTCAGGAAAAGCTACATTTGAAGCCCATTTCGTGTATTGTGACATGCAAAACAAACCAAAGCAGATTTTCGGAACATACTGCACATGACAACAAATGCCATGATATGGCTCCTGTCCAACCTGGGTCCTACTTCAAACACTTGGCTGAAGGGGAAAAAGAAATGATCATTAAAAGGAGGAAAAAAGAGTCCGGAAACAGAGAGAAGTTCCCCAAATCACATTCTTTTGTTTGCTCTTCTTTCCTGTGCTGCCAGTGCATTTTGTTCCGGTCACTGTCTGTGATCTGGACACAGGCTAGATGATAGCCAAAGGAAATATTTCTTACTCATTCACTCACACAAGGTCTTGTGGTGAACACGAATAGCAGTCACGGAATAAACAAAAGCAAGCCATGCCCCTCAGAGCAGAGATTTTAATTATTTCATGTACCCAAAACATCGTGACACTGTTTGGGGACACCACAGTGGACACTAGTGTCCAGAACTAAAAGCACTATTTTCAACGTAAGAGGTGTGTGAAATAGAAATATTCCAGGTTCAGTTTCTCTGTCGGCTGTGGGAGCTTTTTTGGACGACCGAAATCTGGGTAGAGCTGATGGTTAATTTTCAGTTGCTAATGAAAAGGTCAGAGGTCCCATGTCACCCTGGAGGTGTCTTGAAAGAAAAACCTGAGGACCGGCTTCCTTGGAAATCCTATCAAGTGCGCTCTACACTGCACACATGGGTGCGTCATGAACTGGAACAGGCTCTAGGGCAACTGGCTGGGTGGGTGGTTACGACAACCTTACTTCGCTAAAGAGAGTAAGAGTTTAATGCTCTCATATGATGCTTGCCTGAATGCACCATCTTATGCGCCATGGTTCTTCACAGCGCCACTTTGCATGTTATTTAAGTCCTTCCGCTTACGCCATCTCACAAATGTCTTGCTGCACATGGGGCAGCACCATTAGTGAACGGAGACAGGTTTATGAAGTTTGGCAGCTTTTGTAGTGTCTCCGATTTTAAGATTTCTTGGAAATGGAGCTAATGGGAGGTATTTCAGAGTCCAATTAAAAAGAGTCCAACAATTTTTACCAGTCAGATAGCCTCTGTAATTTGCATCTCTGATTAACTAAGCAGTGACTAATGTGAAAGCAAATATTACTTAAATAGCACAGTTTACTTGTGCCACACCTCCAAGATGTAAATTCCTGATAATGCTTAATGACTAAATGTTCAGACATTATAGCACTGAATATGACCTCAACATTTAAAAATATATCCTTCTAAGTAAATGGTTTTCATTTAGGCTTATGTTCAAAGGAGGCAAGCTTTGTTTTGTTTCCTTTACACATCATCATCATTTTAATAGATGTGCCTATGTATGCAAGGAGGACAATGAGGGGGAGAAACCCTGTTAACCTGAAGAAAGTTTTGGACATTAAAGCCGTTCAAGAAAAAAACAGGGCAAAAAAACTCACCGCTTCGGTGCCTTGTTTGAAGCAAAAGCTTATACATATATTCCAGATAACATCTCTTTTTAATTTCACACACACACACACACACACACATGCTTCATGCTTACACAAAATAGATAAGTAAAAAAAAATTTAAGATTTCTGGTTAAATATTATGATGTGAACCCCTAACTTTACCTGAACTATGCCAAAACATTACCAAAATTGAGTAAGTGAATTAAAACTGTAGAAATAATGCTTCAAGTCTAACTCTTAGTATCAAGATACAACTGTTAAATATTTAGACATATTGCAAGCCATAGTTAAACCACTGGTAACCTGAATTGAAATCAATTATAGAGGGAGTGTTTACACCACTGAAATCGGCAAATACTACAAATTGAAGCTTTCGTTTCTTTATTTTTTCCCCTCCAGATATCTGGTTTACCAGCACACCACTGTGCAAACCCCATAAAGAAAAATATCTTAAGTGGGAAGACAATAGATGGAAATTACCACTATGAATCTGAAACTAAGAAATAAATATTTAATGTGACAACATACAGAAGAAATAAGGGAAGGCTTCCTCATACATGGCTTCCTCATATGAGATTATTAACAACACAGAACTCTAAATAGGCCATAATTAACATCAAAATAGATTTTAATTAACTATAAAGGCAAAAGGATAAGGTAGAATTGAAAACAGGAAGATAGGGTGAAAGTCATTTAACAGGGTAATTAGTTAGACTCTTAAATTCCCTTAACTACCCAATCCAACCAGGTGACCTACCATAATGGGAAAATGATAAACTCATTGTATATTCTAACTCATGGTGAGCCTATAGGGCACAATAGAGAGGGTGTAAATCATTATGAAAGTAGACTCACATGATTTTCCTGGAGAGCAGCCAACCCTAGGGAAGCAGTAAAGTGCTTAATCACTGTGCCACCAGGGCTCCTCAGCAGGAAAAATCACTGTGCCACCAGGGCTCCTCAGCAGGAAAAATACCCCCCAAATCATCAAACTCACTGAAATTAAGTTGATTCCAACTCAAAGTGACCTTGTAGGATAGGGTAGAACTGTCCTGTGAGTGTCCAAGACTAACTTTTTATTGACGTAGAAAACCCCATCTGAAGGAGTAGCTGGTGGTTTCAAACTGCAGACCCTGTGATTATCAGTCCAAGGTGTAACCACTACACCACCATGGCCCCTTCAGTAGAAAAGATAAAAGAGTTTAAATGAGAACATTTAAGTAGTGTGATACAGCAGAATAAGGCTAATGTTCTCTACTCAATAAGGGGATTAAATGAAAATTAAAATCGTGATAGCACAGACCCAAGATCTATTCTCCCACTCAACCACGAGAATCCTGACAACTAGTTTCCCATTTATATCCATGTTCAGGTTCCCCAGGATGAGATTGGAGGACTGAAGTCTGAAGCAACTGGTGTGTGTGTGTGTGTGTGTGTGTGTGTGTGTGTGTGTTGCGGGGGAGGTGAGAGAGAAGGGGAAAGAGAGAGAGAGCGCGCGGGAGAGAGAGATTGGGGCATGGAATGTTGAGGGGCTCCCAGTTGGAATTCTGAGTATTGGTCTGGTCCCCCTTTGATCATGCTGCGGAGAAGCCCACCCAGTTTCTAGCTTGAGAAACTATTTAAAGTTAGCATCGTACTCTTAACCTTAATATATTGATAATCAAGTATCAGTAACTCATATATGAACATTTTTTTATGAATGACAGTGGATAAAACCAACAAAGACCTTGGGAGAAATAGACAATGTAGATATTTGAAATATATGTAAATATGAATGAAGGTCTTTGGGGATATATAAGAAGGCTCTACATCCATTAAACAAGACCATAACACCAAAGAAGGGATAATACATAGGGGGAAAAAAACCAAGATCTTTGTGATTAAAAATGTTACTAGAATATAAAAAAAACTAACAGGCAACTTGAAAAATAAAGTTGACAACAAATTAGACAAGATGAAGAAAAAGAAATTGCAGAGACATTAAAGAAGATGGAGGATTAAGTCCAATTTCTGAATGACGTAAATTCTAAAAGAGGAAACTGGAACAAAGTAGAAAAGGAAACATTTCCAAGAAATAAAGCAGAAATATTTCCAAGAATAGAAATGAAAGTGTTTTCAGGTTGATAAACTGAGTCTCAGAAAAATATTAAAATACTCAAATCAAGGTACACAGATGTAATATTTCGCCACAACAGGCATGATAGGTTTTGTGTCAACTCAATTAGGCCAGGATTCTTTGTGGTTTAGCAGTTGAGGCCTAGTAATCCCTTATGGAGCATTGGTGGCATAGGAGTTTCTTATTGGTCTGCAACCCACAAGGTCAATAGTTCAAAACTACCAGACTCCAAGAGAGAAAGATGGATGTTCCATTCCCTTAAACAGTTCTAGTCTTTGAAATCCACTGTGGAAATACTCTGAGTCTACAGGTACTTCATGACAGTGAGGTTTTGAGAATCCCCCATGGTGGGACCAACATAATTATTAGCCAGTCCATGATGGAATCTGTTGTGAGCACGCAAACAATTGTAAGTTTAAGGTAGAGTTCAAACCCTCTACTGAGGTCACAGCCCTGATGCTATTGAAAGGAGTTTTCCCTGGGGGTGTGATTCACTCACCGCCATTGGGGGGTGTGGCCTACTTCTAATATAAATAAATGCTGTGGAAATGCTGCTTGTTTCTTGCTGGGTCCAGTCCTGCACCGAGTTCTGCGCATTAGAGTCAGTGGCCCGAAATATTGCCTGTGTTCACTGGGAGTCTCCAGTGACCTGCAAACTGATCTGCTGACCTTGGATTCATTTGTCTCTGTAGTCACCAGCCTGTTGTCTTCCTGTTGTCTTTGGCTTCCTCAGTCCCCATGTCTATGAGCCAGGGGAAGTCTACAGCCCTAATATCTAACCCATGGACTGGGCACCTGCCTAGACTTTGACTTGATCACATTTACAACTGTGCGAATCATTTTCTTGATATACATTTCTTCCAATATGTACACAAAAGCACAACTGACTTTACTTTTTTAGAGAACCCTGCTTAAGACAGTGAGATACCCCAAACCAAATCTATCGCCATCAAGATAATTGCACCTCTAAAAGTAACTGGGATAAGGGTATGAGGAAATCATTTGAGAGGGTTGGGAATCAGAAATCAAAATTAGAAATTTGAAAAGAGATAAATTCTTTGGATATTGCCAGGAGAACTTATTTCCAAGTTCAAACACAATTCCAAGATTTTGATAAACACATTTAAGAGTCCATTTCCCTGCCATTGAATGGATTCTGACACCTAGTGAGTCTGTATAGAGGTTTTGAGGTTGTAAACCTTTATGTGAGCAGACAGCCTCGCCTCTGTCCGATGGGGCAGCTCCTGTGGGTTCGAATTGGAACTGCCAATCATGTGACTGGCTGCCCAACACCTGCCCAACTGTGCCAACAGGGCTCCTCACAAAACAAATACTGTCAACGACAAGGCCACCCAAACATACCTCCTCTGTATAAGGTCTTCATGGCTTCTTAAGACCTTAGAAAGAATGCATTCTGAAGACCACAGAAAGAAGACCTTAGGAAAAAGGACATTAAAAGAGAATGAAGACCTAGGACCACAGCTGCTAAACCAATCCAGGTTGGAGGAGGACTGGGGAGCTCCAGGTGGAATACTTGAGATGCGGGGGTACCTAGTAATGTTCCAGAGATTTTAGGATTGAATTAGCAACTGGCACAAAGAAAAGTAAGCAAAGTATCTTAGGGCATAAGTTCCAGAAAGTGAAAATGTTCAGGGTCATCTTAGGATTCTTCCCAGTATTGTTCACTCCAAATGAAGTGAATGTCGGACTTTGGAAACCCCGGGACAATATTTTAGGAAGAATTACTTTTCTATTAGTTATCCTCAATTTCGCCCCTCCTCACATTATCCACTTGATCTTAGCCCAAAGGCAGAGAAGCGATGCCTTCCAACATTATCTAATGACATCTGTATGTCCTGATTGACTAAACAGTCCTAAATGCCTATGAAATACTGACATTTGAAGGGAAAATCCATATCATTTAAATGAGTCTCTCAAAGTCTGCTGAATCACATTTATTTATCTACCTACCTATTTATTTATTAATTTTTGTTTATTAAAATGGCATTGCATATCACTCCATACCCCCGTCCAGCTCTCTTGACTTTATTTCAACAAGTTTTCAAAATGGAAATTAATCTGCTAATGAGCTTTTTGTTTCTATAAGGACAGGCAGTTCACTTGAATTCGATGTAAAAGTTGTGCTTTTCTGTGAATAAGCAATCAATGATAAGACCTACTTCATTGTTTTTCTGTTGGTTTTACACAATCACCAAGTCCTGGGTGCTCTCTGGAGGCACACTATCTGCCAGCATTGCTTGTTAATGCTAGTCGCACACGAAACACATCACCCTATGACAAATGTGACTAGAAAGATAATAGATACAAATACAATGATACAACTGGAGAGTTTGCAGGCCATAGACAGTAGCTTGCATATGCCATGCATTTTCAAATACTGATAGACTACAAAAAAGAGGAAAAAAGAAAAAGGCTGTTGAACCTAAAATTCTAGGAACACAGTATTCATATTTGCATAAGAGGAAATTAAGATATACATCTAATTTTCTAAGAAACTGTCCCATTTCCAGTGAATCCTTTTTTTGAATAATGTTTGAGAATACAAATACTTGATTCTTGACTTGTTTTTATAAGGGAAAACTGTGAAGGGTACACTATTTAAAAATATAGTATATTCATAGAAATATTTTTACTATATACAGAGTGATTTATCAAAAGAGAAACCCAGCTTGGAATAAATGATTTTCCAGTTCAGAGGAGTGGAAACCCTCCAACTCTCCCAAAATGGCATTACTTTTCCAAAGAGAGCACATGATTAATAATTTCAATAACCTTTGGTTTGTTCTTTGAGTGTTTAATGAGAAAAGATGGATAAAGATTGGAAATAAATTACCCTTATTAGTTCCAAATAACATATTTTAAATTTGATTTCTGTCTCAAGGAGGAGAGGAGTCAGGTAGGGTGTGACATAGCTATGATGAAAAATACAACTTTCCTCTACTTCCTAAATGCTTCCTCCTCCCCCCCCCCCTATCATAATCCCTATTCTACCTTGCAAGTGTGGCTAGACCAGAGGATGTACACTGGTACAGATGGGGACTGGAAATACAGGGAATCTAGGGCGGATGATCCCTCAGAACCAGTGGTATGAGTGGCAATACTGGGAACGTAGAGGAAGGGTGGGTTGGAAAGGGGGAACTGATTACAAGGATCTACATGTGACCTCCTCCCTGGGGTATGGGTAACAGAAAAGTGGGTGAAGGGAGACGTCGAACAGGGCAAGATATGAGAAAATAATAATTTATAGATTATCAAGTGTTCATGAGGAAGGGGGGAACGGGGAGTGAGAGGAAAATGAGGAGCTGATGCCAGGGGCTTAAGTGGAGAGCAAATGTTTTGAGAATGATGAGGGCAATGAATGTACAAATGTGCTCTACACAATTGATGTATGTATGGATTGTAATAGGAGTTGTATGAGCCCCTAATGAAATGATTAAAAATAATAATAAATAAATAAGAAACCCCCCCTCCAAATTTGATTTCTGTCTTTTCATTTACATATCTTTTGGAAAACTATTTGGGTGATTGTGATTAAAATAAACTAAAGTTCTAACACCTAGGTTACAGCTTCAGTATTCTAGTAGCCACCAAAACTTTCTCTTAAATCAGATGGGTTTTTATCCACCTTCCTCTTACTTTGTTTTTTTTTTCCTATAAAAAGACCATCATTTTAAAAATAACATTATAGCATCTTCATTCACAGGAAGGTGGGTGAGGGGAGACACCGGGCAGTGTAAAATAAGATAGAATAATAATTTGTAAACTATTAAGGGTTCATGGGGGGGGGGAGCAGGAAGGGAGGGGGAGGGAAAAAAAGGAAAATGAGCTGATTCCAGGAACCCAAGTGGAAGGTAAATTTTGAGAATGATGAGGGCAATGAATGTATAAGGGTGCTTTACTCAATTGATGTATGTATGGATTGTGAAAAGAGTTGCATGAGCCCCAATAAAATGATTTATTAAAAAAAACACTTGGCTTTTTCCTATGTTTGACTTCCTCTTATTCCAGATTAACCATTTTTGCTTTTATATCATGAAGTTGATTTCAGAAATCAGATTTTTTATCTACTTCCTCCTTCTTAAAAATTATTCTTTTTATAGTATTGGTATTCCGTAGGTGGTAAATTTCAAATTTGATCAAGAGAATGGCTAAATGTTATGGCATGAGAGGATGTGTGTTTAGCAGAACATAACTCTTTCTAATGAAGACGATTTCACTTGGGACTTTTGTGTTTTAGTCACCTGTAGGAATGCTACCTTGATATGTTATTGTCTAAAGACATAGCTTTGTTTCATGTTTAGGCAAAGTTTACTCCTTCTAATTATTTTAATATATGGTCAAAATAACCATACTAAGCTAAACATGTTAAAGAAGACATTGTCCAGTATGAAAGACTGAGAAGAAAATAAACACAATAATCCAGAATATATAGTTCAAAATAGTAGCGATCATGGAGCAACAAGGAAGTTGGTGCAATTAAAGCAGAGACATCAATTATTTTGAAAAGAAAGAAAAAAATCCACACACATGAACTATTTCTTAAATTTCTGTTCCTGGTGTCATTTATATATATATAAATACATAAATGACACCAAGAACAGAATGACACCAAGAACAGAATGACACTAAGATATATATATCTTTTCACACACACATACAGAGAGAAAGAAAATCAGCAAACATGAGTATTTTTTTAAATCATTTCATTGGGGGCTTGTACAATTCTTATCACAATTCTTACGTACATTATTGTGTCAAGCACATTTGTACATGTGTTGCCATCATCATTCTCAAAGCATTTGCTTTCTACTTGAGCTCTTGGTATCAGCTCCTCATTTTTACCCCTCCCTCCCCGCACCCCTCTGTTGTGAACCGTTGATAATTTATAAACTATTATTATTTTGTCATGTCTTACATTGTCCGACATCTCCCTTCACCCAATTTTCTGTTGTCCATCCCCCAGGGAGAGGGTTATATGTAGATCCTTGTAATCAGTTCCCCCTTTGTACCCCACCTTCTCTCCACCCTCCCAGTATCACCACTCTCACCACTAGTCCTGAAGGGACCATCCTCCCTGGATTCCCTGTGTTTCCAGTTCCTATCTGTACCAGTGTATATCCTCTGGTCTAGCCAGAGTTGTAAGGTAGAATTGGGATCATGATAGTGGGAGTGTAAGGAGCATTTAGGAACTAGAGGAAAGTTGTATGTTTCAACGGTGCTACACTGCACCCTGACTAGCTCATCTCCTCCCCACACCTTTCTGTAAGGGGATGTTCAGTTGCCTACAGATGGGTTTTGGTTCCTCACTCTGTATTCCTCCTCATTCACAATGATACGATTTTTGTTCTTTGATGCCTGATAACTGATCCCTGTCGACACTGTGATTGTACAGGATGGTGTGCTTCTTCCATGTGGGCTTTGTTGCTGCTGAGCTGGATGGCCAATTGTTTACCTTCAAGTCTTTAAGACCCCAGACACTATATCTTTTGATAGCTGAGCACCATAAGCTTTCTTCCCCACATTTGCTTATGCACCCACTTTGTCTTCAGCGATTGTGTCAGGATGGTGAGCATCATGGAATTCCAGTTTAATAGAAATATGTATTCTTGCATTGAGGGAGTACTTGAGTGGTGGCCAATGTCCATCTGCTATCTTAATACTAAACCTATAAATATATGCACATAGATCAATTTTCCCCATCCTCATATAAAGACATTTATATGTGTACATACCTGAATTTAGAACTCTATAAATGTCCTTTGCCTTCTAGCTTTTTCCTCTGTTTCCTTTTACTTTCCTCTTGTCCCACTATCATGCTCAACCTTCATTTGGGTTTCAGTAATTCCTCTCAGTCACATTACCCTTGATCATGCCCTACCAGGCCTGCTACATCCTCCTCACCACCGATTTGGGTCACTTGTTGTTCCCTTGTCCCTGGGTTTGTTAATACCACTTCTTTTCCCCCACCTCCCCCTCTCCCATGCCCCGCCCCCAAACATTGGTCCTGTAAGACAGAGCAAAACAAAGCAACAAAAGAAAAGAAAACCACAACATAAAAACAATGACAAAAAATAAAAGAAAGGCCTATAAATAGTTCAAGGTCTGTTTGTTGACCTTTAGAAGTGTTTTCTGGTAGAGTCTGATGGGGCGCCCCACCCTGGCTCCAAAGTCTATTTTTGGTATTCCCTGGAGACTTCGTTGCTGTGTTCCCCTTGCATCTTTAGTGTTTTGCCTCAATGTGGTGGGGTCAGATTGGGTGCAATTCCCAGACTGTGTTTCCAGTGATGTCCCCCATAGCACTATGGGTCAGTGAGGGAAGTCGTGTTTCATAGTGGGGCCAGCCATATGGTCCCCTCTGTGCATCGGCTGCTCTGAGCATGGATATCGTCCTCAAGGCTTGGTGGGCCAGCATGTGCTCCACTCTCGCTTCCTCTCCCTTCATTTGCTCCCGTGTGCTCTGATCAGACATGTCCCTCTCCCAGAGCAGTCAGTGCTGTCCTCTGAAGTGAATTCTTATGAGGGGATGGGCTGCTGTCCACATCGTTGGGATTGGGATCCCTCAGCCCTCTCTCCTGCTTCCCTGAAACATGAGGAATTTAATATCATTGCTAGTTGTAGAGTTGGCACCAGGTCAGAACGACCTATGTGTAACAAAAGGAAACCATGACCGGTCTTGTGCCATCTCTATGGGGAATTTTTAGAGTAGCTCTGATATTGTCACATTCCTGTGAATCATCCAGAACAAAGCCAGAATTAGCAAGTGTAGGCTGTGCAGCCTCATGTATGACATATCTCCTGTGTGACTATATTGGTTTGCTATCAGGCCTAGGGAGTCGTGTCTCTGTGAAAGGCTCTTAAAACCTTAGAGAAGAATAGTTTTGAGTCAGAAAATGCAACCTCAAATAAGAGCTTACCAAGAGGTGGTAGGGAAACCTGAGTGGATCCCATTCTCATCCTTTATTCTCTTGGGCTGGACATGAATGTCAAGCAGGAAAAATACCTGATGTGGTGGAGAGTGGATGCTGAGGGGTAATTTTCTTTGGTGAATCAGTCTTGGAGCCATGAAAGAAGGACTTTCCTGGTGCCATTCCTTTCTCCCAGTGTTACAGCAGAGGTGCAAGGCACGTTACCTAGTTTCATGCTACAGGCTGGACTTAGTTAATTTTGTTATACAGTCAAGGATTGTTTATTCTCTCATTCCTAAAGCCTCTCAGAGCCTTAGGATATAATTTCAACACCATTGGGTTATTATCTTGTTTGGGTAATATGGCTAATTTAAATAAGAATTTACACTATCTATACTGATTTATAAGAAATAACCCAAAGAGCTTTTTAAGAGAGGTATTCCTTGCGAGGTAGTCTTTGGATGGCACCAATGATTAAGTGTCCAACTGCTAATCGAAAGGTTAGCAGTTCAAACCCTTCCAGGGGCACCGTGGATGCCCACCTGGGTGATCTGCTTAAGAAAACGCTTGGAAGCAGTTTCACCCTACATACACAGGGTTCTGATGAGTCGGGAGGGATTCAACGGCAATTGAGAAAACACCAGCATTCCTTGAAAGTGGTGGAGAAATGGCACTTTTGTGATTGCAATCAAATTCTTCATATACTGCACAATAGCACCAATTAAGGAATCAATGAGGACAGTCACCATTTGGTAAGGTGAGCAGTCGTGTCCAAACACATCTTCTCTGCAAAATGAATGTTTATCTTAAGTGCATTACACGCATAGCTGTGGTGCTGACATCAATTTTGTAGGCAGATTGCCAGCTTGACAGATACAACTCCTTAAAATAGAGGACAATAGAGGACAATTGATAGGGTTAATATGAAAGTTTCACCACTCTATCCATGTCAGCGATTTGCGGCTGCTAAAAATTATCAGAAAACCCATACTTTGTACGTTAACTGAACAATGGAGTACAGTCCCTTTCATTCTGTGAATTGGGTGTACTCACAATAATGAGAACGATAGCCCAGTGATTCCATTCTGTTTAAAGGCTGGTATTCCAGAGAAACAAATAAAATGCTGAAGAGACAACAAAATAAGCCATTTCATATCATTGCAGTATAGGAAGAAAGGGATCATGAGACAAATTTCATGGACCATTAAACTGTCAAAAGTTTGCATGATTAAAAAAATGCTTCCATTCATTTCCTAATTGTTGTTGCATGCCCTTGAGGTAGATCAGACTCACAGGGAACCTGTATACAAAAGAACAAAAATGCTGACCCTCCAATACTACCCTCCAAATTGTTGTGTGAGCCTTGTGTTGCAGCCACTGTGTCAATCTATCTTATCAAGGATTTTCCTCTTTCTCATGGACCCTCTATTTTACCAAGCATGATGCCCTTTTCCAGGGACTCACTTCTCCTGATGATATGTCCAAAGAACATGAGACAGTCTCACTATCTTCGGTTCTAAGGAGCATCCTGGTTGTACTTCCCTTAAGACAGATTTGATTGTTCTGAAAGCCCACAGTAGTGTCAGTATTCTTCAGCAGTACCATAATTCAAATGTATCCCTTTCCTCTGGTCTTCCTTATTCATTTTCCAACTTTCACATGCATATGAGGGGATAGAAAATGCCATAGAGTACGTGGGAGCACACCATAGTCCTCAAAGTTACATCTTGGCTCTTCAGCATTTAGCAAGGTCTTGTGCCGTGGATTTGTTCAATGCAGTACATCATTTAATTTTTTAATTTATGCTACCATGAATATTGATTTTAGATCCAAATAAAATCTTCAGCAATTTCAATATTTTCTCAAATGATTTAGATGTTTTCCATTGGTCTGATTGTGAGCTTTCTTGTCCTGGTTACAGTGAGGTACCATCCATACTGAAGGCTCTCATCTGTGATCTTCATCAGTCAAGTACCTCCACACCCTCCTTGCTGTCAGCAAGCAAGGTTGGGTTATCTGCATATCCCAGGTGTAAATGAGCCCTTTGCCAATCTCAATCATTATAGTTAGTGAAAAGAAAATCAAAATGCTCATATTTTAAAATGGACAAACAACTAGATTAGACTGTGTGAACTCTGTTAACAATCACATCTCTCTCTTTTTAAAAAATAATTTTATTGGGGGCTCATTTCAAAATGCAATCTTTCATCAATTGTGTAAAGCACATTTGTACATCCGTTGCCCACATAATTCTCAAAACATTTGCTCTCCACTTCAGCCCCTGGCATCAGCTCCTCATTTTATCCCCTCCCTCCCTGCTCCCCTCACCCTCATCAACCCTTGAGAGTTTATAAATTATTATTTTGTCATATCTTACACTGTCCAATGTCTCCCTTCACCCACTTTTCTGTTGCCCATCCCCCAGGGAGGAGGTTATATGTAGATCCCTGTAATCGGTTCCCCCCTTCCACCCACCCTCCCTCTACCCTCCCAGTATCACCACTCTCACCACTGGTCCTGAAAGGATCATCTGTCCTGGCTTCCCTGTGTTTCCATTTCCTATTTGTACCAGTGTACATCCTCTGGTCTAACTAGATTTGTAAGTTAGATTTGGGATCATGATAGTGGGGGTCAGGAAGCATTTAGGAACTAGAGGAAAGTTGTATGTTTCATCATTACTACACTGCACCCTAACTGGCTCATCTCCTATCCGTGACCCTTCCATAAGGGGATGTCCAGTTGTCTACAGATGGGCTTTGGGTCCCCACTCTGAACTCCACTTCATTCACAATGATATGAATTTTTGTTCTTTGATGCCTGGTAACTTATCCCTTTGACACCTTGTGATCGCACAGACTGGTGTGCTTCATCCATGTGGGCTTTATTGCTGCTGAGCTAGATGACCGCTTGTTTACCTTCAAGTCTTTAAGACCTTAGATGCTATATCTTTTGATAGCTGAGCACCATAAGCTTTCGTCACCACATTTGCTTATGCTCCCATTTGTCTTCAGCGATTGTGTCAGGAAGGTGAGCATCATGGAATTCCAGTTTAATAGAAAAAAGTATTCTTGCATTGAGGAAGTACTTGAGTTGAGGCCCAATATCTATCTGCTACCTTAATACTAAACCTATAAATATATGCATAGAGATCTCTTTCCCCAACAACATATATAAATATATTTAAATATGTACATGCCTGTATTTAGACCTCTATAAATGCCCTTTGCCTCCTAGCTTTTTGCTGTTTCCTTTTACTTTCCTCTTGTCCCACTGTCATGCTCAGCCTTCATTTGGGTTTCAGTAGTTCCTCTCGGTTACATTACCCGTGATCACGCCCTACCAGGCCTCCTACACCCTCCTTACCACCGATTTGGATCACTTAATTTTCCCTTGTCACTGAGTGTGTTAATACCACTACCTTTCCCTCACCTTCCCCTCTCCCATGTCCCCCCAGAACTGTCGGTGCCATTGTTTTGCCCTCCAGATTATTCATACAGGCTATTTTATCTATACAGACCTGTAGAGATAATAACATGCACAAAAACAAAACACACACACACCAAACACCAACAACAACCAAAAAAAGCTTATAGTTAGGTTAAGGACTGCTTGTTGACCTTTAGGAGTGTTTTCCGGTTCATTCTGATGGAGTGCTTAGCCCTGGCCCCAAAGCCTATTTTTTGTACTCCCTGGGGACTCTGTTGCTCTGTTCCCCTTGCTGTTCTGTTGCACAGCCTTAGTGTTTTGCCTTGATGTGATGATGGGATCAGATCGGGCAGAATTCCCACTCCAGTCTTGTCCTCTGTAGGGATATGAGTCAATGAGGGATGTCATGTCTCATAGTGGGGCCGGCCATGTGGTTTTCTCTGTGGATTGGCTGCTCTGAGTGGAAATATCATCCTCAAGCCTTGGTGGGCCAGGAAGTGCTCAATTCTTGCTTCCTCCCCCTTCATTTGCTCCCATGTGCTCTGATCAGATATGCCCCTCTCCCTGAGCTACAGCTTCAGTGCTGTCCTCTGAAATAACTTCTTCTGGGGAGAGGGACAGGTATCCTCATAGTTGGATTGGGGCTGGTCCCTCAGACCTCTCCACTGATTCCCTACCAATCATATCTTTTAAAATATAGAACTAGACTTCACAAAGTCTAGTTCTTTTTTTGTAGTCTTTTTTTTCTCTACCCACATTTTCATTGAAAATTCATTTTAATTTCATTCTTGAAAGAATTTCATCCACCGCATTAAAAGACTGCATCATAGAGTGGTCATCTAACACAGACAAATTTATTTGTAGTCAGCATACTAGGAAAGCTAAGGTAAAAGAACACATAATCTTATCCATCAGAGCCAGGATGAATTTTCAAGTTGTAACAGGAGCGACATGTTTCACTTTCTAGTGCCAAGTGCCTTCAAATTTCTGCCAGTGGTGGTTACCCCTGTGCAATCTGGTTCAGGAGGAAAACTCTTCTAGTTAAAATTGTGGGATAGATAATACATATATATTATATTTTAAAGATATCTTATCCCTAATGGGCACTTTCAAAATTAAAGACCTCTTCATTATTTTCCTACCCACCCATAGTTGAGACTGCCTGTTGCTGGGATCTGAGTAGGTTTTATGAAGAGAGGAAAGTCCTCAGGCTCCAACTCTGAAATTCTACCAATAAGACCAGGACTGAGAACAATGCTCTGATCCTCTGGAGCAAGGGGGTTCAGTGAACTGGAAATGATTCAATGGCAAGTGACAAAATATATCATGAATATTTTTTTGTAAGTGAAATTTTGAAAAATCATCTTTCTGTGACCAGAATTACTGAAAATTATTGGAAATCTGAACTAGACAGAGAATGGCAAATTGGGGTAAATGTGATACAGACGAGGCTTTCTATTCCCTTAAAAAGTTATAGTCTCAGAAGCGTTTGGACAGTTGTACCCTGACCTATACAGCCACTATGAGTCAGAACTGACTCAACTGCAGTGAGTTTTTTTCAGTGGAAGCTGTGAATATATACGTAATTAGAAGATAGGCTTTTCACAGTTAACCCGATCAGCATTGGTGCGATAGTTCGCTTTCTCTGTCACCTTGGGGCACCTGTAAGAAGATCTGGGTGGAATCTACCCTATCAATGTTAATGACATCTCCTTGGGGGTGCGACTTATTCATGAGACCTGGTGGGAACTGGTCTCTCTTCTTAGTTCCTTCTTGCTTGCTTGGAACCTCTGTTTGGATACTGGGCTGGCAACGCACGTAGCCTGCTGACACTAGGAGCTGTTGGTGCCTTGCTCTCGCCCTGTCCACCTCGGATCAGTGTAAGTTTGCACCCACTGCTCTGTGGTTTCTAGGCTTCCCACTTTACCTTCTGGCTTCATCAAGGGACAGCTGCATGGCTCTGGAGGGGTCTCCAGCTAGCCCCTGACACATGGCTGTGAGATAGCCTGGGCTGGGCTGCTTCTTTGATATGAATTTCTTTCTTGATAGAAACCTTTCTTATACGTAGTTCAGGGTCACTGGTTTTGTTTCTCTAGAAAACCCAGCCTAACACAATTGGCAAAGGTTATAAGATAAAAACTGACTAATTTCTTAACAAAGTGAACGGTCATTAAAAAATTAATTGGTAGTTAAGAAACTGACAATAAGAGCTCATACATTTTGGGGTCATTTTCCAAGCAAGTTAGAAGTCATTTTTCTGTCCCTAAACACTGACATGTCTACTTGTTTTTTGAGGAGATCATTTCAACACTTGGTCTTAGTCAAAGCACTGAGAAGTAAAGAGGGGATCATTTCTAGATACATGTCTAGAAATGCATCTATGTATTTATGCATATGCATTTATGATATTTGTGATCATAAATGTGCCCCTAGAATTAGTTATACATTTTAGTTAAGCAGATTGCCTTTAAACACAAATAAGAAACAAAAAAAAATAAATGGTATAAATGTGTTATATTCATGCACAATTTTGCTTTTAAAAAAATATATATATTCCCCTACACCATCTTAAAAACAAACGTTGCATTTAGGCTTCTATGTATGCCCTTTGCTTCCTGTTCCTTTCCTCTATTTCCTTTCGCTTTCCTCCCGTCCCACTACCATGTTCAGCCTTCATTCTGGTTTCAGTAATTCCTCTCAGTTACCTCGCCCTTGGGTCACTCCCTACCAGTCCTCCCTTCCCCTACCTGGCATAGAAACCTAAATACAAACATGTACATATGCAAATATATTTATGAATATGGGGGAAATAGACCTATGTACATATATTTACATGGGGGAGGGAGGAGCGAGGCGGGAGAGAGAGGGAAAAAAAGGAAAAAGAGCTAATTCCAGGAACCAAAGTGGAAGGCAAATTTTGAGAATGATGAGGGCAATGAATGTATAGGGTACTTTACTCAATTGATGTAATGTATGGATTGTGATAAGAGTTGTATGAGCCCCAATAAAAAGATTTATTAAATTTAAAAAAACAAACGTTGAATCAACCAGAGAGATGGACATGAGTTTTAATTTCACAGCTCTTTCTGAACTACCGTATATACTCAAATATAAGCAGACCCAATTATAAGCCGAGGGACCTAATTATTACCTGGGAAATCAGAAAAACTGATTGACTCGAGTATAAGCCTAGGGTGGGAAATGCAAGATGTGAATTAACACAGAGACCAGAGGGGAGAGACAGCGCACAGCCACAGACACATCTTTACCAGTTCAGCTGCTAGCGTAAGGGAATCACTATGGGTGCTTCTGTGAATTGGAGCCGTCCACGTCATAGGACGGCTCTGATTGGTTAGCTGTGAGTAAACAAACATTCAAAGCCCTGCAGTGTCAGTGGGGCTTTGAATGAACAGCTGAAAAACAGCAATCACCTGCGAGATGTTACACCTCGCTGGGGTACCACTGACCTGTGTATAAGCCGAACACCGGCTTTTCAGCACACTTTTGTACTGAAAAACTCGGCTTATTCACGAGTATATACGGTAGTTCCTTTATCTCTCCAGTCCTCTGAGTGTTCATCTGTAAAATGTTAATAATAATACCAACATCAGAGGTCTAGTGTGAGAAATGCCTGTCTGAATATCTAACACAGTTCCTGCCTTCTCCAAGAAACCAAACGCAATGCTGACCCATAGTGTGGGTTTCCCAGACTAGAACTATTTACTGGGCGAAAATGCCCAGTTTTTCTCCCGTTGAGCTGCTGGTGGTTTAGAACTGCCGACCATGAGGATCGCAGCCCAATGCATAAACCACTAAGCCACCAGGCCTCTTACTGCGTCTTAGAAGACACAAAAAAACTCTTAACTTCGGGAGCAGTTATGCTAGGACTTGTTAAATTATTCACTGCCATCAGGTAGATGCCGACTCAGTGACTCTTAGGACAGGGGATAATTGCTCCTGTGAGTGTCCCGGACTGAATTTCTTTACCGGACAGAAAGCCTCGTCCTGTTCCTGCCCACGGCTGGTGGTTTTGAAGTGCGGACCTCGCTGTTTGCAGCCCTAGGCACCAGAGCTCCAGCAATTACAGTGGTCCTGGTTTAACCCCTTGTTCCACACCAGACACTTCACCCCTGCCACACAGCACCCTAAAACTTTAGACTCTTGTAAAGACAGGTCGGTTCTACCCTGTCCTATAGGGTGGCCACGAATCGGAATCGACTGGAGGGCTGTAACGTTTTTGAGACTATCGTGGTGAGGAATTCGTTATCAAAAAAACCAGAAAGCTATAAGGAAGAATCAAAGGTATGGTGCGGAACCTCAGGACAGGTTTTGTTTCTCCCGCCGCATAGGTCCAATTCATTATATTATTCTCGGATTTTTTTTTTATTTATGAGCCAAACATGACCAACCCTTTCCTGAATCACCAGGCATATCTCATTTTATCGTGCTTCATAGGTTTTTTAAAATGATTTTACAAATTGAAGGTTTTTAGTGGTCTTGTGTCGAGCAAGTTTGGAGGCACCGTTGGTCCAGCAGCATGCGTTCACCTCTGTCCTGGTGTTACGAGTTTGTGTTCAAATTTTCTCCTGCTGCTACTACGCACTTCGTGGGCTGTAAACTCCAATCAAATGCATGGCATTGAGTCATTTCTGGCTCTAGCTACCTGTCCTGGAGGACAGCGTAGAATTGTCACCTGTGGGTTCTATCCAAGGCAGTAAATCTTTATGGAGTAGAAAATGTCTTACGCTCCTGGAGTGATTGTTGGTCTCAAACTGCTGACTCTGCGTTTAGCTGCCCGCTACACCACCAGGGTTTCCTGCAGTTGAGGCTGGGGTGTAGTGTAAACTGAACTGGTATGAGCACAACAAATGAATCACGTGACTCGTTCTATGGTAATGTTTGCTTTAGGGTGGCCTGGCGGAACCGAACCTATCCCTCGCGTATCTCTAAGGCATGTGTACTTGCTTTGTACCGGAATCTGCGAAAACGATATTAGGAGCTTGTGCCCCTTCACCTTCCATGTAGCTCCTTGTAAGAAAGCTTTCTGCTAAACAGACTCATCTACGTTGAGTGTAAGCACTGCATCTACATGCATTCTTAACTTAGACACCATCATCTGTCCGGAAGCCAAAAAATGTTGTATTGTATTTATGTATGAGTGTAGGGATTTTGGAGGAACGGGAGCCTTCAAAGATTTGTGGCGAAATGGAACTGTGATAAGAATTGTATGAGCCCCTAATAAATTGTTAAAATTAAAAAAAAAAATAATAATAATGGAATTTTCCCAGAATGTTTTGAAGCCTCGTGTGTATACACTACTCTCCACCACGCCCACCTCCTCACCCCTTCTACCCAGGCGGGAGTCCCTGGGTGGTGCAGGAGGTGAGATGCGCTGCGCTCGACCAGGCATGGAGGTTCAAACTACCCCAAAGACACCGGAAAGGAAGCCCTGCAGACTCACCTCCAAAGATGGGAGCAACTTGCAGCCCTCCTAAGAGAGCTCTCTGCCTCGGATTGCCAGCTGTGTGCTCAAGTAGTTGAAGATAATGGGTCTTAAACGTAAACAGAATCATCTAAATTGAGTCTAAGCACTACATCTACACATATTTTTAACTCGGTACTGAAAATCCCTTGGAACATAGTTCTACTTTGAAATAAGTGGGGTCCTCGTGCATCAGAATGGACTGTCTGGCATTTGGTTTGACTTTTTTTTTTTCATGCACACATAAAATCTTAGTTCTAAATAAACTAGGCTTTAATCAAATGAATACTTGCTTTCTATTATTCCTCAGCTCCAGTGCCTGGCAGAGGCTCTCTAGTCTCTAGTTCCAAATGTCAACTTGTCAGAAGTCTTCATGGGCCAATATTGGTTCAGGGGTCACGGTCTTTTCCAACATACAATGTCCTTCCGACATTAGAAATTCAAGAAAAACTAAAGCAGCAAGTTTTAATTTTCAGTGTATATGAGAATTACTGGAGACTTTTACTTAGCATGCAGATCTTTGTGCCCATTTTTAGAATAAAACTGTTTGTGTCCGGCTGGGTTGACTAGAGAAACAAATCCAGGGGCACTCATATGTGTAAGGAAAAGCTTTATAGCAAGAAGTAAATATATCTATATTTGGTGTGTGTATATATACATATATATGCATACACACATATGTACATATACCATTGTGTGTGGCTGTGTGAATCTGAAAAGGGATTTGGGGGCTTGAGTTGAACTGCAATACAATGTTTCCTGGATATGTGTGTGTGTGTGTGTGTGTGTGTGTGTGTGTGTGTGTGTTGCAGAATGCAGGCTATCCCAGTCTGGTGGGTACGGAGTTGTGCAGATGCAATGCGGTGGTAACATGGCCAGCGTTGGGGCAGCAACTCGGGTCCACAATCAGGAAGGTGAAGCACAGAGAGAAGGGGAGTTTCCCAGGGCTAAGCCGGCTGTGACCTGATTGATAGGCTGAATACCATTCCTACACTTTCAGATACTTTTAAGTCGATATGGAATCATACAACTCTTTGTATTGAAAAAAATAAACAGAAAGTATCAGCAAATGAATGCAATAAAGTGAAACTGGTTGATAAGGTCATACTCTTTAGTCTTGTTTAAAAGAGAGACAGAGACAGAGAAAGGAAGATAATCTTTTAAATATAAATACTTTTTTTTAGTGATGTTTTTCTGGCTTCTTTTACTAGAGGAATGGAGTGGTAATTCCTTTAAGTAAAAAATGATGAATGAGGTGGCATTTTATTAAATTGAATAAGTGAAATATGAGAAATAACCCAAAGCATATTTTCAGTTTCACTATGGTTCCATTTTTCTTGGGGAATATTTTAATTGAAAATTTAAACTGTCTTTTATGCTACATTTTTCTTAAAGCAAGTTTCCTTTATTATAATGTAAGAGCAGTAATTTTTTTAATTTAAATCATTTATTGGCTGCTTGTACAGCTCTTATTACAATCCATACATATATTCATTGAGTCAAGCACATTTGTACATATGTTGCCATCATCATTTTCAAAATATTTTCTTTCTACTTGAGCCCTTGGTATCAGCTCATGCCCTGCCCCATGAACCTTTGATAATTTATAACTTATATATTTTTTCATGTCTTACACTGACCACTGTCCCCCTTGACCCGCTTCACTGTTGTCTGTACCCCTGGGAGGTGATTATATGTAGACCATTGTGATAGGTTCTCCCTTTTTCCCCCATCCTACCCTTTTCCCTCTTGATATCACTATTCTCATTATCGGTTCTGACGGGGCTTATCTATCCTGGATTCCCTATGTTTCCTAGATTCCCTCTTATCTGGTCTAGCCAGGTTTGTAAGGTAGAATTGGCGTCATGATAGTTGGGGGAAGAGGAGGAAGCATTAAAGAACTAGAGGAAAGTTGTGTGTTTCAACTGTACTATACTGCAATTGACTGGCTTTTCTCTTCCTTGTGACCCTTCTGTAAGGGGACGTCCAATTGTAAGTGCATTAATTAATCATATCTTGCTGTGGACAATAGTTGAAGTGAGAATTTTTGGTGTTGAATTTCTTGGGTGCAATATTGCCTTCTATCTGAAAATGCTACCTGTTTGCTAGGAAAGGTGCAAACAAATGCATGGCCAGCTCTGTGCCTTCCAGGATGACTAAGGTATGTCTCTACTTAGTTATGCCCATAAAATAATCAACCCTTTCAGCCAACAGTTGGTGGATCATTTAAACCCAAAGGGAGGCAGTAGAATAAAATTCAGGAATTATACATCCATTTGGTTATGTGAAGCTATGAACGGTAATCATTTTGCAGTAAATCAATCTGTTGTCTAACCTCAGGCAACTAGCAGTGGTAAGGACAGAAGCAAATGCAGACCTCCCAGTTTCCAAACTCAGGAACTCTCCATCCCACCATCTTGTTTTCTCAAGCATATCTTTGCCCTGCTTACCTCCTCTGAAATATTCAAAACATTCCTAATCATTACACTGCTTTCTTTAAGCTAGGAGTCAAAGCCTTTATCCCTTGAACTTACAAAAGACAATATGTGAAGCCTTGGTCAAAATATTTCTCTAAGCTTCAGTCTCATCCACTGAACAGTGCACTGAGTAATGGGGTTTATTATTCTAAGATTTCTTATAAGGAATAAATGACATGCCATACATAAAATACTCAGCCTAGCGTCTGACATGTGTGAAACAGTCAATACTAGTTATTCCTTTAATACCTAACTGCACGTTGCCGGGCAGTTATTAAGGAAGGTACTTGACTTCCGCTCTATCAACATACATATATTTTTACTTGAAGTCCAATTACTCAGTGACTCATAAATGCCTCACAACACAGTTAGGATTAACACCACTATTTCTCTGAATATGCTTCATAGTATCTTCATAGCTTTTCCCTTTCAAAGCTAGATTGGATAACAAACAAAAATCATGGCCAAACCCACCACCACCCAATGGATTCTGGCACAGAATGACCCTACATAAGGTTTCTGAGACTAAACTCTCCCCCAACCCCCACATAGTTCTATTGGCATATACTTCACATATCATACAAGTTAATCATTCATTCATATTAAGAAGGGTTGTGCAATCCTCATTACAATCAATTTTAGGACATTTTCTTCTCCTCTTCATTGTCGTTAGCTCCCTATTTCCCCCACCCTCCCCTGCCATAACCCCTACGTAATTATTAAGTCAATCACCTTCTTTTCCCCTAGGGGCGGGGCAGGTGGGTTTGAACTGCTGCCCTATTGGTTACCAGACCAGTGCCTCACTCACAGATCCACCAGGGTGTACCGTTGGATTGAATGATGTTGCTCCAAACCATGTGTTAAAACCTTAAAGTTGCACCTGTCTATATGATCCTGTTTGTAAATTGCAGTTCTCTTGTTATGCTAATCAGTTCATACCAGAGCAGGTATGAACTGAGGGGGTTTCTTAAAAAAAACAAAATATAATAGATACAGAGATATGCACAGGGGAGGGGATTGGGGTCCTAGGAGGGTGATGTGTCGATCATCTACAAGCAAAGGAATTCCAAAGATTGCTGGCAGTCAGCAGAATGCAGGAGAGAGGCCCCTGGAAGAAAGGCCTATGGCCAAGACCCTTATTTGTACTTTCCGTTGAATACATTTCTATTCTTTGAAGTCACCTACTTGAGATATTTGTAATATAGCAGCCCTAAGAAAGACATTGGGCTGCGAAACACCAGGTGACCCGTTTTTCAACACCCGCCATTCCTCAGGAAAAAGACCAGACTTGCTGGTCTCAGAAACCCACAGAGGAAGTTCTGCTTGGTTTTATAGGGCCATTATGAGTCAGATTTGTGAGTGCCAGAGCGAAGTAAATATAATAGAAAGATAGGTAGATAGATTAGTTTACAGGGATAGATTAAATAGATAAACAATGGATATATATGCAGTTTTCAGTGCAAAGCCTTTAGCTTTCTTAGATGTCTGCATAGGCATTGTTTTAAATTATAAGCACTTTTTTCAGTTGAGTATATTATTTCTCTTCTTAAAAATAAATACATTTGAAATCTTCAGGAAACCTACTTTAAACATGACCTCTAATGGGATCCTGGATCCTGCCTATAGCTGAATATACTTCTGAATAGGATTTCAGCCTTGGGTGTTTAAAATCTGTTAGACCAGTGGGTTCTCAACCTTCCTAATGCCTCCACCCTTTCATACAGTTCCTCATGTTGTGGTGACTGACCCCAGACATAAAATTATTTTCGTTGCTACTTCATAACTGTAGTTTTGCTACTGTTATGGATCGTCATGGCAATATCTGATAGGCAGGATGTGTTTTCATTGTTACAAATTGAACATAATTAAAGCACAGTGATTAATCACAAAAACAGTATGTAATTACATATTGTGAAATATTTATTTCTAATGAAAAAGAAATGACATTTTTTCTTAAAGCACGGTGTAGCATGGGTAACAGTCTTCTTGCCTCTGGGCACTCATCTGTGGGCCTCTCTGCATGTGGGCAGACCCGCCTGGAATAATTTATAATATAATTTTAAACAATTTAAAAAATATTCTTAACATGAGTAAGAAAAGAGGATGCAAATTAAATGATGCTCTAAGAAGTGAATTTCCTTTTATTAAGAAAACCAAAAGCGATTACATGGTAAAATGTGAGAAATGTAATGGTGAATTTTCTATTTCACACAGCGGGAAGAATGATATTTCAAAGCACTTGGAGACACAGAAGCATAAAAAGATATTTAAATACTGCTGCATCTTCCTTCAAAATACAGGAATTTTTTTGGAAAACAACTTATGGAGATGAAGAAAAGAAATTAGCATTAGCAGAAGGACTTATGTCTTTTCATGCCATTAATCACAATCATTCCTTCAGATCTATGGATTGTACATCACAAGTTGTCAAAAAGTTAATCAACAAAAAATTTGCCTGTGCTAGAACAAAATCCGAGGCAATTGTGTGTAATGTGCTTTCCCCATATGCATTTTCAGAATTAAACAAAAATATAGAAAAATTTAATTTTATATCCATATATTCTGGTGCATCTAATCATAAGGATATAAAATTATTTTCAACCATGATTAGATTTTTTAATCGAAAACTGGAATAAAAATTCAAATTTTAGATTTTGTTTCTGTGCCTGGCGAAACTTCAAAAATAATTTTCAGTTCCATTGTTAATATTTTGGAAAAAAATTTAAAACATAAAATGATTGCATATTGTGCAGACAACACGAATGCAAATTTTGGAGGAAAAACGAAAAGAGATACAAATAATATTTTTTATAAATTAAACAAAAACCTCCATCAAAACATTATTGGTGTTGGTTGTGCAGCACACATAATACATAATACCATTCAAACAGCTGCTGATTTGTTACCCATAGATGTGAAAAATATTGTTATTAAAATGTATTCTTATTTCTATATATACACTGTGTACATTGAAATGCTTAAAGAATTTTGTGAAACTGCGGAAGTCGAATATCAGAAAATACTTGGATACAGTAAAATGCACTGGTTAGCTCTTTCGCCAGCTGTTGAAAGAATTTTGAAAATATACTATCCTTTGAAATCCTATTTTCTACAAAGGATAAATGTCCTAGAATTTTAGAAGAGTTTTTTGAAAAAGAATCTTCAAAATTTAGCTAGAGTTTGTACACAATCAAGCAGCTCTTTTTCAAAATGCTATAAAACTTATTGAAGGTGACAAAATTTCAGTAATCTAAGTAGCAAATGAAGTTGATAATTTAAAATTTCAGTGTCAAGAGTGGTTAGAAAATAATTTTCTTCCATTAACTATCCATTATAGTATAAGCCAGCTAGAAGAACAAGGTGCAATAAATTGTGCAGATATCATAAATCACGTTAAAAAGTTCTATAGTTACTGCATCGATTATATAGAACAGTGGAAGGTCCATTACAATGATATTGAACATTTTCATTGGGTTGCATTAAAACAAGAACTTAATGGGAATGATGTGCAAAAATCATTTGCTTCTATTACTCAAATTTTCCCATATAGTAATATTTCTGAAAATGATCCTTTTAATGAGGCATCATTATTAAAAAATATATTGAGAAGGAAAAGGTTAAATCTTGGCCATCAGCAAAAATCACAATACAGAACAAATGGTTAGAAATATTTCCTCATTTTGAAACAAACCATGTGACATACAATAATGCACTAACAATTGTGGAATACGTGATGTCCTTACCAGGAATTAAAGCTGCGACTGACCGCATTTTTTCTACGGTAAATAAAGTCTGGACATCAGAAAAATCACCATTAAATGTTGAGAATTTGAAAGCCATTTTATGTGTGAGATATAATTTAACAAATTCTTGTGAAAATTTCATGACCTTTTATTTTTTTTTAAATTTTTTTTATAAGAGAGAGTTTTTTTTTTATTTTAACAATTTATTGGGGCTCATACAATTCTTTTCACAGTTCATACATATACATATATCATTTGTATAAAGCACATCTGTACAGTCTTTGCCCTAATCATTTTTTTCTCTTTTCTTCTTTTACATTTTATTAGGGACTCATACAACTCTTACCACAATCCATACATATACATACATCAATTGTATAAAGCACATCCATACATTCCCTGCCCCAATCATTCTCAAGGCATTTGCTCTCCACTTAAGCCCCTTGCATCAGGTCCTCTTTTTTTTCCCCCCCTCCCTCCCCATTCCCCCCTCCCTCATGTGCCCTTGGTAATTTATACATCGTTATTTTGTCATATCTTGCCCTATCTGGAGTCTCCCTTCCCCCCTTCTCTGCTGTCCCTCTCCCAGGGAAGAGGTCACATGTGGATCCTTGTAATCAGTTCCCCCTTTCCAACCCACTCACACTCCACTCTCCCAGCATCGTCCCTTACACCCTTGGTCCTGAAGGTATCATCTACCCTGGATTCCCTGTACCTCTAGCCCTCATATGTACCAGTGTACAGCCTCTGTCCTATCCAGCCCTGCAAGGTAGAATTCGGATCATGGTAGTTGGGGGGAGGAAGCATCCAGGATCTGGGGAAAGCTGTGTTCTTCATCGATACTACCTCACACCCTAATTAACCCATCTCCTCTCCTAAACCCCTCTATGAGGGGATCTCCATTGGCCGACACTTGGGCCTTGGGTCTCCACTCTGCACTTCCTCCTTCATTTAATATGATATATATACATATACACATATATACACATACATACACACACTTATATCTTTTTTTTTTTTTGCATGATGCCTTATACCTGGTCCCATGGGCACCTCATGATCGCACTGGCCGGTGTGCTTCTTCCATGTGGGCTTATTTGCTTCTGAGCTAGATGGCCGCTTGTTCACCTTCAAGTCTTTAAGACCCCAGACACTCTTTTGATAGCCGGGCACCATCAGCTTTCTTCACCACATTTGCTTATGCACCCATTTGTCTTCAGCGATCCTATCATGGAGGTGTGCAGTCAATGATATGATTTTTTGTTCTTTGATGCCTGGTAACTGATCCCTTTGGGACCACTCGATCACACAGGCTGGTGTGTTCTTCCATGTGGACTTTGTTGCTTCTGAGCTAGATGGCCGCTTGTTTATCTTCAAGCCTTTAAGACCCCAGTCACTATCTCTTTTGATAGCCGGGCACCATCAGCTTTCTTCACCACATTTACTTGTTCGCCCAATTTGGCTCCAGCCGTTGTGTCGGGAGAGTGAGCATCATAGAGTTCCAATTTAATAAAAGAAGGTATTCATGCATTGAGGGAGTGTTTGAGAAGAGGCCCAAGGTCCTTCCGGCACCTTAATACTTGACCTATAAATATAGACACATAGATCTATTTCCCCATCCTCCTATATATATTTGCATGTACATGTCTTTGTCTAGACCTCCATGAATGCCCTTTGACTCCTAGCTCTTTCCTCCATCTCCCTTGACTTTCCTCCTGCCCTACTACCATGCTTCATCGCCACCTGGGCTAGAGTATACCTCTTCTCTAAGCAACCTTACCCTTGATCATTTCCCACCAGGCCTGCCACTCCCCCTTCTCTACCATTTGGGGTCCCATGTTTTTCCCTTGTCCCTGGGTTTGTTAACACCACTTCCTTACCCCCCCTACCCCCCCACCCCAAGTCCCCCCGGAACTGTCGGTCCCGTTGTTTTTCCTCCAGATAGTTCATCCAGCCTGTCCTATGCAGACAGACCTGTGGAGTCACTAACATGCATGAAAACAAGACAGAGGAAAACAAAGCAACAGTATACAACCAGACAACGAAACAACAAAAACAATCCACTGACAAAGAACAGAACAAAACAGTTCACAAGAGAAAAGCTTGTAGTTAGTTCAGGGATCTTTTGCTGGCCCTTAGGAGCGTTTTCCAGTCCAGTCTGTTGGGGCACCACGCCCTGGCCCCAAAGTCCACTTTCAGCATTCCCTGGGGACCTTGCCACTCCATTCCCTTGCTGTTCCGCTGTACTCCCCCAGTGATTTGCCTCGATGTGGTGGGATCAGGTCAGGTGCAATTCCCACACTGTGACTCCGGTGCTGTCCCCTGTATCGCCCTTAGTCACTCAGGGGCATCATGTCTCATAGTAGGGCCAGCCATGTTGTTCTCTCTGTGGACTGGCTGCTCTACTCAGGAACATCATCATCACGGCCTGGTGGGCCAGGCTGTGCTCCACTCTCTCCTCCTGCCCCTTCATCTGCTCCCGTGTGCTCTGATCAAATATGTCCATCTCCCGGAGCTGCAGAGTCAATGTCGTCCTTTGGAACAAATTCTTTTCGGGGGAGGGGCAGGAATCCACTTAATTTATGGTGCTGGGGCCAGCCTCCCAGACCTCTCCACTGGTTCCCTCCTCCATGCCTGGATATTGCATTCACACCTTGCGACACTGGGTTGAAGTCTGGTCCCACTCTCCCTGTGGAGATATAAACAATACCCTCCCACTGGGTGGATTAATGCCCCAAGACCCCACTACCCTTTTCTTCCTTGTATTCATCCTTTTGTTTTCCTTTCCCCCCCTCCTCCACCATTGTTCATGACCTTTTAAACAATGACAGCAATCTACTAAAAATATTCACTCAAATGAGAAATATGCCAAAGAATAAAACAATACTATATATAATTTTTAATGTATTATATTTGTAAATTGTACTTATGTTGAAATTTTTTAATATTAATAATACTATTTTGGTGTTCTATGAAAATTTTTGTTGCTCCATTTAGACCAAATTTTTAATCAAGAACACCGTCAATGGTGTCCCGCTTTACCAATGTTAAAATCTGGTCACCATACCCAAACACATCGTCTTGTCAAGGGTCCGGATCATTGACTCCTCCACCGCTCTCTTCTCCAAATATTCTGAAATCATTTCTCTATTATTTCCATTGCCAGCCAGCACATTTTCCCTTTACAGAAAGGGCACAAGGGGAGCAGAAATAAGGTCTAGCCAGCTTGCCTTCCCAAATTAGCTCCCAGTGCCTGATCAAAGGAAAAATTTTCATATTCTATCTGCTACAGTTATTTGGAATTGTGCTGCAAACAACTCCTTGATCAACATGGTGAGGAAATGACACCAATCTGCATCTTTTACCACTGGGGGCATTGCTCATGGCATCCCAGGGTGAATGCCAGAGGTGGCTCCCCAGGTGAGGCAGTATTACCCAGCAAAGTATTCCCAGCAGGATCAACATGTTTGGGCAGAACCTGTCTAGCTCTGAGTAACAAAGGAGAGAGACACTTAACTCTAACGTTAATGGTTCAGATCCAGGGATTGACAAACATGCAGGGTTACTTTGAACAGTGAGCCAGCTCCCTGTCACAGTGTTGAGTAGATGGGAAGTCTGTTGTTTCCTCTTTGTGAAACTTAACCTCTTGGCAAGAACAGCAATCTGGGCTGTGAACCGTCTCAACATCAGCCACCAGCGGAGACCACTTAAAACTGGTTTCCATCTGGAGTAGGAAACCCCTGGACCAACTCTCTTTCCTCCTCTTAAATCACTTTGACAGGACACCTTTGCTGGGTGCTTTTTCAAGCCCTTTAAAAGGAGAGGGACCGGGTCCTTAGGATGGATGGTGGGGAGCCCTTTGAGGCACATCGTAAAGGAAGCCTTTTCTCAAATGTTCTTGCCACAAATTGACGCTGTCTTTTTCTTAAGCCCTTTAACTGAGGTCTAGTCTATTCGATATCGGACTTTTGGGTTGATAACCATCCCAGTCATTTCTGTAAATAAAACATATCGGTTACTGCTTTATTAGTTGTATGAGCAATCATAAACTTTAACTTCCAAGTGAATTCAGAGGAAACGTTTGCCGAAAAGGAGCAGGCTGTGCCAAAGAACCAGTTCTAGGTCATGCAGACCTAAAGAGGTGTCTCCATCAGTGCAGGGAGAGAGCTGGAGCTAGTCAAAGAACTCATGATATTTCTCTTGGATGAAAGTTGGTTCCTATCTTTCTTCTACCACAACTCACAAACGGTAAAGGTAGCGAGAACCTACTTTTCTGGCTTTTCAGTCTCCACTATCACTTGGTAGCAATTGCACAGAAAGGAGACTGTTAGAGACATTCAACCATGTTGGGAAAGCAATGTTTTGTTTGGAAATAATCACAGTCTGCTGTTCCACTGTGCTTAATGAATGGGTATGTGTGTGTTTCTACAACATTATTATTATTTTTCAGGGAAGTCAGAAGACAGGAAGTACAAACCTACACATTATAGAGTTCTGCCGAACGAAAACCTCTCTACTTTAAAAAAAAGATATCCTTTGCCCAAAGTTTGTCAAATCCAATGGCAAATGAATATCACAACATTTTCACTAATGAATCCCGAAACCCTGGGGAATGGATACCCAGTGTTTTCACAGGCATTGTCACCGGACAGAGATAGGCGAAGGGACATACTCTTCGTACACGGATAGACCCCATAGCCTGTAGTTCAAACCATGGCTTCAAAACCAAGGTAATGACTCATTTACAAAGCCTTTGATTATTTCCATGAATGGTGAAAAACAGTGGGTCAGACTGAGGAGGAATTCTATAATTTCTAGATTCTTGTGGGAAAAGAAATGTCTGTACCACTGCTATGATAGCCTAGAAATATGGGTTTTAATCTATGTTTCTATGTAGAGGCAATCCAGCTTTATTTTTGTTTAAAGAGCTAAAATTTCCCAACTATTAGAACAATGGTTTTATGAATTTTCTTGAGAAGGAAGTAATGAAATAAATATTATTAAGTATTTTAGCCAAATTTTCATTGATTATGCTGTAATTATTATGAATATCATTTCTGGGCACTTACTTTGGAATAGGCAATATTCCAAGTATTTGTTCTATAACCAGTATTTTGGATACCTCCCCACACCAACCCATCCCCAATGAGCAAGGCAACATAGATCCCATTTTATAGCCAAGTAAATTACAGCCAGAGAGTTCAGGAAATTCTTTCACATTCTGCAGCTAGCAAATTGCAGGTCTGGATTTTGATCAGAGTTCTACCTTACTCTAAGTCCATTGCTCTTTCTAGCTGCGTTCTAAAGATAGCCCCATGCCTCTTATTTGACACCACCTAAAAGGAAAGGGAAACACTACCATTAAGATCACTGTATCCATGGAAACAAATTAGTACTGTAAAAAACTCTCATCATATCTTTCTTTTTCATTGTCCACGCTAAATCTGCTTCCATCATTCCACTCATGATCTGATTGTGTTGAGAAATTACAACGTATCTCATCCCCGCCGTTCATTTCATTACTAGTAAAATTCAGCGCTCTTTTTTCCTGAGACAGCTGTATCTGATCATACCACACTTCATACTCCTCCTCACGGCGCTCCATGAAACAGTGCAGTCCTGAATTTTCACTCAAACAAAAACTAACTTCCCACGGAGAAGCCGCCTCACCCTGTGTGCCATTGTCAGGAAAATCTCCATCAAATGCTGCTTTCATAGTTTCACTCTCCTGGTTAAAAAACTAACAAACAGATAAGGTCACATTATTGTCTACTACCTAAAATTTTATCCCTTAGCTTGGAATTTAAATGGTTCCAAACTCTGCCCAGTTCCTTCTCAGTTTTTCCTTCCCTTTTCATTATTCTTCTGCTTGGATTTTCATGCTCTGAATTTTTCATTTTCCTCCTTTCTGTGTGCTTGCTTTCTTCAAAACAACAACAACAAAGAAACAGCTCCCTCTCCTCCAGTCGATTCTGATTCATAGTGATCCTGTAGGATGAGAAAGAACTGCCCCTGTGGAGTTTCAAGGATCCATTCCTGGAACTGTTTACAAGAGTAGAAAGTCAGTTTTTCTCCCACAGAGTAGCTGGTGGATTTGAACTGCTAACCTCGTGATTAACAGACCAATATGTAACCCACTATGCCACCAGGACTCCCTCTCTGAGACCATTCTTTTGTTCTTTATGCTGATAAAATGACACCATTTCCAAGTCAACCTCCTATCACCTCTGTGACCAATGAATTTTTTTCCCTTCTCAAGTGCTCAAAGTAGTAGAAGTTCTCTAACCCAATGAGCCTGTTTATGATTACTTCTCTTGAATATTTAAAGTTTTCTTGGTATAAATTTTCCATGCAGAGTTGTTTTGGCCATTGTTATTTACATGGTCTTTAAAAACATTGAATTTACTTATACAACTATAACAAAAATAGTCTGTGAAGGAAACATCATAATAATGTATGTGCATCTATATAGTTCATAAATATTGAAATTTAACTTAAGATGTACTTTCATTCACCAAAATGTTTTACATGAGGTCATATATACATTTTTAAATATGCACTTGCTAGCAGGAATTCTACAGCACCTTTATTTCCTGAAATACATCCGCATGCATCCTCCATGGTCTAGTATTTAAAGTGAACCAAATTCTATCTAAGTGTTTATGATTACTTACCATTCATGTTTTCAGTTTTCTTGGCATATCTAATTCATCCATAATTATTTTTAGCCACTGTATTTACTAGGTCTTTAAAAACATTGAATCTAACTTCCATGGGTGGGGCACCTCTCTTTATGTCCCCCATATCTGATTTATTTCTACTATATGATTTCCATACCATTGGTAAATTTGGAATCGAAGTCTGAGAGGAGGCGTGCCTGTCCATGAGTTGTAAAGGCAAGTCTGCAGTGGCAAAGGTCAGAGTGTCTTACAGAGTAGTTCCTCCCCAGGGTTGGCTAGTTCATGTCAAAGAGAGACTGCCCTGTACAGTTATAGTCTATTCCACTGCTTGCCTCTGATGACATACTGCTTTGGGGGAGATAATGATCTTTTCAGAAAAATAGTTATAGTCATTTGGTCCCAGAACTTTGTTTATGAACATTTAACATCTTACTTTCAGAAGAGCAGAGTGGAATATTAATGAAAATCCATAAACCTGCCAGTAAGTGCTCTTGGCTGCCTAACTCATACAGCAAGGTGAAGGAATAGACTTTAGAAATGCAATAAAGCAGTGCTCCCCAGGGCCACACTGCTAGACAATGTCATAATTTGTATGGAAATGTATATGCAGAGTAGAGCACTATTTAAAGAACTAAAGATATTGTTCCTATACTACAACTTCAGATATATTATGAATATGACACACTGTCTGAAACGCAGCAAGAATTGCTGGTAACGGGGGCAATTATTCATATAATTGAATGAACAATGATTACATATGCCTATCCCTCTGCCCCTGTGCTATAATGTGGACTGATAATGGAAACACGATTCTAGAGATTCAAATAATGCAAAGAAAATTTTGAATTATTGAAAGCCACTCTACCATCTTCAGCTTAACAATAGAGAAATGCAAAGGTTGGGAGATTCATCCATGGTCACAGGGCAAATGAACTAAACATAGCCAACCAATCACAAGATACCAAAAACATTCTAAGTCCAGAGACTTAATAGCTTTCACCAAAAATAACTACTTTAGTCAAAGACAGAAGAATAATTGGTACTTCCACGGACAACATAAGAAACCAGCATCATTTCCGCCCAGAAGATAACATTAAATGGCCACCCAAAAATTCCATCACATATTTATCTCCGGCAGCTGCACACTCTCTTCTCTCTGGCTTCCCATTGACCTAGAAAGAACTAATGCAGATGCAAAGGCAGTCATATTCATCTGAAAGATGCCACTGCTCTCTGGGAGAGCAAAGACAACATTCCTGAGTCAGGGCATCAAGCCATCTCGGCAGAGACTTCACTAATCCCACATCCTCAAATACAGAAAACCTCACTCAAACTTCAGAAGTCCTCAGCTTAGGCCACAGTCAACCACTGGCAAGGACAGCTCGACTTCTTCTTTTTAGCCTGGTCCAAATATGCTTTTGGTGGTTCCTGAAGTCATAACTGATCAGATGTGCGGTTGCCTGAAGAGAGCACTCTGGCAGGGATGCTTGCGGTTCGTCCGTTAGAGATGCATTCTTTTTTAGTTGAGGTTACAAACTGAGCACCCACAGGTCAAATTCAGCTTTCCAATGGGCTTTGTGCAGCAGGGACAGCTGTCTACTTATTCATTTATTGAAAACCGTGACTATCTTTCTGTGGGCATTTGTCAATTTCTGTGGTGTAAATACTCTCCCCATGACTGCTATTAAGCAGCCAACATGACATTCACAGATGCATAATTAGAAAGAGATGGACAGTATCAGTCCATTATATAGTGTTTCCACCTTATAAATAAATATAAGTAAGCTAAAGTGCATGTGTAAATAGTAGAACAACGAGAAAGTGACCAGCTCTCAGTATTTATTACCTTTTAAAACTTTGAACTTAATTGTATGTTTTTATCATTTAAATTTCCATAATGACTGTGGTTAACAACCGACTCTTGAAATTCCTGGACATTTAACACGTGGCTCTCGTGAGTCATTATGAGCGAGCTGAAGCATGCCCCTGGATAGCATACTATGACAACAGCAGCCACAGCCCATGGTGTGTTAGGCGTTGGGAGGTTGACAGCCATGAATTTGAATCTCGGCTCTTGCATTTACTAGCCAAGTGAGTTTTTACAAGCTACATAACCCCACAGAACCCCAATTTTCTCAGACATAAAAATAAGTCGACGGTGTTTATTTTATGAGTTTGGAGACAGATGTACATCCAATAATATATGTAAAGGGCTTAAGGCCATACTGGGCACATAATAAGCACTCAGTAAATGATGACAATGTACTTCGTTTATCTCTGGGTAGGAATTACTTTACTCAACTCAGTTGGTGGTGACCTTGAAAAGCAGCTTACATCACCTCAAAGAAGTGAGAAATGAATAGAAGAAGAGAGTAAGCCTTCTGAAAAACTAGTGCAGAAGGTGGTATGAGGGCACTTAGAAAGGAGGGGACAACACAGGATCAAAATATACAAAAGTTGGATCCCGGAAAGTAGCTTTAAAAGACTGTTGGTTTTCCTAGGGCAAGTCCTGTCTATCCTGTCCAGTACAGATTCATTCTCAGTTCCCCACGTAGGTTGCATAATCTCTACATAAATGATTCAACTCCTTTCCCTGAAGAGACAGCACCAGTCTCAAACAATCCCGAGGCCTTTAGTCCAGAAAATTACACCCATGGTGAATACGTGATCTCACTGAGTCAAGATGCTCTAATTCTGAAATTTGGAATAGAAACCTAGAGGCATGGCTGTGCTGAGAGTAAGCAAGGGAAGTCTGTTTGTAAGGCAGCAGGGGAAAAAACAGCAATGACTATCACTGAGCCCAGGCAGAGTCCAACAGGAAGGGACACAGGTCGTTTTCCAAGCCCTGTATTGCCTGTCTCTATCTCCTAAAATTTTATCTAACCAGATGAATCATTTCTTCACAAAACATTTTCTTTACCTAAACACATTTGAGTAGAAATCTATTCCTTAATACCGCATGATTCTTGACTAGATAATCTTGAATTTACTGAGAGTACAAGTAGTTCCTGACTTATTATAGGATTCCAACGTAAGTCAATTCTGATGTACTTTTCCTATGCTTTTTGTTAGTTTTTTATTACTGTTGGCTGTTGTCATGATTATTTTTATAAATAACAACACTGAACATCTGCAATTAAATATTGGATAGCGATAACATCAGTAAATTACGCACGACAACATTATGTGTAATATCTATTACACATGTGTAATATATATTATGAGACGTTCCAGCCCCCCCCATCCAAAAACACCTACCATAAACAAACAAAAACTCGATGATAATTAGAACTCGAATAAATCACGGTCTGCCTTCTATTAGGGTTCTGTGAAATTGTACAAAATCACATCGCATTTTCAATTTGAAGATATTGCATTCCAAGCCCTCCCCCCATTTCTGTTAGATCAAATGGGAGTCCAAAGAAAGTATGTGATGAGCGCAGAGTCACGTATTTAATTAGAAGTAGACCTTATTCTAAAGCTCAGATCAGCAGGCCTCAGACAGCACCATCCTCCTCTGCAGTAAAATGATAATGGTGTACTTCTAATTTTAGAGAGGCAAAAATCCCTTGAGAGTGATACTAGTCTCCAAGACCAAGTTCAATTTACTTTCTCGGGTGTTTCACGTCATGAATACCTTTGGATGGAACACAGCAGAGCCAGAAAGTTGGTCTCGTGTGAATGCACTGGCTTTGCAGTCAGACCCACTGAGTTCACACGCTGCCTCTTTCTCCTTAAGAGCTGTGTATTATGGGCCAGATACTGGGCCTCCCAAAGCCCCCGTTTCTCCTTTCAAAACTGGAGATTAAGAAAATTGCCCAATTTATAGCAGTGTCAGGGAACTGAATAAAGTGATGCAGAAACGAACTTCCTATCCCTGCCAGGTAGTGAGCACTTCCTAAATGCTAAATTCTTCTTATTATTAGTTTTGCCAGTGATCGCTGGCCAGACCCAGAGGGCCTGCAGGATTGCTACATGGGGGAAGCAATGGTTTCTCTCTTCGCTGTAAATGTGTCTCATCTCGCCCAAGAAGCGCTGGTGGCGCTGTCAGAAATGTGTTGGGCTGCTAGCCTCCAGGACAGTAGCAGCTCCTCAGGAGAAAGATGGGTGTGCTCCCCACTTCCTTACAAAGGCGTGGGACCCCTAGTTAGTGCCGGTACGAGTTGGAAATGACTCTGCAGCCATGGGTTTGGTTTTGGCTACGGACAGCAAGATCTACACACGTTAATTTCTATATGGTGCTTTCCAAACGAGATGTTTAGCAAACCATTTTAAAGAGATGAAGTACTTCCATGGGAATTGCAAGCGAGTTCGAATTCAGAAAGAGTTGGAGCTTAATGTGGTTTGAAAATGGAAACGTGTGCACTGGGTGATTAAAACATGGCACTGATGCAGTAACCCATGAAGGTTAGCAGTCAGCATTCAGAGCAAGCTGATAGCTCTGTAAGGCAGAGCTCACAGAAAGCACCAGCCCAGCAGCTCCCATCAGAAAACACTGTGTTAGCGCAGCTACACTCCATTAATGCAGAAGAACCAAACTGTTTTCAGCTAGGAGCAATGTCTAATGCAACATAGTTAAGCTGGCAGAAACGGATCAACCTAGAAACTCTAAAGGACTTTATTGCACCTTTAAAGTTCCATGATGCAGTGTTTATTAGCAGGCTCAAGGTAACCTAGGGCAGTGATTCGAAAGCTTCTATGGCCATAAGAATTAGCATAAGAAACTTGTCAAAAAGTACATTTCCTGTAGACATGCAAATCCAGTGATTCTGTACTGTTGACCAATGCTCTCTCTCTCTCTCTCTCTCTCTCTCTCTCTTTCTCTCTCTCCTTTTTGCTTTTAATCAAACTCTTCAGGGAATCCTAAGGCAGGTATGGTGGCAGCATTTACTCTGAGAGACACTGATCTGGAAGCTCACATGAAATAACCTATTGGATGGGAAGGAAGAGAAGTCACAAGAGAGAGCTGCTCTCAGCATGCTCAATGAAATGGAACCAGAGCAAAGCCTTCAAAAAGAAAACAAAGCAATTCAAACTACACAAATCTTCTCCATTAACTGTACTTACTCTTACTGAGATTTAGAGGTTGGGCTCTGTGGAAATACCAGATGGAGAAGGCACTCTTGTGATGCTGTGGGCTAGGCCTGGGCCTGTAAAGTGCAAGGTCAGCAGTTTGAAGCCAGCAGTCGCTCTGAGGTAGAAAGATGAGGCTGTCTGCTCCTGTGAAGTCTCAGAAACCCTGTTCAGGGTCACTATGAGTTGGAACCCACTCTAGGCTTTGCTTGTTTGTTTTTGTACCATTGCTGCAGTCTGTCCCAAGGACATGGAATGCTTCTTGGGGGAACAACAGAAGCATGATGGAGAGTCTGAGGCTCAGGGTCACCCAGTGAAGAAGAACGTGTTTTTCCATAATCTGTAGATATTAATAACCACATACACATTTATGCAATGCTTGCTTTGAAATTAACTCAAAAACAAAAGGACATTTCACTTCAGTAATAATATTTCCCTAGATATAAAACTGATAAGCATACCTACTTAAGGGAAGCAGTAACACGCATTCTAGACTGGTCATTGGACAATATGGAAGGCATTAGAGCTCTCAGCTCGTCTCTGATAGCCACCAGATCGACACGTTCTGGTGAGTTCTTTGACCTCTCTGGATCTCAGGTCCACACAGGAGGTCTGTGGACATGATCTTTAAAGTTCCTTTCTGTTCCAACATCCTGTATTAAAGTGCCAGGTCATAGTCTAATCACTTCACTTTGAAGTGAGCATTTATTCTGTCTGACATCTGATAAAGTATCTACTGCTATTAGTGACAGTTTATAATCAAGAATACTGGGATGCAAATTTGCGCAAACTCACCCACTGTATTGGTAGAGCCATGCCTTGGTCCCAGGCAGCTTAATTTCCCAGGTGGGGTATAACCACGACTAACTGCAAGGTCACCTGTTTGAACCCACCAGCTGCTCCTCGGGTGGAAGACAAGGCTCTCCACTTTCTTGAAGAGCTATGGTCTCTGAGACCCACAAGGGCAGTTCTACCCTATTCTGTTTCACCTTGAGCTGAAATCAACTCGAAGGCAGGGAGTTTGTTTGTTCTTATACTGCCACTGGTCATTGAGCCATTCTCTTTATTAATTTAGTCATTAAACAAATAAGTGAGGCTTTGTTTCTCCCTGCCTATCTATAACGATGAAATTGATCTGTACATGAAAACTTCTAGTTACTTGAAAAACCAAGAGATGATGCTAAAGGACTTAAAGTCAACCGTGCTTGATTGTGGGAATGCTGTGTTCAGGAAATATTCCTAATCTTTCAGAGTTGCTTTTATGAAAGCAACTTCCTTCTGACAAGATGTTCTGTATTGACAAAAAACTAACAAGCAAAAAAGTACTAGGCATGGGATAATGTGACTCAATTCATGTTTCATCCTCTTTAAGCTCAATCTTGTCTGCTCATGGAGATTCTTGAATGTCTATTGGTAACAGGTACATTTTAGAACAGGAACACTTAAAACTATTTTATTAAAGATTAACTAAGCAATAACTATTTATTAAATATCAATTAGTTATGCTTTCTGTTTAAGTGGGGCTGCTAACAAAGGGTTAGCAGTTTAAAACCGCCGGCCGCTCCCTGGGAGAAAGACAAGAATTTCTGCTCTGGGAAAGGGTTACAGCCTCAGAAACCCACTGGGCAGTTCAACTGTCTTGTGGAATCGCTATGAGTTGGCATCGACTCCATGAAAGTGAGATTGTTTGTTTTTTTCAAGGTGTGCATATATGTCCACCATGATTTTCCTTTTTAAGACCAAAATACACGTCTTGACCCTCAGATAAAGGGTCCCTTAGTTAGAGAAGTGGCTTGAAATTAGTCTAGGAATGTACCCATTCACCACAAATGGCCCAAATGTTCGGTAAACCCCAACAGAACCTCTTGCTGTCAAGTTGGTTCTGAGTCATATGAGCCCAGGTCTTGCGGAAAAGACCGGCTCCCCAGCGTTTTCTTGGATGTCATCTCTAGGGTAAAAGATCATCTTTCTTCCACGTGGCCACCTGTAGATTAGTGATCCAGCCAAACCCTCGGTCTGGTCAGGAAGGGGACAGCCAAAGATGTGTGCATCTTCCTTTTACTAGGAGTTGGGTTTGGACTCTGGTGATGAGAAGTCAACACAGATTTTAGAGATTCAAAAAAGTCTGCCTCTACATGTACTCAGTATTGAGCCACTGTGAGGCTTTGCTGGTAGAGGTCAGGAAAGACAGTGTCTCTAACACTTAGTTAAGGTTCAAGGTCACTGAACCCTCTCTGATTTCCATTCCATGCTCAAATGTCGCCTAGAACTCTCCTGACCCAAACTATCAACTCTGCAACGTATGGAACAGCCAAGGAGGACATGGATGAAAAGTGAGTTGTTTTCTTGAAGGCAGAGTCTGAGTCACTGTCGCCAGACCCAGTCAGTGCAACCGAGAGGATTTAGACCATTTGGTTGGTTTCGTTCCTCAGCACTGTCTAGACGCTCTAGAGGAGGGCGGACCTGCCTTTGACCATTCCCTCTAAAGGTTGCTTTGCACATAAAATGTCACTGGTTAGATGGGTTTGTTTGTAGTATCTTTGAACTTGATGTATTTTATTCTACTTTTGTCAACATCCATTCTCATTTTCTATAAGATTTAAACGGTCCCAGATGCTCAGCGAATGTGAATTCTTTGGAATGTGCGCGGCCTCTGTCATCTGGTTGCACAATCACGACTCTCCCTCTCCAAACTCTGTGAAACTGTCAATTTGAAGCGTACATCGTCTGGGGCATTTAGAGACCATACTTTCAGAGAGATGCCAAATGTGTAAAACTGTAACCTCGACCGAGCACGCTTGGCGTCTGTGTGGTTTAAAGCGAAAATGGACTCGCAAATCTGAAAGCTTATCTGCTATTCACAATCACTTAATGCTCCACCGGGAATGCTCCCAATGTCAGTTGTGCAGTTGCCTGTCATGACATGTCGGACCCAGGCATTTACCTTCCAGAATTTCCTGCCTGGAGCACAGCCAGAGTTCTGAGGATGCCAATCTGGGCATTAAATACATGAATCATGATCAAAGCCATCTGAGACTTATTTGTGCTTGGTCCCATATTGTGACCAACTTCTCTGTGTCCAAACTCTGAAGAGACACATGTGCTTGATAAAATTCTGCAGACTGGACGTGGACATTATAAAAGTCCCAGTCCACCTAACTTGGCTGAGATTTATAACTTTTTCCCCATCTTCCACCCTCTATTGCAGTTCTAGACATTTTGTTTTTCATGTTCATCTCAAACACTATCTCTATAACATGAAAGTGTGCACTGCAAAGAGAGAACAAAGGAAGCAACACAGACACAGGCAAGCACTGACCTGGCTTTAGCAGACATTTGTAAAGCAGTACCATGAATTATTTATGAGCTAGAGAGGGATGCTGTGGGCCTGGCCAAGAAACAAATATATTTTAAAAACAAATAAGTCAGATACTTTAGAAAACAGAGAGTGGGCCTGGAGAAAATATCCTCTCTTTTGTTAAACAACAACAACAACAACTTTCTAAAAGATCAATGGCATTCTTTTAAAAGGAAAATTTAGGGGTGGGGGGATCCCGCACATATCATATATAAACTTCCTGCAGAGACCTACCATCAAAGACTCTGCCTTATGCTGGCATTTTCATTGATTTTTTCCCATTTCCAATCTTTTGTTCTTGTTGTTTATCTCCGGTAGGAGCAGTTGGGCATAGTCGATTTGGCCATGTAATTGATTAAATTCCATTGATAGAGAAAATTGAAAATAAATGAAGTCCCAGAGCGCCAGCTTAAACTATTAAGTCACTGATTGAACAAATACAATCCACATCATATTTTTGGTTTCACCACTTGTTTAAGTCATGTGCTGGGCTTTCTTCTAGAGGAGTTGAAAAACTTGATTAATGAAAGCTGGCCTCTGTGGAAAAAAAGAACTTAGTTGTTCCATATGTCACAAAAAGGCTTGATTGGAGACTGAGCAGACCGTCATTCTCCCCTTTCTGGAAGAAAACGTGAAATTCTTTCCACAGCTCTTAGACTCTGATCTCAAAGTAAAATGAATTATCCTCATCCTCAGAGTTTTTCTCCATTTGAGACCAGCCATAGCAGGCTGGACTCGTGACTAGTAAAGGAGACAGCTGCCAAGAGTGGACCATCAACTCCCATGGCAAATACTCACTGGCCTGAACAACTAACATTAACCCTTGATTGGGTCTTTTCATCTTGTTGCCTTTAAACTTTGCAATCAATCAAAACTTTAGTTTGGTCAAAGCCTTGTACATAAGGAAAAAATTGCTAATAAAAGAGAAAATCACCAGCAATCTTTGAGAAAATCATGTTTTCCACCCCCTGGGGCTAGTTCTGAAGTACTATCCTGCTCAGTTCTCCCTTTTGCATTCAGAAAAATGTGAACGAGTTTTTCACCCGGTGAAAGAGAAGTGGTGAATTGCTTTCGCTATTTCTAAACCCTGGCTGGAGGGAAAGTACTGTGGAAGTTTGATTCAAGATACTTCAGCCAATACCTCGTAAGACTAGACCCATGAAAAGTCTCAGCAGTCTTGATGTCTCCAACACCCTCTTGTGGCTTGCTGAACAAGGAGGTGTGAGGCTGAGAGTGGGTGGTGAAAGTAAGTGTAATTGGCACAGTAGAGAGTTGTTCATTGCTCAAAAGAGAGATGATTAATATTGCTTCGAGGAAATTCTAAAATTTAGAAACACTGGGACACAGGCTGAGCTGGTAATGGGGAATAGGACATGAAGCTGGGGGTAGAAAGGATGACCAAGTTTCAAGAAAGGGATTAGACATATCAGTCTCTTTAATATTGGCTACCACCACCCATCTACCTATTTATTATACTGTGAAGAGCTGCATATCGCTAGGATATTGGAAGCTATGCCACCAATATTTTAAATACTAGCAGGTATACTCAGAGTGAACAGTTCTCAACAGAACTTTAAGATCACCAAAGTCTATAAAGAAAGGCCTGCAGATTTAATTTTAAAATTAGTCAAAGACAATTTCATGGATCACAGCAGAACATTGTATGGTGTTGAAAGATGAGCCTCCTTGGTTTAATGGCACCACACAGTAGCTATAAAAATGGACCAAACATCCAAGAGGGCTTCAAAAAGTTCAATGAAAATGAATTTAAAAGACTATGGAATTTTTCTTTTTCTAATCATTTCATTGGGGGCTTATACAGTTCTTACCACAATCCATCCATCCATTGTTTCAAGCACATTTGTACATTTGTTGCCATCATCATTTTCAAAACATTTTCTTTCTACTTGAGCCCTTGGTATCAGCTCCTCACTTTTCCCCTCCTTCCTCTCTCAGAAGCTTTTGATAATTTATACATTATTGTTTTTCATGTCTTATACTGATGTCTCTCTTCACCCACTTTTCTGTTGTCCATTCCCCTGGGAGGGGGGTATATGTAGATCATTGTGATTGGTCCCCACCCCCCACCTTCTCCTTCCCCTCCTGGTACCACTACTTTCATTATTGATCCTTCGGGGTTTATCTGTCCTGGATTCCCTGTGTTTCCAGCTCTTATCTGTACCAGTATGCATGCTCTGATCTAGCTAGATTAGTAAGGTAGAATTGGGGTCATGACAAGAACTATAGGAAAATTGTATGTTTTATGAGAGCTATACTGCACCCTGATTGGCTTGTCTCTTCCTTATGACCCTTCTGAAAGGGGATGTCCAATTGGCTACACATGGGCTTTCGGTCTCCACTCCACACTCCCCCTCATGCACATTGATATGATTTTGACTATAGAAGGTTTTCATGAGATTTTTGAAGCCTCGTATTACCCAAGAATCATGAAGATGCAGAAAATCCACACAAAATTTTGTTCTGTTACCTCTATTCACCAAACTCACTGCCAGCAAGTTGATTCTGACTCGTAGCAAACCTAGAGGACAGGGTCGGACTTCCCTGTGGGTTTCCAAGTCTGTAACTCTTTATGGGATTAGAACGCCTCGTCTTTCTCCCATGGAATTGGTGGGTTTGAACTGCTGACCTTGCTTTTAGCAGGCCAATGAGTAATCCACTATGTCACCATAACTCCTTTAAGGTCACCAGGAATTGGAACTAACTTGAGTGCAACTGTCAACAACAATGTTTCCTGAGTCTTGTGCTGTAAGCTGGGAACAAAAAGCAAGAGTATACAATTGGTTTACATTAATACTAGTATAATCACAGATATGTTTGTGTCAATGGCTAACATGGAAACAAATATAAAATGTGTGAAAATCATTGCATTATGTACGTAATCTTTTTTATAGGTTGAGGTAAGAGAGTATGTTTATTCAAATGGACCACTGAGCATTCATCTGGACACGAGTACACTTGGAAATTTCATTGGGAACTCAGCACTCTCGTTTTCAAGTAATACAGCATCGTGTTGAGGCATGCGTGTGTGACAAAAGGAGAAGAGTGAAGCAAACATTTCTCCCTTCTTCCCCTCTCTCCCATTCTTCCTAAGGGGGCCAATTCTCTTTAGAATCCCCTGCTAATCCTTCGGATTGTGAGCAGATTTGAGTGTGGACTGATCCAAAGCATCGCCATTCGTCGTTCAGCTTGTTGTGCGATGGTGGCTTGTTGCACTGGTTGAAGCCAGGCCGCAGGTCTTTCAAGAGCCTAGCAGGCTCTCCCATGTAAAAAAGATCACCTTTACAAGCTTTAAAGTTTTGGAAATCTGCCAGACTAAGGCAAACTACGCAGAAAATATAGGCAAGCTACTTCCTAGGGACTAGCTGGTGAGAAGCAACAGAACATTATCTGATAGAGCAACTAACGATGACCCCCTGAGCTTAGAAAGCACTGAAAACGCAATGGGGGAAGAACCACGTCTTCAAAGCAGAGTTCACCTTGCTGGGGCCTTTCCTTTGCTGATGGGGTCCAATTCAAAGTGAAGAGAAACAACTGGAAGCATTCATTAATAATAGAAATGGGCAATGCACAAAGTATGCACCTAGACGCATCGGAAGTCATCAAAATGAAATGGAGTGTCTACAGACTCATCTTGTCGGCAATACTGAGCCGGAATGGACTGGGCTGGGCTGTTTTGAGGCAGACAACACAGCCCCAAACAGCTTTTTCTCCCCTTGATGTTGTTGGGCCTTTTCCTGGAGTTGTTTGGGACATGGAATCAGAAAATTCCATTGGATAGACCACATTAGCTCTAGTTTCTTAGCTGGGACATTCCACTGTATTTCCAGCTTTTGAGTTATACTAATTTTGTTAATTTTATTATCCTCGTTTTAAATATGAGCAGAATTGAAACCCATGGATTACAGGAGAAGACAAAAATGTAAACAATATGTTTTAAATATGGGTATTAAAGGGCTTCCAGGGGAAGCGCCTATGGGCCCCTTGTGGCTAACTGAATACACACTGACTGTCAATCAGAGTCTGTGGTTAAAGCCCACCAGTCACTTGGCATCCTTTAAAAGATGCAAAGGTTTGGAAACCCAAAGGGGCACTTCTTCTCCATCCGATAGAGTCTCTATGAGTTAGAATTGATTCGAGGGCAGCAGATTTTTGTTTGATATGGAGGCTGTGCGATACATACAGAGACAGCAAAGCCAGAGCCCAACTCGAGAAGAGTGGAAAATAAAATAGAAAATGTGAGGAGCACATATATGGAAGATGTGAGGGCAATTTAACGTGTTGGAAATGTAAATCTCCATGGCAGCATTGATTATTTACATTTTTCTTAAAATGATACAGCAAAGATTTCAGAACACATTTTAATACCTACAAGTCAATGGATAATTCATGTTAAATGTTTCAGAGGTGAAATTGGCTTCAAGCTTCTTTATAGGAAAAATTCTAACTTTTAACAATTTCTGTGCACAGGTGGAAAAGTTCCATTTTATAATAATACTGAAATTTTTAAATTTTAATAAAGGAGTTTGGATGCTGACCAACACATGTTGAGTTTCAGAACATTTGAATAGCTATTTGTTGCACCAAACTTACTAGTAGTCAGTTGATTAAGACTCACAGTGATCCTGTAGGGCATATTGGACTATAGGGAGAGGAGCGTGGCATCAGGACTGGGTGGAGGCTAGTTAGCAATGGGAAATTCTCAGATAACATGATCTTTCACAGTTGAACCATTTTCTCATGAAGACCAACATCAGTATGGATTAAACTGCAACAATAGCCAAGATCGTGATACATGGAGAAAAGATTGAAGCTGTTGAAATTTTATTTTGCTTAGATCCCCAATCCATGCTTATTAAGGGAGCAGTCAAGAAATTCAGTGAGATATTATCTTGGCAAATCTGTTTCAAATGATCCCTTTAAAGTCTTAATGAGCAAGGATGCTACCTTTAGGACTAACGTGTGCCTGACCCAAGCCCTAGTATTTTCAATCACCTCACATGGGTGCAAAATCTGGAAAGAGTAAAGAACACTGCAGAAGATTTTGAGGTGTTTGTTAAGAATGTCAAAAGTGCTATTAACTGCTAGAAGAACAAACAAGTCCTTCTTTTGGAAGAACTACGGACAGATTGCTCGGAAGGGAAGATGACAAGACTGGATTTCTCATAATGTGGACAAGTTATCAGGAGGGCTCAGTCCCCGGAGAAGAACATCATTACTGGGAAAGCAGAAGGTCCGTGAAAAAGAGCAAGACCCTCAAAGAGCTGGGCTGGCATAATGGTTAACACAATGGATCCAAACATAAAATCATTTTTGAGGATTGTGGAGGATCAGGCAATGTTTCATTCTTTTGATGGAATTGACTAGATGCCACCTAAAAAAAACCCAGTAACAACAAAGGCAAAATAAGTCAGTTGGTAACAACATAGTTTCATAACTAAGATGTACAACTCACTTGCACAACAGTTTTCAATCTATTGTCTAATCCTGAAGAAAAAAGATCATATGCAAGTGGGTAATCTGTGCATGAGGTCATTTGAGAAGCAACTGAATTAAAAGACAACCTGAGGATGTGGAAGAAGGTAAGATGCTTAAAAATATTTGGAAAAATGAATGCTACTAATTTATTCTGATGCAGCACAAACAACAAAGATGTCATTGAAGAAACAAATATAGAGAAATAAAATAAAATAAAGAACAAAAACACCAATATCTTTAAAAACAAACAAATTAAACTACCTGAAAAAAAAATCAGAATATTCTTAGAGGGTGATGAAGGATCAAGTATAAAATTATATTCAGCAAAGGGGAAAAAGAAAAAAAAATAGAACAGTGGTATTAAAGGAAACTTTATCATTAAGGGAAATGTCTTTATCAATCCTGTCCCAAAGAGTAGTCACTAGCCACATGCCACTATTGTGTGTCCAGCATGAACAGAGTTTTAAAGCATTTTTATTTTATTCAATTTATAAACCTCAAAAATAGCACTGGAGATGAAGAATACTGGCATTCACTCTGAATTATTAATTGAAATTCATCAAATATGTCTTCTAAATTCTTATTTCCCTATCTCGCAAATATTGCTGGAAACTCTAGCCACTATGCAAAGATATTAATGGTGTCACTTGATTTTATATGAATTTCCTAAATATAAATTCCCAATTCATTGCTTGTACTGAAAGAAATAAAGGATTTGGAAATTACGGGAATATTTATGGGGTTACTTTAATTAGAATAATGATAGTAGGAATTATGAAAAACTTTTGAAATACTATAGAAAAATGGACTTATGTTTTTTCAATACTGTATAAGGAGAAATAAATGAGAGGCCAATTAAATCTGACGCAAGAGGATTGAGGAACTGAAAAGCAATATTGGATTTTGACTGCCTGTCGTGAACAGAACGAGAAACACAGAGTTATGCATAGTAGTTCATGGTACTTTCAAATTATTCACAAACACCATAATTCTTCAGCAGTCCTGCTTATTTACTCGTAAAGGTGAGTGACATCAGGGCCAGCACGGTCTATGAATCAGTCTAATGTAACTCCAGTGTAGGAGATTGTTGATTAGGATTGGTGAGGCAGATGAGTTGGGTTCATTCTCTGAGGGCTTAAAAGTACACCCTAAATATTGGTATTGTTATTCTATAGGCAACAGAGCGAAATTAGAGGTTTGGGAGTAAAATAAAACTACCACAATGTGTTAGACAGGGTTCTCTAGAGAAACAAAACTAGAATGCTAATAATTTTATATATATTTATACAGACAGAAAGATATATAACATAAGAAATAAACAGTTAATTAAATTATAAAGCAGTACAAATGGCTCAGTGCAACTCACTCCTGTGAGACAGTTGTGAGACACTGGCAGTCCTTCAAGTCTTGAGGGCCGTGGGAGTCCTCTGTGGAGCAATTCAAGCTATCTGGGCACAGACAGCAAACAGCAAGGCAGGTCACCAACAGTCAGCCAGATGACAGGGTCTGACAGTCCCCAGCTCAAGAGATGTAAATTCCAATGGTGTGGCAAAGCAGGTCTTGGAGGAATTTCAAATCACAGCGACACAGTCTACCAGTTAGGTGTCCCACAGGTAGTGTAGCTTGTAAATTGAGGCAAAGAACAAGTAAGGCAGCCACACATTGGTCAGATGATCAAAGAGCAAGAGACAAGAGAGGCAAGGCTCACCAAGCCATTTGTCTCTCCTCCCTTCAATTAATCCGACATGTGTTTATCGGCTAGGTTGGCACAATAAACTGACTACCTCAGACAAAATATACAATTTAGGAAAATTATTCTGGTGTCAGTGCTAATGGACTGACAGACAGAGAAAGATGTGGAAGGGTGAAGATTACTTAAGAGGACATAGAAAAGAGTCAATCAGAGGCTCTGAAAAGAGTAACTAGGATTCCACCAATGGGCCAATACAAAAGGGCCTGAGTGGGACTGACGAGAATTTGCAAAATGTGGTGACCTAAGAGATGTGGGTATTTATGGAAGAGAGAAAGACAAAGGTTTAAAGATGGGATGACTGCATAATAACATATCAAGCTAAAGAACAAAGACAAGCCTGGGCTTGTTGATTTTGAGGTATTAACTTGGTCATGCATTTAAGTGGAGCAAGCAAATACAGAGGTGGACTATTAATGTTCAAATACATTTAAGTCTGGCATCCTAAAATCAATATGTCCAAACCAATCCCAAACCCACTGCTGTTGAGTCAATTCCAAGTTGAGCCCACAGTCCTATAGGACAGAGTAGAAGTGCCCCATTGCTACCAGATTCCCAACATGTCCAAACTCACAAGTATTTACTGGATGTCCAACTCATTGGTTGAAATACAGGTCTTTTTTCATTGCTGGACGTGTTCAGTATGGAGGTCAGAAATAAAGGCACTTTTCACCTGAATAGAAATGACAATGAATTTTTTGTGTTGCTCACAAAGGTGGATTAAGGACAGGTATTTAAAGGAAGAGTCAAAAAGGTCAGACTGAGATGTTAAGACAGAATTAGGGAGAAAAATTCAGGAAGAAAGTGCCAAAACCATGTCCAAGTCCATGTATTTCTTAAAATGCAATTACCAAGACAAATCATTAATGACATCTTTTTTTCCCTCTAATTCAACCATTTTTACCTGGTTAACAATTTTAACCTTGAAGTAATCTATCATTGCCTCTAACTAACACTCAATATGTATGTATATATATATATATATATATATATATATATATATATATATATATATGTGTGTGTGTGTGTGTGTGTGTGTGTGTGTGTGTGTGTGTTTGCTTATTTCCTAGAAGTGAGATCATGCAACATTTTCCTTCAGTTACAGACAGATTTCACTCAGCATAAAGTTTTCAAGACTCATCCGTGGAGTAACATGGTCTGGCCATCATTTCTTTTTGGATTGAGCAATATTCCTTTGTATGAATATACAGTGTTGTTTATCCATTAATCTGCACTTGTACGTGTAAGATGTTTTTACTTTTTGACTATTGTGAGATTGCTGCAAGGATCAGGTTTCTGTTCATGACTTCACTTCTGAGGATATATGAAGGATGGACTGGGTCAGAAGCTAATTCTTTGCTTGATTGTTTTTTTTTTCAGGGAACAACGCACTCTTTTGCAGCGTTTGGCACTCCCATTAGCAATGGATGCATGTCATTATTTACTGGGGTAAATTACCTTTCATCTGAGCTTTGGAACAAAGATATGGAGAACTCATGCGAATGGGGGGTACGGATGGAAAGAGACTAAACAACCACCACCACCAGCCTCCCACAATAAACTTTTCTGTACAATTAGTGGGAAAAGAAAAGGGTGAAGTGAAAATTATAGAACTGAGACTGAGAGCGAGCCAATGACAGTCTCCAGCAGTAAGTCATGTTTGCACATTAGTTGTTTCTACTAGATGCTGAACAAGTCACATCAAATCTCTGAATCTGTTTCCCATCTATGAAAGAGACATAATTAAAGATTCACAAGGGGTGAGGATTAAATGAGATGTTGCTAAAAAAAAGGCAACTGGCATAAACTGGGTTCCACAAACACTAGACCTTTCCACCCATGCACTCTTCCCAAATTTTAATCAAGCATGCCTTGGGGAGGAATGCTTTCCATACTTTGGCAGTGAAAACAGCAACTGTTGAGGGCACATGGTTCGGTAATCCAGGAGCAGTGCCCCCGACCCCTGACATAGGACATTTCATATGACCCAAAACATCCCCATCACAATGTCTTCATTCTTAGGTCATCTCAAGTTGCCTGGAAATAAAAAAAATCTTTGTGCCAAATTCTCAATATTCAACTTGTAGCTTATCAGTTTAGGCTCCAAGAACAAAAAGTTGAAAAAGAGAGGGAGATATTCAGAAATACATAATTATCAACAGTGCAGGAGTTAGATATTATCCCATCTTTATCCACATGGATAAAGTGGAAATCTTTATTCCTCTTTTAGGAGAACAAGAATATAGTTTTTTTTAAAACATTTTATTAGGGGCTCATACAACTCTTATCACAATCAACACATAAACATACATCAATTGTATAAAGCACAGCTGTACATTATTTGCCCTAATCATTTTTTTAACAATTTCTTGGGGCTCATACAATTCTTATCACAGTTCATACATATACATACATCAATTGTATAAAGCACATCTGTACAGTCTTTGCCCTAATCATTTTTTTCTCCTCTTTTCTTTTTTTACATTTTATTAGGGACTCATACAACTCTTATCACCATCCATACATATACATACATCAATTGTATAAAGCACATCCATACATTCCCTGCCCCAATCATTCTCAAGGCATTTGCTCTCCACTTAAGCCCCTTGCATCAGGTCCTCTTTTAAGAATATAGTTTTTAAAAGGTCTGTTCAAAGTTTGTAACTGAAATTAGTGCTTCTGTGCCATGAATGAATAAATTCCATGATTTTTTCATTAAATTTTCCCACAAACTCTGTGAAACCACCATCTCTATCTATCTATCTATCTATCTATCTATCTATCTATCTATCTATCTATCATCTATCTATCCATCTCCCTATCTATCATATATCTATCTATCCTACTCTCAGAAAAAAATGGAACTTGAATGACATAAATTAGCAGTATCGCCATGTTGACTCATTCATTCATTCATGCAAGGTAGTGTTTATTAGACTGTATTATGTTTCAGGCCAGAAAAAAGCAACAAACAACATAAACTCAACGGTATTGAGTCAATACTGACTCATAGCAACCCTTTTAGCTTCCAAGATTATAACTCTTTACAAGAGTAGAAAGCCCAGAAAAGATGTGGGCTAACTAGTGGATATTGACTTCATGCTTTCGTGTTGAGTTGCATCACCGTTCCAAGGAGTCCAGAGTTTGATAGTTAAGAAAATGCATTGTGTGATGAATGCATGAAACACAATACTGCATGGGAAAAACTGGAGGGAATTATGCTAAGTAAAGTAAGTCAAGCACAAAAGGACAAGTACAATATGAGTCGACTGAGGTAAGCCTAAAAATGCAAAAGGTGCATAGAGGGAAAGGTTCTATATACAAACATTCCTGGAGTGAGGTCCAAGTAGTATGGCAGGGGCCAGAACCAATCCAGGGAAACAAACATATCACAGCCAACTAAAAAGGAAGAGGGGAAAAAAAGACATGGGTATCAGGGGAGCAAGACACTAACCCACTTAAGGGGAGGATGTTGTTTATATCTCCACAGGAGGGGAGAGAGGGACCAGACTTCAAGCCAGTGTGCCAAAACATTAATGTAACATACTGGCATGAAGCAGGGAACCAATAGATCTGCAGAGCCAACCCCAATCCCAAGTACATGGACACCTCCCTCCTCCCCTCCCAGAAGAATGCACCTCAGAGGACAGCACTGAAACTACAGCTCAGGGAGAGGTGCACATCTGATCGGAGCACATAGGAGCAAACGAAGTGGGAAGGAGACACAGTAGAACACATCCTGGTCCATCAAACCCTGGGGATGATATTTCTGCTCAGAGCAGCCAATGCACAGAGAGGATCATAGGGCTGGCCCCACCACAAGGCAAGACATAGCCTCACTGACCCATATCACTGCAAGGGACAACACTGGAGGCAGAGTGCAGGAATTGTGCCTGATCTGACCCCACCACACTGGGGTAAAATGCTAAGGGCATGCAACAGAGCAGCAAGGGGAGCAAAGCAATGACGTCCCAGGGAATACCAAAAATAGACTTTGGGGCCAGGGAATAGCACCCCTTCAGACTCTACTGGTAAACATGTATAAAGGTCAACAAACAGACCTAGAACTATTTATAGGTTTCTCTTTTTTTGGTCATTGGTTTTTTGTTGTTATTGTTGTTGTATGTTTTTTAATTTTCATTTTCTTTTGTTGTTTTGTTTTACTCTGCCTTGTTTTTGTGGTTATTAATGTCTATGCACGTCTCTCTACATAAGATAGGCGGGAAAACCCATCTGAAAGAGAAAACAACAGGACCGATGGTTCCAGGGGAAACATGGGAGAGGAAGGCAGGAAAGGAAGTGGGTGTTAACAAACCCAGAGACAAGGGAACAACAAGTGATCTAAAATCTATGGCGAGGAGGGTGTAAGATGCCTGGTAGGGCTTGATCAAGGGCAATGTAACCATGAGGAATTACTGAAACCCTAATGACAGCCAAACATGATAGTGGGACAAGAGGAAAGTAAAAGCAAATAGAGGAAAGAACTAGGAGACAAAGGGCATTTATAGAGGTCTAAATACAGGCATGTGCTTATGCAATTATATTTTTATATAACAATAGGGAAATAGATTTCTGTACATATTTATTTGTTAAGTATCAAGGTAGCAGATGGACCTTGGGCTTCTACTCAAGTATCCCGTCAATACAAGAACACCTTGTTCTAATAACCTGGCATTCTGTGGTGCTCACCTTCCCAACAGGATCGCTGAAGACAAAATGAGTGCATATGCAAATGTGGCAAAGAAAGCTGATGGTGACTGGCTATCAAAAGATATAGCATCTGGGGTCTTACAGGTTTGAAAATAAGCAAGCGGCCATACAGCTGAGAAGCAACCAAGTCCACCTGGAGGAAGCATACCAGCCTGTATGATCATTAGATGCCAGATGCCGATGGGATCAGGCATCAGGCATCAATGACCCAGACCAAAAAAATCGTATCATTGTGAATGAGGACGAGTGCAGAGTGAGGAACCCAACGCTCATCTGTAGGCAGCTGGACATCCTCTTACAGAAGAGTCGTAGGGAGGAGAAGAGCCAGTCAGGGTGTAGTGTAGCAATGATGAAACATATAACTTTCTTCTAGTTCTTAAATGCTTCCTCTCCTCCTACTATCATGATCCCAATTCTACCTTACAAATCTGGCTATACCAGAGGATGTACGCTGGTACAGATAGGAACCAGAGACACAGGGAATCCAGGATAGACGAGTCCCCCAGGACCAGTGGTGAGAGTGACAGTACCGGGAAGGTGGAGGGAATATGGGGTAGAAAGGGGGAGCCAATCACAATGATCTACATATAACCCCCTCCCAGGGGGACTGACAACAGAAAAGTGGGTGAAGGGAGACATTGGTCAGTGTAAGACATGAAAAACTAATAACAATTTATAAATTATCAAGGGTTCATGAGGGAGGGAGGGTGGGAGAGGGAGAGGAAGCATGAGGACCTGATACCAAGGCTCAAGCAACAAGAAAAGATTTTGAAAATACTGATGGCACCAAATGCACAATTGTGCTTGACACAATGAATGTATAGATGAATGGATTGTGATAGAAGCTGTATAAGCCCCCAATAAAATGATTTCTAAGTGCACTGTATAAGTAAGTATGATGTGTTGCAGAAAGGCATTATAAACACACATAAGAAGCTTTCGCCTACTCTAGTGGTTAGGGTGGGGAGGGTTATAAGAAAAATATTAATGACAATTGATAACATTTCCATAGTATTTACCACAGGCCATATATTGCTCAAAACAATTTTCATACGCTTTTTGTTTAACCAACCTGTCACCCTAAGTGGTTTGTCCTGCCATTGCCTCTAATTAATAGACTAAGAAAATTAGTCTATGAAAGGGCCAATAAATTGTTCATGGCCACATGATCAGTATGTAGCAAAGGCAAGATTTTAATACAGGATGTAAGGCTCAAGAGCCTATACTATTAATAATTGCAATTTAGGAAAACACACATCTAAGCAATCTAAGCAATTGATCTGCTTGGACTTGTGTATTTTCATTGTGAGAAATTACAGGTAGAAATCCATTTTTTAATATGGTTTTTGTAAAAAGCCACCAACCATTATTGACCAGCCGCTTTGACACCCTCCCTCCAATACAATAATTTTTGGCCTCTGTTTCTTATTGACTGGCTCTAGTTTTAGTGCTGGTCTCCAAAGGAAACCTGCTCATCAACCTGAGTATGCACACTGACTGGTCACATGGGCTGTGTTTGTTCGCATAGGAACAAGGAGAACAACAACAGTAGCTGTTGCTTAGAACACAAATGGGAAGATAAACACAGAAAGACTGTGTGGGCCTATCAGCCTTCTTCCCAGCTGTTGCTCCCCTGACTTGTGTCATAGAGGTGATGCAATTCAATGTCGCAGTGATACTGCATGAATAACACCAACCTCATATGGACACTATGGCACAGGATTTTGCTGTTCAAGTCCCATCATGGTGTGCTCAGCTCCAAGTAGTGTTGCTTACAACACCTTGCTCAAGGACAGACTTTCTGTACCTCTACCTTTGAGACTTTTGTCAAAGCCCAGAAAGAATCTTTGGAAATGTTTGCTGGCAGGAGGAGGTCCAAAATAATTTAACTTTTCAAAGTTAAGTAGGAAATAATTTAGCACATTTAAAAATAAAATATTGAGAAAAAATATGAACATTGAAAATTTTGATGATGCCATGAGGTGAGACAGGAAATGGAATAATCCCTATTCTGTCATGATCTGTAGGATATTAACAGGAATTAATAGAGATTATTCAAATAAATAGAAAATGAAGGGCATTGTATATATCCTATAACAACCCCACCACCACCACTACCATCAGTAAAACTCAAGCCCATTGCCATTCAGTGAATCATAACTCTGTTGGATATCGAAGTATCCGTAGGATTTCCAGGCTTGTGATTTTTACAGATGCATACTATGACATTTTTCTCTCTTGGAGGGGCTGATGAGTTTGCTTTGTAGTTAGCCCAGTGCTGAACCCCGGTGCTACCGAGTTTCCTAAAAAGTTACATATCAGTATGAGGGGAAGTCATACAGAACAAAAATGAAAATCTTTCAAATGACAAGAAGAAGGATACAGGAAGAGGCAGAAACAGGTCTTATAGAAAGCCATACAAAGGAGGAGTAAAAACTGAGATGTTGAGTGTATACACAACTAAGAGCAAATACAATTTCATATCAATAAATGTTTTAATGATCTAACTTTTTATTAAATATAAAAGGGATCTTTTTTAAAAGATTGTTTTATTGGGGGCTCTTACAGCGCTTATAACAATCCATACATCAAGCGCATCAGTGCATTTGTATATATGTCACTATCATCATTTTTAAACATTTACTTTCTGTGAGAGTCCATGGAACCAGCTCCTCTTTTTTCTCTTCCTCCCTACCCTCCCACCCTCGTAACCCCTTGCTATATTATAAATTATTATTTTCATATCTTACATTGACCCCTGTCTCCTTTCATCCACATTTTTGTTTTTTATCCCCCTGGGTGGGGGTAGTTGTACATTGATCATTATGATTGGTTCCCCCCTTCCTCCCTTCTCTACCCCAGCTTCCACCTACCATCTTGGTACCACTACTCCCATTTCTGTTCCCGAGGGGTTTATCTGACCTGGATTTCATGTGTCACAAGCTGTTATCTGTACCAGGGTACATGCTCCAGTCTAGCCAGAACTGACAGGCATGACTGGGGTCATGATAGTGAGGGGTGAGGAAGTCTCAAAGAACCAGAGGAATAACGTGTGTTTCATGGGTGCTATACTGCCCTCTGATTGACTACTCCCTTCCTTTTGACCCTTCTGTGAGTGGATTTCCTGTTGTCTACAGATGGATTTTAGGTCTCTGCTCTGAACCCCCTCCTTCTCAACAATACGTTTTTGTTTTGGGCCTTCTGTTGCCTTTCATCTGATCTCAATGACAACTCATGATCACACAGACTGGTGTGCTTCTTCAATGTGGGCTTGTTGCTTCTCTGAGAGATGACTGCTTGTTTATCTTCAACCCTTTAAGAGCCCCAAATGCTATATCTTTTGATAGCCAGCCAACATCAGCTTTCTTCACCACATTTACTTATGCACCCATTTTGTATTCAGCAATCGTGTCAGAAGGGTGAGCATCACAGAATGCCAGCTTGTTAGAACAAACTGTTCTTGCATTGAGGGAGGGTTTGAGCAGAGGCCCAAAGTCCATCTATTTCTTCAATGTATTTCCATACAAATATATGTACATAGGCCAATACCTCTATTTTTATGAATTAATATATTTACATAAATGCACACCTAGGTTTATACCACTATCCATAGCTTTGCTTCCTAGATCTTTACTCTGCTTCCTTTTACCTTCTCCTGCCCACCATCAGGCTCATTCTTCTTCTGCCTCTGAGTAATTCCTCTCAGCTAGATTGCTGTTACTTCAACACCCCCAGGATCTCTATATTTCCCTCGTTGTGGATTTTAATTTTCTAGTTGTTCCCCTGTCTATGGTGTTGTTTGCTCACCACTCATTTCTCCCTCCACCTAATTCCATCCATAAGCATCATTCCCGTTGCTTTCTCCTCGGATTTGCTTCCCATGTTATTTGTCAATAAGAGAGAAAAAACAAAAAGAAAACAAAAGATTGAAAAAATGGGAGAAAGAGGGAGAGGGGAATAAAACCTAGCTAAAACAAAACAAACCAAAATGACAGAGCAAGCAAAATTTAAGGTCTGTCCACAGCCCTTTATGACTAAGCCCCCACCAGTCCTGTGGGGATTTGGGGGCTGCCCCACATAGCCTGAAGTCTATTTGGGGCATTTCTGAAGGGCTTTGTGGTTTGCTTTGCTCCTGTTGCTGATCTATTATATTCCCTTTTTGGTTCACCACACTTTGTGTGTGGGGGCGGGTGGGAGGTGGAAGGGGGTCAAATGGGACTCGCTCCCTGCCATGTGTCCTCAGTATTGTCCTGTCCTGGCATGTTCTAGCAGGGGTATATCATGTCTCAGAACTCTTGTTGGTACTACAGTACTCTCTGTGCTTTAGCACCTCTGTGCAGGGACATCATCCTTAGGGCTTGGTTTGCCAAGATGGAGTCTAGTCTCACTCTCGTTTTCCTTCTTGGTTTTCTTCTGTGTGGACCTGGAAGGCCAGCCTCTCTCCCCAACCTGTAGGTTTAATGCAGTCCTCTGCAGTACATCCTTCCAGTGTGTGGTGGTTGCGGGGTGGGATTGGGTGGGGGTGGTCAGTTTGGCTCTGATTAGGGCTGCCCCTGTAAGCCTCTCTGTTTATGAGTTGCTCCATGTGGTTACACTGACCTCAAGGTTTGGAGCACTGTGCTGGGGTCTGCACTCACACTCCCATTTCTGTGGAGACATAAACAATACCCTCCCCCTGGGTGGATTCGTGCCCTGCTCCCCCAGTGCTGTCTCCCTATTTTTCACTCATTTTCTCCCTGGCCCCCCACCCCTTACCCTTCTTTGTGTTGAAATGACATGCACATCCTTGCTTTTGTTCTGTCTCCTACCCAATGGCCTGTACCTCAACCTGTAAAGTGCGAGATACGTGGCTTTTCTTCTATAACTAAGTGTGCTGATTATACTTACTGCACTGAACTCATGTAGTCCTTGTGCTTTGTGATTGACTAACTTCACTTAACATAACTTCCTCCAACTCTTACCTTGAGCTGATCCACTTCATTAGATGTTGATTCATTAGAATACAGACTTTCATAGTACTTTGTGATTATCATTTCAAACCAATTGGGGTGCATTGTGAGTTTCCCGGTTTCATCCCTCATGCTGGCTATTGATGTTTGCTCCTTCCTTTCCTTGGTTAGGTTTTCCAGCAGTCTCTCGGTTCTGCTGTTCCTTTCAAAGAACCAGCTTTTTGCTGCATTGATTTTTTGCATTGTTGTCTTGTCTACCCACTCATTTAATTCTGCCCGGATTTTTTATTACTACTTTTCTTTTGATATTGGAGGGGTTGTTTTGTTGACTCTCTTCTAGTTGCTGAAGGTTTTGTGATCATATATCAGTCCTAAGTCTCTCTGCCTTTTTCACTTATGCATTAATTGCTATCAAACTTCCTCTAATCGCTGCTTTTGCTGTAACCCAAAGGTTTGGGTATGTTATATTCTCATTCTTATTAGTTTCTAGAAACTTTCTAATTTCCTTTATAATCTGGGCTAGTACCCATTCATGTTGCAAAAGAGCATTATTCATCCTCCAGTTGTTTTCCCTCGTGTTTATAGTTGTCCTTTTTTGATCTCCTGCTTTATGGCATGGTGGGCTGAAAGGGATGTCTAAGTGATCTCTATGTTGAATGTACTTAAGCATGTGGTCGATTTAAAAAAAATGTGCTATGTGCACTTGAAAGAAATGTGAATTTTTTTTTGCATTTGGATGGAGAGCTTTGTAAATGTCTGTCAGGTCCAGTCATCCAATTGTAGTGTTTAGCTCTGAAGCCTCTTTGCTGAGATTCCTTTCAGTCATCTATCTTTCTCTGATAGCAGTGTATTAAAGTCACCTACTAGGATTGTTGATGGTGTGATTTGATTTTTCATCTTTTGGATAATATGACGAATTTTACGGTTCCCTTGTTAGGTGCACATATATTTTTCATGCTTGCTTGTTCCTGATCTATTGATCCTTGGAGCATTATATAGTGCCTCGCCTTGTCTATTGTTATGGTTTACCACTTGAAGTCAATTTTGACAGAGATTAAGATTGTAACCCCTGCTTTTTAAGTTGCTCTTCACCTGGATATTTTCTGCTACCCTTTTATTCTATTTGTATCTGAGAATTTAAGATGTGTGTCTCTTGTGGGCAGCAGATTGATGAGGTATGTTTTCTGAGCCAGTCTGCTAACCTGTGTCTTTTAATGGGCGAGTTCAAGCTGTTGTCCTTCAGTTATTACTACCACCTGTGGATTCATTGCTCTCATCTTGTGCCTTTTGTTTTGGGTGTTTTCCTGTCTCCGTTCATATCACACTAAAGTTAATATAAAAATTAGGAAGCAAAAATGTCATGTTACCATTGTCAAAAGAAAGTCTTTAAAATCCTTAAAACAAGCAAACAAGACAACATCAGAGTTAGAGATCTTGACAAGGGTCAACAGTTACATAATGTCTAGAAGTTGATAGTTATCTTAAGAATATATATCAGAACCTCTGAGTTTGGCTTAGTAGGTTCTTGAATAAAAATTCATCACATTAAAATCTTAGATCAATCGACAAGAAAGAATACAAACAAATGTATTAATCATCCAATTAAAAATATTAGCATTGCCTACAACACACCTAATTAAAACTAAAACAGTAAAATAAATGTAAAATTTATAATAAAATAGATTACATATACCTAAAAACAGAAAAACATAACACAACTTTAGAAGTTGTGACATAACCCCCAAAAACATAATACCTCTAAGATAAACCCTAACATGAATAAATAAAAACAAAAGAAACAAAAATACAGATGGGAGTGTTGGGGTAATTGGGAGATGATTTCAATGAGTCCAGGAAGGAAGAGAATGCTTGGAAACTGATTGTGATAGCAAGTACACAATACTGCCATACATAATTTAACTATGGAATGATATGATACATGTATTAACTCCCAACTAACTTTTTAAATTTTAAACTATTTAAAGTAAATTTAAATCAACAAAATTCAAAAATGATAAATATTATAACAAAAATTATAAAATAACAATTTTAGGAGCTATTTCTTTGAAAAAGTCTATTAAACTTTAACCCCTTGTTTAAACCAATTATGATTAGTAATAGTGATCACAAAACACTCTAATAAGGGAATAACCAAGCAGGATATTAAAAGAAACATAGAGCATAACTTAGTAGTATATTTTGCAAATAAATTTATAGAAGTTAATAGAATGACATCCTCCTAAAGATATCAAGACCGGATCTTTGGAATTTGAAAGTGTTCTTGTTTATGTCAAAGGTCTTTGCAGAAGTGATTAAGCTGAGAATTTTAAAATGAAGAGATTATTCAGGAATTAAAAAAAAAAGAAAGAGAGTTTGGAGTGATACAATGATACAGCTATAAACAAAGGAATGCTTGGAATCTACAGAGGTAAGGCATCTTCCTTAGAGATGTTGAAGTGGGCAGAGTTCTCCAATTACTATTACTTTACTGTAAGGAAATAAATTTCTGTTGTTTTAAGCCACCAAACAAACCCAGTAGCATTGAGTCAGTACTGACTCATAGAATGTAGAACTGTCCCTGTGAGCTTGAGACACCGTAATTGTACATGGGAATATAGAACCCCACTTTTCTCCCGGAAACCATCTAGTTTGTGGTCATCTGTTGTAGCAGCCTCAGAAGACTAATACACACAGAGTAAGCCTATGTATATAATTTTCAACTAATTGTTAATGTGAAGGGTTTGTCTATCTTTCCCTTTCCTATTGCCTACACTATTGTCCTCATAGTACAACCTTGTCAGCCTCAAAAATTTATCAAACTATTTTTCTGACACTACCCCTCTACCCTCATTTTTTTTTATCTAAGAGGAATTCTGGTAATACCTATTAAGGTTTTAGATATCGTACCCCACTACATGCTCTTCATCAGCAGTGGTTCTCTAAGATCTGGCTGAGTTAGATATTGAAAAAATCAGAGGACAATACAAAGGAGATAGAAATAAGGAACTTGTAGCAAGGCAGAAAGATTTCTGAAGTATGAAACAAAAAAAAATAGCTAGAGTAACTTCTAATTCTTCACCCTAGCAAAGAAATTTAAACACACTCAGAGATTTATGCTACATTTGTGCTCTCTCCTAAACAGTAACAATATTTCAACATCTCAACCTACTCAATAGATTCAAATAAAATGGAGGAAATTGGAGAAAATTATTGCTTCTGACTGTTTTTGTCCAATGGCTATTTCTATGACCAAACACTCAATATTTTTGTCATGGATTAATTAAAGAACTCAGGAACAGCTGCTGGCAGCTGAAAGGTTACTTGTTTGACGAACCAAACCACTCCTCTTAAAACATGCACATGCACACAAATGCACACAGAGGCATAAACACTGAGGCACGATTGGTTAGAAAATGAAGAAACGGACTTCCTGGAAGATGGTGACTTAGTGACACAAACCAGAGGGACTTCCCAGAATCAGCCCAGGAGAGTTGCGTATAGGGATATTCAACACTGCCGGAATGCAGTAGGAGCATCATAAAGATAACTAGGCACAGACCCACAGGGTATTGAGGGGCTGGGGGCTTTTGGCTTGCTTCAGTGGCGGCCAGCTGGAGCTTGATCTTGGTCCTCCCACTGTCTCTGCTGGAGCAGGAACCATTTGGAACCCATAGGGGGGCTTGGTCTCAACACAACCGCAGTTTGCTGCCACCTGCCTTATGGCAGGGACTGGACCCTTGCAGCTCCACAGGCAGGGATCGAGATTCAGCTACATTGTTGCGTTTGTTTCCATCTCTTCTCTCTATCCCCCCACAGTCTTGGAGGGCTGCAGAGGGGCTTTTTCTCAACACAGCCACAGTATGCCACCACCGCCTCCTATGAAGCCAATCGCTGCATGGGAAGAACTGGAGAAAATCATGCTAAGCGAAGTAAGTCAAGCACAAAAGGACAAGTACAACATGAGTCCTCTGCGGTAAGCTTTAATGGGAAAAAAATGCAAAAGGGGCATAAGGAAAAAGCTACTGTATACAAACATTCCTGGGGTGAGGACCAGGTAATATGGCAAGGATCAGACCAAACACAGGGATACACATGGTAGACAACTGAAAAGGAGGAAGGGAAAGGAAAAAAATAATAAAAAGAAATAGGTAGCGGGATCATAGGGCACTAACCCACCCAAGGGGAGGGTATTGTTTATGTCTCCACAGGGAAAGAGGGACCAGACTTCAACCCAGTACTCCAAGATGCAAATGCAACATGCCGGCATGGAGTAGGGAATCAGAGGCAAGGTCTGGGGGCTGGCCCCAATCTAAACTTCTAAGTAGACACCTGCCCCTCCCCCCAGAAGTATGTATTTCAAAGGATGGCATTGAAACTGCGACTCTGAGAGAGGGACATATCTTATCGGAGCATACGGGAGCAGATGGAGAGGGAGGAGGAGAGAGTGGAGCACATCCTGGCCCACCAGGCCATGAGGACGATGTTCCCCACTAGAGCAGCCAGTCCACAGAGAGGACAACATGGGCGGCCCCACTATGAGACACTATGATGCCTCTCACTTGAAAGCTTTCCAGACCCTGGGAAGGATTCTTCAAACTAGACTGTAGAGCACTGTCCCTATAAACAACATTAAACCCATTGGCTTCCATGACCCCTGATAGTACGATCCTGAGTCTTGAAACCTAGTAACTCAGTCCATGGGATGTTTGGGTATGTCTAGAAACTTTTCTTACTGGGCCTCTCTCTGCTCTATCTATTGTGTGTGTACATATATGCAGCTGTATTTACAAATGTCCATAACTGTGTGCACATATGTGCACATGTAAATGTTCCATAGAATGCCCTTCCACACCTATATAAGAAACCTATACAACCACTCAATAATTTCGCAATGTTACGACTGTTGGTGTAGAACTACAGATGCTGTGTTTCCTGTAGTTGTCCTACTTGCATACCTTTCAGTCTTGTCATTTACCTTGAACACACTGTGAGGGCCCATTCTGCATACTTTCTCTCCCTTCCTCAGAATTAGCAGATTTCTACCCCCAGCTGCTTCTTGGGAGAAAGGGGGGCTTTCTACTCCCGTAAAGGATTGCAGTCTCAGAAACTCACAGGGCAGTCCTCCCTGCCCATAGCATCACTAGGAGTCTAAGCAGATGTGAAAGGCTTGCCTTTCTGTTGTTGATGTGTGGAAGTTGCCTATATATTCTGAGACACAGCCCTTGTCTGATATGTCATCATTCAAAATGTTTTCTCAGATTGTAAATTCTCTCTTTACTTTGTGGTATGACTTTTTAGTGAGCATAAATATTTAAGTTGTCAGAGGTTCCAGTTTTTATCCATGTTAGATACTTTTTATCTATGTTAGATAACATATTTTTATGATAGATACTTTTGTTATCTAACATATACTATCCAATAATATTATTATTAATATGTTAGATACTTTTATCTATGTTAGATAACATACTTTTATCTATGTTAGAGAGTGTATTTGTACCTAAAATTGGGACCTGTAGCTTTCCCTTTATATTATCTTCCAGTAAGTTTACAATTTTAGTTTTAATATTTAGGTCTCTGCCCCATTTTGCGTTAGCTTTTGTGTATGGTATAAGGTGTGGGTCCTGTTTTATTTTTCTGCACACTGATAGCCTCTTTTGCTAATACTATATGTTTAAAAGATTATCTCTACCCCATTCAGTGGGCTTCAACCTTGTTGAAAATCAGTTGTCTGTGCTCCGTTCCCTACTTCTGGGTTCTCAGCCCTGTTCTACTGGTGCACGGTTCTGTCACTGTAGTAGCGTCAGGCTCCATGGAGCAATCAGATTATTACTCAAACTACTCAAGAAAACAGAGAGAAAGGGGGAAAAACGGAATTCAGAGACCGAGTTTGCTTTTTTCTCTAGGTTCGTGAGTAGTTTGAATGGAATTGTTACCCATTCTTCTCTGAGTGTTTGATACTCGTGTTTCTCCAGAGAACTTACACGGACTGGAACTTTTGATTGTTGTTGTTATTGGAATTTTTAGGTTTTTATGCATCTTTGCTAATGACCCCCTTAGTTATGGAGCTATTTTAGTGCTCTAGCTCTGGTTGGCTAGTTTACGTAGAGAGTGTGTTTCTAGAAATGCATGCATTTTTCTAGGTTTTCAAATGGGTAAGGAATCATTTTTGCCGCAGTCTGGGGCGCTCCTCACCTCAGTGATTCTGTTGTCATGCCGCCGTTTCAGTTCTTATCTCGGTTATTTGCACCTTCGTGTTTTTCTTTTTGTCAGTCTGGCCAGTGTTTTGTCTTGTGTTGCTATCTATTTCTGACATTTTATTCTTCATTTTCTGACTTTCTAGTTGCCGTTTTTGTATGTTTTCAATTGTCTATTGAGCATGTCATTTTTCTTGTATTTTTTCTTTAAATCTTTTGCAGTGTTTTCTTCTTTTTTTCAGTCAGGCCAATCTCTTTAAGATACTAAATGTAATATACTGCCGACAAGTCGATTCGAACTCATGAAGCACTTCTAGGACAGAATAGAACTTCTACACAGTATTTCCACATGTGTCAATCATTAAAGAAGCAGATCGCCACACCTCTCTCCCATGGAGTAGCTGGTGGGTTTGGGCTGAACCACTTTTTGGCTAGCAGTCAAGCACATTAACCAATATGCCACCAGGTGTATCAATCCTAAGTAGTAAGTCTTTTGACTCCCTTCCCAAGCAGCCCCATTATAATTTCTTCCTGGAGAAATGTTCTTTCACTTTATTTTTAAACCCCTTATTTTGCTTTTTCATATGATTTATCAGTGACCCCAATGCATTAAGATGTTGCTTTAATTACTAATTGTATATTTGTTTGTGTTATCCTGATTTCAAAATTTGTTTTGGGTGGGTGGAGTGGGCATACTCCGTTGAGGCAGTGGTAGATAGAATGACTCTGTGCTGATAGTGTCCGGGCATGTGGGACAACTGGGGCTTGCCTGGAAAGGCATGGGCCACTACATGACTTCAGTCCAGTGGTCCAGGAGGACATGGTGCTTGGTGGGTGGGTGTGGTGGTGTAATGAACGAGTAGTTATTTTTGACTGTCTACTACTGCTTGCTGGGTGGGTGAGGCAGAAGGTGGGGAGTGAGTATGGTACAAGACCATTGATTTCAGAGTGTGAAGTGTGAATTGTAGCGGAAGGTTTTGCTGCACTGAACACACTCAGAGAGCCTCTATCCCATGTGGATGTAGTAGTGCTGTGGGAAGCCAGATCAGTTGCAGAAGCACATGCTACATTCATGGATCACGTGAATGGGTTGGTGTTATAGCAGCAGGGTGCTGTGTTTACGTTTCCAGGCACCCTCTTCTGCATTCAGGATCCAGCCTCTACTTCAACTTGATCTCTAGTCCAAAGCTGTCTTTATCCTTGGGCTTTAGGGGAACAGATTTTCAGCCCACTCGCATCCTGGCACACTTATACCTCGGGCACTTCTGTCTGGGGAGGTGCTTGTGTCTGGCTGAGTTCAGACTCAGAATGGGGCCAGGAAGACTATCATATTAGCACAAGTTCAGAATCCTATCGCCCAGAACATATTATGAGCCTCAAGAAACCTATACCTGTAAAAGAAAAGCACAGGTTTTATGAGAAAGCATGAGAACCAAGTTTCCACACTTAGGAGCATTTATTTGAAGATGTTGTTGTTGTTAGGTGTCCTCAGGCTGCTTTTGACTTATAGCAACCTTACGCACAACAGCAGGAAACCCTGCCCAGTCCTGTGCCATCGGCACCACTGTCCCTGTGCTTGAGCCCATCTTTGTAGCCATGGTGTCAATCCATCTCCTCGAGGGTTGTCCTCTTTTTTGATATCCCTAAACTTATATTAGCATGATGTTCCTTTCCAGGGACATGTCAGGACTTCGCTCTCCTGACAATATGTCCAAGGTATGTAACACTAAATCTTACCATGCTTGCCTCTAAGGAGCACTCTAGCTGTACTTCTTCTTCCCAGACAGGTTGGGTTGTCCTTTTAGCGGTCCGTGAGACTTTCTCCAGCACTACAATTGAAATGCATTGATTCTTCTTTGGTGTTTCTTAGTCAATATTTAACTTCACATGCAGAGAAGGCAATTGAAAATAACATGGCTTGGGTGAGGAACACCCTAGCCCTCAAAGTAACACCCTTGCTTTTCAATATTCTGAAGATGTCTGTGCGGCAGATTTACATCATGCACTATGCCTTTTGATTTCTTGACTGCTACTTCCATGAGCATTGATTGTGACAACAGCAAGATAAAATCTTTGACAACTTCAACCTTTTCTCTGTTTATCCTGGGTCCAGTTGTCAGGATTGTGATCTTCACATTCAATCATAATCCACACTGAAGCCTGTAATCCTTGATCTTCATCAGCTAGTACTTCAAGACCTCCTAGCTTTCAGCAAGCAAGGTCATGTCATCTGTATAGTGTAGGTCGTTAACAAGCTTTCCTCCAGTCATGATGCCACAGCCAGTTTCTCGGATGATTTGCTCAGCATACAGGTTGAATAAGTATGGTGTCTCACACCTTTCCTGATGGTTGATTATGCAATATTCCCTTGTATGGTAAAAGTAACTGCCTCATGATCTATCTGCAAGTCCCCCATGAGCACAATGAAATGTTCTGGAATTCCTATTCTTCTCTAGCTTATCCATAGTTTTTTTTTATGATCCACACATCAAATACTTTGGAATAATCGATAAAAAACAAGTAAGCATCTTTTGGATATTCTCTGCTGTCAGCCAAGACCCATCTGATGCTTCAGTGATACTCCTTGTTACACATTCTTTCCTGAATCCAGCTTAAACCTCTGGCAGCTCCCTGTCAATGTACTGCTGCATCTGTTGTTGGATGATCTTCAGCAAAAATGTACTTGCACATTACACGCTGGGTTTTGATTTGCATGCAGCTCTGTGAGTGAAAGATTGGGCTTTCTACTCCTGTAAACAGTTACAGCCTTGGAAATGCACAAGAGGGTCACTATGAGTCAGCATTGTTGACTCTATGACTGTGAGGGTGAGAGAGTTATTTTTAGTGATATTGTCTGTACTTTGAGCATACTTTTGGGTTAGCATTCTTTGGAGTGGACACACATATGAATCTCTTCCAGTCAGCTAGCCAAGTAGCTCTTTCCCAAATTTCCTGGCAGAGATAAGTAAGTACTTGCAGTGCTTCATCAGTGTGTTGAAACATTTCACTTGGTATTTCATCAATTCCTGGAGCCTTGTTTTCCTGGAGGCTTGCTTTCAGTGTGGCTTGAACTTCTTCCTTCTTTACCACTGGTTCTCGCTCCGATGCTCCCTCCTGAAATGGTGGAATGTCAACTAGTTCTTTTGGGTGCAGTAACTCTGTGTATTCCCCCCATCTTCTTTTTGTGCATCCTTCATCGTTCACTCGTTTGCACAGTCTTTCAACCATAAAGATTGAATATTTTCTGAGTTCTTTCGGTTTAAGACACGCTGAGAGTGTTCTTTACTTTGGTTTTCTAACATTAGGTCTTGCACATTTCATTATAATATTTGGCTTTGTATTCTTGAGCAACCCTTTGGAATATTCTATTTAGCTCTTTAACTTAAGCATTTCTTCCATTTGCTTTAGCTACTCTATGATAAGAGTATGTTGCAGAGTCTCTTCGGACACCCACTTTTCCGTCTTTTTAATGACCTTTTTGCTTTCTTCATAAATGATATTCTTGATGTCCTCCCACAGCTCATCAGGTCAGTTGTCATTACCATTCAGCGTATCAAATCTCTTCCTGAGATGTTCTTGTAATTCAGCTAGGCTAGATTCAAGGTTGTAGTTTGGCCCGAATGGACTTGTTTTTAATTTTCTTCCGCTTTATCTTGAACTTACATACTAGCAATTGATCTTCTGTTCTACAGTCAGCCTTTAGCCTGGCTTTAGCTGCTAATATTGAGTTTCTCCATTATCTTTTCACACATATGCAGTAAATATGATTTCTGTGTATTGGATCTGGAGAAGTCCGTGTGTATAATCATCCCTTGTGTTGTTGAAAAAAGTTATTTGCTGTGAACAAGATATGGATTTTGCAAAATTCTATCCTTAAAGCTCCAGTTTCATTTATATCACCAAGACTATATATTTCAACTACTGGTCCTTCCTCTTTGTTTCCAAATTTTGCGTTCCAAACACTAAAAATTATCAATGCATCTTGATTGCATGTTGATCAATTTCTGACTGAAGGTGTTGGTAAGATTCTTTAATTTCTTCATCACTAGCCTTTGTCATTAGTGTATAAATTTGAATAATAATTTTGTTGATTGGATTTCCTTGAAATCTTGTAGGTATAATCCTATAAATGATAGCATTGTACTTCCTGATTGATTTTGCAATATTCTTTTCAACAATGAATGCCATGCCATTCCTCTTAATTGTGTTATTCCTACCATAGTAAGTGCATGATATTATGATTCAGAATGGCTAATGCTAGTCTACATTGGCTAGGATATTGATCTTTCTATTTCATTTTTGGTCACTTCTAATTTTCCTATATTCATATTTTTGTACCTTCCAAGTTCTGACCATTAGCAGGTTTCTGCAGCTATTTCTTCTTACCTTGAGTCATGCCCATCAACAAATGACGATCCCAAAGACTCCACTCCTGTTGCTGTTTCCCCACTCACATCAGCATAGTCCACTCCACTCCTAAAAATGAGCTCCTCCTTAGTCACATTGCAAGTGCCCTATGATTCAAGGCGAGGGGCCCTTCCTGTGGCACTGTTTCCCTATCTGGCAATGTTTCAAAGCTGTGCATAAGGTTTTCTGTGACTCCTTCCTCTGAAGAAGGGACCCAATTCCTTCTTTGTTGTCTGTTCTTAGTCTGAAAGCTCCACAGAGACCTATTTACCCTATTGGCATTTGAAACACAGGTGACATAGCTTTACAGCATCACAGCAACACACAAGCCTCCGCAGTATGACAAACTGACAGACAGTGGTGGTCTTTGAACAAGCAACATTTAAGTTGAAACCTGAAAACCAGAAAATATGAGTGAGAGTATTTTAGTCAGTTCAACCAAAGGATCTGAGAGATGAAAGAGAGTGGCAAACTCAAAGAAGAGTGATAGAGGGGAAGTACTGCTTTCAGAAGTGGACAGACCTGGATGGAGGCTACGTAAACAATAACTACACAGGTTTATGTTTGTTGGATAGAGATTTCTGTGATTTTGCAGCAATCCTTTCTGAGTTACTGTTGTGTTTGCTCTTGGTCTCAGTAATGTTGGTTGATCCATGTTACTATCATTGCCTTGCTGGGCTCAATTCTTTGGAAAACCCTCAATTTCCCCCTCTATTTTTCCTTTTGTGCTTACAGTTTACTAAAGCTACAGATCCCATGGGTTCTCCTTAAGCATGTGATTTATGCACAGATATTTGGGTTGTTGGAGTTGATACTGGGAAAATAGCCTTTCTTTCTTTCATTCTGGATCTTTGGTTGTTCTAAAGTAACTCATGACTCACATTGTGGTGGAATCTACAGTTCTCTTTATCATAGATAGTTTGAAGATTCTCTCTAGTAAGTTTGATTCCAGATCAGTGACAAGAATGACAAAAATTGATGCTATTGTAGCTCCTTTACACATAAAATGAAGCCATCTGAGCAGATGCTGCCAGGAAAAGAAAATGTAATTAGAAAAATCGCTCTTTCAGAACCTCAAAAATGACATGGAGAAATTCTGGCTTCTCCATCCAAGTGGTAGGACTTACAAAAGTAGTTGCTGTGAAGTGCCCCACATCCACAGTTTTGCAGGGTTTGACTGATGAATGAAACATCATTTGTACTGATTATTTATTATTTGTTTTTTTGTTTGTCTGAGGTGTTTTCTTTCCTCCCTGCATTGGGCTATCTTAGCAGCTCTGGCAGAAAAAAACTAAACCAAAAAAACAGTAGCTATTAATTGGGCCCTTGGTTCCTGAGCTCAGGGATGGAGAAAAGTTTAGCAGAAGGTTGTGTTTACTCATTTATGATGTGACAAATAAGATGGTTATTAGGAATACAATAAACTGAAATGTACAGTTTGCTGGGAATATGTATTATTTCCAGTGCTCAGCTAAGGGGCATTAAGATTCTCTAAAACAGAAGTGTATCCTCTAAAAGTAAAAATTGTTATTTAAAATTTAATGGAGATATGTGTGCCATACAGGAATCTTCTGGCAAAAAGAAATCTTGCCTCTTCTCCCTCTGTTGGCATAAAATAGATAAGAGTAATGTGCATTGATTTATTTGTTTGTTTGCTTTCTGAGTCATTAAAATCATCAAAATAAGTCTTCCCTATATATTTATACTTCAAGTTTTATCTATAATTCCCAAAGCAAGAACTCTGAAACTTTAAATGTTTTAATAAGATTGAATGCAAAACTCAGTGACAAAATCTGACTTATATTGATGTGAGATTATTTCTAGACTTTGTTCTTTTAAGTGAAAGTATTTAGTTCACTGTAGAATCCTAATATGTTTTCATGTAGTGTTACCACAGGCATTCCTATTGATAATAATGCATTCTATTTCCTCTGTAAAATCCAAAATATTGTGACCTTTCAAGCAAGGATTTTGCATAAAGGACTTGTGTGAGAGAGCAAAGAAAATTTAGCTGAGTATGACCACATTCTGCTATCTATGCTTGTGGGCAGGTATTCCTGGATCAGCTATAGAGGTAAATGAAGTCCTTAGCCAAGTGACCTGATCTTTGCCTGTGAGCCATCTTGTTCCTCTTTGATCAGTTGAATCTTCCCATGGGTCATAAAGACAAGGGTTAAAAAAAGCACTATCTTCTAAAATGAGAACACTTATCTAAATATAGATTTGAACATATACTTTGTTAACTAAGCTGTAGTTAGTTAAAGACTAGTGTCTAGTAAAAGACTATTAACAAAATGAATCATTCAATCATCGATTCATTCAATGAGTACTTACTGAGTAGTTATTATGGAATGTCAAAATGATAGAGTATTAATCAGGAAATCTAGGTTCTAATCACCTTAGATATCTATACTGCATAAAGTTTGGCACATCATTTAACCACTTTGAATCACTTCGCAATAATTGTGTCAATTTAAAAAGTTGTTTTCTCTTATTGTTTTAGATGCTTGGCATAATTAAACCAATAATATATTAAAATGTATATTGCCCACAGATTGGGGTAAAATTGAATACAACATATTAGGTAAGGGACTAATCTAAAAAATTTGTAGAAAACTTAAACACTTCAACAATAAAAGGAAAAATAATCTGATTGAAAATGATCAGGGGACATGAGCAGCGACTTCACCAAAAATGGCATTCAGGTAGCTAACAAATATTGAAGAAATCCTCTCAAACATTAGCCTCTAGGGAAATGCAAATCAAAACAATAAAGCTATGTCATCTTATCACAGCATAAATAGCACAGTTAAAACTCCCAGAAATTAACAAGCACTGGAGGTAAAACTATAAAAATGTTGCAATCACAGTGGAAAAAGATCTGATACTTCCTCAAAAATTTGGAAAAATACAAATACCATATAATCCAGTAAGCTCACTCCTCCGTAGATACCCTAGAGAGATCAGAGTCATAACATGGATAGATATATCCGTACTCATGCTCATTGCAGTACCATCACACTAGCAAAAATGTAGAAACATCCTCAATATCCGTCAGTGGATGCCTGGATAAACAAATGATGGCACATGCGCACAATGGCATGTCACATAATCTTAAAGAATAACCAAACCAAACTACATTCACTGTCATTATGTCAATGCTGACTCACAGTGACCTCTTGCAGGTTTCCCAAGACTATAGCTGTTTACAGAAGTAGAAAGCCCAGTCTTTCTCCTGAGGTGCTGCTGGTGGTTTTGAACTGTAAACCTTACAGATCACAACCCAACTTGCAACCACTTTGCTAACCAGGGCTCCTGCTGAAGAATAACAGTGAATTTGACATACTTCACCAGATGGATGAATGATATTGAATAAAATATGTCAATCATTAAAGAACAACTACATATCATATGAGCTCATATTTTAAAAGTTAGGAAAATATTTTCACACTAAAGTATGGTTGATGGAACTTCCTCTAGTTCTTAAACGCTTCCTCTCCCCCACTATCATGATCCCAATTCTATCGTGCAAACCTGGTTAGACCAGAGGATGCACAGCGGTACAGACGGGAACTGGAAACACAGGGAATCTAGGACAGATGCACCCCTCAGGACCAGCGGTGAGAGTGGTGATACTGGGAGGGAAGGGGGTTAGAAAGGGGAAAGCTGATCACAAGGATCTAAATATAACTTCCTCTCTGAGGGGGGAATGGGCAACAGAAAGGTGGGTGAAGGGAGATGCCGTGAAATTAAGATAAGATAAAATAATAGTTTATAAGTTATTAAGGGTTCATGAGGGAGGGAGGGAGAAGGGGGAAGGAAGGGGGAGGGAAAAAAGGAAAATGAGGAGCTGATTCCAGGAACCCAAGCAGAAAGCAAACTTTGAGAATGATGAGGTCAATGAATGTATAGTGTGCTTTACACAATTGATGCATGTATGGATTGTGATAAGAGTTGTATGAGCCCAAACAAAATGATATTTTAAAAAAGGATGGTTGATGGTTATCAGGGATATGAAGGAAAGGAAATACTAGTTACTATCCAGCAGCAGACACATGTTAGCATGGATGAAGGATAGGAAGTATATATTAAGGGTGAGATGAGCCAAAAATGATGGAGGCAGGGAAGACAGTCGAAGGAGGATAAGAGTTAAAGGCAACAGAGACAAATACTGTTATATATACAATCTCTAGTAATGATGATCTCTGAGCGGATGCATTGGTAGACATAGAGGCTGAATGGGCGTGGGAGGAGAATAGGACTATTCCCATAATATATATATATATATATATATATATATATATATATATATATATATATATATATATATATATATATACCGTATATTTGACAGAGGTTCTTTCTACATCTGGCTTTACCTGTGATGAAAATATCTCCATCAATGTGAGGAAGCATACAGGGACAAATTTATAAAAACTTGTTAACACAATAAAACACTTGGTGGGAATGAGTCAGGGGACTTGGGCACTCAGGGCCACAGTCTTAGCAGACACCAAGGTTCATTGGACCAACACAACCCAAAAGGACAGTGCTTTGTATTTTCGTTTAGTGAGTAGCAACCGGGGTCTTAAAAGCCCTGGAGTTGCCATGTAAGGTACAGCTATTGGTGTCTCTGTTCAGAATAACGAAGAGAGAAAAAACTTGTAGACACACACATTAGCTACCATGACCCTGAGACTGGAAGATCCAGATGGTGCCCAGTTACCAGTACCAACTGCTCTGAAGGGGAACACACAGGAAGGTCCTGGATAGGGGGCGGGGGTGAGGTGTTGGCCAAGAAAATTGTGGAACAAAACTCAAAATTATAAAATGATCCAGCTTACTGGTCCAATAGAGACTGGGACAACCCTCGAGAATATGGCCCACAGTAACCTTTCCAGTCTGGAATGTAATTTACCCCTGGGGCTCAACATTCAGCCAAACAATAGATGGGTCTATAAGGTGAGCAATAACACTAGGGAGGTATGCATGCCGTAGAAGAATCAACCATTTGAGATCAAAAGGGCCGAATTTACCTAAGCACGAAGTTCAGAAAAGTTGGGAAATAAGGATAAATGGCAATGTGTAGCCATAGCAAGGAAAGGAATGCTACATTGTGCAAGCAATAGCATGAAACAAAATGTGCCCTACATACTAGAGTACAAGCCGAGTTTGTGAGCAGATTTTTAATGTAGTTATTTGGTAAAATTAGGTGCTCAGTGGATACAGAGATTGACTTATACTTGAGTATCAACGTATTGAATGGAAAAACTGATTTGTTCTGTAAACCTTCACCAAACTCACAGTGCACTGTTTTAAAAAGTAAAATAAAATTACACTATTCACTTTAGGTATAAATATTACATCAGAAAAATGTCCATTGAGTCTCAGGGTTACCTTCTTTACATGCATCATATAAAGAATGTTTGCCCAGGTGAGGTAGTTAGTTTATTTTGCCAACTTGGCTGATAAACACATGTGGGGTTAATTGAAAGGCAGAGGGATAGATGGCTCAGTAAGCCTCAACTTTCTAGTTCTCAGGTCTCTGTGATGGTCGAACCAGGGTGCAGCTGCCTTAGCCAGTGCCTTGCAACACATCCATGAGGAGAGGCCTCATGGACCTACCCCAATGCAGCCCTGGGTACTGGAGCAGCCGTGTGGAGACCCCTGCCAGCGCTGAGATGCTTACACATTCATTGACTCAGCTTTCCTCCTGCAGTCAGCATCATTGTGTCTCTTTTGTGAGATGATGGAGGACTTTGTGGATTGGTGGCGGACATATGAGTTAATGGTGGATTTGTGGGCTTGGGCAGTACTGGGTTGGGATGTTTTCTTGATGTGTACTTACCCTTTATATAAAACTCTCTTATCCAGGAGTTTCTGTGCATTTGTTTCTCTAAAGTACCCAGGGCATACGACTGGAGGAGCATACAAGGATGATCAAAACATATAACCCACCATCAAGAGCAAACTGACAACGCACTTACCGGCCGGTGTCAGACGTTTACATTCTTATCCACTGATACACAGCACAAAGAACATCGTGAAAAGAAACTGCTGTGAGTCTTCGCAGACAGAAACCATGGAAGAAGGGGGAAGGGAGGGAGAAACATTTGGAAGGAATTTTATCTAAAACAGCTGCCTTGCTAAGTCTCTGTTTCAAATTGCCTGTTAGTTGATCTGACTTAAGACTTTTTTTCTTTCCTTTTCTTTTTTTTTTCAATCAAGAAACAAAATCTGTGGGGTTTGCTAGTTCAATTCATTTGCACATTCCACGCAGCTACATCTGGTGGGGCTGGAATGATCAAGTTTCCTTCAGCTTTATCATAAATCATCGAGATTCCAAGGTGTCCTCCACAGCTTTAACTTTTCAAAATCATCATGACTAATGAAATATTTATTCTAAGACCTCCAGCCACTCACAGGGAGTCACGTTCCTTAGGAAAGGGATTTTGACAAAGAGCCTACCCAGAAAGCAGCTGGGAGTCCCTTTGCCCCTGTCCTGGCCCCACAGCCAGCCTCTCCTTTTGGCCTTCACATCTGCCACCTCCGGGTTGCCAAATGGCAGTCATTATAAACTGTGAACATGGAATTTATGCTCAACAGGACAGCTTTTCATTGGGAACTAATCATACTTTAAGGATTCTACTTAGGAACACACAAAGGCTTTTGCAAGGTTTTATTACTTGGTAAAATTTATTAGGTTACAAATCAAGTCAATTTTTAAAGAGAACCCTGTTGTTTTTATTACATGGCTTAAAAGTTTCCAATGATATATAAGGCCGCACAATCCAGATTAAAAAGATTTCTCTACAAATTAGACCTAGGCCGAGTATGGACAAACAGGACACCATGGTCTCTCAGAAAGCAGGAGTGATGAAAATGGCAAAGGGCTGGCCTCGCTCAGTCACTACTATCACATTGAAACTGATAACCCTGTGTGGAAGTTTGTTTACCAAGAGGATTCCCCTGTGCCTTCACAAGGTGACTTGGCTCTTTCGCCCCTTAAGAAGCTAAATTCCTCTCTCCTTTTCTTCTCTGTTCCTGCCACAGGATGAGCTTTGCTGAATAGAATGGGGCAGAAGTGACGTTGCCAGTTCCTTGCCATATCCTAAGAGGCCCTCTACCCTATGCTTTCTTGGAAGATAGACTAAGACCATGATGTAAGGAAACTGATGAGGACGAGAAGCCACACGAAAGGGAACCAAAGTACCCAGTTAATTCACAACCCACAGAATTACCTGCCAGACCAATGAATGAAGCCTCCAAGTTTTTTCTGGCTCAGCTATCACTCCAGTTAAATGCAATCATGTATTAAGCCTAGGTGAAGCAGCATTAAGCCTACGTGAAACAGCAGTAAACCTTCTCAGTAAATTCACAGAATTGAGAGAAATAAACCACTGCCAGTTTAAGCCCTCAGTTCAGGAGTATTTTGTTAATCAGCAATAAATACTTGAAATATTTCTGATTTGGCTTTTTTCTTCCCAATCATTCATTGCTACCTGGACAGATTATTTGATTCTCTGCACGTTAGCTGTCTCATAGCAAAAATGGGAAGTACCTTCTCACGTTGGTGTTATGGGAAATTCTCGCCCCCCCCCCCCACATTCCTCACTTGCATCTCCGAGCTGGCAGAAAACTGAGGCATTCATTGCAGAAAGCAGCATCAGTGGGGAAGTCATAAGGTCGGGTCAAGAAGTGGCTTTCATGGTGATGCAACAACAGGCAATATGAAAAGACACCCAGCAAACAAATGCAATTCTTCCTGTATGCTTCGTGGGTAGGTAAAGTTAAAGTTCACACAAGAGAGGGACTGGGGCCATGAAGCTGCAAGAGAACTAGAATCGGTTTGCACCGTCATTGTTCTGCCTTGTTTTCCATCGCTGTTTTGAAGGGCATTTTGCAAATAAGTGTAGTTGACAGTGTAAGTGACATTAGAAATTGGCTCTTGCCCTGGACCCCATCTAAGGAAGTTTGAACATGTCCATATAGTTCATATAACTCCACAGTCAGCTGTCCAATCAGGCCCTCGGCTTCCTTCAAAACCTGTTCCTAGTTAATAATTTCACCACCATTAGGAGCTGGCATTATCACCCTGTGCAGATAATCGGTATAACTGGTGATTTCTGAAGGCCTGGCTGGAATTCTTCCTTGACGCTCACGGTAATCACGGCCTGATGGCAACATTTCATTCTTCAGCATATGTAGACATGATTATTTCAAGATTCCTATCCAAAGTTAATCAACTTGAAGCAGGCTCCCTGCATGTCCCCACAGAGGTAGCATCTCACATTCCTGCTATTTCACTCTGTCTGCTCTCTGTTGAATAAGTAATCATCATTTTGTTTGCAAAACTAACCTAGCAAAATTGAACATATTATGTGGAACACAATCTATATCTTTGGCAGATACCTACACCTGGTTATTGATGTGTGCTGAATATCATTATCAGAGAAATGGAGTTATTCTGGATGAAAGAAATCTGCACCAGCTAATGTATTCCATTCTTTTTAAATTATCTAGAACGTCTAAGTTAAATGAGAAAGTATTAGCAATAGCTGCCTTCTCTAGTATTTTCCTCAGATGTTTCCTACCTGCCGTTGACTGTTAATAAATGTTGAATGGAAAATCTGTGACATTTTCTATAATAAGACAATCTTGACACCAACATAATATATAATCACAAAGGTATTTCTAGCCTCAAATGCCTGCTGCTATGGCAACTTCCAAAGAATTCACTCTTCAAAATATTTGGATATGTGGAAAGCTCTTAAAAAATTTACCAACTTTTCCCAAATTCAGATTTGAATTGAAACTTATTTTTATCAGCCTCTTTTATGAAAAAATATCCACCTGTTCATTGTAATTTCTGTCAACTACATTTAGAGATGAACATCTAGGCAAAAGGAAGTCAAATATATCTGTGTTTTGAGAAGGCAAACGTAAAATGCACGAAAACATTCCCTGAACATTTAAATGATGATGCAGTTACGCCAGCTTTCTCAGGAGTGTCTGTCAAGGCCACTCCACCACTGACCTGAAGGGGTCATCTAATGTCTAAATTTTATTGAAACAAAAGAGATTAAGATATTCTTCCCAAACACAGGGTAATTTTTGTGACGTGACAGGTATAGAAATTGCAAGGAAACTCCCCATTTCTGTCACACCATCACATTTGAACGGGGTTAGGCAATAGCCATTTATTGCTGGAGCAGTTCATTCTGTCTGCAGTGGGAGTCTTTTCCCTTATCCCTTTGAAAGAAGTTGGGCAGTTTAGGAGCAAAGGCAGTTTGTAGATGTTGTCATTGATCTAATATTATGTTTTCAATCAACATTCATAAGGTATCAACTCCAACATTCTGGAGTTGATCCAAAAAGATCCTAGGAGATAAATTCTTCATTCATCATGACATAGCAAATACAATAAAAATTTTTATCAGCACAATCTGAATGCTGATTGAAGGTTGCTGAACATAAGTGTCTTAATCAGATAAAAGAATTTAATTTGGGGAAAATTTTTTCTACCTAAAGAAAATAAATTACAGATTTCTGAATGCTATCTTGAATACCCTTTCTTTCATTTTTTTTAATGCTGGATAATAAGCACAAATTCAATAGTATATGTTCCTTGACAATTAAAAATGTGGTTTGCTTGAGCTGTTGAGGTGAAGTGAAACTTCTTAATTTGACTCTTTGGTCACTGCCTCTCTAACTCCTACCAAATGATTGGGTGGGACTATGCAAATATGGTATGTGTAGCACTAGCAGAGCATATTGGTCAATTTCTTTGCCACTTCCCTGACTATAAAGGTGAGCCATCTCAGAAGCAGGAATAGTGAGAAATCCAAGGATCATCAAGCAAGAAGTGTCACCAGAGAATGCATTTCAGATCTCTACCTGAAGTGGTAGAGGCCACAACCAGAGGCATCAGAGGCTGAGGCAGGGAGACCATAGGACAGAGCAAAGGAGCCAGGTTGAGAACAAAGACTTAGGCAAGGAGACCATGAAACAGTAGAGGAACAGCGGCAAGACTCTGAGACTATGAGACAGAGAAGGACACTGACTCCTTGGCCCATGTGGGCAGACACCAAGGGACCACATGGCTGAGAGCCTGAAGCCTCGAGAGAGACTTGGCTGCTGGTTGAGGAGAGATGTGGACAAAAGACTTATCCTGAATGGTTTCTAATCTTGGCTTGTGGCAACCTGTTAACTTTCCGAATCAACCTACATAATTGTGAGTCCTGTGTGGCCATTGAAATGGATTGTTGAAGCAAGCAGAGAGGTGGAGAGCCATGGAAGAATATTTGTTATCAGAGTGCAACAAAGAAGGGTGTAGAGTGGAGGGACATCTGATCTCTGCCTCTAACGGTCGGACTTGGGATGGTGCAGAACTGGATTCTCCTCCCCTGAGTAGCTAGAGGTGGTCACATTTTGACCTCTATTCCCTTTACTCGGTTATATATAAAGTCATTATAGAAAGATATAGGCTCTAAGAAGCATTTTTTTTCACAGATAAAATCTTATTCAATCTCTTCCGAAGAAGACAGCCTTATTATCTTTGAATAGTTAGTGGTGTTCTAGAATTAAATGTTAATTGAATTGAAATAGAACTTCAAAAATCTTTGGAATGTTCCAATTGTAACTTTGTTCAGCAAAACATTGTCTGTATGGCAAGAATGACCTCTCAAGACATTCGTATTTCTGACAAGTTAATGGGAAGCCAGTCTAACCTTTCAGACAACAGCGAACGCATGAATGTGAGTGGCCTCAAGTTCAGAAGGAGGTTCCCTTCTCAATCCCTCCTCTCTCCATCCTGTATGTTGAGGTCAAAGTTTTAGAGCCAGGGATTTATGACACAAAATAATTCAAAAATTCAAAGGAGGTTAACACAGCAACTATTCCAATTATTTCACGTGAGACCAGTGGATAAGAAAATTGCCCCAATAAGACACATTTATTGTGAAGGAATGCAAGACTAGAAGCCCCGCCACTGGGGCCCGCATTTCTTAACCAAAGAATGAAGAGGTTGTATTGCATGTACTTGAAGTTCTAGTTTTATTGAGAAAGACCATAGGGGTTGGATATCTGTGGTAACCCTGTTCTATTGTAAGAACTATTTCTATGTAAGGGGAGGAGAGAGAAAACACAGAGTGCACATTTTGTGCTGGAAATTTCTTTAACTCACTATTGCTATGTTGTCAATATCCAGCTAAATTTTTCTGAATGTTCACAAGAGATTGAGACAATCTCTACTTACCAGGTAGAGTAGCCAAAGAAGCACTCATTAAATTTAGACTTCTCCTTAAGCAAACAGCTAGTTGGTTTCCTAAACTAGCCGGCTAGTGCTGTGGATGAAGTTTTTGTCATGAGTATAGGACTACAAAGTGAAGGAGATGTAAATTTTCAAACTACTTTGGCCAACGTGGGAAATTTGAATATCATAATTTGGGGGAATACGGCCATAATTTTCTATCTTCCTTGCAGGTAAGCATGACTATATAACCAATTCATGATTAAGCCATGCAGGATTTCTCAACCTTGGCACTCCTTGCATATGGAGCTGGGTAACTCTTTATTGTGGGGGGACTGTCCCCAGCATTGTTGAATGTCAAGACATATTGCAGACCTTACTCACAAGACAGCCCCTGCCACCAAGCTCAGACAACCAAAATTGTCTACAGACATTTCCAAATATCCATAGAGGGGCAAAACTGAAAAGTCTTGAACTAAAGGGACTTAAGTGAAAGTGTCTTCTTCAACTTCTTGGAGATATCTTTCACAATAATCTTCAATCTTGATTATGTTAATTCATGTTGTGTGGTTTGTTTATTCAACAAGTGTTTGTTGAGTACCAACCCAATTCCAGGTGACGTAGATATTAATTATATTGAAAACATTAAAATGAGAAGGGATTTAAAATTTTCTATTGTGAAATAGATCCACGTTCTTGGCTAAAATGATGGATTTTAACTGAGATGTAAAAGATTAAGCCTCATTTGATGACCCCTCTCAGGGTAGACTAGTTTTCGATATCTCCACTTCTGACTTCTCTCCACATTATGTATGATGATGCACTTATTAGAAACACAAATTCTTGGACCCCACCCTCAAACCAATGGAATCTCCGGATTGGGGAACTCTACAATAGCACTTTAAGTAACATCTCAGATAATTCATCTTAAATTTTTATTAATGTGTGGATGTATGCATTTAGAAGAAAACATACACAACAAAAGCTACACGCTTAAAAGGGGAATCACATCACCGTGAATGAGGGGGAGTGTGTGATGGGGACCCAATGCCCATCTGTAGACAGCTGGACATCCCTTGCAGAGGGGTAGTGGGGAGGAGATGAGTCACTCAGTGTTCAGTGTAGCAACAATGAAACTCAAAACCTTTCTCTAGTTTTTGAACGCTTCCTCTCCTCCCAATTATCATGATCCCAATTCTACCTTGCGGACCTGGTTAGACCAGAGGATGCACAGCGGTGCAGTAGGGATCTGGAAACACAGGGAATCTAGGACGGATGAACTCCTCAGGACCAGTGGTGAGAGTGGCGACACCGGGAGGGAAGGGGCTGTAGAAAGGGAGAACCGATCTTGGGGATCTATGTGCAACCTCCTCTCTGGGAGACTGGCAATGGGAAGGTGGGTGAGGGGAGACGCCGGGCAGTGTAAGATAAGATATAATAACAATTTATAAACTATTAAGGGTGCAGGGGGAACAGGGGAGCGGGGAGGGAGGGGGAGGGAAAAAGGGAAACCGAGCTGATTCCAGGAACCCAAGTGGAAAGTGAATTTTGAGAATGACAAGGGCAATGAATGATTAAGGGTGCTTTACTCAATTGATGTATGTATGGAATGTGATAAGAGTTGTATGAGCCCCAATAAAAATTATAAAAAATAATAGTTCTACTTGTACTATTCAGACATTGTTCACATTCTTTACGTTGTGCAACTGTTCTCACTGTTCTTTTCCATTTGCTCTACTCCCTACCCCTAAGTGCCATCTCTTTAAGACGATGTTGCCAAGGAACAAACACAACTAAGAAAGTTATTCCATACTAACGTGACAATCCTGTGCATTTTACAGGACATTATGGGTCAATCATGACTTTTAAATGACTGGATCTAGATCAACTAAAAGTTAGGCACTGACATAGGATGGACAACTTTGTAGTTTAACAACAATACAACACTAACAAGAGTTTTTAGTAAGTCAATTTTCACTTATGAAGATACCAATGTGTCTGAGAAGAGTTGTGCGCCCTAGTGTTTTCATTGACCGGGTTTTTCAGCAGTAAGTTTCTCGGTCTTTTTTTCCCAGGTTCTTCTAAGTGGACTTCCTCCACCAGCATTTTGATTAGCAGTTAAGCGTATTGACTGGGCGCACTTGCACGATCCAGACACTCCCTTTGACAAAACAGCAACGGTAGAAAAATTATTATTTATAGTCTTCACCACCACCATTCTCGTCATCTTAAACAGAGAGGCAATTGGATGTAGATAACATAGGGTGTGTGTAATTTTAAACTACTTTTTAAGTTTAATATACTGCTTTTATGAAAAATGCAAAAAAAGGTGGGGTGCTCTTTGACCTTCCCTCTTTGCTTCTATAAAGAATGGAACTTGGGCACCTATTTTGGACAAATACTAATATGATGGCATCCATTGTTGAAGAGAGAAGGACACAAGATAGGAAGAGACAGAGACCTTAATAATCAGTGGGCCCACCCTATAGTCATAGGACCACACACCTTACAGCGTGCATATAAAAGCCATCTACAAATATAACCCAACTCTAATCAAAATCACAGTGCTATTTTTCAAAGAACGCAACAACTAAGCACCAAAGTCATATGAAATTAAAGAAATACAGGGTAATAAAATACTACTGAACCACAAACACAGGGAGTTGTCCACTAGTCTTCTGAGTTCCTGGGTTGGCCAGCATAGAGTGGGCAGCATCTCAGAACAGAGAGCCAGCTGCAACCAGCTTCATAGACACCCAAGAAGGGGCTGCACCCATCCTAGGGTGCTGCCTGGGGTTCATGGGCAAGATGCTACAACAAGAGCGGATTCACTTCATGATGTCTGTTGATGAAAGAATCTCTGCCTTCCCAGAATCAGACACTCTTTTCAAATGGGTCGGGACCACCATGAAGCCACTGGCACAGCATAGGAGGTACCAGTCCTCCCTGGAGCTCACCGGTGCTACCTTCACAGTGTGCTCCCAGTGAAGTTCCTCACCTCCTACGTCCACCCCAATGTGGGCACTCAGGGTAACATCTATCTGAACATCCTGAAGGCTACATGGTCCACTCTGTGGAGACCATTCTCCTCTCCATCCACAGTCTGCTGTGAGAGTCCAACATCAAGGGACCTTTGAACACCCATGTTGCCAAACTCGGGAAAACCCCCACAGCCTTTAGAATCACCTTCAGCAAACCTACTCAAAGCAAGTCTCCAGGCACAAGCCCTGACTGGGCTGTCTAGCCTCTCTCCTTGTGTTGTCTTCTTTTCCTTAGACATCTGTCCTGCCTTCCCTTTACATGTACAACAGGCCTATGTACACTCATGTTTATTACAGTGCTAGCCACAATCACAAAAAAAGAAAAGAAAAAAGGACAACAACCAAAATGTCCATCTCTGGAGGAATGGAGAAAAAAATTCTGGTGCATACAAACAATGCAAATTATGCTTCCCTAAAAAGCTGTGACAAACTGTAAGCCACCTTGTGACGTGGACAAATTCAGAAGACATGAGGCACAGGAAAGTTAGTCAATCTCATAAAGATAAATACTGCACAACACTGCCATTATAAAAGAAAAAGTCAAGAAACATTATGTTCACAAGAAAATAAGTAAACTTTCAAGTTTATTGAGGGGTGGGGCTGGGGAGAGAGGGGAGGGAAAAAGTGAAGTGGGGAGAAAATAAAAAATTAACAAACAAAATAGAAGAACATAAATTTTTTTCTACCACACTGCTGTGAAATGTAATCTAAACTGATATATAAGGTTGGGAGAAACTTGGTGTCTTTTTTCACCCACTCCTTTTATGGTTAGTCCTTTTGTTGGGGAGCAAACATCCCTGAACCATTGCCATTAGGGTGGCTTTGAGAGGTCTTTGACTCATGTGTGGAGTATTGGTTTGTTTCTTAATAAGCACTTTATTCATCAGTCTAATCTTCAATCCCTTTAAGTTTTCCTGAAGCCCCATATAGTACATTCAATTGACCTACCATTACGAGTGGAAATGTGCTTCCCTGTACAAGGAGTCTTGGTGGTGCAGTGGATGATGAAATGCGCTGCTAGATGCAAGTTCAGCAGCTCAAACTCACCAGGCACTCTGAAGGAGAAAACTGAGACTACCCCAATAAAGATTTGTAGCCCCAGAAACTCTGCACAGGGCTACGATGAACCAGAATTCACAATGGATCTCTTTTTGATGGGCCAAAATTGAGATCAGTGGTTCTCAAACTCGGCTACACTTTTGAATAATCTGGAAGGTTTTTAGAGCACTTAGGGAAAATCATAAAGCCCAGGTCCCATCCATGAGTTCATGGCAAGCAGAGCCGATGGGACTGAGACTCAAGTATCAGTACTGTCAATCTCTTTAGTTCATTCCAATGTGCAGACAATTTTGAGGATCCTTGGTGCAGAATATTTTCCTTTAAAGCTCCCTTTGTGAGTTATTAACCTGTACTGTTCTTATTTACCTTGGAAAAGTAAGGCAGAAGGCATGCTTCTGCAGGATAATATGTTCCTACTTCTGGATATACTAAGTAATGTCTGAGGAATAAGTGGGAAGAAGAGTTCAAATAACATTTTCTACCAGCTAGCAAATCTTGCTGAAAGAATATTTTAATAGGTGAGCTATTAACATTCTTATAATACAAATGCATACATCTCCCCGTGCCACGCCCCCCACCTCACACAAGCAAGCAATTGAATTTAATCAATAGAGGTGGATGAACTTATGGGAAACTCATTTTCTTATAACAATTGACAGCTGAGTGCAGAGACTATGGAAACAGAAGTTCTGCATAAGTGGGTGTGAGGCTCTGCTTTGTTTCATCTATATTTCGAAGCCACACTAGATTATTCTTAATTTCTCTTTAAAAAATTAGCACAACAACTGAAAATGTGGACTGAGTCAGTTACGTAGTGTAGTAAGGGGAGCCTTTAACACTATCAACAAGCCTATACATCTCAAGGAGGCATGCCCTGATGAGGACGGCACCCACCTCTGATCCAGGAGTGAGAGATTATGGCATAGAACGCTTGGCACAATTATTCCATAAACAGGATCTCTTATCTATCTATCTATCTATCTATCTATCTATCTATCTATCTATCTATCTATATATATATATATATATATAATACACACACATATTCAGTGTCAACTTTTAAAGGATTCACAATTAGGTCATGATATGAGTAACCAAGAGACTGTTTCATCACGGCAATCATTCTAAGAAATGGGATATATTTCAGTGCTAAGAAGGGCAAAAAGGGGGGGAGAGAAGAAAAAAATTAAATGCATGTGTAGTAGGAGTCCAGTACTGCAGCAGAAAATAGTGTTATAACTCAAGAGCGATAAGGAAATCTTCATTTATCAATGTGTTGATAAGAGTCATAGGTTGAAGGTGAAATAAATTTGAAAGGTCAACTGTAGATAAGAAAATGGATAAATTGTCCAGGTTCCTTCAGCTAGTTGGGACAAAATTTGGTCTAGGATTGTGAGTCTGATCTCCATTTGAATGTTCATATTTCCTGTCTCCATCTTATCACCATCCCCACCCACACGCCACTAACAATACCTGATGTGTAGGCACATTTCCTGATCACCACAAATATATGACAATGTCAGCATGTGTTTATTAATCAAGGAAGTTGGTGACTCTCCATCCTCAGATCTTTCTAAAGATGTGGTTTACTGCCATCTAAGTATGAAAGCCAAGCACAGGTAAAAGGTAGTTGTTCTAGGGTGATACTTCTATGGCATCCCTGTGTCTTCTACCCACTCACTACCACTGAGTGGATTCTAACTTCTAGAACCTATAGGATAGAGTAGAATTGCTCCACAGACTATCTGAGACTGTACATCTTTATGGGAGCAGACAGCCTTGTCTTTCTTCTGTGGAGGGCTGGTGGGTTCAAGTTGCTAACCTTGCATGTTGCAGCCCAATGCATAACCAATCGAACCACAAGAACACCTGCAAACAACTGATAATAATAGTGAACCGGGTTTCAATGAGTCAGAATTGACTTGATGACAGTGATACTTCCCTGGGACAGCGTTGTCCACGGCACTTTCTGTCCTCCTTTTACAGATGAGGAAATAACAAAACAAAAACAACTCCTCTGCCTTCCCCTCACCACCAACCGCCCCCCCCCCCCACCAAAGCGAAACTCTATTATCAAGTTGATTCCAACTCAGTGCTTCTATAGCAGAGTAGAATGTCCCTTTGAGTTTCCACGGCTGTAAATCTTTACTAAGGTGGAAAGCCTCCTCTTTTTTCAGATAGAGCATCTGGTAGGTTCCAACTGCTTACTCTTCGGCTAGCAGCCTAACTCATAGCCCCCCATATCACCAGAGCTCTTGGATGACAAAAGACGTGTAAGTAGCTTGCTCAAAGTCATGCAGTGCAGCCAGGAAAAGGAGGAAGCAGACTTCAAACTCACATGTTCTGTTTCTATATGTCCGTCTCCCAGCTGTGAAAACATGAAAAAATGTTTATGATGTGCCATAAATATAGGCACTAATAAATACTTAATATGATTGATATGATTCTGAACGAAGCATGTGCCCCAAATACTATATTTTAACTTTTTTCAAAATCGAAATGAATCACCTTCAGAAATTGTCTTGTTCAGATGTAAACTGGGGAGTGGGTAGCAGAGTCTACCCCGTGAACATCAGCTGGTAGCTGCTAGTGCAGGAGGATATGCAAGATTCAAACTCTTTGGGGGAGGGTTGTGGTGGAGGGGTTGGCTTAGCAGGGTCATCAGAAGTCATTCTCTAGAAATGGGAAAACCTGGAAAAGGACATTCCTTAAATATGAACATCATATATTTCGAGGTTGCATCCATCATAGCCTGGTTCTCTGATCTAGACAGAACAGGGACCTATTGATAATGGAGAAGTCGAAGGTAATTAAACCATAGCCTATTGAATAATTTCCCCTCAGCCTCTGCTCCATGCTGCGAGAGTGGAGAATGCAAAGGGAAGCACAGATTTAGCACCAGATGGTCGCTTGGACAAGACAGCCTCCAAGGTCGTTTTTAACCCAGAGTCTTGAAAGCCTAAAGGAATGAGAACTAAGGTACAAGCAGCCAGTCCTGCAAGTGATGCACAAGGGGACCAAAAGGAAACAAGCCCAACACCCTTTTTCATACAACTCCTCGGTAAGCCAGTGGGTCTCCTTCTGGGATCCTCGCTGCTGCAATGCTCTGTCATGGCTTGTCAGCTTAATGGTCATCGAGCAATGAGGGAAGGAAAGAAAGTTCAGCTATTTCAGCACCGTTTTCTTGGACTTACTGCCCACTGATTTAAACATATTTTCCAAAAGTGCTAAATGAAAACCTACTCCCAAATTATGAAACTAAATATTTTCCTTAGACATATCTCACATTGCTCGGTGTGCCAGGGAAATTTCCCATGACCCTAGGAGTCACCTCCATTTATTTGTTCCCATACACACTCTTCAGGGACGTAAGGCAATCTGATTGAAGGCTCATGTGTAAGTATCCGGTGGCATGTCCAACAAAGCGGTTATTTTATCAGGAAGATGTGAAAGCTCATTTCAGAAACTGAAGCTTCTAAGGAATGAAGTAAAAGGTTTGGTAGGCATGCCTGGCAGTCTATCAGAAAGTTACAAGTATTGTTTAGTTAGGAGATAGAAATTAAACTAATGTTTTCTGAAATGCGTGGAGTTTTAGGTCAAGAATTTCAGCAACCCGAAACCTTCACAGTGCTTAACTAGTTAAACCGTTTTATAATCGTAAGAACAGAAATAGGTTTAAGCTGTTCTATTAATGAAGATTTGAAAATACACCAAGGAAGAAGATTGCCTTTCCACCAGCCACCTCCCCCTACCCCGCCCCCCACCAAGGAGGTAAAATTTAGTTTAATTGTTGATTGCTTTGCAGAGTCAGAGAGAAAATTAATTAAAGGCAATACTCAGTAGACTTAGTTGCTATTAAGTAGCATTTGAAATCTGATTTAATTCACATAGTGACTGATGGAAAAAACAACAGTTCATTTTTTCAAACCAAGTAAATTTTATTATTGAACTCACTGATAAGTGCTTAAATCGAAATGAGCCAGGGAACACAAACAGGCACAGCAGGCAAAAACAATGAAAAGCCACAGTAATTGGCAGAGCATGTGACAAAAGTAAATATTTCCGTGTTAGAGCAATGAGGGGCTACTTCTCTGAGCACCCCAGTTGAAGCTGCTCCACAATTGCAAACCTATAGTGTCTTTTCAAATGATAAAACATTCTTTCCTTTCCATGGCTTCATTCAATTTGCTCTCTTCCCTTCCTCTCTCCTTCCCTCCCTTCTTCTTTTCTTGAAAAAGAAATGGATTTTTTCCCTCCTCTACTAGAACCAGATTGAGGGAAATGACAAACATCATAATGACGTACTGAGGCTTGGGGTGGGGGATGTTGAACAGAGGGTAGAGAAAGTATAATTATTCTAAGTTTGAAAATGTTCCTACATATGTTTCTTATTTCATGTTGAACTCTTATTTTCACATAACAGACCAGCCAAAAAGAGCATCTGTCCTCAAGATTTCTAAATGTCCATAGTCACATTTCTGAAATTAGTCTAATATTTCATGTGCCTGGTTACTACTCCAAACATACCTAGTCTCTCCTTCATAATTCCCTCAGCATGTACTTTCAATGTCTGCCAGGAGAGAACAACCAAGCATGCACATAGGTCCTGGATTTCAGCACCGCATTTTCTTTTTATTTCATGTGTAATGACGGATGGCCAAAACATGCACATAATTTCTATTTAAACATCTTTTCTTTATATTGTGAAATTATTTGTACCAAATTTAGTGTTTTAAAAAACCCCAAAGTTTATGTTGTTTGATAATCATGGAATTCTTGAACATTGCTTTTCGAAAGGCTAAGTAACCTTGCATTCACAGTCACAAAATGCCATTAAGCTCATGTCGACAAATGGAGAATCCATGCGTGTCATAGAAGAAGTTTGTTCCTCAGGGTTTCCTGTTCCTTTCTTTTTTTAAACAGTTTTATTGGCATATGATTCGCATATCATACAATTCAATATTTCAATCACATCAAGAAGAGTTGTCCAGCCATCACCACAATAAGTTTTAGAACATTTTCTTCATTCTTGTAGTCATCGTTATTAACCCCCTATTTCTCCCCCAACTACTTCTGCCATACCTCCAAGGAGTCATTAATCCCGTTATTATCTCTGTAGAGTTGTTGATCCTGGATTTCAACAGCTGATTTTTCAGAAGTGAATCACCAGACCTTTCTTCCAAGGCAACTCTAGGTTAATGGGTACTTGCAAACATTATGTTAGCAGTCAAATGTATTGATTGCTTGCCTCACCCATGGACTCCTATAGGGGCGGCAGCTTCCACATACGAATATAATTTTCCTTGGTCTATAGCTTAATCTCACTATGTATCAAGTATTTATATTACAACAATTATTAAATATGTTGGAAATCTTCCATTTCCACCCCAAACGACACCACCCTTCTTTACCCATCCATTGCCCCCAGACAGAGACTGGTCCTGGAGGCAGAATCAATGAGCTCTCAGGTCCACCAGCTCCCTGTTGAGTTTGGCTGCTGATAAATCAGAAGGCAATAAAAGTTCAACTGTTTATTTGTCCCAGGTTTCGCTCTGTGAGTTCTCTCTACAGTGGCTGGGATACAACCCAAGGTCACAGCCCTTACAAGATGACCTTTACACATAATTACCCTTTCCTCTTTCCAATAAAGTCTTCTTACATTTTATCAATTCCCAACTAGCGATCAATTGTTAGTTGTTGGGTTAGGTGCCAACTGACAAGTCAGTTCTGACCCTACAGCAACCTTATGCACAACAGAACAAAATACTCCTGTCCTACACTATCCTCAAAATGTGTTCTATGCTTCATTCAGTCCATTGTTGCAGCCACAGTCAATCCATCTTCTTAGGAGCCTTTCTCTTTTCTGATGTCCCTCTACTTTAACAACCATGAATCCTCCGCTAGGGACCAGTCTCTCCTCACAGCACTTCCAAAGCATGTAAGATGAAGTCTACCCATCCTTGACTGTGAGGATTCTAGCTATACTTGCCCCAAGAGAGATCCATTTGTCCTTTTAGCTGTCCATGGTTCTTTCAATATTTTTGTGCCAGCACCACAATTCAAATGCATCAATTCTTCCTTGGTCTTCTTTATTCAATGGCCAACTTTCACAGGCATATGAGGCAATTGAAAATACCATGGCTTGAGTCATGGCACCTTAGTCTTCAAAGTAACATCCTTGTTTTCCAATATTCCAAAGTGGGCTTGTGCAGCAGATTTACCCCATGCAAAATATCTTTTAATACCGTGATCAAATCTTCAACCTTTTCATCATCTACCAGGATGTTATTTGTCCAGTTGTGAGGATTTTGGTCTTCTTTATATTGGGTTATAATCCATACTGAAGACTGCAATCCTTGATCTTCTTTAAGTGCTTCAAGTCCTCCTTATTTTCAGCAAGCAAGATTGTGTCATCTGCATATTTCAGGTTGTTCATAGCCTTCCTCCAATCCTGATACCACAATTTTCTCATTATAAGCTAGCTTCTCCCAATACATGCTGTGCATATAGATTGAATAAGCATCATAAAGATAAATAGGAACAGACCCACAGGGTTTTGAGGGTCTGGGGGCTTTTGGCTTAGCTCAGTGGAAGCCGTCTGGTGCTTGACGTTGGCCCCACCACTGTCTCTGCTGGAGCCAGGACCATTTGGAGCCTGTAGGGTGACTTGGTTTCTACACAGCTGCAGTTTGCCCCCACCTGCCTCGAGGCAGGGACTGGAAACTTGCAGTTCCATGGGCAGGGATCAGGGTTCAACAACATTGTTGCTTTTGTGTCCATCTTTTCTCTCTGTCCCCCCAGGGTCTTGGAGTGTTGCACAGGGGCTTTTTCTCAGCTCAGCTGCGGCTTGCCACCACCGCATTGGGGCAGGGAGTAAACTCTTGCAGCTCCACGGAATGGGATCAGGACAGCTACATGGTTGATTTTGTTTCCCTCTCTTCTCTATATCCCCACACAGTCTAAGCAGTCGTACTTTTTCATTTGTTTCCTCCTCTTTGTCTCTTTCCTGTTCACTCACACTCCGCTGCTGACCTCCAGACCACTCCCCTAAACATAGGACATTTATGCCTGTGCCATACCCAGCTAGGTGAGCTCTACACTCTGTTGCTAGCCCAAGGCTGGGGAAAACCCTGCTTTCCCTCCAGGGGATACTCTGACCAACTTCTCACCAGGGAATTCCTGCCTGTGTATCTGGGAGCATAAGGCAGCTCAACCAACACCCGTCAACTTTCCAAGCTGTTGCAGGAACCTCTGCCAAACCTCCGCAACACCAAAGCAGGCAACCCACCAGCCTTCTGGGGAACTCCCCTGACAGGAAAGCCACAGGAGAATAAAGTGGTAAGTTAATTCCATAGTTAAATTAGCTGTAGGCAGTTCAAAGAAACATTCCTACAAGTCTCCCAGAGACAGCCAGTTCTCTTTGACTCCCTGGAAAATGGCACCTGATTCCTCTAAAACAATGCAATTCAAATAGCCATCAGCTCCAATGACCTAAACGAAAAAACAGGAGAAACAAAAGGCAATGGCAGAAGATGTCCTGAATATAATGACATGCATAGAAGAAGCAGACATTGAGATGCCACAGAAAGACATTATCAGAAAGCTGCTTGGAGTCATACAGGATATGAGGAAAACAATACAAAAAAGGATGAAATGAGAAAACACTGACTTAGAAAACACAACCCACCAATCTGCTGCCTACAAGAGACACATCTCAAGGCTACAAACAAAAATAGACCGAAAATCAAAGGCTGGAGAAAGGTATAACAATCAAACAGCAATTCAAAAAAGCAGGGATTGCAATCCGAATCTCAGATAAAATTGACCTCAAAGTTCAAACCACACAAAGAGATAAGGAGGGACGCTATATAATGCTCAAGGGAATGGTAGACAAAGAACCACTAAACACTGTAAACATCTATTCCCCGAATGAGAGACACCCTTAACACGTTAACCAAACACTCCAAAGATGAAAAAAGAAATCACAGCCTCAACAATTATACTGGGTGACTTCAACACACCGCTCTCTGAGAAAGATAGATCACAGGAAAAGAAACTCAACAAGGAGGCTAGAGATCTAAACACTACAATTAGACAATTTGACTTGATATTTACAGAGCTTTTCATCCAAATACAAAAAAATTCACATTCTTCTCAAGCCCATATGGCACATATTTGAAGATAGACCACATGCTGGGGCATAAGGTGAATCTACATCAATTTAAGCACATTGAGATCATACAGACTTCTCTCTCTGACTACTGTGCCATAAGGCTGGAAATCAATAAAAGGAAGACAACAAAAACAAACTCAAACAATTGGCGGATGAATAACTCTCTACTGCAAAAGGAGTGCGTACTGGTACAGATCAGAGATGAAATTAGGAAATGTCTAGAAACCAACGAGAATGAACACATGATGTTCCAAAACTTATGGGACACAGCAAAGGCAGTTATCAGAGGAAGTTTAATAGCAATACGTGCACACCTGAGAAAGGATGAGAGACTCATGATTGATAAGCTGGCACAAAATTTACAACAACTAGAGGAGAGTCAGCAGGACAATCCTACTAATAGCATAAGAAAAGAAATTATAAAAATCAGGGCTAAGATTCAGGAGAGGGAAAATAAGAAAACTGGAGAGAATTAAAGCTGCTAAAACTTGGTTCTTTGAAGGATAAACAGAATTGACAGACCACTGGCAAACCAAACCAAAGAAATGAGGGAACAAATTTCTTTTGTTTTTTTAAATCATTTTATTGGAGATCATACAACTCTTATCACAATCCACACATACATCAATTGTGTAAAGCACACTTATACATTTGTTGCCCTCATCATTCTCAAAACCCGCTTTCCTCTTGGGCTCCGTAATCAGCTCCTCATTTTCCTTTTTTCACTCCCCCTCCATCCAAGCACCCCCTCTCCCTCATGAACCTTTGATTATTTATAAATTATTATTTTATCTTACCTTACACTGCCTGGCATCTCCATTCATCCACTTTTCTGTTGCCCACCCCCAAGTGAGGAGGTTATACCTAGATCCTTTTGATCGGTTCCCCCTTTCAATCCTCCCTTCCCTTCTGGTATCATCCTCCTTGCCACTTGTCCTGATGGGTACATCCATCTTAGATTCCCTCTGTTTCCAGTTCCCATTTGCAACGCTGTGCATACTCTGGTATAATCAGGTTTTCAAGGTAAAATTGGGGTTGTGATAGTGGTGTGGGAGGAAGCATTTAAGAACAAAAGGAAAGTTGTGACTTTCCTCCCCACTACCCCTCTGCAAGGGATGTCCAGTTGTCTACAGATGGGCATTGGGAACCCATCATGTGCTCCACTCATTCATGATGATATGATATTTTCCCCCTGCCTTTGGTGCTTGAAACCTGGTCCTCTCACCCCTCCACGATTATACATGTTGGTGTGCTATTTCCATGTGGGCTTTGTTGCTTCTGGGTTAGAGGGCCGCTTGTTTACTTTCAAGCCTTTACGATACCAGATGCTATATCTCTTGATAGCTGAGCACCATCAGCCTTCTTCATCACACTTACTTATGTACACATTCTTCTTCAGTGTTTATGTGGAGAAGGTGATCACATATAATTGCCAAACACAAACTGAAATATCTAGGAATATACCTGAATAAAAGAACAAAAGATCTATATGGGGAACACTACAAAACATTTTTCCAAGACACCAAGAGTGACCTCAACAAATGGAAGAATATCCCATGCTTGTGGATTGGAAGACTCAATATAGTCAAGATGTCAGTTCTGTAAGAGGCACTATATAAGTTTAATGCAATCCTGATACATTTATCCCATCTTTCCTCAAATAAATGGTAAAACTGATTACCAACTTCATATGGAGAGGGGAGAAGCCCAGAATTAGCAGAAAGTTCCTCAAGAAGAAGGATAGAGTAGGAGGGCTTGCTTTACCTGACCTTAGCTCATACTATACAGCCACAGGTGTCAAAACCATGATATTGGTACAATGACAGATACTCAGATCAATGGAAAAGAACTGAAAAACCAGAAACAAAATCATCAGCATACAGACAACTTATCTTTCATAAGGGCCCCCAAAATATCAAATTGGAAGCAGATGCTTTCTTTAACAAGTGGTGCTGGAAAAAATGGATATTTACCTGCCAAAAAGTGAAGCAAGACCCTTATCTCACACCATACACAAGACTAAACTCAAGGTGGATCATAGACCTTGAAGTTAAACCCAAAACCTTTAGAGCCATCATGAGGGGATTGGGACCAACTTGAGAACTTTGGCGCAGGGAATCCATAGACTATGAGAAATAGGGAAGGACACAAATACAAAGGAAGCACAAACTGACAAATGGGATATACTGAAGATAAAACATCTGTGTACATCAAAAGAATTCACCAAGAGAGTAATAAGAGAGTCCATAGACTGGGAAAACATCTTTAGCAATGAAACTTCAGACAAAGGCCTTATTACTAAAATCTACAATACTCTGCTAGCTTCCAAAAAGAAAAAAAAAATTGTCCACTGAGGAGGTGGGCAAAGGACCTGAATAGAAGTTTCACAGGGGCAGAAATCTGAATGGCCAACAATATGAGAAAATGTTCCCCATCTTTAGCCATAAGCGAAATGCAAATTAAAACAACAATGAGGTACCTCCTAACACTCTCAAAGGTTAGCCCAATTCAAAAAATCAGAAAGAAACAAGTGTTGGAAGGGCTGTGCGGAAACAGGCACTATCGTCCACTGCTGGTGGACTTGTAAATATGTATGACCACTTTGGAAATCCATCTGGTGATATCTAAAACAGATGGACATAGAGTTACCATACGACCCAGCAATCCCCTTACTGGGCTTATACCCAGAAGAGGCAAGAAACAAACCAAGGCCGGACATCTGTGCTCCAATGTTCATTGCAGCGCAGTTCACAATTGCAAGGAGTTGGAAGCAATCCAAGTTTCCATCAACGATTGGATTAAAAAGCTGTTGTATACATATACAATGGAGCACTATGCACCGCTAAAAAGCAGTGATGAACATATGATGCTCATCACTACATGGGAAGAACTAGAGGAAAGCATGCTAAGTGAAGTAAGTCAAGCACAAACAGACAAGTACAACATGAGTTCGCCGAAGTAAGATAAAAAAGAGGGGGAGGGTATAGGGAAAAAGCTACTGTATGCAAATATTCCTGGGGTGAGAACCAGGTAATATGGCAGGGACAAGATCAAAAAAGGAGGTGGGGGAAGGAAAAAAGATAATAAAAAAGACATGGGTAGTGGGGGCACAAGGCACTAACCCACCCAAGGGGAGGATATTGTTTATATCTCCACAGGGAAAGAGGGACCAGACTTCAACCCGGTGCTCCAAGGTGTGAATGCAACATGCCGGTGTGGAGTAGGGAACCAGTGGAGAGGTCTGAGGGGCTGGCCCCAGTACTAACTACTAAGTGGACACCTGCCCCTCCCCCCAGAGGAATTTATTCAAAAGATGGTCCTGAATCTGCAGCTCTGGGAGAGGGACATATCTGATCAGAGACATGGGAGCTGATGAAGGGGTCGGGGGGGGGGGCAGAGAGAGAGTGTGAAACACATCCTGGCCCATCAGGCCTTGAGGATGATGATCCCACTTAAGCAGCCAGTCCACAGAGAGGACCACACAGCCAGACCCACTATGAGACATGATGCCCCTCACTGACCCATAGCCCTACAAGGGACAACACTGGAGATACAGTGTGGGAATTGCACCCGATCTGATCCTGCCACACCGAGGCAAAACACTAAGGGGGTGCAACAGAATAGCAAAGAAATGGAGCGGCAAGGTTCCCAAGGAATTCTGAAGGTGAACTTTGGGGCCAGGGCGTTGTGCCCCAACAGACTGGTCTGGAAAACACTCCTAAAGGACAAGAAACAATTCTTGAACTAACTACAAGCTTTTCTTTGTTGTTGTGTTTTGTTTTTTTTTGCATTGGTATGTTGTTGTTTTGTTGTATATTTTTGCTTGGTTTTGCTCTGTCTTGTTTTTGTGCATGTTATTATCTTCGCAGGTCTGTCTAAATAAGATAGGCTGTATGAACAATCTGGAGGAGAAAACAACGGAACCAACAGTGCCGGGGGAACATGGGAGAGGGAGAAGTGGGGGGAAAGGTAGTAATGTTAACAAACCCAGAGACAAGGGAACAACAAGTGATCCAAATTGGTGGTGAGTGGGTGTGGGAGGCCTGGTAGGGCATGATCAAGGGTAATGTAACCAAGAGGAATTGCTGAAACTCCGGGGGGAATGAGCATGATAGTGGGACAGGAGGAAAGTCAAGGGAAATAGAGGAAAGATCTGGGAGACAAAGGGCATTTATGGGGGTTTAAATAAAGACACGTACATATGCAAGTATATTTATATATGAGGATGGGGAACTAGAACTATGTGCATATGTTTATAGGTTTAGAATTAAGTTAGCAGAAGGACATTGGGCCCCCACTCAAGTACTCCCTCGATGCCATAACACTTTGTTCTATTAAATTGGCATTCTATGATGCTTACCTTCCCAACACAACCGCTGAAGGCAAAGCGGGTACATAAGCAAATGTGGTGAAGAAAGCTAATGGTGCCTGGCTATCAAAAGATATAACATCTGGGGTCTTAAAGGCTTGAAGGTAAAGAAATGGCCATCTAGCTCAGATGCAATAAAGTCCACATGGAAGAAGCATACCAGCCTGTGAGATCACGAGGTGTTGAAGGGATCAGATATCAGGCATCAGAACAAAAAATCTTACCATAGTGAATGAGGTGGGGAGGGAGTGCTTAGTGGAGACCCAACGTCCATTTGTAGGCCACTGGAGATCTCCTTGCAGAGGGTTCTCAGGGAGACCAGCCAGTCAGGGTGCAATGTTGCAACAATGAAAAATACAACTTTCCTCTAGTTCCAAAATGCTTCCTTCTCCACCCCCACCCCCAACCCCCTCCCACTGTCCTGATCCCAATACTACCTTGCAAGTCTGGCAAGACCAGAGGATGAACACTGGTACAGATAGGAACTGGAAACACAGGGAATCTAGGGCGGATGATCCCTTCAGGACCACTGGTGTGAGTGGTGATACTGGGTGTGTAGAGGGAGAGTGGGTTATAAAGTAGGGGGTACCAATTACAAGGATCTACATGTGACCTCCTTCCTGTGGGACAGACACCAGAAAAGTGGGTGAAGGGAGTTGTTGGACAGGGAAAGATATGACAAAATAATAATTTATAAATTATCAATGGTTCATGAGGGAGAGGGGAGCAGGGAGGGAGGGTAAGAAATGGGGACCTGATGCCAGGGGCTTAAGTGGGGAGCAAATGTTTTGAGAATGATGAGGGAAATGAATGTTCAGATGTGCTTTACACAATTGATGTATGTATGGATTGTGATAAGAGTTGTATGATCCCCTAATGAAAACCATTAAAAAAAATTTTCCTTTTTATTCCCCCTCTCCTTACACATACTTTGTCTGACCTCTATGAATTTTACTTAGAGGAATTTTATACAGTCTCTAAACCATGTCATCTTTTCATTTTGTGTTGTTGTTATTGGGAGTAGAAGGAGCTGGTTGGGAAAGCTGTGGATCTCTTAAGCTTTGATATTGATGAATTTGCTTGTAGTATTAGGACAGGTGTCTTGTTTTGTTGAATAACTTGTTCAAAATATTCACACACTTGGTGGTCACCAAATGATCAACATAGTCAGGCTCCCGAGATGATTAAGGACAATTAAAGATATATTACACTAAAAGTTTACTTAATCAACTTCTTCCTGCCGTCGAGTCAATGTTGACTGAGTAACCTCCTGTGGATGTCTCAGACTGTAGCTGTTTAGTACAGTAGAAGCCCAGTCTTTCCCCTGCGGAGATGCTGTCCAATGTATAAATTAAGCAACTCAGCATTCAATTACAATGTGTTTATCTAGACACCTAGCATTACATTTTTTATAGGTGGGAGGAAATTGGAATAGGAATTATAAACAAGCAAGCCATAAAAAGCATACTTCCCTCTAAAAACATAATCATCACTTCAATGTGCTGGTGGCATAATCTGAAGAGCTGCTTCTGCTCCTTCAAAACGAACCCATACTCATTATATTTTTAATGAAGACAAATAATGCTTCACAATTTCAAGAAGGCTGTGGAACATACTGTAGAGCCCTGGTGGTGCAGATGTTACACATTGGGATGCTAACTGAGAGGTCCCCATTTCAAAACCACCTGCCACTCTGCTGTGGAGGAAAGATGAGGTTTTCTACTCCCATAAACAGTTGCAGTCTCAGAAACTCCATGAGTTAGAATTGATGGCAGTGAGCGTTTGTTTGTTTGTTTGTTTTTATGCACATACTGGCACACCTGAGCCTATAAACAGTTATCATGCCCAGTAGCAAACTGAAAGGCTGGAGGTTCAACTCCAGCCAACGGTATCCTGAAAGACCTGATTATTTACACCCTACCTCACCTTGCCCCACCTCCCAAATAACCAAGCCTTGAAAATCCTCTGGAACACAGGTCTGCCTTGACAAACATTGAGTTGTCATGAGTCTGAACTGACCCCACAGCAGCACTATTGGTATGACACAAGCTAACTGCTCCAACCTCCCCACATGCTTCATTTTGTAGATTAGGAGACTACAGAACAGAGAGTAAGGCATAGTAGCCCCTGTAAGACACATCCGTATACTGTGGGAGCCAGTCTCAGGACTTCAAACCAACACATTTGAATCTGCTTACTATTGGTGTATGGCCCAGTGCTTAAAGAAACTGGGGGTGGGAGGGAGGGGAAAACATCTTCCTTTCAAAAGAAAAGTTCTATGCATATGTGAAAAGAAAAGTCTTGAATATATAAATTCTAGTGATCAAAGTTTAGAAAGAACTTTAGAAATCACTTAATTCAGCAAAAGAAACCTAAAATGGGTTAGAAGAAAATGGCTTCATCTTCATTCTTGTCTAGTGATCGGCAATCCTTTTCTCAAAAAAATATTAGGGCAAGTGCAAGAATTTTCAGTTAAATACATAGAAAGTCTTCAATAATGAAGGGGGAACTTGGAATATAATTGCTCAACAGGCGCTGTTTGCATGGAAAGAAATCCTCATACTTTCCTCCACTGGAGTCTGAATGCAAGATGCTAGCTTAGTCATTGCTGTTAAGTTGGTTATGGCTCATGGGGACGGATGTGTGCTAGAGGAGAACTGTGTTCCCGAGACTTATCTTTCAGAAGAAGCTCCCCAGGCCTTTCTTCTAATGACCCTCAGGGTCAACTTAAACCACCAACCTATTGAGTTGCAGCCAAGCCCATTAACCATTTGTACTACGCAATAATGTTTGACGCTTTCAATCCCAAAACTCCACTGAAGTGCCCCAGGGTGCCATATGGAATGCATAGGTGCCACCAGGGATCAGTGAAATTTTAGAGACCATGGTAATGATTGACATCTGCCAGGCACCGTGAGAACTACTTGCTGGATGTATAGCTTTCAGTTCATATGTGAGCACATTCTGCATTCCTTTCAGTGGTGCTTGCCATTGTGAAGTTGGGTTTTAAGTGGTTGCTGTAATAAAAAGCAAATGTGGATCCGGAAATGGGGTGGGGTACATCATTGGGTTCTAAGGTTTAAGAAGTTGTGGAGTGTTCAACAGGTGCACCCATCACATTAGGAATTGTGTAAGAATGCACAAGAATGTTTCTTTTCAATGTATGTGCATGCGTGTATGTGCATGTGTGTGTGTGTGTGTGTGTTATTTTCTTCTCATGGCTGCTAAGTTGTCAGAACATTAAAAGCTGAGTTTGTTTTCACTGACCTACTTAATAAGGTGGCCCTACAGCAATGAGAACACAGTTACTGAGATACTCGGTGCTATAAGACAAGAATGTTCAGCAGACTCTTACCTAAGGGTGAGCGCTCCAGAGTTAGCATCCCCACTCTACTACTTATTACCAAGGCCACTTACTTTAACATCTCTTTGCCTCCATTTCTACCTTCTGTAAAATAAAGATGAACAAATATAGTCTTTGGAGTTCTGCTATATATATTTTTTATTTCTAGAAATGATTAAATTTGTTTTAATTACAAAATCAGAGAGGCTATCTGAAGACATACCTCAACAGAGTTATTGTGTGGATTAATCCATCAGAATATGCAAGGGTCTTTGAGTGCTGCTAATTGTGAAGGGTCTCGACTGTTAACTGAAATGTTGGCCTACCTGCAAGAGCCTCCGAAGAAAGGTCTGGCATTTTAGTTCCAAAATCCCCCAAACGAAAAGGCAAGCTCACTGCCTCTCAGTTGATTCCAACTCGCAGTGACCTTATAAGACAGAGTAACTGCTCCTGTGGGTTTCCGAGACTGTAATCCTTTACAAGAGTAGAAAGTATCATCTTTACCTCGCAGAACGGCTGGTGGTTTTGAACCACAGACTTTGTGGTTAGTAGTTCGATGCATAACCCATTATGCCACTATAGCTCATTCTCCAAAATGTCATTCATTGAAGTCTATGTGACACAGCACTGCTCTGTGAGACACGTTTTGGAGTTCACTGGACAGAAAGCAGTACATCTATGCAAGGTAATAGAAGAACTTCGGCATAAAGTCAGTGTGACCTATAAGTACTCATTGTTTATGCTTATAATGATAAAACAAAACAACCTCCCTGCTATCAAGTTAATTATGAATTACAGCAACTCTGTGGACAGAGTCGAGCTACCCTGGTGGGTTTCTGTGGCGGCTGTAAGTCCATATGGGATCATAAAGCTCCATTTTTTCCCCTCAGGGAGCAAGTGATGGGTTTGAAGGGTTGACAAGAGCTCCATCCTTTAGAAGACAGGCCTTGACTAAAGATGGTCTGACTGCAGTGGGTGACTGCTGCCGTACCCCGCATATATAAAGCATCCAGACGTGGAGACCTGGGCATATGGAGCTAATGAGCTACAGACGTTTTTTCCCTCATTACTTTCTTCCACTATTGCTGCTTTTTATAGGAGGAAACATATAAGACAGTTTGGGGAGAAATTTCAATTAATGTTGTATGTTCCCTCAGTAGAAATCCCAGAAAAACTAAGGAATTTCGTGTTCCATATACACAAGTGCATGCATACCCTTTGCTTCATAATGAGTCTGAAATACCGTTAGGCCCTGCAACCAGGTGGGTAGGCTGAGTGCTCTGGTTGGTCCTCTGAGGAAAAGAATTTTTAAACAGTTACTCAAAACAATTTTCTTCTCTTTAGATCTTCAGAACTATTTGCAACTACATTTTGGAAATGGCACCCTACTTGGATCTGTATTTGTTCTAACTCCCCCATATTTCTAAACAAAAATATGTTTTATTTCCATCAAACGTCTCCCTCCCCACCCCAAATATTTGACAATACTTATATAGACCCCAAGAAGAGACTATGCATTGTACTACGTTCCCAATTGGACACTTTTTACCAAGTTTCTATCCAGCGCTTGGTGTCCCAGGCTTTGTGCTATAGACTACCGGGACTTTAGACTCTGTTCTTTCAAGGCACCCAGCATTCTTCATAGGGCAAACTGATGAAGAATTCTATGTGGGAAACTCACTAAGTGAACTGGGATCTGCCTCAAATTCATCTGTAGCCCTTGGGCATAAGGCTTGAACTACCTAGTGTGAGAAGAAGCAGATGACTGCTCTCCCAGGGGTATAGAACTAACTGGTAGACATTGGACTTTCCTTTGGATCTCTTAACTTGAAGATACCCAATGAAAGGTGGTCCTTAACTACTAGAAACATACTATTTTAATGTCCTTCTGGCTTTATTATGATCTGTATTAATATGGTGGATGTGGTTCTGCCATTGTGAATGAATATCATTGAAAGATTTGCCTTATCACCAATCCTAATTGTTTGTGTAAAGTGTCTAGTCACTTTGCTAATATGAGTACAAGAATGAAGAAAATGTTCTAAAACTTATTGAGAGGATGACTGTACAGCTCTTTTGATGTGATCGAACTATTGAATTGTATAATATATGAATTACATGCCAATAATACTGTTGGAACAAATAGGAGTTTCATTGATAGAGATAGTAACTGGATTAATGGTTTCTTGGGGTTATGGCAGGGGAAGTTGGGGGAAATGGGAGCTAATAATAAGTACAAGAACCAAGAAAATGTTCTAAAGTTGCTTGTGGTCTTTCTTATACTTCTCTCCTTGATAGGACTGAACTTTTGTATTATATGATATGTGGATAGTGTGTCCTTAAAGCTGTTTAAAATAATAAAAGTTAAAACTCTTAATCACAATAAATAAGAAAATTAAATGAAATAGAAAGAATAAAGATATTTTTAAGTCTATTTTTTCCTCCCTAACAATTTCTGTGCTTGTGTTTTCCTTGAACGTTGCATAAAAATTTTTAGGCCATGAGAAGTTGTGTCAAATATTATGTAATATAAGAAATTATATATTTTCCAAATGTCATACAAATGAATTTCAAATGAAAAATCATACCTTCACAGACTATTTAATGATGGTCTAAAATTCAATATAATGATAACCAAAAAGTAGACTTTAAAATGGATATTAATATGATGCTAGTTTCATAAAAATATGAACTAGCTATGTAAGCACATGTGCATCAGAAAAATTTAGAGAGAAATATAACATATATTTTCTTCTAATATTTGTTCCCAGTAGAACTATTTTTACTGAAAGCAACCGAATCTGCAATCGTTGTTGTCCTTAGGTGTGTGGAGTCAGTTCAGATTCATAAACTCAAGCAACCCTATGCACAGCACAGTGCAAGACTGCCTGGTTCTGCGTCATCCTCACAAATGTTATTTTTAAGCCCATTGTTGCAGGCACCGTGTCAATCTAACTTGTTGAGAGTCTTCCTATTTTTCCCTGGTACTCCACTTTACCTATATGATGTACTTCTCCAGGGACTGGTCACTTCCAATAACATGTTCACAGCATATGAGACAAGGTCTTGCCATCCTTACTTCCAAAAAGAAATCTACGTGCTTTTGCCAAAACAAATTTGTTTGACCTTCCAGCCCATGGCATATTCTATATTTGTTGCTCAACACCCCAATGCAAATCTGTTGATCTTTGTCCCTCTGCTCTTCCTTATTCATTGACTGGCTTTCACAGGCATATGAACCAATTGAAAATAGGCCTTCAATCAGGTACACCTTAGTCCTCAAAGTGACGCCTACAAGTATGTCTTAAATAAGAAAGATATGTTATTATCATTGATGTCTGTAAATGTATGGTTTAAGTGACTGGATGAATAGTGCAATGCTGTAAACACTCAAATTAGTATTTCTGAATTCTTTTGACTCTTACAGAAAAAGATGGTTGCAATAATTCCAATTATCATGTTCTCACATGACAACACTCAGATCAGGAAAAAAAAGGGCACGAAGCCCTTCTTGTTATGTATCCCTCTCTGTCGAGAAAGAATGTATTACACAAAAGCCTCCTAGCTGAGTGACCTTTCCATCGCATTGACCTAAACTGGGTCACATGCCTCTTGGTCTATGCAAAGGCTACACAAAAACCAAAGGAAGAGCTCTGAGAGTCCCATTCTTCCCAATTTCATCCATGGTTTGTTATGGATTCCACACAATCAGGTGCTTTGAGTAGTCAATAAAACACACGTAAACATCCTCCTGGTGCTCTCTTCTTTTAGCCACAACTCATCTGACATCACTGAGGATATCCTTTCTTCAAAGTTCTCTTCAGAACATGGTTAACATTTTCTGGTGGTTCCATGGTGGTGTATCATCAGCAAAATTTTACTTTTTGGTGATACTAATGATATTGTGTACACATTTCCAGATTTTGTTGGGTCACCTTTCTATGGAATGGGCATGGATTTCTTTCAGTCAGTTGGACAGGTAGCTGTTTACCAAATTTCTTGATATAGATGAGGGAGAACAATAGAATCTGATCTGCAATCGTTGTTGTCCTTAGGCGTGTGGAGTCAGTTCAGACTCATAAACTCAACACAAGCTTATGCACACCACAGTGAACTACAGCCTGTTCTTGTGTTGTCCTCACTAATGTTATTTTTAAGCCTGTTGTTGCAGGCAATGTGTCAATTGAGTTCGATGAGAGTCTAAGAGTCTTCTTATTTAGTTGAAATATTTCATTTGATATTCCAGCAGTTCCTGGAGACTATTTTTTTTTTTTTTTGCTAATGCTGTCAATACAGCCTGGACTTCTTCCTTCAGCACCAGTGGTTTTTGATCAGATGCTATGTCTTGAAATGAATGAATGTCAACCCATTCTTTTTGGTAGAGAGGTTTCTTGTGTTCCTTCCATCTTCTTTTGATATTTCCTGTTTCTTACAATACCTTATCCATAGAATAGTTCAATATTTCAATGTGAGAGTTGAATATTTTTTCAGGTTTGTCCAGCTTGATATATGTCGAGTGTTTATAATTCCAGGTCTTCATTCATTTCAGTATAATACATTGTCTTCTGAAGTGTCTCATTGTGGGGGAGATGTCGAAAAGCAAACAGACTCTTCTTAGAATTCTTCTCTTGTCTATTCAGTACCACAGCCCAAAGTGGGGAAGGCACTAAGTATAATAAGGAAAATCTACCCTTTGTAGATGTTGGGTCAATACATTCATAATTTAATAAATCCATGATTTCATGACCCAATAGAACATCATAATACCCTGGCTGGTATGTACAAAGCAAAATAAGATGTTTTCTGTTTTATAAAAAGTCAATGTCTTAATAAAAAGACAGTTCCACTGAGTTATCCACGAAGACATAGAAACATATCAAATAACTCAAATAATTATGTCTAATTAGAAGTTATTTCTAGAAGTTATTTCTAGTGAGAGTCAGCATATGTTAAATGTGAATATTTGATTCCAGAAGTTCATTATGCAAATCCTTGTGCTTGGGTTTGCCTAAAATATAAACTATGGCAAAGTATTTGCTCTGTAAACCTTTCAGAAAAATGTGTAGCATTTCCAACTTCTAGGCTTATAAATTGGACATTTGTGTACTTATTCTCTTATATTACCGTAAGGAGACTACATTCCTTTATTCTTTTAGAGCATTGATGCATGAAAGCAATAAAATTAATGGCATGTGAATGATAAGGAACCATGGCGAGCGGTAATTCCCAAATTCTCCCAACAGATGTGAGTAAATTTTAATAATCTTGGAGATTTTAATAATTACATATTAGATTGGTGGGCTATTATGTATGATAACATTAAACAGGCAATATTAATTATATACTTTAATTATGTCTAGACTCTCAGTTTTTGTTGTCACCTAGAATACCATGAAATTTCAAGATAATAATTAAATGTAAGCTTAGCTATACTCCCCAGGCTAGGGCTCTATGTAATGTGTGCTTACAAAATGATTATAGCAATTCATAATATAAATAATAAAAGCTATTTAAATTAGGTAGAACCTATGTGATTGTTTTTGAATACCCCTCAATGGTAAAAAGAATATCCCCCCCCCATGGATTGTTGATTCTGTAACAATGAATTTGTGAAACAGAAAACCTTAACAACATGGATAAACCTGGAGGACATTATACTTAGTGGAATTATTTAAATATACAATGAACGAAATCCCTTTTATTAAAAGGCAGGAAATATTTTGACACTAAAGGAAATATCGGGGTGAAAGCAGAAGAGTGGACAAAGGATTGGCCAGAGGGTAAACACAAGTTAATGTGAGTGAAGGGGGAGACAATATACAAGCAGAGAGAGGTCAGCCCCAAATGATGGAGACAGGACCACACTGGGAGGAATGGGAGAGTTAAAGTCCACAGAGGTAAAGTCTGTCTACACAGTTCTGTAATAAAAGTCATCTATGAGTAATACAAACTAACCCAAACTCACTGCCATTGGGTTGATTCTGACCCTGGTGGGTGTTTGAGACTGTAACTCCTAATGGGAGTAAGAAAGCCCCATCTCTCTCAGGGAGCAGCTGATGATTTTGAAATGCTGACCTTGTGGGTAGCAGTCCAAGGCAAAATTCATGACAAAGGAGAAGAGGGAAGGGACAAGAAGGTCAGATGGGAGGATATGTGGAGACAAAAAGAAGAAAGAAAAACCATACACATGGGGTTTCCTGGGGTACTGTCATAATTTTGATGAGCTGGGCTGTCCAACTACATGTAATATATTTTTCTTTCTATATGTTATAGTCTACATATAGAAAGGAAATCAAAATAAAAATGAATAAAATTTAAATTTTAAAATAGGGAAGTCACAGCCTTAAATACTCTCCAGCTACCTTACCCATCAGACGGAAACACTGGTCTGACTGGTTACAAAGGAGGAAAAAGTGAAATTGAAGTTGACTTAAATTCTTTTATAATATACAAGCTACTTAAAACAAAAAGTCATGGTAATAGGACGTTCTATCACTTTTTAAGATAAATTTTGGGCTACCAACTGCAAGGCTGGAGCTTGAAACCCCAGTGTATGCTCCAAGGGAGAAAGAAAAGGCTGTCTCTCCCCTAAGGATTATATGCTGAGCAAATGATCAAAGAAGCCAGTTTATATGAAGCAGAAAGCAACAGCAGAAGGGAGTAAGGCTTATTAACAACCTTTGATCTTGCTTGCTAAAAGATATGAGAACTGGAAGCACTTGGTGATGAAAACCGAGGATTCCAACCATGGATTACAACTCAATATAAAGAAGACCAAAATCCGCCCAACTGAACCAATCGGTAACACGATGACAAACAGAAAAGAGTGAACTTGCCAAGGATTTCATCTTGCTTGGATCCACAATCAATGCTCATGGAAGCCACTGTCAAACTGTATAACACGACATTCTATTGGGTAAATCTGCTGCACCGAACCTCTTTAGTATTCAAAAGCAAGGATGTTACTTGGAGGGCTGTAGTGTACCCGAGTCATGGTATTTTCAATGATCACATATGCATGTGAAAGTTGAACACTGAATAAGGAAAAAAGAAGAAGAATCAATACATTTGAATTGTGTTACTGGTGAAGAATACTGAAAGTACCATGGACTGTCAAAAGAACAAGCAAATCTATCTGGGAAGAAGTACAGCCAGAATGCTCCTTAGAGGCAAGGATGGCAAGATTTTGTTTCATGCACCTTGGACATGTTATCAGGAGGGACTGGTCCCTGAAAAAAGACATTTTGCTTCATAAAGTACAGAGGCAGACCCTTGACAAGATGGATTGGCACAGTGGTTGTGATGATGGGTTTAATATAAGAAGAGTTGTGAGAATGGTGCAGACTGGATGAAGTTTCATTCTGTTGTACATAGGGTCAGCGTGTTAGTCCAGGTAGACTAGAGAAATAAATTCATACCCAAGTATACAAGGGAGAGGTTTATATCCAAGAGCCATTGAACATTGAGCAAACACCCTAACCCAGTCCAGTCCAGGGCCATAAGTCTGATATTAGCCCATATTTGATACCAATCTATAAAGTCCTCTTCAGACTCACGAAACACGTGCAATGACACCGAATGCAGGAAGATCAAAGATGAGCGGGTGAGAAGTCTTGTAGATCCAGTGGTGGAGTAAGCATCTCAGTGCTGGCAGGGGTCTCCATGTGGCTTCTCCAGCTCTGAGACTCTGGCTGCCATCAGCCTGTGTTCATGTGTCTTGTCAGCTGCGATATCTCCCAGGAGTCAGCCTGTGTCGCACCCCCAGCAAGCTATTTATCTCCTTAGCGCCTCCAAATGAGGTCATCAAGCTGTGATCTGATTGACAAGCTAAACTCCACCCCTTCACTCTTAATCCTCTCTAATTGACAACAGATTAGATAACTACCACAGTCACTATGAGTTGAAACTAATGAGAAAGCATCTAAAAACAACATGAGCTGGAATAGACTAGATGGCTATTTTCTAAGGCGCCTAGGTAGCACATGGGTTACATGTTAGGCTGTTAGCACAAAGGTTGGAGGTTTCAACCCAGCCAGCACTTTGAAGAGAAAGTGAGTCGGTCTGCTTCCTTATGGAGAGTTCTCCCCTTCCCTATACGGTTCCTATGAGTCAATGGCAGTTGACTTCATGCATTTCCCATGAGGTTAACACATTTCATCTGGACTTTGCAATAGTTCATAGAAATTTAAATTTATTGGATTTGGAAAGGTACCAACAATATATCTGTACCCAGAAAATATGTCAGACCAACAATTGTAGTATGAGATAGCTTATTTAGAAAGAAAAAATACATATAATTATATGTATGCATGTTTACACATTTATACATAAATAGATAACATATTTACCAACTACTTAGCAGTGCCTAATTCTCAAGAATGAGAAGGGGAAGAGAAAGGAGGAGATTTTTATTGTTTCCTTTGTAAAATTATATACTTTTGAGCTTTTAAAATGGAACTTCTCATTTTGAGATAGTATTTTTGTTGATATTTTATAATATAAAAATAAAAAATTTATTGACACATTCTAAGAAAAATGAAAACAACAAAGTAAAACCAATTGACAAAAGATGAAAAGAATTTGCTAATTTCTAATGAGGCGGTCTGGATATGACAGCCCCATGTTTGGTGTATCTTTTTTCCCAACACATGTTTTTATTGGGAGGTAATACAGATATCATATATTCCATAATTCAATTACATCAAACAGTATTGTACAATTGCTACCATCATTAGCTTCAAAACATTCTCTCTCTTCTTGAGCCCCTGATATAATCTCTACTTTACCCCCCACCATCCCCCAGGGCACCCCAAGGAACCCTTATTCTACTTGCTGTCTCTATTCATCAGTCCTGGGTTTGATATACTGGAAAGCAGAAAAAAATTATAGCGAAAATTCAATAGAGTAACTTCCAATGACAAAATGCATCAAAGTTAAAAGCCCAATATGAAGAAGAAAAAAAGACTATATAAACATCTATGGGAAGGATCAACTGACATGATTTACTCTTGAAGTCAGGTTTATCATTTTGATCTCCTGTAGTCATCTCTCCAATATTCTCTGTTTTATAACCAGTTTATCCTATCCCTCCATTATGTATAGAGGGAAATCGCCAGGGGCTTATTTCCTGTATAGATCTTACAAATATATCTTGGGCTCTGACTGTCATCCATAGCCTTCTGCAAACCAGAATCTGACAACTTGAGCTTTGATATGTTTTCCTCTTTTGGCTTTAGATTATATGATTTACAACCCTTTGATCACTGATGTTGTAGTGCTTCTTCCATGTGGGCTTAGTTGACATCTCACTTAGATGGCTGTTTATTTAGAACAAGCCTTTAAGACCCCAGATGCTATTTTATCTGTTAGCCAGGAACCATCTAATTTCTTCACCGCACTTTGCTATTACACCCTTATCTTCTATGTTTCCTTCCTGATGGTAAATATTGAGTAAGACCATGATATAAGAACTGATTGTTCTTAAGGAGCTAGGATTCAGTGTCAAACCAAAACTCATTCCTGGATCTATGGTTTTTGCTTGTTTATTTTTAAACCTGCCCTTGGCTCCCTTTAGAGGCCTACTTGTTAATTTATGGTAGAGAGTCTTATCGATCATCTCCCGCAAGCATAAAGATGTTCTGTTAATGTTGTCACTGATTAGCTCCTGGTACTAATTTTTAAAACACAGTTAGAAGAAGGATATTGAGCCAAAATAGACTAATCATATATCAAATCCCTGAATTATTCACATTGTACTGAATAAATTCTTTCATGCATGAACACTATTTATGCAAACCATGAGTTGGCTGTCAGGGAAAACTTACGGACTTCTCTGAGAATGTCAGTCACCAGTTTGCCCAAATAATATATATCTTAATACAGCATATGGGCACTGATCTAGTAAGTCAATGAACTCGTGGTATTGCTGGCTTCTGCTTCTTCAAACACCATGAGTTTTCATCTGAAATCCTTAGGTTCCAGGTGTGTTTGAGGCAGGGTCCAGTTCAGCTGGTGGAGTTTCAGCATGGGACCTCTCTGTTGTGGCAGTTGGAGTGTGTTGTGCACCACACAGATACAGGATTCGGTGCCCAGTGTTCTTTGACACTTGGCCTTTGTCCGTAGGGTGATTACTGTGTCTTATCATCCACGAGTTGACTATGAAGTCACTTGCATGTCATCATCATTCCACTGGATGGGCTCAGCCAATTCCAGGTAATAATTGCATTATCCTCATCAAGTCCTCCTTTAGAGAATGTGCCAAGCATTATTATAGACACATATCTGGAGTAGGAGGACCTCGCCTGGCAATTGTGGTTGGGAGTCTGTTGCTTCTGGTGACAGTCCAGGTGAGTCCCTCTGTCAGATGCTTTCATGGGCTCACTGGTGCTGGTGAACCACACCTTCCACTTTCAGCCGAGATGTCAGGATAAAACGCATGTCATAGGAGCTCCCCTTTGGTGCATACTTGCTCTGTGCCAAATCCTGCTCTGACATCTCTGTGTAATTAGCTAATTTGAATTTCATTAACAAAAGATTATCCTCACACCACTGTTTTCAGTGAATAGCTAAAGAGGTTCTTTGGAAATTCCAGCAAGCTCACCCAACTGGTATGAGGTTAATATGTTAATATAAAATCTACCACAATGACACCCCCCCCCCAAACCCACTGCCGTTTAGTTGATTTTAGCCCATGATGACCCGCAGCTGTATATATTTCCCAGAGCAGACTGCTTCATCTTGTTCCAGTTGAGAAGCTGGTGGGTTTGAACTGTGGACCTTGCAGTTAATAGTCCAACAATTACCCAATAGTGCCACTAGAGTTCCTTAATATCAATACATCAATATAGAATTTCTTTCATTCTGAAGTTCACACTATGACACTGTGCTAGAGTTAGGATTGTCACGTATCTTGTGAGGGGAATTCCACCGCCCCCCCCCCCCTCTTAAAAAGGTTAGAGTGTACGGGTAGATTTGCACAAGAACCTAAGCTTTCTCAGATGTCTGCTCAAGCCTCCAAGTGATTGTGACCTTTTAGGGTGATCTTGACCAATACTCATTGGCTAAGAAAGGTAACAAATCTCCTGAGATGAAATTATCGTGATGGAAGCAGTAAAATGGGGTCAGTTGTCTGACCCATGAGCTGAAAGCCGTAATCCCAGGACTTGACCTAGCTTTAGTCCTGCTTGTAGGAAATTGCTTCTATGAATGCAGACACTCCCGGAGCAGAGGCTATCTTGAACTGGGGGTTCCGTGGGATGAAATTTCAAATATTCTTGTCTAGCACTAATGGCAGTGACTGAAGTATGAGGTTCAGACCTAGTAATCATGTTTCAGACACAATTGGCACCATTGACATGATACCTGAGCAGTCTCACTGCCAGCGATCTCTTTCGTCTGCTTCTTCAGCTGCTCAGCAGGTCTGTGCCTCTGCTGACAGAAGCTGTGATGGGATGAGAGGGGTCCACTCTGTTGTATCTGGTCTATGTTATGGCTGTGAGCTGCCAAGCCGATTCTCACTAGCAACAACACAGGAGGGGGCGGGGAGGAGGGGCTAGAACCACCCGTAGGGTTTCCTGCGCTGCAGTCTTTGTTTGGGCAGCTTGCTAGAGTCACCCTCCAATTGCGTGGCTGATGGGTTTGAACCTCAACCTTTTGGTTAATAGCAGCTCACTTTAACCCTTGCATCACTGACACTACTTAGCTGGTCTATAGAATAGCTTATTGTGTTAGTTTCCTTGGGTGCCATGAACAGTTAACTCACTCTGCTGCTAACTACAAAATTGGTCATCAGGGCCACTGAAAACAGGCCTGGAATCAGCCTAAAAAATGGCACACGCTTTATTCTGACACACACGGGGTTACCGTGGGTCTGAATTGACTGGAAGGCAACTAGTAAGGCATGTCTTAGGGTGCTATACAAAGTGCCATAAATTAGCTGGCTTGTAAGAACAGAAAAATTGTGTCTTACAGTTCTGGAGGGTAGGAGTCTAAAATCTATTTTAATTCCTTTGCAGAGCTCTGCGGGAATATCTGCTCCCTGTCTCTGTCCCAATTTCTGGTTATGGCAGCAACACTTGGCATTCCTTGGCTTGTAGGTGTGATCCTCCAAATCTCTGCTTCTTCCCATGGCTGTCTTCCCTCTGTGTGTCTGTTTATCTTCTTTTCTTTTAGAAGGACATCAATCATATTGGGTACTGTTCATCCCTACTGCAGTATAACCTCATGTTAATTTAACTGATAATGTCTTCAAAGTCTATTTCCAAACAGGATTAAATTTAGAGGTTCCAGGTAGTAGGGTTTGATTAAGCATTTTGGGGGAACACAATTCAATGGCACTTATATCTGACATCCAGAAAGTTTCTGTGGGAATTATGTTTCACAAGAATTTCGAAGTCAATTGCCTTGGATACACATAAGCACCCAGGGGGATTCTTGGAAAAACTGGAGTGGGGGGATATGTCCTTCAAAGAGACAGACTGGAATTTATGCTATTGTGTGCTAGAAGTAACTCTTTGACAAGTTATTTACAAACTATGCTATCATATAGCATGGCCCACACACATTGTTCATGTTATGTATATGCTTCTTAAAGTCAAGGAAACATTTCTTTAAATTATGATGCCATCCTGAAATTCAGGACAATCGCATCTGACATTCAGTATTACCAACTTAGCGGATGATCCCCAAGTGGAACTGGTTTCTGACTTGGCAGCAGTTCCAGAGCATTGATCCTAAGAGAAACACCACATGCATCGTGAGTCTGCAGAGATGTTAACCTAAGCCATGCAGCTAATGGTCCGAGAGCAGTAAGTGAATGGCCTCTGCTATCTAGCAAATAATATGGCTTAATGGAGTTATGGTAAAGTGGTAACGAATTAAAACCCATTTCTGATCATTAAGCATGAAAGCCCCGCAGACAATATGTTTTCTGGACAGCTGGCCACACCAGTCTGGAAACCTCTTTCTCTAAATGAGAAGGGTATAAAAAATTTATTCCACCATGAAGGTATCCCTTCTTAGGCATCTCCATTGAATTATGCTCCGAAGATTTCACCTGATGATCCCTGATTTATAGCCTTTCCAAGGAAGCAAGAAGTCATGACAACAAAGAATCTTTGGATCTGTTAAAAATTAAGGAAAGAAAACATCCAAAGTCCTTATATAGTTATATCAGGGTAGAGTCTGTCTCCCTCAGGACAACAGGACATGCATGGTAAGCTGCTGTGTTCACACCCACACAACATGAAGAATCAGGTGGGCTTGCTTTCAGAGTGCAGAATGTGGAGAGAATTCCTCCCAAATGTAGATGTGATTAAAAACCTAACTCACTCCCTGGTCTTATGAAGCATCCCCATTTATAGTTAACCTTGAAGTTCCATAGACCATTTCAGAGTAGCTCGTTTATCTTGGAGTCCCAGGGTGGGTCAGACAGTTGCTGTGCTTGGCTCCTAATGAAAGGCTGGAGGTTTGAGTCCTAGAGACACCTTATAAGATGTCCCTGGTGGTCTTCTTCTCAAAATCCAGCCATTAAAAGCACACCGGGTCACAAGTCACTGTAGTCGACTTGCTCGAGACTGGCTGACATTTATCCTTGCCTTAAGTTTGTCGAGTCTCAGTCCTTACCACCAACATTACCAAGTAGTTCTATAGTTTGTGACAAGTGTACTGGGGAGAGAATGTACCCTTCACAACGACAACCATAGCAGCAACAACAACCGTTTCTCCAAGGACTTGATTCATTCACTATTAAGTTTTCTCCTGTTTTCCCATTTTCTACCATTCTAATCCCAAAGTCACTTCTTCTTAGACTCCAGACAGAATCCTCTTATCTCTGCTATTTATATTCCTGATCCTTTGAGCCACGAATCATGCCCTAGGTGTGTACCCACTCACTGAGGCTCCTGCTTCCGGCTGCCCTCACAGGCAATTGACTTTAATTTTTACTGTCTTCCTGTGAAAAGAAATCCCCTTCTAAAATTTCTCTGTCATCAGGGAAGCAAAATGGTCAAATGATAAATTGGGGGAAAATATGAATCCCGGTTGTTTTTATCCTCTGCTCCTTGTTTGGTGCCTTACGTCTTGATTGCTCTTGTCCTGGGCACTGCTGTACTTGTGCCTTTTGGGCTTAGGGCAAATTATTAAAGTTACTTTGTAACAATTATGAGCCTGTAGGTTTTCCCAGAACATATTCTAATTTTATTGTCGCCCTCACCTAAAACATCAGGAACTACATTAGATGTAGAAAATATTTTTCTATTGCTTTTGTTTGATCTAAGTGTTTTTCCTTGGCTTAACCTTTGCATTACTTTGTTTGGGAAAGAAGAATTGGGACTCTCTTCTTTGGAAGCATTTCTTCCAAGCATGTTCCTTCATTTCTCGTTGCCGGGTCCCAGGGTTACTCTACTGGCTGCATGCTTAGGGGCACATATCATGCAAATCATTCCCTAAGTGGCTATAGATTTTACGGGAGACCTCAGACATGTGTTTCCCATTCATTCCCCTTTTATGCTGCTGAGCAATTTCATTGGTAATGTGGGAGGTGCCAGAATATTTACAGGATCTTGGTCATGGGAGTGTGCTGTTATTTGAACTATGTCTGGATGATGCCAACAAAATCAATCAAAACAGAAATATTTGGTCAAACAACTATTTAAATAATTAGCATAATGCTAATAGCCCTGAATGAAGATTCAGCCATATTCAGGCTTGTTTCGAGGTGATGTAGAAAGAAATTTGGCAGTCGAGCCTCCAAACACTGTTTCTACGGGAAAAAAGATGAAGAAACTGGGTTGGAATTTTGGTTCTTGCAACTTCCTGCAGGAAAGCAGGGGGGCGGTCCTCCAGTGATCCGATCACTGAGTTTCTTAAAGAGACAACGAACACATCATTTCACCTTGCAGTTCTTAGACTTCCTCCTTCATAAAACGGGCATTAAAACAACAACCACAAACCCCAATCAAATAGCTGTTTTTGAGTTGTCTCTGTCCCACGTCGATCCCATGGATAGCAGAGTAAAACAATGTTCCCTATACTTCTTCAGGGGTTGATTTTTTTAGACCGAGATTGCCTGGCCTTTCTTCCTCTCTGTATACACTTGAATCTTGGGCTAGCAGCCTTGAATGTTAACCCTTTCAGAGACTCTACAAAGAAAAGCGATTTAATCTAATTTTTTGAGGGGGAGGAAGGACACAGTTTGGAATATAATTGAAGCTATAGCCCCACCCACTTTGGTAAACACACATACGAAATTGACGATTCCCTGAAGGGATTTATGTGAAGGATTTTTAGGATAGATGATATCTTAAATCCAGTCCGACTTAGAATGCATGGTTTGGGGAATTTTCTCTTCCTAAGGGTGACAAATTCATTCCCAGCCAAACCCATATCTTCTCCCACGTGGTCACTCTCCCAGTGCTTGGGAGTTGTGGAGGTTGGAAGACATTGTTGCCTTGTTGCCAGACTTACAACGCTTGTGCATTCAATTGACTTCTGGTGAGGGTAAACTCAAGGAAGACTCAGGATCTACTTTAGACTGTCTGACAAACACCCAGGATTGACTGACAAGCACCACCTTCTGGAGAAAACGTGTAGTAAGAGTCAAAGTTGATGATCCCTGACAGCGGGTGCTTTTCTCAGGCAAGTTCCCTAAACCAAATCCACCCACCCACCACCCACCCCCACTCACCTCGGGCATTTCTCATCCCACATTGTTTGAGCAACCGCATTTTCCTTTCTTCTTGCCAATGGCCAATATACCTTTTGCCGCAGGGGGTCTTGAATACAGTTGGTCTGAGAGTGCAGAGGCTGCTCTCTGAAAGCGTTCGACATTTCGTAAAGAAGCACAGGAATTCAGATCATCTGAGGCTCCTTCGTGGTGAAATGTGAAGCATTCGATTGCTAACCTCAATGTTAGCACTTTGAACCCACCAAACAGCTCTGCTGCAGAGAGGGCAGATGGGCTGCTCCTGTAAAGGCTATAGTCTAGAAAATCGTACAGGGAGGCTCCACTGTGGCATCTGGAATCTCTGAGTCCATAGACTCAGCAGCACCTAGCAATCACAACAGCAGCCTTGTTGGTGCAGGTGGTTAAAGGTTGAGCTGGTAACCACTTGGTCAACAGTTCAAAACTATCAGCCTCTTGTCAAGATAAAACACAACACTGTCTACTTCCAAAGAGTTACTGTCTCAGAAACCCACAGGGGTAGTTCTACCCTGACCTAATGTTGGGCACCTATTGGGCACTGCGAGGCAGAATGGATTTGATGGCAGTGAGTTTAGTTCGGTTTTATAGCTCATTTTACCACTAGTGTGTCATATGGGCACAGCTTGTCTGTCAGTTTGTTAAATTGTGTCGGCTTCCATCTTTCTGTGATGCTGGAAGTGATGACACTAAGATTTTGAATACAAAGGAGTCTCCCAGGGTGGACGGGTGTCAGTGGAGATCAAGATAATCCAGGAAGGATTATTGCGACAAAGTTGGTCAGCGTCAGCCTTATGACTAGCAATGGAATATTGTCTGATCGAGTGCTGGGAGTGAGCCACTCAAGTTGAAAGAACCTCAGATTATAACTGGAGAGAAGCTGGCCTCAAAGTCGAGTCAGCCTTAATGATGTGGATCACTGAAAGCTTTTGTTTTGTTTTTCTAGAAACCATTTCACTGGGGCTCTTATAGCTCTTGCAACAATCCATACATCTATCGTCTCAAGCACCTTTGTACATATGTTGCTTTCATCGTTTTCGAAATATTTTCATTCTGTTTGAGCCCCTGGTATCAGCTTCTCTCTTTTCCCCTCCCTCCGCCACCTTCTCACCCTCGTGGACCCCTGATAAATTGTACCTTATTACTATTTTCATATCTTACACCGCCCGCTCTCTCCCTCTGTAAACGTTATGCTGTTTTGTCCCTCTGTGGGGGGTGGGGGGTTGTGCATCATCGCAGTGGTTCCTGTTTCTCCCCCTTCTCCCCCCACCTTCCCCCTACCCTCATGGTAAAGTTTTGAGACCTTCAGGTGGCATGATTCAAAAAAACAGCTTTAAACACCCATTAATAATTGGAAGTGGGAATGTATGACTCTGGTACAATTGGAAGTTATCCAAAAATGAAGTGCACTGCATAAATGTCCTAGGAATTAGTGAATGGAAATGGACTGGTATTGGCCATTTTGAGTCTGGTCATCACAGAGTCTCCCTCTGCCGGAAATGATACATTGAAAAAGAGTCGTGTCAAGTTCATTGACAAGCAAAACACTTCATGACTTCTCCTGAAAGATCAAGCTGCCATACAAAGAATAATATCCACATACCTATAGGAAGACAGTCTGATTAATATGACTATCATTCAAATTTATATGCCAACCACTCAAGCCAAAGATGAAGGAGCAGAAGGTTGTTGTTGTTGTTTACCACCTTCCGCAGGGTGAGCTTGTGCACAGGATCGCGACAAGCTGGAGAAGACTCGACAGCACCTGATAACGAGGGCAAATGCTCAGGTTCTTCCCCGGGGGGGGGGGGGGGAATGGTAGGAAACTGACACATGATCTGGCTGAGGTAAGTGATCAGAACCATGTGGCCCTCTAGTCCCATACATGATGAACATCCAAACAACTATTTACAAGATTTATTTGAAGTATGCAAACTATTTTGGGGCAGAGGAAGTAAATAATTACACGTGCTTTTTCATGTGCATGGTTAACTTGTTATACATGTCATGCATTTAGTTATAAAATGAAAACATTTTCAGTGACAAAACTGCCAGAACAAAACTTAATTTTCTGTTGATTTTTATAGAACCCCTTTTTGTCTCCAAATTATTTCTCTGATTTGGGAGAGTGCTCAAATACTGATGTGAGGTTTGTTCCATTCTTTAAATTCAAGACCCTGTTCCAATATACATCTGCTGTCTTTAACTTAGACAATAACGAACACGTTTCCTGAAAATATGATCCCTTTTTCACAATAAAACAAATTATTTAAAATTCAACATTTCAGAATTGAGTCAGCAGTTGGAAAGTTCCTTCAAGCCTGTCTTATCCCAGGACTGGTCTGATTTTCCTGGGGGTGGCGGGGTGGGGGTTGGGAGTTGGAGACATGGAGGGCAGGGGGCTGAATAGGTATAATGGCATGTACTGTGGAGGATCTGCAGAAGCGGACTTTTGCAAAGACAGAATCTGAATACATTGATATAGTTTCCCTGGCATTTCAAATGAAAGATTTGGCATTGACTGTTGACTCCCAGACACGACTGTCTTACTTAAAAATTCTGTCCGCCAGTGTGTTCCTTCTCCCAAGGGGCTATTGGTCCGACTAGGGTTATGTTGACTCTCCAAGCTACCTTTCCAGAGAAACATGCCTTATTTCATCAAAGCCAAATGGAGTTTATGAAATTTGCTAATCATAACTAATCATGCTGTGTGGAGACTTGAGAAAGGGAGCCAGAGGGATATTTAGAAAGAATCTTTATAAAAATAGAGGTAGCTACTTTGGGGAGGAGAACCTAGGAGAATCTACTAAATGCCAAATATTGCTTATGCGCGAACGCATCTTAACTGCAAACATCCACTGTGGATATTGTTATTCCTAGCAACTAAGGAGCTGAGGAGGTCCTGATCGTATAACTGGCATTTGAACACAGGTCTATCCAGTCTAGGGCCCAGTGCTTTGGATTCTGCTGCACTGTCTCACGGGGTGTTCAGACTCAGCAAACTTGAATGAATAACACGTTATGCAGATTATCTCTAACTGGTAACATTACAGTCCTGGAGCTTTGAAATTCTACAAAGCTCTCCAGGGAGAGTATTTATCTTTACATGCCTTATTTTTAGATGACAAATAACTATTTAATCAGTGCATTTTGATACCATCCATTTATTTGGGGGTGGTGGGGGGGCGCTTAGAAAATTATAGACATAACACAAAGAAATGGAGTTTGCCATCCTTAAGACTTTGTTTTTTTAAAAAGTCATCATGTTTTTTACAAAGCTCATCCTCCCCCAGGAATTGAAAGCAAAGACTCAAACAGACTCTATGCACCAGTGTTTATGTGTACAAGGCAACAGCATTCATGGCAACAACATAATGAAGAGGACAAGGCAATTGAAGACAAGGTATCGCTGAAAGACAATGCAAACAATGACACAAGATATTGTCATCTATTTGTATAGAAAGAAGAACGCCTTAGATATATTGTGAACATAAGCACTGTTGTCATTAGATGCCATTCTGACCCATAGCAACCGTATGCACAGCAAAACAAAACACTGCTCAGTCATGCGTCATCTTTACAATTGTTTCCATGCTTAAGCCCCTTGCTGTAGCCAATGGGTCAGTCCATCACCTTGAGGGCCTTCCTCTTATTTTGTTGCCCCTCTACTTTCCCAAACATGATATCTTTCTCCAGGGACTGGTCTCTCATGACAACATGCCCAAAGTATGTAAGACAAAGTCTTCCTATCTTGTCTCTAAGGAGCACGGTAACTGTAAAAACACTCTCCCCCAAAGACACCCCTGCTACACAGTGATCCTGATGGTGGGAGAAGTGTGAGTCACCCCTTCTATAAAGTGTTGAGAGGTTCTATTATTTGTAAACAATAGACCTGGTCACCAAAAGGAGACAGCAGAAACCAACATGCAGTCTAGCTTGCATACCCCTGAAAAGGAACCGATGTAAACACAGACAATTGCTCAAATTAAGCAGCCCTTCTCGGAGGAGGCAGAGTCTAGAAACTAAGCAGAAATTCTTTCGTATAAACAGAGATTGGAAAAGCAATGGGAAACTAGTATGCAATATATGAAATCATTGAAAGAGGAGAGGGCTTAGCCAGACAATGACACACGTGTCAAGCACATGGCGTGGTGAATGTAGCAGAGAGGGACCAGGTGTATCCTTCACTCTGTGCTGGGATTTGGGGCTGGGAGCAAACAAAGCTGATGGGAAGGGCAAGTATAATTAATGGGTATCAAACCAAATCATTTGCACAACTTATCTCTACCTAAGAAAAAGTTACTGAAATGCTGCCTTCAGAATGTCACGTAAAACATCAGTGGGTCTGTCCCAAAGTTAAGTACACGGGTGCACACAAACTGGAATGCAAATCGTTTTGTCGTTGTTTTAAGCTGTGATGTGTCATGGTGTAATATTGTAGGTCTGTGTTTCCAAATTCACTTTTCAAAGGCTGTCCTTTTTCCCTCTTAGGTATTTTGCTTTGGTTCTGTTTACATAGTTGGAATTGCCAGAATTCCATGAGATCCTTTGCTTATGGAGAAAAAGATTAACACGTTTTTAAATTCTTAATTCACAACTCAAGGGTAGAATTATTTAATAATGTTTAACAGTAGCAGTTAGGAAAGATGTTTCAAAAATATAACCCTAATAAAACTGGGCCTCTCTGTGACCTAGTTTAGCACGTGTCCCACACAAAGGAAACATCTGCCTGATATTGAAAAACACAGTGAAAAGTCACTTAACATGTAGTGAAGCCCGTTGAAGAGGCAGTAATAAGACTTGCCGTTCACAACCCAGAAGAACTTCTTGCAAATTCTCTTCCCTCATCTCCCTCCCCAAAGTTCGCATAGCAGAGCTGCTGCCCTGTTAGTCTGATGTTCTCCACGTACATTTAGTCCTCCTGTCCCTTAATATAGACTATATACTCTTCTCTCTCCATGTCTCCCTTCTTTCTTCCCTACTCCACTCCTTCCTCACACATGCCCAGGATACAGACTAGGAATTAGCCTTCATACAGAAACGGCATGCTCTTTTTAATGGAAATAGTGTGGCCTTTTCAGCTTCATCAGTTCTGCATCATTCTTTCATAACAGATGGAACAGCAAAAGGCCAAGAGCCAACAGAACTTCCAATCTAGCGGAAGGATGGCGTTAGAGATACGCATTTACTATCATTTTTCATCCTTCTCATAGAAAGAAAACAAAGGAACCAAATGCTATCCCCATCCCCTTGTAATGATCCCCTTGTAGTAATTTTAAACAGCCAGTGTCTACTTAATCTCTTCACTGAATCTTTGAATTAACCCTTCCAAACGGCCTCTATACTTGATCAACCCAGATTCAACTTTCTGTTTTTCTTTGTGATACGAAATTCTATGCAATTGCCCCAAACTTTCCCACACTTGGAGAAATCTAGGTAGATAAGTCAGAAGATAATGCTGGACTCCCAATCAGAGACCATAGTGCCTTGTTTTCAGTCTCTCATAAAGTGAAGCAGAAAGGGGAGAACGACGGGTAATAAAATCAGGCACTCCTGAGTAAGAAAGAGATCATCCCATACTTGCTTGCCTCACATGCATCTTTGATCCTTGCTTTCTCTTCTCTGTGTCACTTTCTGTTCTCTGTGTCATAGTGAGTGTGTTAGTCTGGGTACTTTAGAGAAACAAATCCCTAGAAACTCATGTATAAGAGAGAGTTTTATATAAAGGGTAAGTGCACATCAAGAAAACATCCCAACCCAATGCTGCCCAAGCCCACAAGTACAATATTAACAAGTACAATCCACAAAGTCCCCCTCCATCTCACAAAACACACATTATCATGCCGACTACAGGAGGAAAGCTGAATCAGTGAACATGTAAGCTTTTCAGCGCTGGCAGGGGTCTCCACACAGGTGCTCCAGCACCCAGCGCTGCATCAGGGTAGGTCCATATGGCTTCTCCCCAGGGATGTCTTACAGGAAGTGAGACAGCTGAATCAGGGAACTAGCTAAGGCAGCTACACCCTGGTCCAACCATCAGAAAGCAAGAGACCCGAGAACTCGAAAGGCGAGGCTCACCGAGCCATTTATCCCTCCACCCTTCAATTAATTCCACATGTGTTTATTGGCCAGGTTGGCACAATAAACTAACTACCTCAGTGCGGCTCACCTTTATAGGCTGCGTAGCTCACCTCTGTAGGTTGCAGAGCTCAGGGTTATAAACCTCAAGGTTATAAAAGGCATGGTCAAGAACTCATCTCGGAAAAAGAGATGACTAAGATTGCTTTTAAAAAGAGAGTTGTTTGTCTACTAGCCACATCCGTCCCACCCACACTCAAGGAGGATGTGAAATAGACTTACACTTCACCTGAATTCAAATTAGGGATTTATTAAAGAGTAGCCCTAAAAGAACCTGATTTATAAAGACCTAGATAATTTGAGGGCAGGAATCTGACACATCCTGTAGGATGGTCAACACACAAGGCAATGTCTGCATTTTTCCTGATAGGTGCCAATGGAAAGAAGAGATCTGAATCATAGCCAACCTGTTCCTCAACAGTTTGGAAGGGCAAAGAGAAAATTTTTCCCGTGGTCCAAATTTCCACCTTTGAAAGAACAAAAAAATTTCTTGTTATCCAAATGTCACTCCATGTAGACAGTGTACTTGAAGAGGGAATTGACAAGGGAAAAGAGCCCTAAGGAGAGACATGGACATAAAGAGAGACATGGACATGAGGGCAAATATAGATGGAAGTCCAAACCAAACTCATTGCCACCAGGTCAATTTCAAGTCACAATAGCAGTCATTAAAAAAAAAAAGTATGAAAGTCATCTCTAGATCTACTCTATCACTAGGCTCCAGTCATAAAACACCTTTTCTGATCCCCTATACCCGTGGTTCTCAACCTTCCTAATGCCTCGACCCTTTAATACAGTTCCTTATATTGTGGTGACCTCCCACAGGTTGAGAACCGCTGCCGTACACTGTATCTGACATTAGAGGTAGGAGATAGATATAGTTAGCTAGTGTTGTTGTTGTTCTAATAACCTAGCACTCCATGATACTCACCTTCCTGACACAAATGCCGAAGACAAAATGGGTGCATAATCAATATAGCTGGGGCCCAGCTATTAAAAGATATAACATCTGGGGTCTTAAAGACTTGAAGATAAACAAGCAGCCATCTCTCAGAGAAGCAACAAAGCCCACATGGAAGAAGCACACCAGCCTGTGAGATCATGAAGTGTCGACAGGGTCAGATGTCAGAAACAATTATATCTATGAAAAGGAGAGGGGTCAGAGTGGAGACACAAAAACTGTCTGTAAACAATTGGACATCCCCTGTGTTAGTTAGAGTATACCAGAGAAACAAATCCATAGAAACTCACATGTGTGTAGGAAAGAGTTTATATACAAGAGCAATTGTACATTAAGAAAACATCCCAACCCAGTCCAGTTCAAGGCTCTAAGTCTGATATTAGCCCATATGTCTGATAACAATCTATAAAGTACTCTTCAGACTCACGAAACACATGCAATGAAGCCAAATGCAGGATGATCACAAGCCAGTGGGTAGAAAGCCTTTGGCTCCAGTGGCAGTGTAAGCATCTCAGTGCTGGCAGGGGTCTCCACGTGGCTTCTCTGGCTTCCGAGGTCTGGTTGCATCCATGTGGCTTGTTTTCTGCAGTGTCTCCCAGGGAGTAGCAGAGAGAGAGAGAGGTGTCTTCAGCCTCTGAGGAGGAAGTACCAGATTTCCCAGAATTCTCAGAAGGCCATACTCACAGAAGTCTCATTGCCTATCTCCAGATTGACAGCCTCGACTCCACCCCTACACTCTTAATCCTTAAATTGATACCAGATTAGGTGACATCACATGCTCTCACAGAAGAGCTACATGAAAGGGACCATTCAGCCAGGGTGCAATATAGCACCAGGGAAACACACAACATTCCCCTGTGTCTTAATGCTTTCTCATCCCTCCCCTCTCTCATGACCCCAGTTTTACCTCACAAATTCTGCTAGACCAGAATATGTACATTAGTACAGATAAAAGCTTTTGACACATGGAAGCCAGGACAGATAACCCTCTCAGAAACACTAATGGGAATAGCTATACCATGTGTGTAGGGGGACAGTGGCGGAGGGGTGGGGGTGAAGGAGGACAAAGGGGAACCAATTGCAATGATGGATTTATAATGCCCCCCGCTCCGCGAGGGGAACAAATAACACAAACATGGATGAAGGGATACAGCACTCAGTGTATGATATGAAAAAATAATATTAATATATAATTTTCAAGGGTTCACGAGGGTGGGGGAGGGAGGGAATAAAAGAGGAGATGATGCCAAGGGCTCAAGTAAATGACAATGATTTCAAAATGACGATGGCAACATATGCACACCTTTGCTTAATATAATTGATTAATGGATTTTTATACTATTGGTAAGAGCCCCCAATAAATGACTTATAATGAAAGAAAGAAAGAAAGAATAAAAGAAAGAAAGACCAAACCACGGACTACCAAAAGAACAAACACATATGTCTTGGTAGCTAGTAGAAGTGTCAAAGACAGGACTGAACATTCTTTTCTTCCTCGTTGCAAACATTCTAGCTTGAACGGAGACCCAGTGCGAGGAAGGCAGGTATTCAAGTTGAATGCAAGGCAGAGCATGATATTGCTCGAAGCCAGGGCTTGGCACACTTTTGAGATGGAAGAGTCCAGCTTATCCTTCTCAACACTTTCAAAATTATCCGAGAGTCATAAATGTAATTTTACAAACAAATGAAGTCAAAAGTACCTGAATAATATCCTTGAAATGAAACTATGAGAGTTTTATTTTCCTTTTCAGTTGCACTGAGCCCAAGTTTCTGCTAAAGAGGAAAAGACGTTTCTATGCATCACGAGTGTACGAATGGCCATGGACACCAATAGTTGGACATGTCGAAGGGCCAGGCAGGATAATAGAAACTCACGTTTCCCAAGAGTGGACTCCTGGAGAGTTATTCTTGAAGGATGATTATTAACCCCAGGCCAATTTATCTAAAAAGCTACTTTGTGTCTTGCCAATAAGAGTGGCCTGTTATTTAGACAGAGTTTCTAAGAAGAAAGCACCAAGGTAAATTTTTTTGGAGGGGAAGGGGGCACAGGAAATAGGATGGAGGGACTGAGACACCTGAAATGCTTCATTTTCTAAATCCTCATCCGCTTGCTTTTTGCGCTGGGGAGATTTTCAAGACTCTTCACTAATTTCCACACTGCAGGACCATTTCTGTGTGGAAACCATTTCCAAAAGTGACATTTTACCTTCTTCTAATGCATCCTATACCTTGTCATCTGATTTGTCTTCCTAAAATATTGCATTGTCTGTATTACTTCATTACATCCTGCTTTCAAACTTTTGGCCTCTGTTCATGGCTTACTAGATGGAATCTAAATTGCTTAGTCGGTTTGTCAAAGATCAAGACAACACTGGCTGGATCTGCTTTCCCGGCCTGAAGTATTCTTCACGGATCCCAAGTGCTCCTCATGCTTCCTCCTTTTCCTCTTGGCTTATGACACTGATGTTCTCAGGAGTGAGCTATCCCGTTCTACCTGGTTCAGTCATCTAGCCTGCATCCAATGGTGCCTCCCATGAACTGTTTTATATGCCAGGCCATAAGTCAGGGGTTATTGCTCCCATGGTGTCATTTTTGAAAGATATAATACATGATCTTTTATTTTAATAGAAAAATAATTAAAATGAAAGCCTACCAATGAACTTTTGCCTCTTGAGGACAAAATCTGTACCTTATAATCTTTCATCCAGTTTATTGTGCTTTATACAACATGGATATGTGCTTGGTACAACATGAGCATGCCATTGGATCGTGAGTATGGAGAGGGTCACCACATCACTGAATATTGCATGTGGCAGATGTTGAATTGGCAAATGCTTTGTTACCTAATTTTTTTTCAATAATAGAAGCAGGGCAAGAAAGGATTTAATGACTGGCTGGATTATTCTTACCAGATTTAATGGCATTGAAATAACTTACTTTCTTCTGAGTGCATGCAGAAGAGAACAATTTTAAGATCTAACTGCATTTCCATAAAGGATCACTGGCAGCAACATGGTTAAAGCACTTGGTTGCTAACCAAAAGGTCACAGTTTAGGTGAAGACAGATGTGATCTTCTGACCCCATAAGGATTGGCTGGCTGGGAAAGACTATGGAGACAGTTCTGCTCTATTCAGGGTTGTTATAAATTGGTATTGATTGATGGCAGTGGGGTGAGCATTTCATATCAGCAGCATGAATATGCTGTGTAATAAATTTATCTGAATTTCTGAAATTTCAGTCAGTTACCTTGCAGTGTGGTGGCCCCAATAATCCCCAAACCTCTGAGGAGTGAGAGGCCTGTGATACGCTCTACATTCTACCACCCCAATATTAAGAATTCAAGTCTCCGTGAGCTCCAAAACATCACCGGAGGCAAAAGATTACCACCTAACCTAAAAATAAAGACTACGTTTAGGTGCCTGTTTCAAAGAAGTTACCAAAGGTTCACAAACAACAAGATACTTGTTCTGACCTTTCAGTGCAAAGATCTGTGAGTTCCAAACCCTTCTTGAGCAGAATGCATTCATATCAGAAGATATTTGAAATGACAGCAAAGATTTTGAGTGGACTCATTTCATTTGCCATGACACCCAGCTACCTTGAACCACTCCTCTGTGACTGTCGGTAGACTTGACAAAGAGAGGACTCCATGTCCACATGACTCTCCAACATGCTCTGCATAGAGACAGCGGATATCGTATCCCGGAGGAGTGCTAGGTACTCATTAACCACTGGCTGTCAAGTTGATTCATTCTTACAGCTAAGCCTTGTCTGAGTGGAACTGCACCCCACAGGATTGTTGTTTCTTCAGAAGAACATCTCCAGGCCTCACCACCAGGTGCCTCTGTGTGAACTGCAGCCTCAACCTTTCCATTGACAGGTGAGCATCCTAACTGTTTGCACCTTACTGTAGATAGTCATTATTCACCAAATACAAGGAGACTTCTAAAAGTTCATAGGAAAATGGAAATAAAAGAGTGGGCCTTTTTCTTTTTTTATATATACATAAATCATTTTATTGGGGACTCTTAAGCTCTTATAACAATCAATACATCAAGTTTATCGATCACATATGATTTATGCATATGCTGCCATCATCATTTTTAAAACATTTTCTTCCTACTTGAGCCCTTGGTATCGGCTCCTTTTTTCCCCTCCATCTTCCACTCCCACCCTCATGAACCCCTGATCAATTACTATTGTTTTCATATCTTACCCCATCACTGTCTCCCTTCACCCATGTTTCTGATGTTCATTCCCATATGCCTGGCAGGGGTGGTGGTGAGGAGTTATACATTGATCCTTATGATCGGTTCCCCTCCCCGCCCCACCTTCCCCCTTCCCTCCCATTACTGTTCCTGGGGGGCGGGGGGCATGTGACCTGGATTCCTTGTGTGGAGAGCTTTTATCTGTACCAGTGTATTTGTTCCAGTCTAGCCAGATTTGTAAGGTAGAACTGGGGTTATTATAGTGGTGGGGAAGAAGCATTAAAGAACTAGAGGAATGTTGTGTGTTTTGTCGGTGCTATACTGCAACCTGGATAACTCATCCCTTCCTTGTGACCCTTTTGTGGGTGGATGCCCAATTGTACACAGATGGGCTTTGGGTCTCCACTCTGACCCCCTTGTTCACATTGATATGATTGTTTGTTTGGGGTATTCTGATTCCTGATACCTTATCCCGTCAATACCTTGTGTTCACACAGGATGGTGTGCTTCTTCCATGCAGGCTTTGTTGCTTACCTGCTAGATGGCCACTTGTTTAACTTCAAGCCTTTAAGACCCCAGATGCTGTATCTTGTAATAGCCAGACACCATCAGCTTTCTTCACCACATTTGCTTATGCACCCATTTTGTCTTCATTGATCATGTCAGGAAGGTGAGCATCACAGAATGCCAGGTTATTAGAACAAAATATTACTGCATTGAGGGAGGACTTGAGTAGAGGCCCAATATCCATCTGCTACCTTGATACTTAACATAAAATATGTGTACATAGGACTATATTCCTATCATTATATATTTACATATACACATCTATATTTTATGCCTATAAGTGTCTTTTGCCTCTGAGTTCTTTCCTCTATTTCCTTTTACTTTTCTCCTGCCATGAGTGGATTTTTTCATTAAAAATGTTGAAGTATTTTTTAAAGCCCAAACCCTTTAGGTCAGTAGTTATCAATGTTGGCTGTACATTTGAATAATTGAGGTTTTTTTTATCATACTAATTCTTGGACCACCTGAATTAGAACCTCAAGGAAATGTGGCCCAAGTGTAGGCATTCGTAATACAGAGGGTGCACAGCCATCGCTGAAAGCCATCCTCTTGGGTGCTCTTTCAGTTCAGGCTAAGAAATGACAGGCAGAGTGCCGGGTTTAAGGCAAGATTTGGGAAATGAAGAAAAAGAAGCTAGATCAATACAAAACCAAAGGGGAGAATGAGCCCATTGAGATGAGATAGATATAGTGTCTACCTTTCTGAGTACAAATGAAAAACGAGTCCATGGCTCACCCCTGCTAATCCCAAACCCCTGGTCATCCCAGTCTTTGAAGGCATGCTTGGCTTAGACTCATCAATGCAGCCTTTTTCAGGGTCCTACTGGTGTCCTGTAATGAACTCTACCAGAATAGTAGGCTACGCATTGAACTGGTCAATATGTTCAAAGCTACACAAGGTCAGTGGTTCAAGTCCACTAGTGGTGCTGCAGGAGAAAGACAAGTCTATCTGCTTGTGTAAAGTTTTAAAATCTCAGCGACCCAAAGGCACAGTTCTGCTCAGCAATTATGAGTCAGAATTGACTTGAGAGTGGCAGCGGAGTTCGAGTGGTGTGCCGCAGGTCACTGTTTCATTTTGTGCCTCTCTAGACTAAACCTGCCTCTTCTTAGGGATGACTGAGAAGGAAAACTACAAAAGCAAGCCTTCATTGGCTGACAATTTTCTTCCCTGCATAAAAATGGAGACACAGAGTTCTATCTGTCACTGCCACTCAATAGACTCTTTCTTCCCTGGGGCAGAACTTGGTTCAATTTGTGTCACATAGTCCACCTGCCAGTATTTCTGTCCCCAAAGTGAAACTGAGGATCTTGAAAAAGATAAATGATATGCCTGTGTGTGGACAGAGACCCCTGGTGCCCCTAACTCCTTTTAGGGGGTATAAATGGCTAGGTTTTGCTCTGAGACCTGGGGTGGGCTTTCTCAAAGAACTTTATGATTGTGCTTTTGAAAATGTTTCCCTCTAGTCATCATTACGAGGTAATATATTAGGTAATGTCTTGAAAAATGGCCAGAGGGCTACAGTGTCAGCTTTATAGCTCACATACCTGAAAATAACAATGTTGCTTTATGATTTTTATACTACAATATCTTTGGAATGCCTCATAAACAGAAATTAATGGTGACAACTCTGTCTCTGTGCTTAAACACAATCCTACCAATACATAAAGCTAAGAAAAGCCAAGGCCACTAGCTTCCTGTTTAGAGAAGAATTCTATTCTCAGTTATCCCATCCAAAAGTACATTCCCAGACTCTGTTGTCTCAATCACAGAGCCAAATTCAGTTACCCAAGGTCTGCTAAAATCCACAATTAATCTCTCAAGTACATTTTACTCTAGAATATATTCTAGAATTTCCACCTCTGTTTCCATGTCAATTCCTATCAGAACAACCAATGAGCAATAGATATATGATTTGGTTTATTCATCTCTAAAACAAAAAAGTCTGATTTAAACTGGCATGAGAGTGCTAGCCAAAATGACAGAATTATTTTGAAGCTATATTATTTTCAACTTTCTCCCATTTTCTCTCCTCTCCTCTCCTTTTACTTTTCTGTCCAGCATTCATTTACCTTTTACTGTGTATGTGTGAGTTATATTTCATTGATAATTGTTTGAACATTAGGAACAAATATTCTAACATATTAAAAAGATCGTTTTTTTCACATAGTGGGGAAATTGTGTGTGTGTGTGTGTGTGTGTGTGTGTGTGTGTGTGTGTGAATTCTCTATAGCAATCACATATTGGATGTTGAATAGGGACGGCTGAAGAAAAATCAATTCATTTTCAAATAATGCTGAAACTACTGAGGACTACCCAAAGAACAAAGTATGTCTTAGAAGAAGTGGTCAGAATGTTCCTTTGAGGCAAGAATGGGGAGGTTTGTCTTGTGTACTTTGAACATGTTATCAGGAGAGGCTCACTCCTAGAGAAAGACACCAGGCTTGGCACCGTGGAGGGGTGGTAAGAAACAGGATGGTCCTCTGTAAGAGGGATGGCTCACACGTAACAACAACTGGGAGGCTGGCGCAGGATCGGGCAGTGCTTTCTTCTGCTGTATATATGAGTCAGGACCTGCTGGAAGGCCCCTCACAACATCATACCAATTGAGGAATCCTACTAATATAATGGGTTATGTGTTGGCTTGCTAGCCTCAAGGTCAGCAGTTCAAACCCACCAGCTGCTCCAAAGGAGGAACATGAAATTGTTTGCTCTCATAAAGATTTACCGTCTTGGAATCCCCAGGGAGGCTGTTCTATCAGGTCACTATAGGATCACCCTATAGGGTCACTATAACTTGAAACTGACTTGATAGCGGTGAGTATGGTTTGGTTATATAGCAATCACTATAGGAAGTAGCATCTTCAGATTCACAAAAAGGTAAATTCTCAAGAATTATGGCTTTAAAAATAAAAAGTATCACCTAATTAAACATGAAATGTGCTTATACTAAGCACAGCACATTATATGTAGTAGGCAGAATACAAAGTAATATCTCTGTAGCCCTAGAATCTAACAGATTTTTAGCTAGTTAAGAGATATACACACTTCCCTTTGCATTCATTTTAGCTCCTCGATAAAGTTGTAATAAATTACTTAAAGTGAATCAATCTAATTATATATATTTATAAGAATATCCTTCTTAGGGTCAGAGGTTAGATCATATATTTTTTTAATCTTTAGTATCTCATATACACGTATAATTTGTTTTATTGTGCTTCACTTTATTGTGTTCTGCAGATGTTGCTTTTATTTAAACAGACGAAAGGCACGTGGCAGCCCTGCATTGAACTTGTCTGTTTGTCCAACAAATGCACTCACTTCATGTCTCTGTGCCATGTTGTAGTCCTTCTCACAATATTTCAAAATTTTTCACAATGTGATTGCACCCTTAACACACTGCGCGATTGTGGAACATAACTCTTATGCACACCAAGAAACCAAACAATTGGTGTGGCTCGCATCACCCCGATAATTCCTTTATTGCAGGGGTGGGTCTGGAAGAAGAGCCGCAGCATTGCTGTGGTGCGGATGTAGGAGGGAATTCAGATAACATAATCAGTGCTTGCTACATAAATTGCCAGTCACAGAACATGTCGAGATACAGAAAAAAAGACATATGTGCATGTAACTGGAAAGAAATAAATGACAACTGCAGACTATTTTCATCAGCCCGTGTCCAGTGTGTCCTCCAGCATTGTCATGTAAGTGCTATCCCACAAAATAAGTAGGCAAAGAAATGTTTTGTCTGTATTAGCACTGAATCTCTGACCCAACAATGTCCCTTATTATTTTTCTGAATATAATTTCTAGGAACTTTTTCAAGAAGCAAATTTTGGCACTGGTGCTTTTTAACAAAGTCTTGAAAAGAACAATCTCTAAATGAGAAGACAGATAACTTCTCTCCAAATATGTATCTCTGTAGTATAGAATATTCTGAGCGAGGGGGGTTGGTGGAGAGAAACCCTCTCTGTTCACAGGAGAGAAAGACCCTCGGTGCAAATGTTATTTTATAAAGAGCCCTTCCTTCTGTCTTAGGCAGGAAAAAGAGGAGACAATCCAGAGGGCATGACCACCTTACTACTCACTGGGCATGGAAAACAAAAGGTTTGTCACAGAGCATGATTGTGGGCAGAGCCAGTCAGCGCAGTTGCAGGCAGGACTATGGGAGCCCGAGAGGACCAGTGATTGGCATGTGTACAGTACTGCAGATTTGCCTACAGCATCGCTTTGGGGGCCTTAGTGAGAGTGGGGCTCTTCCTTGTGGGCCCCGTATTCCAAAATACAGTAAAAGCAGATCCAGACAAATCCCCGAGGGCAAGAACTGCCCCTCCCTAGACTGGCCAGAAGAGTAATCTATCTTCAAATAAACACTGCCTGAGGGGAAAGCCGTTTCCATTGCTGGTCAGAAAGAATGGAAAGAACTCAAGGGAGGGTGGTTTATATCTAGAGTCAAAATGGATTTACAGCTCCCACTGTAAACTGTAGCTTTCCGCAAACCAAGTGCTTGGAACTTAGGCTCGAATGCATCATGTACAATAAAAATGTGATCTAATTTTATTACCAGAATTATGTATTCTGAGGTCCAAGGACAGATTTTTTTTTAACCAGCATCCTTAGAAACAAATATCCTTTAAAATTTGCACATCATGAGAATGCATTGTGCTCAGACATGGACCGAAAGTTTAAAAATAGCGTTGCAGCTGCTGACTGTGCACATAGACCCACTAGGAGAGGACAGGCCCCATTCTGCAGGCCTGCGAGATTTTGGATGTGTTTACAGGGAGCTCCAGACAATGCTCCCTGCCAGCAAAAGCCACATGCAGCCTTTGAGGCCAGCAAATGAAGGCAAACCAGCCCAATTAAGAACTAACAGTTACATAACACAATAAATTATGATATATACTGCTTCACACTGCAAACCTCTGATTAGACAGAAAGGATGATTTCTCTCAAGCTATACATGAGGAGTGCTGACTTGGTGAAGCCTGGTACCATGGTGGGTGACAAGTTGGGGTAATGACCTAGCAAGGTGAGTCATTTAAAACTGCCAGCCACTCATCAGGATCAAACTGACAGCTTTTACTCCCTGTGTGAGTCTGGATACTTTAGAGAAACAAATCCACAGAAGCTCATATGTATAAGAGAGAGTTTTATATAAAGGGTAAGTGAACATCAAGAAAACATCCCAACCCAGTGCTGCCCAAGCCCACAAGTCCAACATTAACCCATATGTCTGACACCAATCCACAAAGTCTTCTGACATCTCACAAAACACACACAATGATGCCACCTGCAAGAGGAAAGCCAAATCAGTGAATGTGTAAGCATCTCAGCGCTGGCAGGGTTCTCCACTCGGCTGCTCCAGCACCCAGGGCTACATCGGGATAGGTCCATGTGGCTTCTCCTTGGGGATGTCTTGCAGGAAGTGAGCCTTGCCAGCTGAAGCAGGGAACTGGGTAAGGCAGCTGCATCCTGGTCCTACCGTCAGAAAGCAAGAGACCCGAGAACTCGAAAGACGAGGCTCACCGAGCCCTTTATCTCTCCGCCCTTCAATTAATGTCACATGTGTTTATCAGCCAGGTTGGCACAATAAACTAACTCACTCACTCCCTTAAAAAGTTACAGGCTTGGAATCCCACAGGGGAAAGTCTCCTCTGTGCTTTAGGGTCACTGTGATTTGCAATCAACTTGATGGTACTGAAAATGATTTGCAAGTTTCCAACACAGAAAGAGATGAAAGTGGAAATAGAACCTAGTATCAGGTCTTCTACAGGGGTCAGAAGCTCTCAAAGTTTGAAGTCCTGGTGTTGACTTGAGTAGACTCATTAATGAACACATCTCATCTAGTGGTCCTGAAGGTCTCACAAATGTGCGAACCCTGTTTGGTCGGCAATCCAGTGTTATGCATCCCGGGAAGACCAGCTGGATCTCAACACCCAGCCTGAAGCACAGGGAGCCTCGTGCAGTACTAGTGCTCACAAGATGGTGGGACTAACATTTTGGAGATGGAGTTCATGCCACTCTTCCACTGATACCAAATGGAAGTTTTTGATGTTTGAAGAACCAAGATGTCACCTCTTCTTTGTTCTAATATTGTTCTGTATTTATCAAGGGAATGCCCTCCCATAGCCAATGGTCTCGGCCTAATTGTTAACAAGTTCCACTTTAAATGATGGGAGACGTACCGCACACTGCAGCTCACTGCCACGGAGTTGCGTCCGACTGATAGGAGAACCGATAGGAGAAGGTAGAACTGCCTTTGTGGGGTTTCAAGACTAACTTTTTTCTGGAGTCGAAAGCCTCTTCTTCCTTCCATGGAGGGATTTGTGAGTTTGAACGTATGATCTTGCAGTTAACAACACAATTGGTAACTACTCTGTGACCAGGGCTCCTTCACTTACTTCAAGTTCATCTAGAAGCAGCATGACACTCTTAGTCTGAAGCATGAAGGTATGGAAATCAAGTGGCTGTTGAATGAACTTCACTGAGTCCTCTGCTCGTTCTACCTTGTTATTATGTGTGGAGGATATTGTGTACCTTCTTCTCCGCCTTCAAGTCTCCTCAATTTAGGTTTAAAAGCCATGTGAGTCAGGCATTCCTCCCAGCTCTAGAAGCCTCACCATTACCTCGTTGGGCCCAGACATTTTCCTGATTGGTAAAAGTCACTTAAAATCTAAACCAACGTTGTGGTTGTTAGGTGCCATCCAGTCCCCTCTGACCCCTTGTGGCCCTATGGAGAGCAGAAAATAACACTGCATGGATCCGTGCCACCTTCACAACTGATCGTATACCTGAGCCCAGAGATGCAGCCACTGCATCAATCCATAAACCATTAATATTCCATTTTTATTAAAAGGTTTGTGGGGGGAAATGACAAAACAAATGCAAAATAACGAGTTGTGCAAGGATTTTGTCCTAAGGATCATGAAAACTTCCCAGAAGTGTTGAGTAATAAAAGCAGGCACTTAAAAAATAAAACTAAAAGGGCTGAATCTGTTATCTGCAATTTCAAAATCCCCAAAAGTTCAGAAGCCAAAAGTTTGTGTAGCTTGTTTAGCAACTAAATTTTTCCTGAACTGACATGAGTGTATTTACAATCTTGCTTTTCCTTATTAAATGTGAATTCTTATTTCACAGTGACTATTATCAATGTGGCTGAGTAGTCTCATACCTTTAGAAAGGGTTATGCAGTAATTACCAGTGACTATATGACTGGATTTCTCTGTCTTAGTTAGTGGTATCTAGAAAAACAGAATCAAGGAAATAAATACATATGTGTCTGTACCTGTACCTGAGGAGCCCTGGCTGTGCTCTTGTGTTCCCTTGGAAGGCTATCAGCAAGGGTAGCGGCTCACACTCACCAACCAGGAGAGAAATATGAGGTTATTTGCTTCTGGAAAAATCTACAGCTTCTGAAACCCTGTATAGAGTTTGTGTATGTTAGAACGGAGGCAATAGCAATGGGTTTGAGGTTTGGGAAACTATAACTACCTATCTATAGCTATCTGTCTCCTTACAGGCTTGAAAAAGTCTGCAAAAAATGTGTTTTATTTCCATTTAATTAATTTAATTTGAAAAATATTTTTTTTATAAATCACTTTATTGGGGGCTCTTACAGCTCTTATAACAATCCATACATCAATTGTACCCAGTACAGTTTTACGTATGTTGATATCATCATTATCAAAATATTTTCTTTCTACTTGAGCCCATGATATCAGTTCCTCTCCCACCCGACCCCCCAACCCTCATGAAACCTTGATAAATTACAAATTATTATTGTTTTCATATCTTACATCATCGCTGTCTCCCTTCACCCACATTTCTGTTGTTCATCCCCCTGCAAGGAGGCAGGGAGTGTATGTCAATAATTGCTATTAGTGCCTCCTTTCTCCCCATTCTCCCCCATATTCCCCTTACCCTCATGGTATCATTACTCCCATTACTGTTCCTGGGGGGTTTATCTGACCTGGATTCCTTGTGTCAAGAGCTCTTATCTGTACCAGTATACATGCTCTGGTCTAGCTGGTTTTATAAGCTGGCGAAATGATAATGGTGGGGAGGAAGCATTAAAGACCTAGAGGAATGTTGTGTATTTTGTTGGTGATATACTGCACCTGGGCTGACTCATTCCTTCCTTGTGACCCTTCTGGGAGTGAATGTCTCATTTTCTACAAATGGGCTTTGGGTCATCCATTCCAACCCCACTTGTTTACATCGGTATGATTGTTTTGGGTCTTCTGATGCCTGATACCTGATCCTGTCGACACCTCATGACCACACAGGCTTATGTGCTCCTTCCATGTGGGCTTTGCTGCTTCCCTGTTAGATAGTCACTTGTTTAACGTTAAGCCTTTAAGACCCCAGATGCTGTATCTTATAAATGCTGGGCACCATCAGCTTTCTTTACCACATTTGCTCATGCACTCATTTTGTCTGCAGCTATAGTGTTGGGAAGGTGAGCATCACAAAATGCCAGGTTATTAGAACAAAGTGTTCTTACCTTGGGGAGGGCTTGAGTAAAGGCCCAATGTCCATCTGCTTCCTTAAAACTTAACATATAAACATTCTAATTCCATTTTCCCTGAATTTTTGAAGCCCCCTTGGATATGTGTATATAATGTATACATATGTGTGCATATAGACCTATGATTAAAATACATTTACTAATATGTAAAAACATACCCTTTATAGACACATACATACTCACAAATGGGGACAAAAAGAAAGATGTTTCTTTTAAGGATTGGCTCATGATTGAGGGAGTCTGAAGCTTCCAAAATCTTCCAAGCTAGTCTTATAATCCAAAATCTGTAGGTTAGTCAACTGAAAATTGAAACATTCTAGAAAAATGTTTATAGTCTAAAGGCAGAATATGCCATAGGGAATTTTTTTCTCTGTCTTAAAACCTGTAATCTGCATGATTAGGGCCCATTGAGTCAATCATAGTTAACTACTCCATAACAATCTCTGGAGTGGTGCCTGGCCAAACAGTTGGGGTACCACTGACTAGCCAAGTTGACACACAAAATTAGTCATCACATTTTTTTAACCCAAACCATCCTGCGTCATGATACACTCCTGACTTGGGAAGCGCAGTCATCATGGGCCAGTAGCAGAGAAAGAAAGGATCACACCGATTTGGAGGATGCCCGAGGGAAGGATGCACTGCAGGGGGATTCCATTCCAAAACAGGGCAATTATCCCTGCGCTTGCTCCCACTACTCGCCCGTCCGTTTGTCATACAGCGGTGGCCTGTGTGCTGCTGTGCTACTGGCACCTATGTCCGGATATTTGAAGTGTCAACACGGTCACATACAGTGAATACATTTCAGCGGGACTTCCAGACTAAAAACAGACTGTGAAGAAGTCCAATACCCAGGAAGTCTCTGAAAACTTTATGCATAGCTTTGAAACATTAGAAATATAGAAAATTACCAATCCCATCTTGATCTCAGGCCATAAGACTAATGTGGCCTTTTCAATGATTCTTTACAGGCCATCCTATGCAATTCGGAAACTGTGTTGGAAAATTGATGAACCAAGATATTCAGCAATACAGATCCAAGTAGCCAGGGAGTGGCACCCCATGAGACTCCACTGGAAAACACTCCTAAAGGACAATAAACAGACCTTGAACTATTTACAGGCTTTTCTTTCCTTCTTTTTTTTGTCATTGATTTTATTGTTGTCATTGATTTTTTTTGTTGCTTTGTCTATTTTGTGTGTGCATATTATTATCTCTGCAGGTCTATCTAGATAAGATAGGTGGGATAAACACTCTGGAGGAGTAAACAATGGGATGGATGGTTCTGGGGAAGAGGGAGAGACATGGGAAAGGAAGTGGGTGTTAACAAACTCAGGGATAAAGGAACAAGTGATGTAAAATTGATGATCTATGGCAACGTAACTGAGAAGAATTATTAAAACCCGAATAGAGGCTGAACATGATAGTGGGACAAGAGGAAAGGAATAGGAAATAGAAGAAAGAACTAGGAGGCAAAAGGCATGTACAGAGGTCTAAATACAGGCATGTACATATTTAAATATATTTATATATGAGGATGTGGAAATAGATCTATGCGCTTACATTTATAGGCTTAGTATAAAGGCAACAGATGGACATTGGGCCTCTAATCAAATACCCCCTCAATACAAGAACACTTTGTTCTATGAAACTGGCATTCCACGATGCTCACCTTCCAAACACGATCACTGAAGACAAAGCAGATGCATAAGCAAATGTGGTGAAGAAAGCTGATGGTGCCTGGCTGTCAAAAGATACAGCATCTGGGGTCTTAAATGCTTGAAGATAAACAAGTGGCCATCTAGCTGAGAAGCAATACAGCCCACACATGGAAGAAGCACACCAGCCTGTGTGATCACAAGGTGTCGATAGGATCAGGTATCCGGCATCAAAGAACAAAAATCATATCATTTTGAATGAGGGGGAGTGCAGAGTGGAGACTCAAAGCCCATCTGAAAGCAACTGGACATCCCCTTACAGAAGGGTCGCAGGGAGGAGACGAGTCAATCAGGGTGCAGTATAGCACCAATGAAACATACAACTTTTCTATACTTCTTTAATGCTTCCTTCCCCTCACTACATGATCCCAATTCTACCTTACAAATCTGGCTAGACTAGAGGGTGTACCCTGGTACAGATCAGAGCTAGAAACACAGGGAATCCAAGACAGATAAACCCCTCAGGACCAATAATGAGAGTAGCAATACCAGGAAGGTAAGGGGAAGGTAGGGGAGAATGAGCGCAATGCTCTATATATTACCCCTTCCCTGAGGGACAGAAAACAGAAAAGTGGGTGAAGGGAGCTATCGGACAGTGTAAGACATGGGAAAATAATAGTAATTTATAAATTATCAAGGGTTCGTGAGGGAGGAAGTGGGGGAATAAGGTGGGGAAATGAGGACCCGATAACAAGGGCTCAAGTAGAAAGCAAATGTTTTGAGCATGATGATGGCAACAAATGTACAAATGTGCTTGATACAAGGGATAGATGGATGAATTGTGGTAACACTTTTACAAGCCCCCAATAAAGTGATTTATAAAAAAATTCAAACAAACCTAAACAAGTGCCATCAAGTGGAGGTGAATTCATATTGACCTTATAGAATAGGCTAGGACTTCCCCTGTGACTTTCTGAGATGTAACTCTTTACAGGAGTGGAAAGCACTGTTGTTGTTGTTTCTCGCACAACGCGGCTGGTGTTTCTTATTGCTGACATTGCAGTTATCCACCAATAGCATAATCACAATGCCACCAGGGTCCGTATCCTTCCCTCTTCTCACAATAAAACACAAGTACACACCAAAACCTAAAAATACTGATCCCAGTACAAATCCAAGACCCATTGCTTACCAGCCCTGGACTGTTGGCAAGTTAGCAACGGTTCAGCAACCCCAGTCTCTCATCCTGACAGTGGAAATGTTAATAACCCTCTGGTGAGGGCTGGGATACGGGTTTAGTGACAAAGCATCTGTCAACCTACTTCGCGAGGTCACTGAGTCACAGTAAATGCCCAGGAAAGGTGAGATTCCGGCCGTTGTTGTCCTTCCCGTGGTCTTTCCATCGACAGAAAGCTCTGCCACAAGGTGATCTGTGAAGGTGTGGTTGGAACAGCCCATTTGCTGTGCTGTTGGTTGTTAGATAGCCCAGGGTTTGTTATTTAATTAATTTTTTCTGATTCTTGGTTTGGAGCTGTGCCATTTTAAAAATCCAGAAAGTCGAAGTGGTTTAATTCCAGTAATATTCTGCCAAACCATTTTTTTAAACAAACTGTTTTAATAATGTATGAGATTTATAATGCACGTGTCTCACAGTTTTCAGGAAACAGAGCAAAACAATCCTAAAGTGGTGGGGTGTGTTTATTGTAGGTCAATTAATTACATTTCTCCGAACTGGAATCTATGAAATTTGATGGTTGGCTCTGGTCTGTGGAGAATCATTGAGTACACACCCCACCTTGGCTGTGACTCATTATGATTGTCTGAGGGCTGTAGCTCAGGATAACAGCACACGGGCTTTGGCATGACTGATTCACTTGTAATTTTAAATAGGCCGTGCGTCAAAAAGTTCCCTCCAAAGTCTAATTACAACTCAGAAAAGCGCCGGGTGAAATTCCCTCTCGCACTCAATGGTTTCTCCCCGCTGCTGCTGAGTCGGGCAGCACAAGAGCTACCTCACATTCCACGGGGATGTCACAGGGTGAGAAGTGGCATGGCTCCACTAGCCCCTGCCCCTAGAAGTAAAGCAACATATGCAACAAAAGGAAGGATTGTGCATTTATGAAAGTGACTCAGCGGATCAGTGCGAATTTGAAGGACAATACAATTAATGTTTGTGCAAGGCTTGTGGCTAGCTGCTGTCGGGTCAGTCTGCTCTTGGGGGCCACATGTGCCACGGAAAAGGCTGCTTGGTTCTGTAGCATCCTCATTGTGGCGTGTACACGGAGATTCTATGCTCCGATATCAGAAGTAGATCAACTGAATCTCTTTTAGTTAAGAAGCTCTGGCGGTGACTATACATGGGTCAGGAATCAGACCCTAGTCTCACGTGGAGGGCAAGTATCTGCCACCAAGCTTTGAAAGGCACATCAAAAAATAAATAAACAAGCAAACAAAACACCAACAAACTCACTGCCACCAAGTAGCTTCTGCCTCATAACACCCTAAAGGACAGGATGGAAGTGCTCCTTGGGGGTTCTGAGACTGTAATTCTTTACAGAAGTAGAAAGCCTGGTCCTTTCCCTTGTTGACTTGCAATCAGCAGCCTAATGCATAACTACGATGTCACCAAGACCCCTTGCAAGACATGTAGTCTTTATTGTTTGTTAGTTTTTAAAATCACTTTATTGAGGGCTCGTACAGCTCTTATCACAATCCATCCATCCATTGTGTCAAGCACATTTGTACATATTTTGCCATCATCATTTTCAAAACATTTCCTTTCTACTTGAGCCCTTGGTATCAGCCCCTCATTTTTTACTTCCCTTACCCACCCTCCCTCCCTCATGAACCCTTGATAATTTATAAATTTTTTTTTTTCGTGTCTTACACTGTCCGATGTCTCCCTTCACCCACTTTTCTGTTGTCCATCCTTCTGGGAGTGGGTTATATGTAGATCCTTGTGATCGGTTCCACCTTTCACCCCCCACCTCACCCTACCCTCCTGGTATTGCCACTCTCATTATTGGTCCTGAGGAGTTGTAGTTTCATTACATAAATTAAACATCACTAATGTTGATCCAAAATTCCCTCAGTCGTACACTAAGGGGCTAAGCCGCTAGTGGAAGAGTCAAACCCACTACCAGCAGCACAGGAGAAAAGACCTGGAAAGCTGCTCCCAAGAAAATTATCAACTCTGTTTGCTTCTATCCATAACAATGCATTAAATGTTTTATGATTATACCATCCCTTCATGCCACAAGAAAACAAAGCAAAACCAAAACAAAGCAAAACTGATGAACCAATAAACAAAGCTAAAGATCTAGAGAAGGCTTCTTTATCAGGTTGTTTAAATATTTTTCCTACTTATGTTTTTCTACTGAAAAACTAATTTAAATTCTACTTTGATATATGAAAGGGCATACATTCTTTAAAAAGAGCCTCAGAGACTTGCAACCTTCTTTTTCGTGTCAGCAGTTGCAAGATAAAGTGGCTCATCCTTTTCTTTTGAGGGGGGTTTCTGGCACGAGCCAGACCACAGAAATTCACAGAGCAGAAGAGAGGACTCTCAGCTAACCCATGACTGTGCCTTATGCTCAGTCCTATCCTCTTGGGATGAGAATTCGTACCATCCCTTTATGATGGAATTGGAAACACAGATACCCTTTTGCCAAATGAGTGATCTCGTATTGTGTACGTATTTAGGGACTTATTAATGTGTTCTATAACAGAGTCTTCTACCATCAGCAGCCATATTCCTCCTGCTGTTGGTGTTGTTCACTGCTGTTGAGTCTGTTCCCAGCGCGTGTGCAACAGGAGGACCACTCAGGCCTGTGCCTCTCACAAGTGTTACTGTTTGAGCCATTGCTGCAGCCACTGGCCAGTTCATCTAATCCCAGGTCTTCCTCTCTTCACTGCAGGCATCGTGTCCTTTTCCAGGGTCTAGCTTTCCTGATAATATGTCCAAAGTCCATGAGATAAAGTCTCCCCATTCTTGCTTTTAAGAAACATTCTTGGTATACTTCCTCCAAAACAGATGTTTGTTCCTTTAGTCCATTAATTTTTTATGAATACCATAGTTCAACTGCATCTATTCTTCAGTTTTCATTATTAAATATCTAATTTTCAGCATGTGAAGCGATTGAAAATACCTATTCATATTAAAGAGTGTAATCTACCTACTTTAAAGCCAATTGATTTAAATATCAATTGCATATAAATCACTTCACAGCCTAGCCCAGTTGGCACATAAAGTTAACCATCATACCCAACCATAAATAATTGTTTAAAGAGAATATTCAATTTTTTTGCCTTTAAAAAATATCCCTTAATGAATGTTAATGATCTCAAATAATTTTAACTGTTGTTAATTCCTCAATCTTATATTTATAACTATTTCAAATATATCTTATTGACTTTTATAATTTCCAGGAGGTTATTGCTTTGGCACTGATGGATCACTCAGTTTCAATATTTTAACAGAAATAATGGTAAAGGCTGAAAATACATCTTAAAAGATGGGTAAAATATGGAAAGTCATTTTACCTCATCAACAGCTTTAAGTTAACTCATAATAAATTATTTTCTAATATTCAACAAGATATTTAGAGCGGGAGAATTTCTAGAGCCTTTAGGATCTTTCCCCTCCTCTCTCTCTCCACCCCCCACCCCTTGATCAGTATATGAAAACCAAACCCATTGCCATGAAGTTGATTTCAAGTCCTGGAGACCCAATAGGACCTCGTAGAATTGTCCCCTAGGGTTTCTGAGACTGAGTCTTTACAGGAGCATACAACCTCAGCCCACCCCACCCCCCACCCTACCCCCGGTTGTGAGAGAGCTCACAGAGCTCTCTTGTGGTTAGTGGTCCAACCCTTAGCCCCCTGTGCCTCCAGGACTCCTTGCTCAATGTAGTGTCACTAGGGTTGAGAAGCACACTCTGGGTCAGCCTTCGTCTCTCTTAGTCATTGACTTCTATTTCTCACTTACTCCCGTCATATTTCTTTGGGTTACTCTTTTCTTTCACCATCTTCTTATTTTGAGTGTTTAGAAGATTTATTTTCCAATTTTCTTATCTCCAGATAAATAAAAGCCATAAAATACCTCCGAAGTTTTGTGTAAGCACACCCTATTCTGCTAAGATACCTTGCCCGTGATCACACAAATGGTTCTAACTATGTTTGCATTTTCCTTATTGTTCTTGTTTTAAAATAGATTTTTATGTTGTTTTTGATTTACTTTTATTTTGGTTTCTAGGTACATGGGATATTCACAGTAATCTGTTGTTACTATGTTTCATTTAATTACATTGGAGTCAGAACACATAATCTACATATTATTCTCTGGAATTTATTGGAACTTCATTTGGAGGATAGAACATGGATAGCTTCTGTGAAAAATCCTTGTATCTTGAAAAATATGTAATTCCCATGTATCTGAATGCACTTTAATAAACAATTTAATATTACATAAAAGCAACAACAACGAAATCCTCAACTCATTGCCATTGGGCCTATGTTGACTTCGTAAGATACAGGAGCACTGTCCCTGTGGGTTTCTGAAGCTGTAAATCTTTACAGACACAGGACATCTCACATTTTTGCCTTGGATTAGTTGGCGGGTTGAAACCACCTATCTTACTGTTAGCAGTTCAAGGTTGACTGACAGTACCACCAGGGCACATGTATGTATATGTATACCCCTCCCCCCCCACTGGCATTGTATAAATATGCAATATTCTTGGGAAAGGCACGCCACCAATTTAAGAATTAACAACTATCCTTGAGGACACAGCAAAGAAAATGAGCCAAGAAGGTGACACACGGGGGTCCTCCCCTGTATCTGTAATATTTCATTTCTTTTAAAAACAAGCACAAATAATGGCAGATATGCTAGTACTGCAGAGCGGATTCAGGAGTGTTTGTTATATATTTTAATGTGTTTCTGTACTCTTGTAAAAGTCTGTAATATATTTTTAGTGCTGAAAACTATTCACCTGATAAGCAATGCCCTCTGTCTCCAGAGACAAACATCTGGAAGAGCTGGCTAACTGTGGAGGCCCTGAGGGTTTTGCCTCCTTTCAGGGCTCCTCAGCAGCTGCATAAAAGGCTTCCTCACTGTTGCCTCATTTATTTTCCCCAAGTTTACTTCTGAGGAGACGTGGAGAAAAGTGCACCACCAATAGGTTTGCACTTTTCTCGGCTATTGGAGCAGCACAGAAAGTTTGCACCTCCATGCCTCTGGCTTCCAGGCTCTGCAGTGTCCTTGGTTTCACTTCCGACCTGATCCACCCATCCAGGAAGTTCTGAAAAGTTTCCTCCTCTGAGTTGTGGGCTGTGCTGGGGGCTGGCAGCAGTGGGCTTTTACAACCCGGTCTGCAGCTGCTGCCATTTTTGACACCGGGGAATGTGCACTTTAGCATCATGTCCCACTCTCTGATGCTAAACAGCCCTTTTCAGTCTTTTAATAGATTCTTGGGGGAGGAGGAAGTGGAGGCTGAGGTTAGCTTTGTTCGCCTGTGTGCCTGCCTCAGTCAGTTGGCATCTGGCACCAAGCCTACCATTTAGTCAGACGGTATTGTTTTCTGTTATACACACGCCACACACACCAGGAGCTCAAACCATATGTCTCTATGCATGCAAGTTACATTATAATGGAGAGAATTCTATTTAACCACATACTGAGATATAAACTCAAATAGTGCATTCTTTGGCTTCCCTAGCCAAGTCAAATGAGGTTCCCTGTTTTTCAAGGTGCTATGTGATGGCGTGATTAGATGAACCCCTCCCCCCCAACCCGTCAACTTATTTCCATTGTCTTTAGTGAAGAGAATTAACCATTTATCTCCCTCAGAGCATTTTCAATCTTCCTAGGGGAGTTTCAGTTGACCACTAACGTAGCTGGAATTCCCCACATTCCTCCTCCCAGGACTCCTCAAACTGTCTAAGGTTAGAGTTGAAACTTGGTCTCCTCTTCTGCCCCTACATGTCTCTTTTTCAGGTTCAAAGCTTCTCAGAAGCCCTGAAGGTATCACCAGAGTCAGGACTCAACAATGAGAGTAGAGATCAGCAAATGGTGACCCCATTAGTTAGATCTAACCAGCTGTCTATTATTGTAAATAAAGTTTTATTAGGACATAGTAAACTCCCCTCCCACTTTTTTATGCAAATGATCTATGACTACTTTCCTATTACAGAGTTGCATAGTGGTAATGGAGACTGTTTGTCCCTCACACATATTTATGATCTTGCCTTTACTGAAGAAGTGATCCAATCCCTGCATGGCAGAAATTCTTGGAATAGTAGACTGATGAAATTACATGTTATGGTCAAGGAATAGTAGAGCCAAAAGATGCTCATACTCAAATGCAAATTTTTCCATTTGAATAATCAATTTGGCATTAATGAAAATGTACTCTGTTACTTTACCACAATTTAAATTAATTAATATCTCATGAGCGTCAACGCCAGCTGAATACACCTAAGTCACTACTTTTTAAATATCACAAAGTGAACAAGTATTCCTTCCAAAAGCAATCCTTTCCCTTGAGGGGAAGTCGCTCCCGGAGCTCCTATTAGCCCTTCCTCGGCCTAAACACTGCAAGAGCCCAGGGCTTGCATGTCTCCATGACTCATCCTCTCTGCTCAAGCAGCCCTTGCTCTCGTAGCTGTGTTACCCTACGCCTGACAGTCAGGAAGCCAAGATGACCACGACGTTGGCATAGCTCAGAGTGCACAAGGAGGCTGACAACACACCGCTCATTACATTTCCTTTCCAGGACCATGTTAACAAGCTTCCCCAAGCCTTAGGTCATGTAGTCATCACCAGGATGTGAGTACTTCTGTCCCTTTTGTTCAGACGAACACTTCTCAGAGAGATACTGGACATGGAAGGCACACAGCATTGTGCTTTTTGTGCTTATACAGCTCGATGACTTCCAAAGCTACCTGAATGATCTTAGATATGGGAAAATAACCATCCGTAATAATGTACCACACTTACTACTCTGAGAGTACAGCTTGTTGGATTTTACACCTTGCTCCACATGAAATCTTGACTCACTGACCGAACCCAGTGCAACTCCGCTCTAGGTATTCCTTGGTTTCCATTTCCTTTCTGGTGGCTGAACTGCACCAGGACACTGTGTGTCACGTGACGAAGGACGAGCCACTCAACAGCTTTGGTTCCAGTTTGACTTTGTCAATCGAGGAGAGTGAACCAATAACAAGAAAAATCACCTCCCTGGTTTGCAAAGCGCTTTCATAAATGTTATTCTATGGTCTATGTAGATCATGTGATCTCAACAACCTTAGATGTCATTCAGAAAGTGCTATTCTGGTTTTCCACTGTGTTCATTGTAACAAAGTTATTGCTCAAGCAATAAAATATTTTAAGGGTTTAAATATTTTTGTTTTGCTTTCTAGCATAGACGATTGATTTTAATTGGCCAGTCCTGGTTACCTTACCTTGCTCTCTTTCCAAGTAGTTCAGTCAGTTGCTGCAACAGGACTGTGATTAGAACAAAGCTAAGAAACACTGGAAAACACCAGGAATATCTTAGCCTGAGTGTACGAGACCTAGCTGAACTTTTTGATGATTTTCAGAATTCAAGAGTGGCTAGGAAGATGTTGTAGCATGCTTGCGTCATGGGTGCTTTCTTTGCCTTCCACATACAATCTCGTTCAAAGCATTTAGCCTGTCTCAGCTCCCCTCTTTCCCAGGGCCACTTTTAATGCCAGCGCAATCCTTGTGGTAAAAACCTCAGTCCTTCGCCTTCGTTTTCAGAATTCCTGTGTAGAAGAAAGAGGCCCTGCTTCTGAAGGCAGCACAAGGATACAGTTTTTAGATTGCAGCATGTAATTTTGGGGAGATGCTTTGCGGTGTATGAACTTGTAGCATGTTTTAGTGGTGGGTGGAATCCAAAAGGGTTACAACACATTCTGTGGAGGCATTTGAAAGCTACCAAGTGTTTTCTCTAAAACCCAAGCACAGAGTGAGTGAGTTAGTTTATTGCGCCAACCTGGCCGATAAACACATGTGGGGTTAATTGAAGGGTGGAGCGATAGATGGCTCGGTGAGCCTTGCCTGATGTAGCCCTGGGTGCTGGAGAAGCCCTGTGGAGATCCCTGCCAGCGCTGAGATGCTTACATGTTCACTGACTCGGGTTTCCTCCTGCAGTTGGCATCATTGCGTCTGTTTAGTGAGATGGAGGAGGACTTTGTGGATTGGTATCAGGTATATGGGTTAATGTTGGATTTGTGGGTTTGGGCATCACTGGGTTGGGAGGTTTTCTTGATATGAACTTAACCTTTATATAAAACTCTCTCATACACATATGAGTTTCTGGGGATTTGTTTCTCTAAAGTACCCAGCCTAACACAGTGACACTTTGGTTCCCTCTTCCAACGTTTTTGGCTAGTTGTGTCTATACCTCTGTGGGAAAGTACCTGAGCAGTTTGGACTAAACAGTTGGCATAACAGTCTTCTGGGATAATGGTTAAAGAAAGCCTGAAAATTGATCTGCCGAGCAGCTGAAAGTTTGATGAGGAAAGAAAACAAAATCAGTTTCCAACTTGATATCTTGCCCAGTAACATTTAGCTAGTCAATCTGTTTGTTCAATACCAAACCTTTGGGTATTTAAATGTAGTTTTGGTGTTTTGTAAATTAAGTGTAAGGGCCAAACATTAGAGACCTTGTGACTTTCAAAGGTCTAGGTAAAAACAAGAATATAAGTAGAGAAACAATCATTTAGTATTGCTACCTGATGTTATTATTAGGTGTGCTCAGATCTTCTCAGACTGATAGCCACCCTGTGAATAACAGACCAGAACATGCCCAACCTGGTGCCATCCTCACAATTATCGTCAGGTTTGAGCCCACTGTTGTGGCCACAGTGTGGAACCATCTTGTTCATGGCCTTCCTGTTTATTACTGACCTTCTACGTTACCAAGCACGATGTCCTTTTCCAGGGGCCATTCTTTCCTGATAACATGCCCACAGGTCATGGGACAAAGTGCCACCATCCTTGCTTCTAGGAGCATACTAGCTATTCTTCTTCCAAGACAAAGGTGTTGGCTCTTTTGTCACCTGTGATCATTGCATAATCTGTCATCAATTTGAGTATTACTAGTGAAGGGGTGGAGTTTAACCTGTCAATCGGGTCCCAGCTTGATGACCTCATTTGGATATGCTAAGAAGATAAATAGCTCACTGGAGGCAGGGCACAGGCTCACTCCCTGCAGACATTGCATCTGATAAGACATGTGGAACTACGCTAGTGCCCTGAGCTGGAGGAGCCACACGGAGACCCCTACCAGCACTGAGATGCTGTGGAAGTCACCTAATCTGGTGTCGATTTAAGGATTAAGAGTGTAGGGGTGGTGTCTAGGCTGTCAATCTGGAGACAGCCAAAGAGACTTCTGTGTTGGCATGGCCTTCTCCTGAGAATTCTGGGAAATCTGATACTTTGGAGGCTGGAGATACCCCCCCCCTCTCTCTCTCTGCTACTCCCTGGAAGACATTGCAGAAGACAAGCCACATGGATGAAACCAGATCTCAGAAGCCGGAGAAGCCACAGAGAGACCCCTGCCAACACTGATATGCTTACAATACCACTGGACCCAAAGACTTTCTACCCACTGGCTTGTGATTGTCTTGCATTTGGCTTCATTACATGTGTTTCGTGAGTCTGAAGAGGACTTTATAGATTGGTATCAGACATATGGGCTAATATTATACTATGGCCTTGGACTGGATAGAGTTGGGATGTTTTCTTAATGTACAATTCCTCTTGTATATATAAACCTCTTTTTTATACACATAAGTGTGTCTCTATGATATTTTTTCTCTAGTCTACCCAGACTAACAGAGATGCCTCTACCACCACCAGATCCACAAAACTTCCCATCCACTGGCCTGTGATCTTCCTGCACTGGGTGTCATTGCATGTGTTGAGTGAGTCTGAAGAGGACTTTTTAAATTAGTATTGGACGTATGGGCTAATCTAAGATTTATGGACTTGATCTGGACTGTGCTAGAATGTTCTCTTAATGTATGATTACTCCTTTATAAAGCTCTTTCTTATACACACGTGAGTGTCAATGATTTTGTTTCTCTGGTCAAGTCAGACTAACACATTATCTGTGGCACTTTCATTAGTCTTTGCCAACACCATAATTCAAATGCATCCATTTTACTTCAGTCTTTCTTATTCACTTCCTGATGTGTTAATTTTAAAAGAAAAGAAGAAAAAGAGCTGAAGGTCAGCGTAAGAGGATAAAATAACATAATGAAATGTGTAAAGACCTCAAGTTAGAAAAACAAAGCAGAAGCTCACGCATGACATTACTCAAGCTGAAAAACCTGAAGTGTTTCAATAGTGAGAGATTCTGTAGGAAAACTACTGAATAATAGAGGAAGCGTGAGAAGACGATGGAAAATGGAAACTTTTTAGACATAACCAAACATTTTGAGAGAATAAGTTATTGGGCCTGAGGGGTCAGGACCATGTGTCAAAGGACATCAAAACCAGCTGATGCAACAAAGTCCACAAAACAATGTTCAAGATCCTATTTTGGCAGAAGAAACTAAGACCTTAAAACTACTGGTTTCTTCCCGTCCAATGGAAAGAAGAGTGCAGGAAACTAAAGACACATGAAAATATGTTCAATGAACTAATGGACCATATCAGTTTCCATGATCCTTAGATAAAAATCATATGATGCCCAGTTATGACTACTCTGAAAGGGATCACATTAGAAGATCCTAGTTAGAATAAAAGACAAAGTGGACAGAAGCTCAAAATTTTATTATAAATATATATATTTTAAAAAGATCAGGTTTACTGGTCCAATAGAGACGTATGGAACCCCTGAGACCATGGCCCTTGATCACACTTCCGGTCTGGAAATCACCTTAATCCCATGGATCAATTTTCATTCAAACACTAGACAGGTCTATAAGCGGAACAATAACACTAAGGAGGTGTGGACACCTTAGCATGATGAACCATTTGCGATCCAAAGGGTAGCATCCAAGTGTAGCACCCAGAAAGGTTAGGAAAGAAGGAGGAAGAGAAATAGGAAGCACAGGAGGAAGTAGAGTAAGTTACGCAACATCATGAGGTTTGCCCTCAATAACATGAAACATAATATTATAAATTATTGAGTGGCAAAGCGATCTGTTTTATAAATCTTCACTCACACAATTCATAGTAAAGAATGTAAAAGAAGAAGAAATGAAGATAGAGGGAATCTATAGTGTTTCTATGCCAAAAAGAATCGGTTGATGTTCAACCATCTCAGGAGGAGGTAGCGTAGGATCAAGATCAATGGTATTGAAGGGAAAAGTCGAAGAAGCCTGAAGGCATTCCTGAGAAATGTGGCTCCAGGAATTGACACGATGTTAATTGAAATGTTTCAACAAATGGATGCCGCTCTGGAGGTGCTTATTTGTCTACAGTAAGAAATTTGGCTAATCAATTGGAAGAGATCCATATTTATATCCATTCCAAATGAAGGGAATCCAACAGAATGCCAAAATAATAAAAAAATCATTAATACCATATATAACAATAAATTTTGTTCAAGATCATTTAAAAATTATTGTATCAGTTCATTGACAGGAAGCTCATAAATATAAATGGGATTCAGAAGAGGATATAGAATCAGTGATATCAATGTTAAGGTTAGATGAATCTTGATTGAAAGCAGGGACTATCAGAAACAGGTTTTCCTGTGTTTTCTTGACTACACAAAGACATTTAAGTGTGTGAATCATAATGAAGAGCATTGGAAAGATGAAAACATGGTGAAGAACATTGAAAAGAATAGGAATTCTGGAAATTCAATGTGCTCATGTGGAACCTACCCGCAGACCAAAAGGCAGTCATTTGAACAAAATGAATTAAGTGCAGCGTGGTTTCAAATCAGTAAACATGAGCATCAAGCTTGGGATTTTTCCATCTGCGGTGGGCAAACACCCCCAAATCTGGAGTATCAGAAGAACATGGCATCAGAGTTGGGGGAAGACTCAGTAATGACCTGCACTGTTCAGGCGGCACAGCCTTGCTTGGTGACAGCAAAGGGGACTTGAAGCATTTAGAGATGAGGAGCGAAGCCTGCAGGTTGACTACATGTCAGCGGGTTGACATGAAGGAAACAAAGTCCTCCCAAATGGCCTAATAAGCAACCTCATGACAAACGGAGAAATGACCACAGTTTTTTAGGATATCGTTTCTCTTGGCGTCACAGTCATTGCCATGGACACAGCAGTCAGGAAGTCCATATATTACATTGTGCAAATATGCACCAAACTTTCCTAAAAGTGTTAAAAAGCAAAGATTAAGGTGATAAAGCCAACTTGAGCGGTTAAAGCCTTCTCGATCCTATCTTTCTTTTTGTACACTTTGTGCGTGATCTGGTTTTTTAATACTTTCTATGCTTTTCCCCCCATTAGGGTTTATCTCTGTTGTCTTTTGTCATTGTTGGTAGCGTTCTTGGCTCTCTGTTGTGTATTTTTCTATGGTTTTTGGAATAGGAAACCCAGGATGGATGACTCTCTGGAGAAAACAACGAGAATAGGGCTCCTGGGCAGTTACGGGCACCTGACACCAAGGAGCACAAGAAGATGGGTTCAAACTGATTGTGGTAGCGATTGTACAACACGACTTGATATAATTGAACTATGGAATGGCATGTCTCTATTAGGTCCTAATACAATGGATTGAAGGGGTTGGGTGGGGCGCAAAGATGTCACTTTGTCTAAGGTGTACCTGATCCAAAGTATTTTGAATCACTTGAGGTGCATGCAAAAACTAGAACATGAATAAGGAAACAAGGAAATTTTGATGGACTCAAATTACGATGCTTGCAAAGAGTATTAAATAGACAATGGACCATGAGCAGAACAAACAAACCTACATGAGAAGACATATAAACAAAATATTTTTTAGAAGCAAGGATGATCAGATCTCATCTTCCATGATTTGGACATATCATTAGAAGGAACCACTTCCTAGAAAAGGGTATTATGCTAGGTAAATCAGAGGGTCATCAGAAGAGAGGAAGACCCTTGTTGAGATAGATTGACTGTAATAATGAACTCCAACTCAGGAATGACTTTGAGGGTGGTGAAGGACCAGGGAGTGTTGCTTTCTGTTGTACACGGGATTATTACCATCCAGAGCTAGCTTGAGGGCATCTACGAACAACAACAAAAAGTGAAAAGTTGCTCGTTAGTTAAAAAATTACAGCCACTTCTGAGCATATATGTTTTAGCAATCATCAATTTTAAGGATATTTTTGAGATCTAAAAGTCTCCTAAAGCATGAAGTAGTTTTTAGGAATTGAATTATATTCCCACAAAAATATGTGTTGTAACTCCTAGCCTCAGTGGGGTGGGGGGAGCTGTGGATACAATTCTGTTTGGGAATGGGCATTCTTTGTTCTATTAATGAGAATATAGTTGTGTAGAGCGTGTTTTAAATCAATCTCTTCTGAGCTACAAAAGAGTGGATTAAGTGAGCACACAAGGAAAAATCAGGGAAGGCAGCGGCCAGGCCACATAAAATTCACAAGGAACTGAGAAACAGAAGCTAAAAAGCAAGAAGGACTTTCTCCCAGAGTTGACAGAGAAAACCATCACCCCCCCCCTCACCCAGAACCAGCCCCAATGGAGAACTTAGGACAGTAGCACCAAAAGATTTTCAGGCCACGGACTTAATTAGACACCGCTGACTTGGTATGAGAGACTTTCATTTAGAGACAACGATTTCCTGATTCATTAGAACCAAAGCAACGCTCATCTGCTCCAACCATATAGCTCTTTATTTCTCTTCATGCCTTCTCCAGGCGAGGGTCCCTGTGAGGTTTCACTGGAAAAGTTTCCACTGCTCCAAGAATTGGGAACGCACAAATCAAGTTCTTTCTAAGGAGTCTTGTGACCCCACTGACTGACATGATAAAAATAAACTAGGAAATGAGTCCGCACAAGGATTCCACAGTTGGCACTATTGCTCTCATACTTAAATCCTACTCCTCATCTGTCCTCATGCTCCCTTCCAGCAGCAGATCCTTGTTGGGTAGATGTTCAAATCCATCATTGCTCGCCAAGAGAATGCTGCTTCTATCTTTCCCTGCCCATTCTCCAGCCTAGAGCATGAGAGGACCGGTCTGTTCTCTGGACCCCAAGGACAGACAAAGGCCTCCCTCACGTTCCTCCCCCTCACATTTCTCCGCTGTCAGAAGGCATGCCGAGCTCCAGTAGGGCAGATATTGGCAAACTGAGCCAGAAGCTAAACAAACACCCACATTGAATTTTAGGTGCAAAGGGTTGAGAGGCTGGAAAGAGGTCATTGTAGGCTTTTGGAAGAGCTTGAAGCAAAAGTATAAAATGGATGAACTTTGCTTGGGGCTCTGCTGCCTCCCTTGCCATATGCATTTTCACCCTTCAGAAATCGTCTCCCCAGATAAATATTTGACTTTTGTTCTTGCTCATTTCTCCTCAAAGAGCTAACTAATACATTTGAGGTGTAATCTTATGTAAAAGTTTGACTGACCAACCTCTAAAGTTCACTCAAACTTTTGAGGTTTTAGGATCCTTGTCTTGTCTTTTTTGGTTTTTTTTGTTTTTTGGAAGGTGAAGTTTGGGGAAACTAAAAAGCTCCAAATACATACAGTTTTACCTCAAATTATATCATTAAATGGAAGCCAATATCCCCTGGTTTGGGGGGGGGGGTGTTAATGAAAGGGTAGCATGAAAGAAAGGCTTGAAGAATATACATGTGAAAGCAGATCTAGAGAGAAATAAATTACTATTGTAAAATAGCGGATGTGAAGGCGTTGAGAGCTCTTCTCTGCTTGAGGAAGTGCTCAAACCCTTAGATGCCTCTTCCCATGCCACTTCTCCTGAGTGATTAGGCACTAAGCAGGCTTCTCAGACATTTAGAAGAATCCTTTTACTGGTATATCATCCGCATGTCAATTTAATAGTTACATAATCACATCAGGAGGGGCTGCGCAATCATTGCCACAATTCCTGAACAGCTTCTTATTTCTCACACTCACTGTAGTTAGGACCTTATTTGACAGGCCCCTAGGAAATTACAAATTTACTCACTATCTCTATAGCTTGATCTGTTCTGGATTCTATATTCAGAAAGTCACACAAAATACAGACAAGAAACAAACGAACAAAATCCCACCAAGAACAACACTGAAAACAAAACAAAACAGAAAAACCTCAGTTAAAAAGAAAGCAGAAAATATAAAGTGAAACAACATTACAGTGGGTAAAAGGGATATCAATTGATAAGGTGTTACATTTTAACTTAAATATATCTGCTATAAGTGCCTGGATGTCATAAAGAATAGGGTCTGAGGTTTTAAAAATTTATGTTAAAAATAAGCAGCCATCCAAGTGAGGTGTTCACTAAATCCACGGGGAAGAAGCATATGAGCCTGTGTGATCCAAGGACTGTAAATAATAAAGTCCAAATCTGAAGGAGGGAAGAGTATCAGAGCTTGAATTGCTTTGTAGAAGGCTGCGAATGAGCGTGGAAGCCCTAAGTCCATCTGAAGGGTCTCCATATGGACTGAGCCTCCATTGAATGCCTTCTCACCCTAGTCCAGAGAAGTGGACAGCCTTGCTATCAGAGAGCCTTGTAAAGGCGATTATGGTTTTTCCGAAATTCCAGAAAAGGCCACAGAGGAGTCACTTTTGCTGCAGAACATTTGCCATTGTTGTGCACGGGGAGCAGGGCTTACTTTTCCATCTTATATGAACGCAAGAGGTGAGCAATATTGAACTGGATGTTATTTGAGAGGCCAGCATTCCTGACTGCTTACAGGTTCATGCTCAATCCTTGGGGTTTCTCTCCCTCCTACCTTGTCATCACAACCCTCATGCCAACCCAAGTCTGATGACAAAATCTCCCTGTTTGAGCCAGGGGGTTCTTGTCAGTGACATCAGAGAAAAAGGTTCACAGCTGTTGGAAGTTCGCTCCCTACTAGATTAGCAGCACACGAGGGAAGCAAGCTCATACATTATTCAGAGAGGAAAAATGTGGGCTTCGACCAAACTTTGCAGGAGTCACCAGCTCTCCCAGAGGAGAGTGACCTATTGTTCTGCTTCACAGAACTCCAGGAGGAAACGGAACTCCTTAGAACACAGCTAATGGGCTGCACACAGGCAGTGTGAGGAACTGACTAACTACATCTAGTATCAACTCCGAAATCCTGGCCAAAGTGATCTGTGGTGCTCAGAAGAAGGGGGACCGCATTTTAGTCTACTTCTGTACTATTACAAGCATTACCAGGACTTCAACCCAGTTCCTCCCGGTGTGACACCCTGCTAAGAGTTTGCACATCCATCCCGGATGTGCTGGATCCAATTTTACATTTTAACAAGATCCCTCCGTATACCTAAGGATCATTTGGGGAACATGTTTAAATAGTATTTCTGACTTAGTAGATCACTGGATAAAATGCAATTTTTTAGCAGGGGAAGAAAAAATCTTTTGAATTTAATTTCAGAATAAAATACTTTTGACTTGACCCTGTGTATTTAAGGAAATTTTTAATAGTTATATTACTCATATCTTATTTTTAAAACAAGCAGCCATGTATCCCATTTTCTAAGCTGGGGGGGGGGGTGGGAGTGGCTGGTGAACACAGGAAAAAAGAAAGTCTCTTCAAGCTGACATTGCTGCCACATCTGCTGTAACCTTGAGGGAGACCATCTAGAATGGCCCGGCAAGTGCACGCATGGTTGTTTGACTAGGCTTGATACCCCAGCCAGCCTGATGAAGTCATGACTATGTTTTCAGCGAGCATCTGCTTTAGGGTTTGCAGTGGATTTAGGATATGGGCTACCTTCTAAGACAGGATTACACTCACCCTCTTTTTTTTTCTTCTTTTCTCTTGAGAAACAAGAATTTCTGACAATGAAACCAAAATCTAGAATATGGTGAAGAGTGGACAGAGAGAAAGCAAAGTAAAGTGGCGAAGGCAATGGAAGACGAGAATTGCACAGTTTTCAATTCATTTGAAGCAATATTCTCTCAATGTAACTTTAGCCACATTTGGGAGCTGGCTGGAGTTTTATATCAAATGAAACCCAAACTGTTCTTTTGAATATGGATATTTATACCATACCATCTATGAGTAGAGATTTGGATCAACCAAAACTATTGAAGAAACAACCAATAAAGAAGTTAAACAATAACTTTGAAAATAACTTTGCAAACTGTCTTTTTAGAATACTTGTCAAACTTGGTTCATTGAAAGCAGTTCTCAAATCCAGAATCTGAAACTCAAAAAGATAGTATCATAAAGAAATGTTAAAGAGAATTTATTGAAAAGACTTTGAAGAAAGCCTATTATTTGATAGAAGAAAACCTAACACTTGATTGATTATCCACGGTAAGATAATACTCAGTGAGCCGAGAAATACTTATTGATATTATTAGGCACTGTGGAGCCAGTCCCGCCCCCCGCCCAGCAGTGCCAGCCTCACAATTGCTCTTGTGTTTGAGCATTGATACCCTCACTGTATCAATCCATCTTGTCGAAAAAGTCTTGCTCTTTTTCGCTGCCCCACTACCTTAGAAAGCACGATGTCTTTCTCCAGGAACTGGTCTCTCGTGGCATGTCCAAAATCCTTGTTACACCTCTCAGCATCCTGGCCTCTAAGGGGCATGCTGGTCGTTCTTCTGCCAAGACAGATTTCTGTTGTTGTTTTGGCAGGCTGTGGTCCTTCGAATAGTCTTCCTCAGCACCATAATTCAAACGCTTTGATTCTTCTTTGGTCTTCCTTATTCAATGTCCAAATTTCACATGCATAATAGGCAATTCAAATGACCTTGGCTGAGTCCTCAAAGTAACATCCTTGTTTTTCATCCTTGTGCAGCACATTTACTGAATGAAATGCTTTGTTAGATCTTCTGACTGCTGCTTCTATGAGCATTGATTGTGGATCCAAGCAAGATGGAGTCCTTGACAACATCAGTCTTTTCTTCTTTAACCATGATGTTACCTATGAGTCCAGATGGGAGAATTTGGGGTTTCTTTACATTGAGTTATAATCCATACTGAAGGCTGTGATCCTTCATTTTCATCAGCAAGTGCTTCAAGTCTTCCTTACTTTCAGCAAGCCAGGTTGTGTCATCTAAAGGTAGCAGGTTGGTAATAGGCCTTCCAAACCTGTTGTCACATTCTTCTTCATATAAACCACCTTGTGTGATTATTTGCTCAGTTTACAGATTAAGTATGGTGAGAGGATGCACCCCTAACATACACTTTTCATGATTCTAAACCATGCAGCGTCCCTTGGTCTATTTCCACAACTGCCACTTGATCTCTGTACAGTTTCCACGTGAGCACAAGGAGGTTTTCTGGAATTCCCATTCAACCCAATCCTATCAATGGTTAGTTAGAATGCACAGAGTCAAATTCCTTAGCATAGTCAACAAAAACACAAAGGCTTTCTTATGTTATCTGCTTTCAGTTAAGATCCATCTGACATCAGCAATGATATCCCTCTTCCAAGCCCTCTTCTGAATCCAGCTTGAAGCTCTGGCAGCTCCATGTCAATGTACTGCTGCAATGTTTGTTGGATGATCTTCAGCAAAATTCTAGTTTCACCTTATATTAATGTCATTGCTCTATAGTTTGCACATTCGATTGTATCACCTTCCTTTGGAATGGATACAAATATGGCTCTCTTCCAGTCAGTTGGCTAAGTAGCTGTCTTTCAAATCTCCTGGCATGGACCAGTGAGTACTTTCAGTGCTGCATCAGCTTGTTGAAACATTTCCATTGGCATTCTATCAATTCCTGTTTTTGCCTAATGCTTTCAGTGCAGCTTGAGCTTCTTTTTTGCACCGCTGGTTCTTGCTTATAGGCTGCCTCTCAAAACGGATACTTAGTCTAGCTCATTTGGGACATTTTAGCAGCCAGACTATGTAGGCAACAAATCTCTTATCTAGAGAAAGGTGGGTCTACATTTTAAAATATTTATATTTATTTTCTACTCATTAGACCAAATTTTATGAAAAAGTCAAATAGAACTAATGTATAGAACTCTTTCATAAATAGACTCTCATGAAATAAGATTGTTTAAAATTCTGTTATAATGAATTTATTGTGTCCAAATTTTACTGGACTAGACATTATATTGCATCTTAATGTATCTACCATGTATCTAACTATTAAGTGTGTCCAGCCTTACATAATTAGTTAGCTTTTTTAAATATTCTTTTTCTCACCACACTACGAATCTCCAAAATCAGAGGAGTCCTTTAAAAGTCACTCATCCCATGCTTCCATCTTCTCAGTGGCAGGAATCATGTATATTTGGTTTTAATTGCCTAGGAAATCATAGACAATTGCCATCTGATTGAAGACAAAACATGTCAATATAATTCAGTAAGTAACGTATCTCTTTATTCAAAATATCCAGCAAATTCTACAAGAATACACAGCTGCATAGACACATCACTATAAACCAGTCAACTCTCCTCTTAGCAAAGCCAGGCTTCCTTGTCACTGGATTGCCGTAAGATGCAGGTTTATTCTTGAAATATAATTAACATATCTAAAACAGAAAGAGAAATCACATATTTTTATGTGCAGAAGCTAAATCTCAAATATGTCCTAAATCTATCATTGAATAGATGAAAACCAAGATTTCATGAGAGTGATATGTACCCGATATCATTATTGTTAGCTGCCAAGTCAAGATCCAACTTATGGCAACATTGACTATTGGCTTTTTGATGTAGATAACCAAGCTTCTCTCACGAATCTGTCTTCTTTTGGAAGCTCTGGAAGATATAGTCCATGGACCTCCTCTTTTTCTGTGTCTTTTGTAACTCGCCATTCTTCTCCATTTGTCACAGGGCTGCTTTCCTTTACTCATGCAATAAATGGAAGAGTTGGACTACATGCGATCCATGACTTTAGCCCTTCTAAGATGCCATGAAACTGTGAGTTCAAGACTCTCAGTTAGGAGCTGGCAATACTTTCATTCATGAACCATTTGGTCAGAAATACATATTTTTCCAGCTAATATTTATAGATCTCGCTGAAGGTGAGACCTCTCTTAATGTTTGTTGAATGAATGAAAAACTTATGTTCACACTAAAGTACTGGATTAAAGTAAGTTTTATGCCTTGATTAAATTAAAATAAGGTGGTAGAAGACTTTCAGTTTGCTGAGATGAATTGTTTTATTTCAGTAGAACACTTCAATAAACATTCTGCTTTTGTATCTATTATTTGCTGTCTCTACCTTGATCGTTCCTTTCCCAGAAGCACTCTACAAGTGCATCACCAGTTTTCGATCATCCAGACTCTTGGTCTATGATTAGCCCAACACTTCAATACATGGATCAGATTTTTGGCACCAATTTCCCTGTGGACATCTCTTATAGACATTTTAGTATTGCAAAAGTCATTTGGAAAAGTTAGTTCTCACATACTTAAGTTGCATTTATAAAAAGAAAAATGAATTACACACCCAAGCACAGTCTTGAGACTTAGCAGCCTTTGTAAGCAACAGCTATATTTCCATACATAGATTTTTAATCACTGACACATCCTACTCAAAAGCTATACATTAGGGATGATATAGCTATTTGAAACATTACCATGGTATTTAGATGAATACAAGCATACACATTTGGCTAAAAAGAAACACATATGTGGGAAGAAAAAATGTTCAGCTATTTTATATTGCCTGGAGATCTTCTTATTAGAACTACTTAAATTATTGTGACATATTGAGGACACATCTAAAAAGTGAAAAGTGTTTGGAAGTTTCAATTTAGTAGTTTGGGTCTGTCATTATTGACTATCACTGGCTGAAATGTAACAATTAAACTGTACAGGTATACATCATGATGATAAAGGGAAATATTCGACCAAAGAAATAGTAAATCCAGGAACTATATACCAATAATCTCTTCTATCTCATATCTTTATTTGCTCCATAGGTAAAGCAGAGGTCATGTTAGACCCCATTCCTTTGCCAACAGACATATGAAGAGGCTTCAAAAAGTTCATGGGATAATATGCTCTTTTAATTCCATTTTTGCCACACACTATTGGAAGCATCCTTGCATATGGGCCATCCTTTATTTGCTTTTCCCCGTGGAATGCTTCATGAGTTAAGAAATTAAACATGTATAATGTGCTGTCTTAGTATCGTAGGAGAAATCAGGCATATACACATGACACAATCCTTGAAGCTCTATTACTCTCACCCCATTCCAAGAAATCATTATTTCTCCCAAAGTATCTGCATATGTGGTTTCTTCTTTTTCTCCTACAATTTTTAGGCCTGTTTTTAATTTGCTCACTATATGTAATGAATACAAAATTCATGCTATTAATGAAGAAGGAGGAGAGATATGAAGAGGAGAAGCCTAAGAAGGAGGAGGAGAAAATAATCATGCTATTTCCCTGGTTTCACCATTTTCAAAATCCTACACCTCTGGCCTCTGGCTTACAGCTGTCAGTCTTACTTCATTTCATATTATTTCTCAATCTGCTCAGGGTGCATCTGTCTTCTCCACCAGAATTGGGTCCCAGAAGACTAAGTGCCCTTATCTGTCTTCCTCTGTGTGCCTGCATTGTCTGCAACATCATCAGGCATGTAAAGGGTATACAATAAAGACTTATTTAAATAATGAATGAGTGGGGAAATATTAGATCTTTTCTCTATTTTATATGATAAAACTTCAAATTATCTGCAAACATTAAAGAACAAGATCATCTTTTTATAAAACTGCAATGTATTATGTAATTTTCACAGTAATTAAAGGGACAATACCTATGAGTGGGTCCCATAAGAGGGAAGATGAAAGGCACTTGGAATCATTTTCTAAATTTTAACAGGTGAAGTTGGGATATGAATATAGCATTCTTATTATTAGTCCCATTGAGTTGATTCTGACTCATCTGAACATGAGGATGAAGATAAGATTCTAAGGCAGTTAATACCTAAACTGAGCCAGGAATATACATAGGGAATATGTATAGGGAAGAAACAGATATACCCAATAATTCAGACTAAGGGATAGTAGAAACTAAGTGTTGGTAACTCCCTGTCACCGAGTTGATTCCAACTCATATGAACTCTATATAGAATTTCTGAGACTGTACAACTTTATAGGAATAGGTAGCCTAATACTTCTGTGGAGTGTTGGTGGATTTGAACTTCCAACCTTTAGTCACTTAACCCACAGTGCCACTAAGTTTCCTTAAGCATTGATAAGAATGTCCATACTTAAAAAAAATCCAGTTTTATTGACATATACTTGGAGTCTGAAGCAAGTCAGTGGAATAAATATATTTAAAAGAGTCATACAAACAGAAAAGTGGGTGAAAGGAGACATTGGCATGACAACATAATAATAATTTATCAATTATCAAGGGTTCATGAGGGAGGGAGTTAGGAGGGAGGGGAACAAATGAAGAGTTGATACCCAGAGCTCAAGTAGAAAGCAAATGTTTTGAGAATGATGAAGGCAACGAATGTACAGATGTGCTCGACACAGTGGAGGGATGGATGGATTGTGATAAGAGTTGTGTGAACGCTCAATAAAATGATTTAAAAAGGAGTCGTGCAATCATCACAAAAATCCATTCAGATAATTTTTTTCATTTTCATATATTATTATTGGCTCCCTATATTCCCTTAACCGCTCCTGTCACACTCTAAGGCTCTATTAATTTAGTTACTGTCTGTATATAGTCACCTATCCTGGATGCCACATGAAGAAAATCAGAGCCTAAATTCCATAAGCAACAAGAAGATAAAACACAGATAAACTTCATTCTAAAAGAAAGGGAAAAAAATTAAAACTAGAACAAGTTATATATGTGCCTAATGGGAAAATAAGCGGTAAAATGTTAAGTTTAAGGTAACAATATCTACAGTAATCCATTTCACAATGCACTCTGCCTGAGGACAGAGCTATTCACATTTCTGGTCAATGGTCCAAGGAATTCCAATGGAGACTCAGTATGCCTGGGGACTATGCAAATAGAGTTTGGGCTTTCACTGTCATCCATAGCCTTCTGCAAACCTGGTGCACTGAATTGAAGCTCTAATACAATTCCCTCCTCTGGTTTTGGATTTTATTTTTTCTAATCCTTGGATCACACTGGCTGGTATGCTATTTCCACATAGGCTTTGCTGGCACCTTAGATGGCTAAGCATGGACAAATATTGAAAGAACAAGAAAAGATCAATAAAGGGAGTGAAGATTTAAGGATTAAGTGAGGAGGATAAAGTTATTAGATGAGATTATTTGCTTTTGTGAAGAATAGCATCCTGACAAAAGTGTTTTAAGGAGATTCATATTACTACATGTGCATGATGGAATAAAGGAAATCAATAATGTGAAGCTAGGAGACTTAATGGCAACAAGAATGGAAAGTAAAGGCAAGGCAAAGAAGGCATAAATAACTATTGGTGAGATCTGGGCTAGTGAAAAGAAAATGTTATCAGGATTAAAAAGATAACCTGTTAACTAGAAAAAAACTTTTCTTCTAGGAGACTGGAACAATATGTGGAGCCACATTGCTTGGATGTCAATAGCCTACCCCTAAAGTATAAGGGCTTACCGTACACCTCAATGCTCATTTCCCACATATGAACACAAGTAAATCACCTCCCTCTAAAACCTTGCTATTAGAAAATCACTTTTTCAAAGTCCCTCAATTTGCTATCAATCTATATTTATAGATTCCTCTGTCATCAATAAATACATGAAGTATGTCCATGAGAATTCATTTTTCATGTATGAAGAGCAACCAATAAGGTATCTTTCAAGTATCTTCTTCTCTATCAAATGTATGCACAAAGGTGATATGGCTGGGAATACCTTATTCAACACCAATGTAGACATCTACCGCAAGCTAGTCCGATCATAACCCTGCCTTAAGAATTTCACCCAGTGCACCAATAGGGAGAAAGAAAACATATTCACCCTGGAACTCCAATCTGCTCCCTTCCCCCACCCACCCCCACCCCCAAAATCCATGAATTTGTAGTAGCTTTGTGTCCATCCTTCCTAATGCTTGATTTTTCAAGACTTCTTTTATATCTTATAATCATCCCAATGCATTTATTTTTATCACCTTCTGTTGTACAAAACTCAAAGAAAATTAACAGTTTAAGATTCACTAGGCATTGTTATCAAATGCACACGAAGGTCCCTTTAGTGAACTTGACATATAAGAGTCAGATAATGTAACTATGGATCTTGGAGATAAATATTCCATATTAATACAGCATTTTGTAAAATTCACTTGTTAGAGGCAAGTAATATTTGACTCACAAACTCATTAGACTCCACTTGTTTTTCTCATTCCAAATGACTGATAATTTTAGTAGGAGGTTTTTCTAATCTTTTCCCATGTTCCCATCTCCTTTCCTAAACAGCTCCAAGGAAATATGTAAACTCTGAGTGTGTAACAAAAAGGCAACTATCGTCCTATTTTTACAAAGTAGAAGACAATAAAAAGTCAATTACCAAGAATAAAACGTGAGTGAAGATAAGACAGTTTAAGCTAAGAGTCACAGTGAGCTCCCTTGGTAACCGAGAGTCTGACAGTGCTTAGTGGGTTGAAAAACCTACTCTCTTCAAGGTAGAAAGCACTTGAGAAGAGCTGAGCCAGCTTTATGTGGTGCCCCAGGAGATGTCTACTCACCCAAAACGTATGCAGTTCATTAAGGAAGCAACTTTTATATTTCAGTGCAGTGATTTTGCATTCTAGTTTACTTAGGAATGTTTTATTAGATGCTCATAGTAGTTGGTTAAAGAAGTTTAAAAAGAAACACCAATCATCAAGAGGAAACTGGTATATTCCTTCATTTGTTCATTGTTTAAAAATATTCCCTAGGCTAGAAAGTACAGATTGTTGGCTCTCTTTTATTTGTGATTACTTGTTTTCAAAGAGCTATTTCCTGCTCACCTGTAGCTTGCTTTGGTAGAGAGTCAAAGGACCATGTAAAATAGTAACAAATAAATTGAAAAATTAGATTATACTATACAAAAGTGATAAGGATTTAATTGTGGGAAAGACCAGGGAACCTGTCTAAGGAAGTTTGCTTTGCGGCTGGAAGAATAGCTTGTGTTAGTGAAGGCAAAGGGAAACTGGCAGTGGGTGTGCAGGTGGAGAGAAGTGTGCCAGAAAAGCTACAAGGCACGTGGGAAGGTCCTGGGGCAGGAAAGAACAAAGACACTGAATGAATAAAATGAGGTCACGGTGACCGAGTACAATGAGGTAGGGGTGGCGTGGCATTCTTTCCGTCACTATTTCATTTAAGGGATTTTTGTTTGAATTTTTGCTTTATTTTGTTTTGAATTTTTAGAAGATTAAATTCAAAGAGAAAAAATACAAATGAGCATGGGAAAACAGCACTCTTACGGTCCTTAGCTACACACCCATATTTATCCTGAATGAGTGCATACCATAGAAACGATGCTGTCTCTTGTGTTTTACATGGAGCAACACACGAGGAGCATCTTTTCTTTTCAGAATCTATAGATCTTTATTCTTTATAATGATTTATTTATCTTGTTATTATACAAATGGACCACAGCATAGTTAATACATTTGATAAAGGACATTTAACTTGTTCCATTTTTTTAAATCTTTTTATTGGGGCTCATAAGGCTCTTATCACAATCTGTACATACATCAATTGAGCAAAGCACCCTTATACATTCGTTGCACTCGTCACTCTCATAATTCACCTTCCACTTGGGTTCCTGGAATCAGCTCGGTTTCCCTTTTTTTCCTCCCATCCCCCTCCCTCCCCGATCCCACCCCTGGTCCCTTGATAGTTTATAAATAATTATTATATCTTATCTTACACTCCCCGGCATAAATTGTTCCATTTTTAATTGTTGTGCTGTTGTTACAGATAGTGCTGTAAGGGACATGTATTCCTGCACACTTTTAAGTACATTTTAAACACATTTCTAGGACTGTTTCTCTAAAATAAATGAGAACATTCTTGCTAACTCAAAGGGTTTATATATTTCTGTTGTTGTTAGTAGTCGTTGTCTACTTGGTTCTGACTCATAGCATGCCCAGTTGAATGAAATATTGCCCCATCTTGTTCCAGCTTCATAATATTTCTTATGTTTGAGCACGTTGTTGCATCCCCTGTGTCAGTCGCCTCACTGAGGGCCTTCCTCTTTTTCATTGACTTTGCCCTTGATATTGTCCTTGAGGGACTGATGATACACGAAAGCGCACGAGACATCTTACCCTCCTCTCTTCTAAGGAACATCTGACTACATTTTGTCCAAGACACATGTTCTGACTTTTCTGAAAGTCCATGGTTCACTCATTACAGCTACCGCACCAAAATTTAAAGGCAGTTCTTCAGTTTTCCTAATTAATTGTCCTGCTTTTAAATGGATATTTTAGTGACTGAATATACCATGGCTTGAATTAGGTGCACCATTGACTTCCACTTGACATTCTTGCTTTTTTTTTTTTTTTTTAGCATTTTAAAGACATCTTTTGTAGCAGATTTGTTCATTGTAATGCATTGTTTGATTTCCTGACTTCTGCTTTGATGGGCATTGATTATGTGTCTAAGTAAAATGACGTCCTTGAAAACTCCAACTTTGTCTGCATTTATTATGCGATTGTTTGTTGGTGAGGTTGTTTGTTTCCTTTTTCTGAGTCTCGGATCTATATCAGTAAGGGCCTCCAGTCCTCTCCTTTTTCAGTATGTGTGCTAAGCACAGAATCGGAGAAGCTGAACTATATGAAGTCGGAGATGACATCAGGGTTGGAAGGAGACTCATTAACAGCCTGTGATGATTACGCACCTGGCTTGCTAAAAAAGAAGAGGACTTGAAGTGCTTACGGATGAAGATCAAAGACTATAGCCTCCATTATGAATTACACATGAGCAAAAACAAATAAACCACGAATTATTATTAATGTACACATGAAGAACACTGGATTATAAAACTTTAAGAAATACTTTGCCAGATGAACTTGTCAGGGTCCTGAAGAGTTTTATGTTCTTTGTGGATTACTGAGCAGCAGACATAAGAAGTCTCGCTTTCTGAAACCAGAACCTTATTTGTTCAAAGACAAGAAGGAACATCTCTGAACATTGCATGGGTTTTGAAAATGATAGTTCTGAAATTGCTGCTACAGGGTATCCATCTGCCTTAACTAGATTGACTTCCCGTCACCTCTTCAGAGCAGAAACATATTAGCTTTTCTCTGCTCTCTCGTGAGATTCACCACAACCCTCGCAGGCTGCCTCCTTCTGTCTTCTCCAAGTCACCCTTTAACTTCTTTAGTTTTGTTCTTGATTTTAAAATGTTCAACACTTAAATCTTCACAGTTATCAGGCATGTACTTGTATCACCCATGTGTTTTGTATTTATGAGTAGTATTTATTTTGGGTTGTTTTATTTTTTCTCCTTAAACCAACACCTTTAAGTTGAAATACCAGCATGGGGTCAATGCTGCCTGCCTGCTAACTGGAGAGTCGACAGTGTGAGTTCACCCAGCGGCGCCTGTGAGAAAGGCATGTGGACGTCCTTCCAGCTAATCAGCCTCTGCAGCTACTGATGAAACTGCTGTTTCAGTTAAAAAAAATAAAATAGGGCAGCGTGTAACTTATTTTTTGTATTCATCTTCCAGCCCCTGGACAAGTTAAACTAATTCTCTGTTCATAGTTGGTTCCAGAAAATGTAGTTTCTCAACCATTTTTTAAGAGCAATGCGTAGTTGCTGTGTGGGATGCGTGTGTGTTTGCTGATGATGAAGGCCTCCAAGGGCAGAACAGAATCAATATTCAGCAGAGTCATTTCTTTGGCAGCTGAAGTGAACCTGCGGGAATCTTGCTGTCACTGATACATTCTTGGATGCCTGCAACTGTAAATTCATCCACCCACCTACACCCACTCAAGAGAAAAAATTCCCTCAGCTTTGGAACACATCTCCCTCAAAGTGGGTCAGGCAACAAGCCTTAAAGGAACACAGGATGAGTAATGAGAGCCTGAGATAGTTGAATCGGAGTGATATTTACGGGGTTCTTTAGTGGGTAGAGTGCAATTACGAGATAGGAGCTTTAAGTGTTGCTGGTGAATATTCATATTCAGCCGCCCCCTATCGCCTCTTTGAGTGCTTCATCATCACAAGATAACACATTCTGTTTTATGTGAGTGATTGCCGAATGGGATGCTTTGGGTTTTGGGGTAGGCTGGTTCCTGAGTACTGTTATATCTACCACAATAAATTCCGAGTTCATTTGGCTGAGCAAGGCACTGCAGTTTTACTTTAAGCTTCGGGAATAGCTGCTTGGATGAATCAGCAGGATAGTCAAGATCCTGCAATAGAAGAGCAGGAAGACAGAGGAAGGCCCTTGAAGGAAGGCAATGAACCTGAGGTTGGAACAATAGTGGTTGGAACAATGGAGCCTTTGCGAGGGTGGTGTCGTGCCAGGCACTCTTCGTTCTGTTGTGCATCAGGTGTGCATTGGAATCGATTTGCTGGCCCCTAACAACAACAACACAACAGCAAGGGAACTAGGAGAAAAACAAATTCTCCATGTGAAGTATTGAACATACAGAAAGCAAACTGAAACTGTCCAGACACAGGCTTAAACCCAAATGAAATCCGCTGTTGCCTAGCCAATCCCAACTCAGTTTGACCCTATAGGACAGAATTGGACTGCCCCCATAACGTGCCCAAGGCTGGAAGTCTTTACAGAAACACACCGCCTTATCGTTCTTCTGCAGTGTGACTGGTGGGCTCGAACTGTCAGCCATTATGTTAGCAAGCTAACGCCACTAGGGCTCTGCTCGTATACCTTAGCTGCTGCTGTGGTGGAATGTGTTTTCAGCCTTTTTATTTACTTATCTTGGTCTCTATCATTCATACAAGTTGAATTATGAATCTATGCACAACTTAAACAGTGCTTCTGTTAGATAGCAGGATGGGGGGTGTAGCTCTCAATGCCTAGGGGCCCCCTACAGGAGGTTGGAAACCAATGCAGGCTAAGGGGCATGCGCCAATTCAAGCCAGAGGCAGGTGGGCGGTACACCTGGGTTGGCTCAAACTAAGCCAGGTGAGCTTAATTTAACCAATGGGGTCAACCAGTACAATGGACCACGCCTCCCAGTTGAAAAGCCCAGAACCTGGAGACCACCACACCTTCCCTTTTCCAGCTGCTCCTCAGCCTTCTGCTGGGCTGTTTCATGCCAACGTCTCTCTCATTCTGATCTCAGGCTGCCGTGTGTGTGTGTGTGTGTGTGTGTGTGTGTGTGTGTGTGTGTGTGTGTGTGTGTGTGTGTGTGTGTCTGGTCTCATGCCATGTGTACGCGCAAGCAGTCCCATGAGGTTGTGTTTTATAAAAACCCACTTAGGTCACAAACCAGGCTTCGGAGTGAATTCTTTCTCATGCGAAGCCAAGAACCGAGGTATTTCCCACCCGAGAAACCTGACACTTCTTGTTGTTTGTTTGTCATAAAAAATAGGAATTTATTTCTAATAAGTGACTCTTCTGAGAAAATGACGAGCCTTCCAATTTTCAACTGAAATCCTCTCTCCAAAGAAGGGGGCCTTTGTCCAGAATGCAGAATTGTTGTCCCACCCTGAGATTCTTTCAACGTTCATCGGAAATGTTCCCCTCCTAAAGCTGACCCAGCTCACCCCACTTAGCTTCCCAGGGAAGATGAGGTCATATCCTGGTGGAGTGGCATTCTGTACTGGGTAGTCCCACGAATCTGACCATCATTTGTGGATAAAAATCAAGCCCAGAATTTTATCTTGCGGAGCTTGCTAACAGAGAAGGGTTCTGTCTGTGTGAGGAACACTACATGATTCATAATTTTTGAAAAATTAAAGTCATATTTCTTTGATGTGTCAGCAGTGATGACTGAAAGCAGATTGCAGATTTTTGTACTAAGCAAGAGGCAGAGAACAAAAGACCAAATGTGAGACTTCTCTTAGATCAAGCAAGGAGGACAATATTCCCAGCAAATCTCCCTAAGTCGGATGCATCGTCCTTGGAATGTAGGAGTGCAACTTAATGAAGTGAGAGCGGCAGTAGCAAGAGGAACTGTTAGCAGAAATAATTATTCTTGGCTAGCTAAGAAAAGAAGTGGACCGAGGGTGCTGAGAACATTTGAACGTTTATGTGAGGCAAGCAAACAAGGATGCATATTGAGAGAACAAGCGGGAAGAAGAAGATACAGTTCCCGAAATAATTTGGTGCCGTGACTAGAGTCCTTTAAGTGAGCTTTAGAAGCTCTTTTGTCTACTCTTTCCTTCCTCTGTCGTCACTGTATGCTTTCATGAGCAAATCTGAAAAAAATGCCGTGTAGCCTTATGCCAAGCATAAGAGCTGCCAAAGTAAGACCTGAGGAAAGGTATGATGTGCCTGTGTAAGGTAGGTAAGACAATTCTGTGGTCCTCAGAGATGGTGGGTGGCATGTGGCTGCTCCTTTAAGGAATTGGGGGAAAAGGCTAGGAAAAAAGAAGATCATCCATTCCTTTTCCTCCTTAGGAGAAGATGCTCCCTGATGATCCCCATCCTCATGGAATCCCATCATTTGGGTGTCTGTGCTTGTCACTGGATCATCCTGTCAGGGTCATTGCTCCCTCACACATGTCATTTCCCCACCAGCCTTCCAGAGACCATAGGGAATGTGTGAGGTAAATTGGTAAATGGTGAGTCAGTCAACACCCTCAGTAACTTTGCCTGCCAGCCAAGCTGGGCCAAGGTCTAGGTGCTGCTCCAGGGAAACATGCGCTACCCACTCTTGCACCAAGAAGCAAGGCTTGGAGAATGAGGAGCTTACTGGTGGTAAATCTGTAGCCACTGAGTCAATTCCCACTCATAGAGACTCCATGTGTTACGGAATAGAAGTGCTCTATAGACAAAACAGAACCCCAGTCTTCCCTGGGAGAAGTCGACCACACTCTGACATAGCTGCTTCCCTGCTCCTGATAATGAACCCTCTCTTTAAGAAGGCTCCTCCAAATGAGCAGATACCAAGGGCTCATGTCGAAAGAAACTGTTTTGAAATGGAACATGGCAACATATGCACAAACGTGCTTGACACATGGGTGGATGCATGGATTGTGATAAGAACTGTATGAGCCCCTGATGAAATTATTGATAAAAAGAATGCTCCTCCATCTCTAAAAAATATTGTATAAAATCAATATACTCAACACTTGTGTATAATCAGAACCTTAGCAATGAGAAAACAGAACTGGGAGGGCGGATTAGGCTGCATGCAGAAGTTGCACACAGAGTGGTGGTGCTCCAGTGAGAGAACAGTAAAGTGAATTGGCTGCTAACTGAAGAGTTGGAGGTTCAAATTCATCCCAAGTCTCCCTGGGAGAAAAGACCGTTTGAACTATTTCTGTATAGATTACAGCCTGGAAAACACTATGAGGCCATTCAACTTCATCACATGTGTGGAAAATCAAGTTGAGGTCACCAGAAGTAAGAACAATAAATAGAATCTTGGAGTCCCTGGATGTGCAAACTGTTCATGAGTTTAGCAGCTAACTGGAAGGTTGGTGGGTGGAGCCCCCAAGGCACCTCGGAAGAGAATCGTGGTGATAGACTTTGGAAAAATCAGCCACTGAAAGCCCTGTGGAACACAGTTCTACTCTGAAACTAATGGGTTCACTGTGGGTAGGAATCAATGCATCCACAAATAACATTCATTTCTACAAGTCGAAATAAATGCAAATTTTCAGATTGAAGCTTTAGCTTTTTTTTTTTTAAAGGCATGAATGGTGTTCTAGAATGACGATGCCATGAAAAATCAGTCACAGGGAGCTGTTCTTCGTGAATCTTAAAATATTCTTAATAAATGGGGTTCTCAAGAATAAGCAGTGATGCCACGTCCATTGCTTTTCAGGAAGCCTTACAAAGTGGTGCGGGTGGAAGCCATCCCAAATTACCCAGTCTCATACTGACAGCCTGAACATCGTTGGCTCGCAAAGAGCTCATTGAATGTGACGGGCGGAAAGTCTAGGAGGCATAATGAAGCACATACGCAGTGGTTTTAAGGGTGCCAGCAGCTATTTCATGGCTCTACTCCCCCAAGGCAAGTGAGCTCCCCCAATGCATCTGTCCATTCTCATAAATTGTCTTTCTTGTCATTGTTCTGTTGGCTATCCCTAATTCATTGGCATTCGGTGGGTTGTGTCAAGTATCAAATATATACATTCCTCTTGGCCTCTAGGCTATAAAGGCGGCTCTGAGTTCTTGACCATGTGAGCTGAAAGGTAACTGCTTAATCTAGGATAGACCCTCAAAATAGTTGCTTCCTGAAGATGCACTCCTGTACGACTGATGGTGATTCTCAGTTTGACCTCATTCACATTCCCTGTATTGGGATTTTAAAGCTGTTTTAATTAATATTACACATAATCATGGTTTATCTAGGACAGATACATATTATGTATTTCAGATAGAGGCAAAACCAGAGTACGGTTTAAGCTGTAAATAAGAAGAATGGTGTGGACTGAGTGGGGATTATATCATTGAGATGCCCTAGTTTCCTGCAGAGGCTGACCTCAATTGCACTCAGGAGGGAGGGTATCCTCTGCCTTATGGGGATGAGGCACAACTATGAAAAATGTTATCATTCAAATGTGAAGAACTTTATGTACAGAAATGCAAGAATAGCTAAGCCATAAATTCATTCATTGTTTTTATAGGCAGTCTTTCAAATACATTTAACCTCATAGTTAATTGTTCATAGGCTAGTTGGAATCTTAAGATGCTTGTTGATGCTGCCAGATGCCTTCCAGTCAACCCTACGTACAACAGAATTAGATGTCACCCAGTCCTGTGTCAGGCTCACGGCTGCTCTCCCAGTAAGTCCATGGTTGCAGCCGCTGTGTCAGTGCATCGGGTTGAGGGTCTGCATCTTTTTCGCTCTCCTAATAGATACTTTACCAAGCTTGACATCTTTTTCCAGGCACTGGTGTCTTCTAATAACATGTCCACGTTACGCAAGATTCACTCTTCCCAGCCTTGCTTCTAAAGAGCATTCAGACTTTACTTCTTCCAGGGAAAGTTTGTTCTTTTGGCGGTCCACGGTACTTTCAAGATTCTTTGCCAGCACTATAATTTAAATGCAGAACATCATTTTTTTTCGTCAGTCTTTCTTATTCACTGTCTAACTTTCACATGCATAGCAGGAGATTAAAAATACCCTGGCTTAGGTCAGGTCCACCTGAGTCTCCCAAATAATATCCTTGCTTTACAACACTTTAAAGCAGTCTTGTGCAGATTTACCAAGTACAACGGGCATTTTGATCTCTTGATGATAGCTTCCATGAGTATTTGTTGTAGATACAAGCAAGACAAAATCCTGAGAAGGTCAATCTTTCCTCCATTTATCATGATGTTACCTGGTGGGGGATTCAGTCAGTTCAAACCGATTCAGCAGAACTGCTGCCTAATTCTTCATTGAACTCAGGGCATTGGTGGTGATGATGGCCCTTGTAACCAGGGTTCCACCTAAGGTGGAGAGCAAACACTTGTATTCCTTACTCCTTTAAAATTTTCTTTGACACAATAATATTTTAAGCACCCATAGTAAAGTTTATTCAGTCCATAGGTATAAAAAAAATCAGATGAACCATGTTTGTAATATGTATTTATTCCTTTCATAAAACTCTATACTTTTGAAGAAATGCTACATTTTTATTCTTTTGCATTTTTTAAGTCAGTAAACATATAACATAAAGAGAAAAAGTGTCAGACAACCTGAGGGTCATATGCTGTCATTTGTTCCAGCTTTGTCTTATGCCTCGAATTATGGGTGAATTATACAATTCCTGAAAGTGTTCAAAGAGCTAAAATAACTTTGTCAGAACAATTGCTGTACGTTCAGTAGAAGTGACAAAGGGTTTTTCAAAGACGAACACAATATGCTTAGAGAGAAGTTGCCTGTGTCTAATATACCAAACACAATGACTGTGTTCTAATTGGCCTACCTCTAAAGCAATGGGATCCCACACCCACAGTGAAAAGATGGTTAAGGAGAAATCAAACAACCAATGATGCTCTGATAAAATCAAAGAATTTTTCAGTGAGGACACCAATCAAGAAACAATATGGAAATATCTTAAATAATGGTCATATGGTTTTTGTCAGGTATTATTTAGAATTTTTAAATCATATTTTAACCTTTCTTATACATACTCTAGTTTTGTATACCTCTTTTATTGCTTGTACTTAAATATTAGCTGTATGAAATAATAAATTAACTTTCAGTATATTGTTGTTATACTCAAAACAACTACTAGGGCAAAGAATCTATTGTTAAATTATTTGACTTCCACCACTAATGTTCCCTATTGATCCAGTTGTGGGGATTTTGGTGTTCTTTGCGCTGTTGTGTCATATTCATATTCTGGATTCTTAATAAGCCTTCCTCCAATTATGAGGCTACATTTTTCTTCAGATAAGCCAGGTTCATGATTATTTTCTCAGCATAGAGATTAGACAAATGTGGTGAGAGGATAAAACGCTGATGGACACCTCTCCTGATTTTAAGCCATGCAGTTTCCCCTTGTTCTCTTTGCACAATGTCATGCACACATTTCCCATGAGCACAATTAGATGTCCTGGAATTCCAGATTTTCACAAGGTTATCTATAGTTGGTTATGGTCCACACAGTTGAATGCCTTTGCATGGTCAATAAAGTAAAAGTAAACATCTTTCTGGTGTTCTCTGTTTTCAGCCAAGGTCCTTATGCCATCACCAATGGTTCAAGCCCCTTCTGAATCTGGTTTGAATTTCTGGCCAGCTGCATCTATTGCAAGATGACCTTCAGCAAAATTTTATTTATGTGTGATATTAATAATATTGTTCTATAATTGGAGAATCCTGATGTGCATCCGCCACCCCTCACTGGATACAAATATGGATTGTTTTCAATCATTTGGCCAAATAGCTGTCTTCCAAGTTTCTGTAGATGAGTAAGTGCCCCCATTGCTTCACCAGCTTGTGAAAACATTTCAATTGGTATTCTTTCCGTTCTGGGAGCCTTGTTTTGGCCAAATGTTTTCTGCGTAGTTTGGGCTTCTTCCTTCAGCACCATTCATTCTGATCATACGCTTGCACTGGTTGGACGTCAGCTAATTCTCTTTGGTGCAGTGCCCCTGAGTACTCTTTTCATCTGTTTTGGGTGCTTCATGTATCATTCAATAGTTTTCCCATAGACTCTGTAGATAGCAATACAGGAGCATATAATCATGTTTATTTACTTTTTAAACAAAGTATCAACTCTCTTCATCTGAATCACTATAGCTGATCAACCACATTACTATTTATCTTTTCGCGCATAACTTGGAGTTGATGGTATACTCTGATATGTTGTGTTGATGGTATACTCTGATATGTTGTGGTAGTTAGATTTAATTACTATACTAGGGTTCTTCCATAATGTTATCTGCCATAGTGTAATCAATTCCATGATGAGATCATCAGGGTGCAACCAAACAGTTGTGGGAAAAATAAGGTGCATGTGGCCTTAATCTGATACCCGTCCTGATACCATCAAATGGAAATTTCATCAAGTGTGTGGCCTTCACTTAATACCAATTGACACTAGAGAATCTAGGTCACTCTTTGCTGATCTGGATCCTGTATTTGACCCATTGATCTGCTGATTCTGGAACCTATCAGTGGCCTGCCATATTGCCCGCCAACCTTGCATTCATCCAACTCTGACCCAATGAGCTTGACTTACTGACCTTGGGTTCATCTCCTTCTGCTTCCACCAGCTTGTGGTTTTCCTACTTTAGGCTTTGTTTTCCTTCTTCCTGATTGACTGGCAGTTATGGAGATCAGGAAAAACATCCAGCTTAACATCTGACTCACAGAGTTGAACCAGACTGGACTTAACCACTTTTATAACTGTGTGAGCCAGTTTCTTGATATAAATATACATCACTGGTTTTTGCTTCTCTAGAGAATCTAGTTTAGCACAATGACTTAATAGCATATGCAAGGAACTGTGAGTTAATAGATCTCAGTTGGGTTTCCATTTCCTGTGCTTTTTGGTCATAAGACCTTAGGCATATTTCAATATTTTCCAGATATAAAATGGGAATTATGACTCCTTTTCATGAAGTGCTAACTGTGAGAATTTTTCTAAGAGAACTTAGCTGTGCTATCCATTCACCATCTCCTTCTTCTCTTCCTCCTCCCACCCCTTCCCTTCCATCTTATTTCTAGTTTACACTTGTTCTTCCATTCACTGTAGAGAAAGTATTCCACTAGGGGAAACAATCAATTACTATTTCTTGTTCCAGAAAAGAGGCCTTCTGCTGAGTTTACCTAAGGTGGCAGGATAAAGAACAACACACAGTGTAGGACCTGGCATCTCCTCAGGTAGCACTTCTACTAGCGGGATCCCACATGGCTCACCACTAGCACAGCCTAGCCATCTGATCAACCTCATTACTCTTCCCACCTGTGCTTCTAAGCGACCCTGATCTCTCTACTTCAGGCACCAAATGTGCTCCATCGTTTGGCTGACTGTCTAGGGAAGATCACATGATAGGAACAGTGCACTTCCCTTCTACTCATCTGTCGGTTGTCATACTGTGGTGACTTGGTTGTTGTAATGACACTGGAAGCTGGGACACTGATATTTCAAATATCATCAGGCCACTTGTGGTGAACAGGCTTCAGTGGAGCTTCCAGAGTAAGAACAGTCTAGGGTGAAGGAGTGAGGGTCCACCAAAATGGAAGACTTTCTGAAAAGCAGCAGAGAATTGTCTGATATGTCCCAGAAAATAAGCCCCTCAGGTGGGAAGGCACTCACATTATGGCTGGGGAGGAGATAGATGTCTCTTCAAGGCAGAGTTTACTTGAATGCCCTGGTTGGAACAAAGCTTTAAGGACTTTTTTTTTTTTTTGCTGATGGGACACACTTCAAAATTAGAAGAGACAACTGCAGATATCCATTAATAATATGAACAAGGAATGTGTGAATTATATATCTAGGAAATGTGAATGTAAACAATGAAATGCATGATATTAGTGAGCTGACATCCTTGCTCATAAGGACCTTTCCAACTCTATTTCTTTCAAGACAGATTTGCTTGTTCTTCTGGCAGTTGGTGTTTTCCAGATTCTTCACCAGTATCATAATTCAAATTCATTGATTCTTCCTCTGTGTTCCTTATTTATTGACCAATTTTCACATGCATCTGAGGTAACTGACAATACCATAGCTTGATTTAAACACACCTTAGTCCTCACAGTAACATCCTTTCTCTTTGAAATTTTACAAAGATTTTGTACAGCAGATCTTCCTAATGCAATGCATCTCATTTGATGTTTTGACGATAACTTCCATGCGCAATCATTGTGGATCCAATCAATATTAAAATTTCAGCAACTTCAATAGTTTCTCCTTAGATGTGTAATCATTCACATAATTAACCTGTATGAAACAAACGACACCTATGTTCATTGGAGATACTTATAGATAAGCATCAACAGAGAACTTATTATATGTCAAGTGGCTTTATTTAGGTTTATTCTCAATAACATACTAGAAAGAGCCTGTTTCACTCTTTTTTGTACAGATAAGCAAACCACGGCTCAGAAAGGTCACACGGCTAAGTAGTGGAGCAACTGGAGTCTGCACCCACCAGGCATCTAACTCAAATCTCCACCTTCAGGTCTCTGATAGTGCATATCAGAATGATATTATTGGCATTACATAGGAAAGGGGTAATTTTCCCAACACATTCGAGTATGCATGTCTCCATATTCTGAAAAGATTAGCTTGCAAAACTGCCACAAGTTCAGATTAACTTCAAAGACAAGGATGTTGTTGCGTACTCAAGAAAAAAAATACCAAGTGACATCAATTGAAGTATATGAGTTTTGACAGCCAACTCAATACCGTATGTGAAGCATTAGCTCACTGGAATGTACATATCAGCTTCCTGGCACCCAGCCATGTTATATGTTTTCCATTTTGCTCACCTCATTTACGATGGGCTGGGTTTATTAGAGGAGATGCCTGAGTATGTAATCTATAATGTGAAAATAGAACCTGGCAGCTGTCGAGGAGATTATAGAAGTTCTTAATGTGGCCCATCCATGTGTCCACAGATAGAGAACCAAATTGCAAACACATCAAGACAATACACATTGCTTAGGAGTAATCTGACAACTACCCTCACCTCAAAAGAATCAGTGAGTTGTAGGCTTTTTTTTTTTTTTTTGGAGGCTGATTTGGATGAAAAGATGTAAGGTCAAGATGCTGATGGAATGACTCATGGTAGACAACAAGTCAGGAGTCCCAAGACTATAAAATGCATTTCTTGTTATTGCTTATTTTGATATGAACTCTTTTGGGCACAAGTATTATTTTGAGGTCAGATCATGATATGTAAGCACACACACATGCATAAGGGAATCAACATGAAAATCACACTATGTTTGAGGTACTTTTGGCAAACTTTTTTGAAAAGATGGATATTAAATTATAACTAAAGGCCAGCAAATCAAAACGCTGTCTTCCCTATAAAGTAGAGTGTTCTGCCAATTTTCATTGTTTGTATATATAGATGCACTTTTTAGATAATTGTGTAGGTGTATGAATATGTGTGTGTGCATCTTTCAAGAGAAGAGCAATAAAAACAACTGAAAAACTCAGGGATGTTCTAATATAAATATTACAAAACTGGGCAAATCTGATGGATAATTATCTAAAATACTTACATGCCTAATGTATCAAAAGATGCATTTTACATTGGTATACACACACCGGAGGCATGTGACTACTCGAAGAGAGGCAACCTATCAGAATCCAGCCAGAAGCATGCTGAATCAAATAGCCCACACTGAGCCTGGGTTCTGGGTGCACCCTGGGGAGCCGGGCATTGCGGAATGCTGGGGTATTGAATTCTGAATCTTCAGGGCAAACACATGCTCCAGTGGTTGTATCAGTGAGATTGATGCAAAAAATCTACCAGGTGAATTGGACTCTACTTCAGACACACTTATAACCTTGTACTTAAAACTGAAAATTCATGGTGTGTAAGGAAGCAGAGGATAGCTGTGTGAAAATTGTTGAACAGCTGGTAGGCGAACAATCATGGTCTTGCGACATCAACATCAATGCCGTACACACTATAGCATGATGTATATTATTCTGGCAAATCTGTGATTGACATTCTCAGTGAATATTATTGTAAATTTCCCCTGATGATCAAGTCCCATTGTTTGTGTAAATACAATCCAGCAAGACAGAGTTGATTCTGTACAAGTGAATAATTCAGGTACTGTGGTTGGAGTTAGCTTAAATTGACCCGATGGTCCCCTCTCAGCAGCATTTCAAAAACTCATCAGAGACAATATTAATGCAAGATCTTTATGCCCCAGGGGGATGATTGATAAAACTCTCTACCATAAATTAACAAGGAGGTTTTGAAAGGGAACCAAAGGCAAATAAAAAACAAACAAACAGAAACCGAATTAAAGATCCAGGGATGGGTTTGAGTCTCGCACTAGATCCTTGTTCCAATTTAAGAACAATTTGTTCTGACATCATGGCCCTGTTAGGTGCCCGCTGTCAGGAAGGGAACACAGGAAATATCAGCGCTGCAGCAGAGGGTGGGGAAGAAATTGCATGGTACCTGGATATCAGATAAAATAGCATCTGAGGTCTTAAAGGGTTGTTCCCGAACAAGCAGCCATCTAAGTGAGATGTCAACTAAGTCCACATGGAATTAGCACAACAACACCATTGACCAAAGGATTGTAAATCATACAATCCGAAGCCGAAAGAGAGCATAGTATCAGAGCCAAGGTTGTGAAAATCTGGTTTGCATCAGGCTTTTGATGACAGTGGGAACCCAAGTTATATTTGTGGCATCTCCATAGGAAAAAAAGCCTCCAGTGATTCCCTTCTATCCACAATAGAGGGGTGGGAGGACAGTGGTAACCCAACAGAGTGTGTTGCCAAGATGATAACAGAGGGTCAAAACGATTAAAACTGATGGAACAGTTAAAACCTGGTCAGCTGATCCCTCCTCTGATGTATGTTAGGCCTGACCCAGTTTTCAACATTTTCTGTATTTTTTTTGGTTTTTATTAGTTCATATTGGGATTTATCTCTGATGTGTTATCCTTGGGGATCACCCTCTGGAATTTTTGTTGTATATTTTTCTGTTTATCAGTAGATGAAACCCGGGTTGATGAACCTAAAGGGACAGAATAAAGGTATCAGAGGGTGGGGTACAGTGGTGGTGGTCAGGGGAAGGGAGCTGATGTCAAGGAATTCAAGAAGGAAAATATGCTTGGAAACTGTGATAGCAATTGAACCATGCAGCTTGATGTGATTGAACTATGGAATGATATATCTTTATAACTCCCAATAACATGTTTTGAAAGATAGGTCTGACTATCTGCTTCCAAAAAGGTCTAAAACCAAATTCAATCAAAATGAACCCTGTTGCTGGTAAGTGGATTTGGATTAATAGAGACCCTACAGGACAGTGTAAAACCGTGCCACGAGGCTTCCCAGGCTGTAATCTTTGCAAAATAAGGTTGGCTTGTTTTCCTTCCTTGGAGTGGCTGGTTCCTTAGAACCACCGTCCTTCGGTTAGCAGCTGAGCATTAACTGCTGCACCACCAGTGCTTCTTTCGAAAAGGTGACAGTCTTTAAAACCCTTGAAAACTCAATGAAGCATGTCTCTTCTGCAGACACGGGGTGGTCATGAGTTGTAATGGACTAGCAACAACAACATATGCACACAAATATAGACCTCACACAACAGATCTTGACTAAAAATTTGTCGTGGAAAAAAAATGCAAGTGTATGCAACGGTTGGATTGTGTTGACAAAAGAACCCAAACAACCCTCAGATACATGAATTTGTCTGTCTTCCAAGTCAGCCCTATGGCATCACGATGAAAATGGAGATGCTGTTAGTGAGAGTTTGTTAGTGAGGAGGATGATATTGTCATCATCTTAATGTGTCACGATTTTTCCACACTGCAAACACATTTGGCTTAAACTACAAACTTTCTCACACTGCTATCCCATGATGGTTTGGGCTGAGTCACAATTCCTTCTTTGTATCTCCTTCCTGATCTCACCCACAGAGGGCTCTGAAATCCCACAAGGTCTGGCCCAGACCCATCGAGGGAGCCTGTAGATATTGTTATTGCCAATAACAGATCATTCCCCAAGAAGGGCAGCCTAAGACCTCTTACTGGCCCACTGCCTCTAGTATCAACCCTATCCGATCATCTCTTATCCTGGCTGCCAGAATGATAGTTATATGAAATTCTAACCATGAAGCCTTGGCTTAAAGCCTTCTAACCACTCCCCCAGTGCCTACAGTGCAAACTGTAGACTTCTTTACTTGGCATACAAAGCACTTCATGATCTGGCCACTAACTAAATGTCAAGTCTCATCTGTCATTTCCTGCCTTGTTTTTTGCAAGCCAGCAATATTGAAGTACTTAGAGCTTTCTGAACACAACAGGCTCTTTCCTGGCACCCTGCCTTTACACATGCTCTGCCCGGGACAATCGCCTCTGCTTATGTGCTTGACAAATTCATTCATTGCTCAAGTCTTGGGTCAAATACTACCTCAGCTTAGAATGCTTCTTTGACTTCTCCAAACAGCCTATTGTGCCCTTTCTCTGATGACCTCACTATAGTGGATGCACATCTCCTTTTAGAGCAGGTGTTTAATGGTACATGGATCTCACCTTGTATTGAAGTTACTTGAGAGAAAGGACCTTGCCCTCCCATTTTTTTATTCCCAGCTTTAAGATCCTGACCTGGCCCATACCCCAAACAGCAAATACACTGCCAGATTCAGATTCGGACTGATATTAACACTACAGAATAGAGCTGCCCGCATTTGTTTCTGAGACTGGAAACCTTCATGGGAATAGAAAACCTCTTCCTTACCCCTTGGAGAAGGTGGTGGTTTCGATGGCTGGTCCTGTAGTTAGCAGCCCCACTCATACCCCACCATGCCACCTGTACATCCCCTGGCACAGGGTGAGGCTCAATATATGTTGTTGAATAAATGCATGAATGAGTGAGTGAGTGAATGAATACAACATAATAAACAAGAGACTGGCTCATTACTTCGAAACAATTTAAGCTTTGAAAAGTTAATTTGAGCATATAAGATCTCCATCTTATGGAAATCATTGCTGCTACATTGAGCTAGTCTCAGCTTCCTAACTAAATACAGAGAGCATTTTATGAATCACTCATCAGTGGTGGGTACTTCACGTCTCTGCTAATTAATGACAGGCCGTATCTAACAGTAGCCAAGAATAAAGATTCAGGATCCAGACTCGCATGTGCTGTGTCCCAACTCTGTGGTGTATGCTATGCCTCAGTCTTCTCATCCAGGAAAATGAGGACACTATTAGCATCATTCCCAGAAGGGTGTTGCAAATATTAGATTAATGCTTTGAATTGTGCCTGTTAAACTCCAAGTAAGTGTAGTCATTGTCACTGTCATGTTTTTGGAAAAATTCTCCCATACTCCTTCTGGCGTATGATATAAAACGTAGCCAGGGAGTCTTAGAGAAGTCCATCCTCCCCCTGTGCTAAATCCACCGGCAAATCCACCCAACCCAGGCCTAGGCCAAGTGTGGACCTCGCTGAGAATGGGTTTCTCATTCTCAATAAACCGCGCTCGGACCAAAGTGTTGGTTCCTGGCCGCTTAGGACTGGGTGTTTGGGCCAAATCTTCTCGAAAATACAAAGAGCACATTGCTCATGTGCTTTGCTGCCTTAGAATTTGGAGAAGGGAGCCAGGACTGTCCTACCGCTCTCACCAATCCCCTGCCCTCCAGATAAGGAAAAGTGGAAGGGAGGTTTCTGACTGTGGGTGGAGACTGATTCAAAAGGATTTCAGGCCTGGCTCCTGGGACTTCTTATAGATTCCCTGGTGTGACTTGTAAACACAGCAAATCTTATGGATGGCATTTGTTTAGGGAAAGAAAACAAAATAATAGCCCTTTAAGAAGTTCAAAGGTTTATTTCTTTAAATACACTCCAGAGACTGGCTGAAATTGTTTTGTTTACTTGGTTTTTCCCACTGGATTTGACTTTCTGTGACTTTTCTTACCGAAGGTGGAATAAAAAGGTTAAGAAAGTTCAAAGACAGCAAAAAGTTCTAAGGTGATAGCGATCATCTAAAGCCTAAGTCTTCAGGCAGATGGTCAAAAAAACTTACTGTGCTGTATAGTCCAACTCTCCAAGAGCCAAATCCCAAGTGCTACAGTGAGAGTACATGTTACCTTTGCTAAGTGTCCTCATGAATCTGCAGCAATGGTAGGTCTTGTCAACAATTTCTCTTGCATAGCTACTGTATTGGTGTGAACTGCCAATCTTTCGGTGGGCACTCCAAGCTTAATCAACGCACGACCGTGGCTGGCTCCTTTGCATTACAAGTCTAGGTTACTCCATTTAACATTATTTTGAAAAGTTTCAAAGTTGACTCTCCTTAACCTGACCTGCCACTAAATAGGTGTGCAGTTACCATGTAGAGTCCTGAACAGAGAATGTTGGAGAAGAAATACCAGTTTAAGTTCCAAATCTATCAGTCTCATTATGCCCCAGATTAGGGCACATTTAATATTTTCCATTCAGGTTTAGAATTCTATTTCTGAACCTTGAAATCCATTCTTTTACTTGAAACATTAATTTTTGTGTTAGTGCCTCAAAAATTACCTATGCATGTTTTATTCTGAGGTTATTCATACCCTTCTAATATTTTTTTCCAGGGGAACAACCTTCTAGCCACTTGATGAGGGTTTTTTGTTCATAGTTTATCCCATCTCACAAAATGATATATTCAGGTTCAAATAATTTCCGTACATTGGGAATCCTGGATGAGTCTAACATTCAGTGACGAAATTTAGATAGCTGGGAAAAATGAGTAAAAGTAAGAACCATGACCCAGAAATACCATAGATTTGGTTGGTTGTTTTATATTATTACATCAAATTGTTCCAATATGCTCACATCCATTCCATTACAAAAAGACTCGTGTGAGTGTGAAAAGGGCAGGTTGTAATATAATTGAAATATGAAAATAAATAGGCTGGAGATTGGATTATATCATATAATGGAGAGAGGAAATATAGAGGGAAGCTTTAGGTAGACATTAATTGAAAATAATAATTGTCATCGGATTGCAGTTATCCACTTATCCCGGAGCTAAATTGGAGGTAGATAATCAATAACTGTTCATTTTTTCAGGGAATGCTCCCCTAGTAGTATTCTTGGTGAGTTCATAGTTTGTTCTATGCCATTTTTAACTTTATAAAAACATGCTTTTCAAAACTAGTTCTATAAATTCTGAGACATAACATTCTAGAAAATGCTGTGTGCAGAGATTGGCCGCATAGGGCAACTATCTGGACATGATGTTAACAGGGAAGACTGATTTTAAAAGAATTGACATATTTGCCATTAAATGAGGTAACATTAATAGCAAAAGTATTGATTATTTCTAAAAGGTACATTTCTATAATTTGCTCTTTTAGACATTATGCATGGACAAAAGATCATGGGTAGATTATTGGCCAGCTCAGTTGGATTTCAGGATATTTTATATTTTCAAATGGTAGGAGTATCAAGATTGAAGATTCCTGCCATGAAAGACAAACCATGATGAAAATGAAGACAAAACTTTTGAAGATAATCTTGTTTGATGGGACTCGTATAGTTGTAGCTAAATTTCCTTGAGTGTCTGATTTATTTAGTGAGGCTCAACCCAGAATATTGCAGGTTTAGTACCTAGGAGCCCTGGTGCTTCTGTGGGATAATCAACTGCCGGGCTGCTAACCACAACTGAGAACCACGAGTCTGCTAGGATTTAGTCTCAGACTGAAATAAGGCAAAACGCAGTTGTAATTCAAATTTACTGGACCAAAAAGTCTTTCATCAAATCTGATGTGTTGTCTCTCATGGAGACACACTTCCTCCTTAAGACAAAACCCAAACAGAACCAGTTGCTGCAGAGTAATTTCTAACTCATGGTTACCTGCTTTGTGTCAGAGTAGAACTAGGACCCCTGGGGTTTTCAGTGGCTGAGTTTTTAAGAAGAAGCTACCTTTCTTCTGAGGTGTCTCTGGACGTTGATAGTCCCTCAATTAAGTTCTTACATTCATCTTCTTTGAAGGGTGACCTCATGCTAGCTACTTCTATTTCTCCTGGAGCTCAACTTCACATCAAACACCTTTCCATGTCTGAGAACGAGGTGTTAAGCGAAGGAAATGTCTTGAAGGCATAGTTAATCCTATTGCTCTAGCTCCCCGCTGTTTGCCAATGTTGTCCTCCTGGAGGACTGTTATGCATGGAATAAATAACATTCCCTGGTCCAAGCCATCCTGCCTTTCATGGGTCTATTCAAGGCGTCCCGACTTGGAATTTTCAAGATCATGAGACCGAAGCTGCATCTTGGCTGAAGTCTAGGGTTTAAGAATGGGTGTGTAGATTATCAGTATTAACTTTATTTTTTATCCTAATTATAGAATATTGGGCTGATTTTTCATAGCATGTAATTAGACTTCCAGATCATACTCTTCTATTAAATATAATATTATACTTTATCATGTTTAATGTTGTGGAAAAAAATTAAACGATAAAAACTTGCAGATTTCAAAAGATTAGCATGAAGTAGGAAATGCTTTTTAATACTTGGATGATTTTTTAAATTATTATTTTAATAGAAGTTTCAGCTCTCAGCTTCAGACTTTAGCCTTTATTATCTTTCAGTAACCCCAGTCTTTATAAACACTTTTATTCCACAGCTGAAAAAGATAACAGAATCAATATTCAGATTGTGTTTTCTTTTTAGCTTGGGCATAACTATCAACTATGTAGACATGAAACTCATAGAGTTTTTAACATTTATTCAATAAATATTTTATAGGATTTTTAGAAATTCATCAGTAACTGCTGAACCTATATTTGAGAGTAGCATCTCTAGGGAAGACTCCTTTTTTATTTTATTCCTTCTATAATCAAAAATGCCTTCCAAAGAAGCAAAGTGTCAGGTTTCCCTCAAAGATAAATGGACTACTTGCTATGCAAGCTGTCTTTTATAAAGTTCAGTGTGAAGTTGCACATATCACTGACAAATGGTTCATATCTAGGATATGTTAATAATTTCTACAAATCAATAAGAAAATTATAAACCTCTCTCTATTTTTATTTTTAAGTGCAAACACTTAAGCAGGTCCATCATGAAACCTGAATTCTGATTTTGTTTCTCTAGAGAGCACTATCTAACACATTTGGTACCAGGAGTGCTTCTAGAGAAATAAAATCATAAATATGGGCTTCTTAAATTGGCTCTCCAGCATGATTAGTCTGAACAACACTAATAATTCTACTTCAATGATCCAAAGCATGGACAAGTCTGCTACTCTTACTAATCCATGGTGTGAAACAGCAAAGCTAGTACCTACAGTAGCACCACCGATAGATGAGGTGCTGGTGAAAGGACAGGCTCTGAGTGATCGTATCTTTGATATTTTCCAGGAGTCTTGTAAGGATGACAAGTATAGGGAAACTGGTTGGCTGGTCCTTCTTACAATGGAAAGTGTGATTAAGAGAGGGATGGTCTCAGAGCCAAGTCTCAGAAGTACGCCTCAGGTGCAGACTAATGGATTTGAAAGCTTCCATCTGTGCTACAAAGGAGAGTCTTCTCTCCTCTAGTAATAGAGCTAACATTGCTGAGAACCAGGTCCAAGGTCTCATTATGCAAGATGCCGAATGACTAAGTCAGCTGAATTGCAGATCTAGGGCAGTGTCTGATACCAAAGTGAGGGCATTGATCGGAAAAAGGTGGGACCCTGAAACAAGGAATGGGAACATATGGGCTGATGATCCAGAGGAGGAGAATATTGAGCCCCTAGAAACAATTGACCCACCCCAGTCAATAGATCCACCCCTCCCAGCTGATGGTATTAAGTCACTATCAACAAAACAACCTACACCTGAGAAGATTAGTCAAACTGTTCAAGCAGAAATGCCAGGTGGGGCTGCATCAGTAGCATTGCCTGAGGGAGAAGCCTTACAAGATATTGCTGAGAGCACCCGGGAAACACTCTCATCTCATCTCTTATTTCCGTAAGACCTGTAACTAAAATTAAGTCTCAGAAAACTCCTAAAGGTGAGGTTGAGAGGATTGCCACACTATACTCTCAAAGAACTGCTCGAGTTTTCAAATACATACAAGCAGAAGCCTGGGGAATACCCCTGGGAATGGTTTCTAAGGGTGTGGGATACTGGTGCACGAAATGTAATATTAGACCGGTCTGAGTTTCTGAATGTGGGACCCCTAAGCACAGATTCTTCTTTCAATGTCTCCTGTTCTTTGATCATCGGACCAGTGTGTGGCTACCTTGCTTGTTCTGTGCCTCAATGTGCAAGCTACACTACCTGTGGGACACCTAACCTGTGGACTGTGTCACTGTAATTTGAGGTTCCTTCAAGACCTGCATCGCCACATCATAGGAATTTACATCTCTTGAGCTGGGGACTGTCGGAACCTGTCATTTGGCTGACTGTTGGTGACCTGCTTTGCTGTTTGCTGCCTGTGCCCGGATAGCCTGAATTGCTCTGCAGAGGACTATGTGGTGGACCTCAAGACTTGAAGGACTGCCCGTGTCTCACAACTGTCTCACAGAAGTGAGTTGCTCTGAGCTATTTGTACTGCTTTATAATTTAATTAAATGTTTATTTCTTACATTATATATCTATCTGTATAAATATATATAAAATTATTAGCATTCAGGTTTTGTTTCTCTAGAGAACCCAGACTAACACAGTATCCACATAGCCAATATATGGAGGAAGGTGAAAGGAGATAGAGGAAAGAAGTAAGAGGCAAAAGTTTTTTATAGAGGCATAGCTATAGACATGTATCTATGTAAATATATTTATAACAAAAGGGATAGAGGCCAATGTACATATATTTATATGTTAAGTATTAAGATAGCAAATGGACTTTTGGCTTCCAAACAAGGTCTGTCAACACAAAAACAATTTGTTCTGATAACCTGGCACTCTTTGATACCTTCCAGACACAATTGCTGAAGACAAAATGGATGCATAAGCAAATGTGGTGAAGGGAGCAGATGGTGCCCAGCTATCAAAAGAGATAGCATCTGGGGTCTTAAAGGCTTGCAATTAAACAAGCAGCTATCTAACAGGGAAGCAAATAAGCCCACATGGAAGAAGCACACCAGTCTGTATGATCATAAGGTGTCAGCTATCAGGTATCCTGTATCAAAAGATTAAAAAAACACACCCAACTACATCAATGCAAATGGGACAGGTTAGAGTAGAGAGCCAAAGCCCATCTGTTGACAGTTGGATGTCCCCCATAGAAGGGTTATAAGGAAGAAATGATTCAACCAAGGTGTAGTATAGCTCAGTCGAATCACACATCATTCCTCTATTTCCCTGAATGCTTCCTCACCCCCACCTATTACCATGACCCAGTTCTACCTTACAAATCTGGCTGGAGCAGAGAATACACATTGGTACAGATAATAACTCTCGACACATGGAATTCAGGACAAAAAACCCTCAGGAACAGTAGTGGGAGTAGCAATATCATGAGGTTAGGGGGATGGTCTGGGAGGGGGAGGGGGGGAAATGGAGGAGCCCATCACAAGGTTAGATATATACCCCCCAAGAGAATGAATAACAGAAATGTGGGTGAAGAGACAACGGAAAGTGCAAGATATGAAATAATAATAACAATATATAATTGATCAGGGATTTATGAAGGTGGGGGGGGGAGTGAGGGGAAAAAAGAGGAGCTTATACCAAGGGCTGAAGCAGAAAATGTTTTGGAAATGATGATGTCAACATGTGTACACATATGCTTGATGTAAGAGCCCCTAATAGAATGATTTTTTTTAAATCAAACAGACCACAGGACCATAATAATAATTGGCAAGAATTTGGAACAACTGAATCTCTTATAAGGCACCCTGGTGGCATAGTGATTACATGTTGGGCTATGATCTGCCAGGTTGTCAGTTCAAAACCACCATCCACTCCGTGGGAGAAAGGTAGGGCTTTCTATTCCTGGGAACAGTTACCGTCTAGGAAACTCACAGAGCAACCCTATTTTGCCCTGTACAGTTGAGATGAGTCAGTGTACACTCTATGGCAATGCGTTTGAGCTCGGAACTTTCATGTATTGCCGATAGATGTGTAAAATGACACAACTTTACAGAACATACTTGGCAGTTTGACTAGGGCTAAGCATCTGATTCTCCAATGACACTGCAACTTCACTTCATTTTTCAACCAAAATAAATGAGGACATAAAGCCGCCCAAAACTTATTTAAAGTACCTTTTAATTGTCATATAATTCACATGTGTTACTGTGCAATCATCACCACAATGCATTTTAGAATGTGTTCTTTCTTGTAGTTATTGTTACTGGGCCCCCATTTCCCTAACCTGCCCTACTATGTCTCTAGGTAAGTATGAATCCAGTTAAAAACTGTGGATTTTCATTTCCTGGATTTTGAATACAGAAATAATGTACAAAAGTAAACCAAGAAGCACACAAAAGAAAGCAGAAAAAATTAAAAAAACTGGAGCCCATTGAAAATAGATCAAAAGGAAGACAAATAATAAGGTGTTGCATTTGAACCTAACTGCTCCTGCTATAGTTGACCCTACAATTGTTTCTGTCTGAGAGCAAGACTCTTCACATCTCTGGACAATAGTGAGAAGCTTAATCCCTGTGGGGACCCTACAAGTGAATTTTGGGTTTCCACTCTCATCCACAGACTTCGGCAAACTTGGTTTTCAGAATTAAAGCTCTGACGCTATTTTCCCATCCAGATTTGGATTTCATTATTAATAATTCTGAGATCACAGAGGTTGTTGTGCTTCTTCTCTGTGGACTTACTGGATGCCTCACTCAGATGACTGCTTACTTTGAGACAAGCCTTTAAGACCCCAGATGCTATTATTTCTGATATCCAGGAACCTTCTGATTTTTTCATCGCATTTTGTTAGACCCCCCCTCCCCCATATAGATAGTCATCTCTCCAGAGGTTGAGTATGGAGTAGGGTCATGCCATAAGAACTAATTGTTCTAAGATTAGAGCTACAATTAGATCTGAACCCAAACTACATTGATGTATCTATGGCTTATCTATGTCCGTGGTTCATTTTAGTGACAGCATTATCACTTTTTCAGAGAACATTATCAATCACCCACATTGGGCATAAGGTAATTCTATTAATAGTATCAGTAGTTTAGCCAGTGAGATAGAACTTAAAACGCTGTTGAGGAAAGGAAATTATGCATTCATCATGCAGTTTTGTAGACCATAACACTGAATTGTTGACGTGTACAGATTAAAACCTGAAGTGACTAGACATTTTTTACACAAACAATAAGGGTTGGGGATAGGGCAAAATCTGAAATATCACTCATTCACAAAGGCAGAGCCATGCTTGATTGACTGACTAGTGTCATTAAAAAAGGTAAAGAGCGCATGAAAGCAGTAAATATATGGTAGTCCTAGACCAACATATGTTGGGCACACTCAAAGGAAGACATCTGAAGCAATGTTCCTTGACTAGCAATTCCATTAATTTGGAAGAGAGGTCACCTTTTTCTCACAATAGAGCATTGCTGCCTTAATTCAAAGGTAGTATTTCAGTTCCTTAAATCTGTTACAAATTAGTGTAAGGTAAAGCCTGTTTCTCTGGGTGGGGTTTCCAAACCGGGTCTTTCTGGTGTGACCTGGGAATGATGTTGCACCCTTCAAAAGGGCCATTTATGAAGGTTCAATTGTCTGTTGCTTTGCGTCTGGGTCTCCAAGGTCTGGATAGAATCTAAATGAAAAGTGTCCGATTAGGAACATGATATTAGGTGTGTTCTCCCCCTTGGGGTCTATATAAGTAATGTTAAGCAATTTTCCGTGTCAGGTTGCTTCACTGAGCATGATGTTGGTCTTTGGATTTACATATATGGCCTTTATTATGTTGAGGAATTTCCCTAAGATTTATATTTTTGTCAGAAATGGGTGTTGGATCCTGTCAATTACCTTTTCTGTATCTATTGATAAAATTATGTGGTTCTTATTCTTTGTCTTGCTTATGTGGTGGGTTGCGTTAATTATTTTTTTTTATGTTGAACCATCCTTGCATCCCTGGGATGAGTGAATCCCACTTGATTATGGTGATTTTTAATGTTTTTTTATTCTATTGGGCAGATTTTGTTGAGAATTTTTGCATCTATGTTCATGGAGGCTATTGCTCTGTAGTTTTCTTTGTGAGACCTTTCCCTGGTTTTAGTATGGAAGTAATGACCACCTCATAAAATGAGTTTGGGAGTTTGCTTTCCTTTTCTGTATTCTGGAATACCCTGTGTAGAATTGGTTATAGCTCTTCACTGCACACTGCACACACCTCTGAAGCTGTCTAGTCCTAGGCTTTTCGTGGTTGGAAGTTTCTTGATGACCTTCTTTATTTTCTTTTGTTATGCATGTGTTGAAATTTTCTACATCCTTTAGTATTAATTTGGGCAGATGGTGTATTTCTGGGGTTTTGTCTATTTCTTCTAGGTATCAAATTTGTTGGAGTAGAGTCTCTTGTAGGAGTGTGTTCTTCTCTTTCTTTTTGCCCCCATTTCAATCTATTGTAATGCCACCCTTTCTGCCCATAGTTCTTTCTTTCTATTTTAAAAAAAAGCATTTTATTGGGGACTCATACAGCTCTTATTACAATCCATCCATTGTGTCAAGCACATTTGTACATATGTTGCCATCATCATTCTCAAAACATTTGCTTTCTACTTGAGCCCTCGGTATCAGCTCCTCATTTCCCCCCACCCTCCATCCCTCACAACCTTTGATAATTTATATATTGCTATTATTTTATAATGTCTTATACTGTCCAATATCTCCCTTCACCCACTTTTCTGTTGTTCATCCCCTAGGGAGGGGGTTATATGTTGATAATTGAGATCCATTCCCCCTTTCTACCCTACCATCCCCTTTTCCTCTTGGTATCACTACTCTCATTATTGGTCCTGAGGGGGTTTATCTTTCCTGGATTCCCCGTGTTTCCAGTTCCTATCTGTACTAGTGTACATCCTCTGGTCTAGCTAGATTTGTAAGGTAGAATTGGAATCATGATAGTTGGGTTTGGGGGAGTGGGGAGGAAGCCATTAAAGAACTAAAGGAAAAGTGTATGTTTCATCGTTATTACACTGCACCCTGACTGACTCCTCTCCTCCCCGTGACCCTTCTGTACGGGGATGTCCAATTGCTTACAGATGGGCTTTGGGTCTCTACTCCGCACTTCCCCTCATTCACAATGATATGATTTTTTTGTTCTTTGATGCCTGGTACCTGATCCTATCGTCACCTTGTGATCACACAGGCTGGTGTGCTTCTTCTTTGTAGGACTTGTTGCTTCTGAGTTGGATGGCTGCTTGTTTATCTTCAAGTCTTTAAGACCCCAGACGCTATATGTTTTGATAGCCATGCACCATCAGCGTTCTTCCCCACACTTGCTTATGCAACCACTATGTCTTCAGGGTTCGTGTAGGGGAGCTGAGAATCACGGAATGCCACATTATTAGGACAAAGTGTTGTTGCATTGAGAGAGTACTTGAGTAGAGGGACAATGTCCTTAATACTAAACCTATAAATATATGCACATAGATTTATTAACCCATTGTCATATAGAATCATATTTACATATGTACATGCCTGTATTTAGATCCCTATAAATGCCCTTTGCCTCCTAGTTCTTTCCTCTGTTTCCTTTTACTTTCCTCTTGTCCTACTATCATGTTCAGCCTTCATTTGGGTTTCAGTAATTCCTCTTGGTTACATTGCCCTTGATCGCATACTACCAGGCTTCCTACATCTCCCTTGCCATCGATTTTGGATCACTTGTTGTTCCCTTGTCCATGGTTAACATCCACTTCTATTCCCTGCCTCCACCTCTCCCATGTCCCCACTGGAACCATTGGTCCTGCTGTTTTCTCCTGCAGACTGTTAATCCCATCTATCTTATCTAGCTAGACCTGCTGAGATAATAATGTGCACAAAAACAAGACAGAGCAAAACAAAACAACAAAAGAAAACATCAGCAACAATAATCAAAAAATAAAAAGGACAAAAAAGAGAAAAGTATGTAAATAGTTCAAGGTCTGTTTGTTGACCTTTAAGTGTGTTTTCCGTTGGAATCTGATGGGGTGCCACTCCCTGGCCACAAAGTCTATTTTTGGTATTCCCTGGCAACTTTGTTGTCCTGTTCCCCTTGCTGTTCTGTTGCACACTCTTAGTGTTTCATCTTAGCGTGGCGGGGTCAAATCTGGTGCAATTCCTGTACTGTGTCTCCAGTGTTGTTTCCCAAAGTGCTATGAGTCAGTGAGGGATATTGTGTTTCATAGTGGGGCCTGCCCTATGGTCCTCTCAGTTCACTGGTTTCTCTGAGTGGGAATATCGTCCTCAAGGCTTGGTGGGCCAGGGCGTGTTCCACTCTCTCCTCCTCTCCCTTCATTTCTCCTGCGTGCTCTGATCAGACACGTCCTTCTCCCTGAGCTGTAGCTTCAGTTCTGTCCACTGAAGTGAATTATTCTGTGGGGGTCACTCCCGTCTTTTTAAGGTTATTTTGGGGGGCTTAGTAGTTTTGCAGTTATCCTTTGACTTTTAGCATATTTTTGCCTTTGAGTTTAGAGTTTATCTAGAAGGCCATATATAAATGGGCCTTATTTTCTAATCCAGTGTGGTATTTTCTGTGTCTTGAGTTGGGCATTTAAAACACTGACATCAGTGTCTTTATTTATTTCTGCCAGTTTTTTGCTATCATTTTGCTGTGTTCCTGTTTGGTTTCTTTCCCTTTTATTTATTTACTTAGTTGTTTGTTTATGTGTGATTAAATTCGTGTCTGTATCCTTGCCTAATTCTGTGTTATTTTGAGTGCTGATTTTATCATATTGTTTTCTGATGATCTTAGCCTTGTTCTCTCTCATTTTTCCTCCTTCCAGAGAGATCTGGTTAATGTTTTTGTAATGCTGGTCTTGTTTTTATGAATTCCTTTAGTTTTTCCTTGTCCTAAAATAGCTTTACTTGTTTCTTGTATGTGAGGAGTAATTTTGTGGATATAAGATTCTTATTTGTCTGTTTGCTTCTTTACATATTGACATATGCCACTTCGTTTTCTTTTTATGTCCACAGTTTCTGATGAGAGGTCCAAAAGTATCCTTATCAGTTTTCATTTGTAGCTGACTGTTCATTTCTCTTGTTTTCCATCAGGAGCCTCTTTTTGTCCCCTTGGAATTGGAGAGTCTGACTTGATGTTTTTCTTTGGGCATCTATCTTATTTGGGTTCTCTTACTTTCTTGAGTACTTATATTGTATCCTTCTTTATTATGTCGAGGAAACTTTCTTTCATGGATTCCTGTACTATTTTTATCTGTAGATTTTTGGTTTGTTTGTTTGGTTGCTTTTGCTCCTATCTCCCCATGAGATATCAGTTGATTGGCTTGATAGTGTCCTAGGCCACTCTCAGGCTTCGGTGGACTCCTTTCCATTTTTTGTTGATTACTTTTCTCATTGATTGCAGTAAGTCATTGTCCTTGAGCTCACTGTTTTGATTTTCCTTTTCTTCCATTTGATTCTACGAGTCTTTTCCCATGTTGCCTAATTCTGTAATATTACTATTTATTTTGAGGAATCCTTTAATGGGAGTGTTTAAATTTATTCCATTGTTCTCACAAGTGTTCACCACATTTCTTGAAAGGACATTAACACTGTTCTTATGAAATAGTGTATCTGGTAGTTCCAAAGCATCTTTTTTCAGAGCACTCCATTGGATTTGGGTGAGTTTTGGTAGTTTGAGATTGTTTTCCTTGAAATTTTGGGTGTCCTGTGGTTGACTGATTTTTCTTCAACATTGTGATACAGCTACTAGTGGTGTGTGGGCTGTTAGCTTTTTTGAGTTGTAAAGGAGACATCTAACGAATTCAATGTTTAATAAATGAATGAAAATGGAAATAAATAAATAAATGGGAAAGGTGGGTGGGGAGGGTTGTGGAGAAGTGAGAGAACAAAATAAAAGTAATAGTACTAGGAAGGGTCCATCTAGATACGACAAAACATTGATTTTAAGAAGGGGGGAATGTGTCTTAATAGGAAACAATGAAGTACATTTCACTAGGAAAGGGAGTAGCAGAACAGAAAGACTGGGTGGTGCAGGAGAAAAGTGTGAGCAAAAAATCGAATTAGAAAAAGAGGATATGAAAAAAATAGAGATAAAGCATAAAAGAGAAAGAGAAAGATACAAAGAGAGGGGGGAAAATCAAGAAGTGGAGGAAGACTGAAGAAAAGAGGGAGACATGTGAAAATTACGTATATAAGAAGTATGGATCCTTGGTGTTGTCATGGAGAAGTGTTGGCCTGTGATCCACATGGTCAGCAGTTCAAAACCATCAGCAGTTCCTTGGGAGAAAGACGGGATATTCTACTCCCTTAAATAGTCACCGTTTCAGAAACCCACAAAGGCTCTCTAGGACTCCGCTTTGATTCTATGGCAGTGAGTGATATACGAAGTAAAACATCAGAACAAAACAAAGACGGGGACTTGGCTTGGGTGTGGATCTGATAGTTAGGTTGCTATGACATAGTGATGTGGGAGGGTCTGTGTCCCCAGAGGCCAGGACTAAAACTCTGGCTTAACCAAAAGAAACAAACCTACATTGGGTGGGGTGGTTTGCCTGTTTCTGTGTGGGAGGCAAGCATATCCACAGGGTATGTGGACAGGAATGTGGAGTACTGGTAAGTCAAAGGAATATAGATTAAAATAAAATAAAAAGGATATAAGAATTGAAGTGTAAAAAGTAATAACCCCACAGTTGTGGTGGGGATTCCTGCTTTTTTGGTGGAAGTTTTAATGTGTCTATGTCTACCTAGCAAGGAAGGGAAGAGTACATGGGGCCAGGATTGAGGAAGTAAAGGGGAGATAATTTTTTACATGGCAAAAAATGTTGCTTGTGTAATGAAAATGTCTGCACCAAGCTTCCTTCACAGTCTACTATCCATTCAATATCCATTCAAGGCTCCAATAGGTGAGCCAGGTGAGAGGTTTGACTGTCAGAATTCTAATGGAACCTGGGGCATATCCAGCTCATGAAGGGGCAGGGAGTACTCGGAAGCAGTTTTGACCAGTAGTCAATGGTGAAAGGGAGTCAGGAACAGAAACAATAATTTCTCTTAACTCTAATGCTATTACTTGATGTTCCAGAGGTCTGGGGATTCTCTACCTTTAGGACTTCTTTGGTATTTACTAAGCCTTCCCATACTTGGCAGCCATATTCCCAGAAGTCTCTAAAGTATTTTTCTTAAACATAGTATTTTTAAAACATACTATTTTTCTTTATTTTTAAAAAATATTTTATTAGAGGCTCATACAACTCTTATCACATTCCATACATATGCATACATCAATTGTATAAAGGACATCTGTACATTCTTTGCCCTAATCATTTTCTTTTGTTGTTTTTTTTCTCCTCTTTTCTTTTTTTACATTTTATTAGGGGCTCATACAACTCTTATCACAATCCATACCTATACATACATCAATTGTATAAAGCACATCTGCACATTCCCTGCCCCACTCATTCTCAACATACTATTTTTCTTAATAAAATGTTCATTCTCCACAAAAACCAATGACCACTCATAAGGATATTGGTTAAGTTGTGTAATATGTTCATTCAATGACTCCTACACACTTATTTAAGAAGTATAGCCAGAATGGTCCTTAGAAGCAAGGATGGTAAGACTTTGTCTCATGTACTTTGAAGATATTATGAGGAGAGACTAAAGTCAAAAACAAAACCAACTCACTGCTATTGAGTCAATGACAACCTGTGACAACCCTCTCGGACAGAGCAGAGCTGCTCCTGTGGATTTCTAAGACTGTAACTCTTTAGAGAAGCAGAACGCCTCCTCTTTCTCTCATGACGCAGCTGATGACCTTGCAGTTAGCAGCCTAACACATAACCCCTATGCCACCAGGGCTCCACCAAACTGTACCAATCCCTGAAAAAGGACTTCATGCTTGATAATAAAGTGGGTTCAGCCAAAAAGAGGAAGACCTTTGACAACATGGCTGCATCCATGGGTGCAAACATAGCCACTGTGAGGCTGCTGTAGGACCGCGTAAAGTCTTGTTCTGTTATACATGAGGTAACAGTGAGTTGGAACTGAATTGAAGGCACCTGACAATAACAAGAACACACTATTAACAAAAAAGAGAACACTATTATTTCAAATAACAATATGGACACAACTCACATCTATGCTGAGTACAGAAAACCAGATACAAAGAATGAATTTTGAATATTTCTATGTATATAATTCTTAGACCACCAAGACTAATTGTCAATGACAGCAGAAGCATACTTTCTTTTTGGAAGCAGGGTTTGGAGTAGTAAGAGATATGAGCGAGCCTTCTGGGATGCTTAAAATCTTGTATATTTTGATCTTAGTATGATTTCAAAACCAAACCAGCTGTCATCTAGGTGATTCAGACTTATGAAGATGTCATGTGTTTTAGAGAACTGGGCTTCATACAGTTTGCAAAGCTGTGCTTGGAACCAGAGCCCTCGACTTTTCTTTCAAGGCACTACTAGGTGAGTTTAATCCACCAAGCTTTCAGTTAGTAGTGGACTGCTTAACTATTTGTGCCACCAAGGTACATTGATATATGTGTATACATGTAAAGAAAATGAGTGGCACATTTAAGATTAGTACACTTATACACACTTTAAGATTAATATACTCCATGTACATTGTAACTCAGTACAGAAAAACATAACATGGGCAAATTAGGCCTAAACCTTTTTGTGTTTTTCCTGATTGCCTATGAAAATTTCCCTAAAATTGTATGATGATTATTTGGAAATATTGAACTGGACATTTGAAAACCACTGAGCAGATCTTGTGTCGATTAGTGTCCCAGAATAATCAGACCCCAGCAGGGAAGCTTCCAGATAATGGTGAACACACTGAAGGATAATTGCACCAGGGACAGCATCTCAAAGAAAGATAATTCACTAGAAGGATCCCCACACTCATATTTTCCTATTCAATGATACACTGTATTATGTACTTACCATGAAAGGCATTCAGTAAGTATGAGTAACAGCAAACAATAACAAAACCAAATATGCTCATGAAACGCATTTTGTGTGTCAGCCACTCAGTTAATATTGATATTTAATCTCATTTAATCTCTTATCACTGTTTCCTTGTGAGTTACGTTTTGTTGGTTGGCTTTTCTTCCGTTAACAAATGTCTACTTTCTTTTTCAAAGAGCAGTTTTAGGTTTGTAGTAGCAATTTCCTTAATGAAAAGTAGCACAAGACTGGTCCCAAGAAGGTTCATGTTAAGTATATCCCAAATGTGCCACCTCTCTGCACTGTTGTACCATTTCATTGCTCCTGACATCAGCCACTCCAGGTTTTATACATCCCAGGTTTTCTACAATTTGACCCTAGGACCACTCAGAACTCACAACAAAAAAACAAAGGGATCAGGCCTAGAAGAAGCACAGCCAGAATGCTTCTTAGAAACAGTGATGGTGTGAGTTCCTCTCACCACCAGGCTACGTCATCAGGAGAGCTGGTCTCTGGAGAAGGGCATTGAGCTTGCTAATGGAGAGGGCCAGTGAAAAACAGGAAGGACCTCTAGAGGTGGATTAACAGAGCGGGCAAATATTCCCTCAAACATGCAATCGGTTGTGAGGATGGTGCTGGACTGGATGTTTCCATTCTGCTGTCCATTGGGTGCCAACTGGATGGCACCTCACATTGATTTTATAGAACAAGGGACTAACGCTTAGAACTACCTTATTAACTGTTTATGGAGCTAGCATAGTGGTTTAGCTCTCTGGCGCTGAGGTCATTGATTCAAACTCACAAGCCGCACTGTCGGAAAACAATGTTGCAATCAGTTTCTATAAAAACTGATGGTGTTGGAAACCCTACGGAGCTGCTCTATGATAACCCTCCAGGCTTCAGCTGCTATCAGCCCGGCAGAAATGTGAGATCCTTGACACCGATCACCTCCTTCTGAACACTGCCTTCAAACCCTGCATCTGCCTGATTTTTGCTTTTTCCCAGAATTTTCTATTTAAGAGGATAATACCATAATTTCTAGACAAGAAGATAATCATCTAGTGGATATCTTGAAAAATTTCTACATTTTTATCTAGGGGTAGTTGTCACTTTTTCAGAGACTCTTTCTCTAGCAATTCACCTTGTCCTTGTCATGTGCTGCCGACTTGGATCTGATTCGTAGCCAACCTGTGTATAACAGAATGAAAGCTTTCCCAGTCTTGTACCAAGCTCACAATTGTTCCTGTGTTGATCCCATTGTTGTAGCCACTGTGTCCATATAGCTAGTCAAGGATCTTTCTCTTTTTCCCCCGACCCTTTACGCTACTAAGCATGACAGCCTTTTCCAGGGACGGAACTCTCCTGACAACACATTCAAAGCAAGTTGAACAAAGTCTAGCCATCTTTGCTTCTGAGAAGCATCTGGCTGTTCTTCTTCCAAAACAGATTTGATCATTCTATCGGTAGTCTTTAGTATGCTTATTAAACAAACCAAACATACCCTGGAAGACAGGCGAGGTGGTGTGCTTCTGAATGGTCACAGTCTGTCGATCTTCTGGAGCAGTTCTCCTCTGTTCAAAGGCATGGGCATGGATGCACACGTTGTCTCTGTTCCCTGAAGGTAAGATGTCGAGCCTGTAAATTGGTGCATATTGCTTTTGACTTGATGGACGACCTGCTGCGATTTGCCTTTGCCTGTCTTCCAGGTTGCCTCTTGGTGGGTTCCAGCGGCCCACCTTTCAGCTAGTAGTGACATGCTGAAACATTTGCAGAACCCAGAAACTCCCTTGCAGCACAGCCATACAAAGACTCTTGCCTTTGAAATGTGGTCAGTTCTCAAAGTCCAATAGGCTAGGAAAACAAACAAATAAATAACACGGCTTTGTTTAGATCATACTCAGATTGGGACCTATACCTGATTTAGAAGATTGGACTGATGAGACTGAGGACATTCAAGGAGATGGAAGTCAGATGACGTTTTGGAATTGAGTTCATGCTTTCCTGGTTAGAGATTCAGGGGAGAATTTAAATGTGATGAACGTGTATTTCATGTTGTATAGATGTGACTTTGGGGGCCAGAGAACATACTACAACAGATTGAAAAAAAATGGTTTCCTAAAGATATAGCATACTTGTGAATATCTCTTTATATGGCAGAAAATGTGATTAAGGCTCTAGAGAGGAGGCTCTTATCCTGGATTATCCAGGTGACCCCAAATGCCATCAAAGTACCTGTATCAGATATTATAGAGACAGCATGCGTATCAGAGGGCGAGAGCAATCAGTCAGACACATTCACAGACCAGGGGGGACCATATGGATGGAGATGAAAGCGATGTGGCTGCAAGCGAAGGAATGTTCACACCAAAAGCTGACAAGACAAAGGACAGATTGTCCCTTCAAACTTCCATAGGGAATGAGGCCCTGCTGGCACCTTGGCATTGACATCTGGCCTCCAGAATTGTAAGAGAATAAATTTATATCATTTTAAGACATCCAATTTAGAAAGTAATGTATTACAGCTGCCTAGAAAACTAATAAACAGAGTAAGTAACAATGTATGAATTTAATTAATTCTATTATGATGGTATGGAAGGCAGAGTTTAAGACACGAAAATCTTCAAATCACAATTAATAACCTGACAAGAGAATAAGAAGCTATGCATTCTAAGTGGGATTTGCACCCCCAATTAATGCTTATTTTAACTATATTCATATTTTGTACTTCTTGTAATGTGTGGTTCATTTATGAATAACACATGAATATCCTCAAATGATTCTTAATGTTCTATCCACCGCATTGCTCTAGCTTAGCTCCCTTTGAGAACGCTCTTTCCAAACTAGCGACAACTCTATTCTTTGATACCTTCTTCTATCCCGACCTCTGGAAATGGACTAGAGGTCGTCCTTGACCTTCATGTTGATTTCAGGAAGTGCACCTTCCTTGTAAACCTTCCCTTTGCATTTAGCATCTCCCTAGACGACTCTCTTCACTTACGGATGATTATAACTGCTGGATCATCCTTCAAATGTTGCATGTTTGGTAGTTTTGGGGTAGCTGTTAAAGTTTATATTTTAATCTCCTTACTACTTCTGTCATTCGCTCCATATTCATACCCAGACCTTATCATACCAGGAACGAGTTGCAACAGCTCCAGCAACCAAATTTCAAGTACACCAATTTATGACTGCAATCACATAATTTCCACTATCTCTCAGATGGTTTCATAATTTTTAACCTAGGGGCTTTTTATTGGATCAGGCTCCTTTGTGCTACATTCCTATCTCTGCTTTGGCTTCAACATTCTACACACTCTGACTTGATTTACTGCTTTGTCGTCTTTGCTGATTCCTTCCCATCTCCCAAGTCTCTTCTACTATTGGAATCTCAGAGCACAAGTCTTAGATTTACTTTTCTTCTTCTTTCAATCCAGACTTTAATGCTAATAAATATCCTTAAAGGAGCCCTGGTTACACAGCGAATTAGGCATTGAGTTAATTACCACAGGCCAGCAGTTTAAACCCAAAAGAGACTCTGCTTGAATAAAGATTTGCAGTCGCAGAAATCCCACGTAGACTCAAGACAGTGCATTTGGTCTGGTATGTATCCACAGCTCCAAAATGCTTACCACCAAACCAGGGAGTACCCTGAACCGCAAGCTCAAGTAGCCACGGCTTACTTAGCATCTCCCTTTAGATGATAAATAGTCAAATCATTATGCTGATAACTCATTATCAACTCATTTTAACTGCTTGTGTCTTCTAGCTTGTGCCTTTTGTATTGTGTGGCTCAGTTATTAATAACACCCACATAGGCACACACTATTCTGAATATTCTATTCATCTTATTGCACTCTTGATCCTCATGTGCAAATTCTCACCTGCACTATTTTTATCTTCTCAAAATTTTTTTTTTAAGTTGCTACTGAATCAGTTCTGATTCTCAGTCCTGTGTGTGTTTCCAAACAGAACTCTGCTCCATGGAGCTTTCGAAAGCTGATTTTCCAAAAGTAGATCCCCAGGCCCTTCTTCCAGGATAACGCCAACTAGACTTGAACTTCCACCTTTGCTGAAAGAGGTCTAACATGTCAACCCTTTCTTTTTCCATTTAGGGATTCAGTTACAGAAAATTATATCCTATTCATTTAGGCTAGAAAAAAAATTTGGGAGGGGGGCCGCGGTGAGTCATTTTTCACTTCTTTCTTTCACAGTTGAAACTTACTCTATCAGTACATATAGATTTCACCTTTAAAATCCAGAATCTCATTTTTTCATTAAAAACAAAAAAACCAAGCAAACAACTTTATGTGAGTTGAAGGTTCACAGAGCAATAATCAGCTTTACATCTGACAATTCACATACATTTTATTTCACCTCATTCCTTGAAATCCTCGTAATGCCACATTACTTGTCCTACTTCTTCCATGTGTTTCTTGTTTCTGTGCCTCCTCCTTTCCTAACCCTTCTCAACTTTGACCTTGGGTAAATACTGCTCTTTTGATCTCAAATGGCTGATTATTTTAAGTTGTGCATACTTCCCTAGTGTTGTAGCGCTCCTTAAAAACATGTATATTATTTGACAGAAAATTGAGTTACGGTTCCAGATCTTTAAAGATTATGTTCTCTGGTTTCCACCATTCTTTATCCGACCGACAAGCCTGTTCCCTTTCATGATTTTGAACTTTGTTCCACGATTTCCTCTCACTCTTTGCGGGACCTTTTAATGTCACCCTTTCCAGAGAGGCTGGTAGTGGTGGGCTGGGCACCATTTGGTTCTTTAGATCCCAGGGTCATGAAAGCTAGTGCTCATGTGGTCCATTAATTGTTTTTCCATGTAGTGTCACTTTTTTACACTCTCCTTTACTCCAGACAGGAAGAGACCAAGCGTTGCACCTTGAATGGCCTTTTATTATCTTTTAAGGCCTCATCCATTACTCACCAAAGTCAAATGTGGAAGATTGTCTGTATGGACTATGTTGTGCCAATCGGCTGGGTGTTCCCCAAACTGTCCTCTAAATCTAGTACACTCGGTGATCCCTTCTTTTAGGGTGTTTGATTATCTCTACTCCTATCACCCTGATCTAGGCTGACCATATCTTGACTTGAGTAATACAAAAGACTGCTAACATGTCTCTCCTTATAATACATTCTAAGCACAGCAACAAGAATGATCCTTCTTAAGGTGGTAGTTACAGGGTTTCGTTCCACACCTAAGCTCCTTACATGTTCTCCCTGCCCTCATACTTCTCATAGCCCCTCCTGCTCTATTTTACCGTTATTCACTATTTATACATTGTATATTTAACTTATGCATTCCATGCATTGCTGCCCAAAATGCAGTAGAGTATGAGCCCTATATTTGTGAGATATTTTCCGTCTTGTTTATAGTGCTTGGTACATAGTAAGTGGTGGCCAGTCAGTATCTCTTTAAGGAATAAATCAGCTAGTCAAAGCTCACTGAGAGAATAGCCTGAGTACTTGACAAATTAAAATCCAAAAGGAAATTTCCCAGCTATATTGACTTTTTTTGTGACTCACACCGGTAGAAAGAACATGCCACGACCCTTCTATTTCTATTTGCATATATTCTATGTCTCCTGTACCAGTCCTCATCTATTCCAGTAGTTAGTACATGCATTGACTGCTTAGTGTTGCTCTATATGCTAAGGGGAAATGTTTGCAGCTATAGACTGATGATCTCTCAAACCTAAGTGTCATGCCCTGATCAGTGCTCTATCCCCAGCCTGTCTTAATGCCAGGCACATAATCAGTAACTACTGTGAATTTATTAGTTGAATTTTCTTATACAGTAAACCAAAGTTCTTGATGCCCGCGCTTCTCAAATTGATTCAGATGCCACACTGAAGGGTAGACTGCTATAGGTGTCCTGGTGATGCTGGGGATAAACATTGAGCTGCTAACCACTAAGTCAGCATTTCAAGCCTTTAATCTCTGAAGAAGAAACATAAGACTGTCTACTCCTGTAAAAGCTGTCTAGTCCCGTAAAGATATACCATGTCAAAATCCATATGTAGGGTCATTAGGAGTCAGAATTGATTTGATCGCAGCAGTGGGCTTGGTTTGGTATAGCAGATACATATTGAATTGCTAATTACAAGGTCAGCAGTTCAAAGACACTCCAAGGGTTTCATAGAGATTGCAGTCTCGTACGCCCATGGGACAGTACACTGTGTCCTATATGGCCACTGTGAGTCAGAATAAACTCTATAGTAGTGGAGTTTTTGTTTTTGTGGCCTTACAAGAAAACATGAGGGAAATATATTCATGTATGTAAACCACAAATTTTTATTCAATTATGAGTCACTTAAACGTGCTGTAATGCTAAACTTTGCTCTACTGCAGAACAAGAAAAGGCAGTTCAAATAAATGTTAAGGCTGAGGTTTGCTTCATCGGGCACGCACTTCCCTCATATTGTCCAAGATTTATCTTAACTCGTTATTGTTTCTTTTGTCTAGGGTGACACCAGATAGAAACTATAAGGCACTTACCTTTATTGACAGATTTGTAGAGATAAAGGTATGTTCCAAGTTCAAGGATGATCATTATTATGAAGTCACATGGACATTGTTTTCCTAGATCAGAGAATTAGAAAATGTACAGAAACCATATAAATGCAGTTTAATGGAGATAATAAAGTGCAAGATGCAAATGCTCATCATTTATGGTGGGGAATTGGGTAGAGACCTGTTCAATGTCCCAGAAAACTAGGCCCAAATGGTGATACCATATAGGGTCTTCTCGGTCAGCTCTCTTGACCCCATATTACTGGTTTAAAAATTATGATCCTTCTCTAGGTTCAGGCATGATAGATACCTCAATTACTTTCTTCTTATTTCCAATCGAGTTGTTGAGTATTCCTGCTAATGCTAACAGATATATTCTTGTACTGGCCCTTCTGGTACCCCCTGAACATTTCTTCTGTGTCCTGTCACTTTCAAGGTGTTATTGGCAAACACTAAGAATTCATCTTCAGACGTAACCTATGTCAAGTGGAGTTGGATCCTATTTGTTTGTTTCTCTTGCTTTGGCCAGACAGTTGACTCATTTTAGAAACTCATCATGAATTCCTTCTTCATTTTCAGAGTGCAGGTTAGATCATCAGCACTCAGATGGGATGGGATTTGCAGCTCTCTGTCAGCTCAGACTTCATTTGCTGTCACAATTTTATACCAGATTCTATTAGAGCACAACAACCTGGTCTATTCTCACAGGAACACCATGATGGAGATGCTAAATCATTAACCTTTGAAACACTTTCAGAACTGCATTATGTTAGTTTTGTTCATGTGTCTTTTGTCTTGCTCCAAAAATTGTCAAGTTAGCTCCATATCTTTCTAACTGTGCTTAAATTTGATGTATTTTATGTAATTCTCCTAAATGGATTCACATCCTCACACATATCTGATTTCAAATCTTTCCATTTGTTGTCTGTCTGTATTTCAATGTTTACTTTGCGCCTGACTTCCAATTGTCCTGATGAGTCATGAAAGTCAAGAGAATGTGAACACCTGATATAAACTGAATTCCTATCAACAAGAAGATCTTGATAGATAAACTCTTGCCTCAAAACTTATCTATAAAGAAATAAAATAGCTTAACTCAAGTATGTGTGCACTCCCTCAGGTGAGGTTCAATAGCTATCTCTGTGCATGCCAAGTGATGGATGGCAACTGAGGCTGTATCATTCAAAAAATTATATCAGGAAAATAATTTGAGATGATTTATGACTTCTTGAAACTCTAAATGGCTTTGCTGGAAGACAGAACACAACTGAGAACCACGACTATCAATCGTGGCAAGCACTGCTTTACACAACTAAAAAATGAAAGAAAGAAAGAGGGGAAAATCACATCTATGACAAAAATAGATGGTTTATTTTATAAGGAATGTACTTTAAAAATAGTGCTTGCAGCAGAAAAAAGGTGCCAAATACTTTAGGATTTCTAGATCTAGCTACAATCCAATGCAGTATTAATTCACAGAAGCATATTATCCACAAAGCTTTTTAACCATCAGGGATAAATTCAACTAACTTTCTGACTCATTTAAAATCTCTACATCAATCCTTCTAGACTACAAGTTCCTTTCAGAAGTTTCTAATAGCAAATTGAGGAAAATGTATTTTAAAGGTTCAAAGACCAGTCTAAAATATCTAAACAAATACATATATGACATGTATTCAATAATATTTTTGAGGAAACATACTGACAGCCAGACCTAAATTTTATTTTTAAAAATTGCTCTCAAAAGGTGAGACTATTAAATTGTGTATAGCCAGTTTATTGTCAAAATATATCATATTTTGGTTGCCAAAGCTCAATTAAAGTCTTCTGAAAATTAACAAAGGAAGACAAAGTATTTGAAACAACAGGATTTGAAACAACAATTCAATACATACTAAATCAAGACTGAAATGCCATTTTACATCAATCCATAAATCTGTGAAATTGAAGAAAAAACTATGTTAGTGGGGTTATAGGAAAACTGTCAGAATGCAAATCATGTAAATCAGTGACCTTGTTGGAAAGAATTTGGCAAAACTAAGTGATGTTGAAAAGATGCAGAGCCTAGCAGCTATTGCTTCTCTTCATGGAAAATGTTTGCAAGAAAACATATTTTTAAATGTTCAATGCCGAAATCTTTGCACTCATGAAATAACATGATAGGGGGAAATGTAATATGAAATGGCATGAAAACTGCCAACCTGGTTGACTCTCAGAAGATGAATGAAAAGGCAAGGTGCATAATGATCTATCAGTATGATGCACAATTATATGAATTCTAACATATAATAGGAAACACAATATTTTATCAGTGAATCTATTTATCTACCTCCCTCCCTACCTAACGTAAACCAATGCACAAAAATAATAAGTCTAACCCACTGCTTTCAAGTCAATTCTTACTGGTAGTGACCCAACGGACAGAGCAGTCACTCTCCAGGGTTTCACAGGTGGTAATAGAGGACACTCACTGTCACATCTTTCTCCCATGCAGCGACTTGTGAGTTCAATCCCAGCCTGCTGTTTCAATGTGTAACCCACTACTCCACTAGCACTCTAGAGATCACCCTGAGGCTAAGGAAGAATGAGAGAAGAGGGGCACACAGCTGGCTTTTGTTTATTTATTTTTGTTTGTTTAGTTTTAATTTCCCCACTATTCATTTCTGAAACATTTTCATCACCCCAAATTAAAACTAAATCATGGCTAGCAGTGGTGGCAAGCACTATTTTACCCAATCTTTAGAAAAGAAAGAGAAAAATGCTCATCGATGACAAAAAGAGCTGATACATGTTACAAGGCACGCTCTTTAGAAACAGCAGCGGAGGCAGAGAACAGGCGCCAAGTCCTGCAGCATGTCTAGCTCCGGCTAGAACCCTCTACCCAATGTGGTGTTAATTTGCATGAGCATAAGTAACAGAAACATGCTTATTTAAAAGCAAATAAATGCACGTATATGTGAAATAATTCACAAAAATAAGCTAGACTCAATGACTTAGGTGCATTCACCTGAGTGGTTTTATTAGCTAACTAAGTTTAGTTTAATCGATTCCAAGTCAAATGGATTATTGTTTTCCACCTTTCCATTAGGGTGCTAATTCTACTCTATTGTTCCATTTCTTTTTGTTTGTTTGGCTTTATTTTATTTATTTATTTCTTGAATCATTTTATTGTGGGCTCAGACAACTCTTTTCATAATCTATACATACATCAATTGTATCGAGCACATTTGTACATTCATTACCCTCATCATTCTCAAAACATTTGCTTTCTATTTGAGCCCTTGGTAACAGCTCCTCATTTTACCCCTCCCTCCCTACTCCCCCCTTCCACATGAACCCTTGATAATTTATAAATTATTATGTTGTCATATCTTACACTGTCTGACATTTCCCTTCACCCACTTTCCTGTTGTCCATCCCCCAGGGAGGAGGTTATATGTAGATCCTTATAATCGGTTCCCCCTTTCTACCCCACCCTCCCTCCACTTCTTTTCTTTTCTTTTGACTGCCTAAGTCAAAAGTGTTAAGGCAAATATTTGACAAACAAAAGAAATTACTAAGAAAAGTAAAGTTGTCCTATACAACAGCTTTCTTTTTTAAAAAAATCATTTTATTGGGAGCTTGTCCAACTCATCACAATCCATACAAACATCCATTGTGCCAAGCACATCTGTACATTTGTTGTTATCATCATTTGCTCTCTACTTGAACCCTTTTTATCATCTCACTTTCCCCCGCCCTCCCTCACGAATCCTTGATAATTTATAAATTATTAGGATTTTGTTATATCTTACACTGTCTGACATCTCCCTGCACCCACTTTTCTGTTGTCTGTGCCAAAGGGAGGGGGTTATAATATAGATCCTTGTGATCGGTTCCCCCCTTCTCTTTTTTTAAGTCGTTTTATTTGGGCTCATACAACTCTTATCACAATCCACACATACAGCAATTGTGTAAAGCACACTTATATATTCGTTGCCCTCATCATTCTCAACATTCACTTTCCGCTTGGGTTCCTGGAATCAGCTCCTAATTTTCCTTGTTCCCCTTCCCTCCCTCCCCGTTCCCCACTTCCTCATGAACCCTTAGGCATTTATAAATTATTATTTTATCTTATTTTACACTGCCCATTGTCTCCCTTCACCCACTTTTCTGTTGCCCATCCCCCCAAGAGAGGAGGTTATATGTAGATCCTTGTGATTGATTCCTTCTTTTTATACCCCCTTCCCTCCCAGTATCACCTCTCTCCCCTCTGGTCCTGAGGGGTTTATCTGTCCTGGGTTCCCTGTGTTTCCAGTTCTCATCTATACCACTGTGCTTCCTCTGGTCTAACCAGGTTTGCAAGGTAGAATTGGGATCATGATAGTTGGGGGGAGGCAGCGTTTAAGAACTAGAGGAAGATTATGAGTTTCATTATTGCTACACTGAACCCTGAGTGACTCATCTCCTCCCCACTACCCCTCTGCAAGGGATGTCCAGTTGTATACAGATGGGCATTGGGTCCCCATCACACGCTTCTCTCATTCACAATGATATGATTTTTTCTCCCCACCTTCGGTGCTTGAAACCTGGTCCCCTCGGCCCTTCATGATCACACATGTTGGTGTGCTGCTTCCATGTGGGCTTTGTTGCTTCTGGGCTAGATGGCCGCTTATTTACTTTCAAGCCTTTAAGATCCCAGATGCGCTCTCTATCAGCCTCTCACTCCGTCTCAATATGTCTCAAGATGGCGGCCAATGTGGGATCGATGTTTCAATATTGGAAGCGCTTTGATTTACAGCAGCTGCAGGAAAGAGGAGAAGAAACGCGACAGCATCTACTGACAGCAAGTCAAATGCCATCGTACTCAGTATGATCCCCTTCTGCCCATCCTCTAGCCTCACAACCTCTGTGTCTGATGTGCCAGGATCTCACCAGGAGCCTTAACACCAAGATTCTGAGCCCTTTCTGAGCATTCTGATCATCCAGGGAATTGAATATTCCGGAGCACACAGAAGATGAAGTTATCAAAACTCCTTAGGCATAACCGAACAACTGGAGGGAGTGCTTTATTGGGCTTGGGGGCTGGGGGTTATAGTTGTGAAGGACACCAAGGACAATTGTCATTACCTAGACTGTAAAGACTATGGTCGACATCCACGCTGGTGAGTAGCAGCTGGATCTCAGAAGCTCACAAGTGGCCATCTAGGTGGCAAGTATTGTCACCCTCACTCTGGAGGAAAGAGTGGTGAGTGGACCACATGAACATTAGACTTCATGACTCTGAGCACAGAATAACTAGATGATCTCCAACTATCAATTCCAACTTCTTTGAAAGGGATCACATCAAAAGGTCCTAGATAGTGAAGCAAAATTCACAGTCATAAAAGAGACCAGGCTTATTGGCTGGATAGGGACTAACAGAACCTCTGAAATGATGGTCCTTATTCACTAAGTTTGAAAATGAACTCCTACCTGTGGTTCAATATTCAGCCAAATAATAGATTGGTCTATAATGGGAGCAATTACACAAGTGAGGCACACAAACCTGAAAACAGCAAACCATTTGATCTCAAAAGGGCAGTATTAATCCAAGGCCCAAGTTCAGAAGGGTAGGAAGAGAGGAGGAAGGGAAACAGAAGACATAAGTAGGGAGTGGAATAAGTCATATTATATTGTGGAGATTGCAATAAGTGGCATAAAACACAATGTGTATGAATTGTTGAATAAAAAACTGATGATCTTGGTAAACCTTCACCCAATTCACAATAAAAACTTATGAGAGAGAAAAAAAAAAAAAAAAAAGATCCCAGATGCTATATCTCTCGATAGTCAAGCACCATCAGCCTTCTTCACCACACTTACTTATGCACACATTCATCTTCAGCATTTATGTGGGGAAGGTGATCACACAATGATGGTTTTTGTTCTTTGATATTTGCCACCTGATCCCTTCAACACCCTGAGTTCACACAGCCTTGTGTGCTTCTTCTCTGTGTGTTTAGTTACTTCTGAGCTAGATGGCTGCTTGTTTGCCTTTAAGACCCACGATGCTATATCTTTTGATAGTAGGGTATCATCAGCTTTCTTCACCACGTTTGCTTATGCACACGTCTGTCTTCAGCGATCATGTCGGGAAGGTGGCTATCATGAAATGACCATTTAGCTGAGCAAGGTGTGCTTGTATTAAGGGAATGTGCATGAGGAGGCCCAATGTCCACCTGCTACCCTGCTACTAAACCTATAAATATATGCACATAGGTCCATTTCCCCCATAATCATAAATATATTTACATATGTACATGTCTTTATTTAGGCTTCTATGTATACCCTTTGCCTCCTACTCCTTTCCTCTATTTCCTTATGTTTTCCTCCTGTCTCACTACCATGATCAGCCTTCATTCTGGTTTCAGTAATTCCTCTCAGTTACCTTGCCCTTGGTCACACCCTCCCAGTCCTCCCATCCCCTCCCTGCCACTGGTTTTGAACCACTTGTTGTTCCTTTATCCCTGAGTTGGCCAACACCTTCTCCCTTCCCCTACCTCCCACACTCTCATGTCCCTCCAGGACTATTGGTTCCATTATTTTCTTCTCACATTGTTTGTCCAGCCTATCTTATCTAGGTGGACCTGCAGATATTGTAATATGTGCATAAAATTGCATATGTCTTTGACAGCACCAAAGTGGCACATAAAGTCATGGTGTCAACAGCAGCAACACCGACAAGCTAACAAACAAAAAAGTTACTAACATAAAAATTTAAAAGAAGAGAAAAGAGAAGAAAAAAAAATTCCTGTTAGTAGTTCAAGGTCTGTTTGTTGTTTTCCGGAGGAGTCTGATGGGATGCCACATCCTGGCCCCAAAGTCCATCCTTTATACTCCCTTGGGACCTCCTTGCTCTGCTTCCCCCAATGCTCCATTGCAGGCCCCCAGTGCTTTGCCTCAGTGTGGTGGGGTCAGCCCAGTTGCACATCCCCCCACTGTGTCCCCGGTGCTGTCCTGGGTAGGGCCATGGGTCAGTGCAGAATGTCGCATCTCACAGTGGGGCCTGCTATATAGTCCTCTCTGTACATTGGGCCCTCTGAACTGGACTATCACCCTCTGAGCTTGGTGGGCCCAGGTGTGCTCCGCTCTGTTCTTCCTCCTTCCTTTGCTTCAGCTTCCTTCTGGGTGTGGTGTGGAAGGTCAGTTCCTTTCCCACACCAGGCAATCTATTTTCATTTTCTCTGGTACTCCCTTCCATGGTGGGGGTCGGGCTAATTCTGATGAGGGCCGGCATATGCTCCAGGCTCTTTGTGGATCCCTCCATGCGTTACGTTGTCCTCCTGGTTTGGTGTGTCATGGTGGGGTCTGTATGCACATTCCAGTTCTGTGGGGACACAACCAGTACTCTCCCCCTGGGGGAATTAGTGCCCTACAGCAAGCTTTCTTTAACAAACCTCTTTATGCTCATTTAGATGCATGGACAAAGAAACACATACTTTGACCACTACCCCTTTCTCTGTACAGATTAATAAACTTCCTCTGGTTTGAGGTTGAGTCAATGGCCTAGTTGTGCTTCTGTAATCATCTGCTTTCACCTTCAGCCCATTTCTTTTAAGCTTTGTTCTTGTAAAGATCACAGGACTATTGAATTTACTAAAAGTCTGCTTATAAAGGTTTAATCGCATTCTCTACTAACTGAAAATCAATCAGAGCTCCAGTTGTTTGGTACACATTTGTATTTTCATGTTTGTTCAGTTATAAAGGCACAAGGAAGAAAGATTTGTAAGATAAGAGTTTTCAAATTCAAATGGCATAGGTGTCAACTAAGTAGTGCAGAGTTTTAAAAAACAACAAGTGGAGAGTTGATGTCACCATCACTAGTCAGATCCGGGATATTTTTGGGAAACGAAATGCAGGCTCTGGATTACCAGATTCTTCCATTCGTCAAAAGATGAAAGAAATTCAGATATGTGCAAGGGGACTTAAAAAGTCATGGAAAAAATGTAATGACAAGATAATGCAATTTTCCCATACATTTTTGAAGTCCCATCATATATGAATTTTTTTGGTTTTGAAAAGTTTGCAACTTATTTAACATATCATTTGAATTCTGTCTGAGTCACATCAAACAGAGTTGCCAGTTGTAGGGAGCCCCATTCAACTTGAGACATCTGCTCTTCACACTTGGGAAACTGCTGACGAATAAGAAATAACTCTCCTTAAGATTAGAACAAGAAAGAAAGTAGGAAAAAAATCCCAATAACTAAAGTCTAAAGTAGGGTTACTCAATATTTCCTTATAGAGTACACGTGGAGAACTATGTCCACAGCTCCCCCTGGGAAGGGAGGTGCCTCCAGGAACTCGGTGATCTCTCACAATGATGACTTCTGGGCCTTGATCCAGGACACTCTGGAGATATTTCCATCAGGGTGGAATGATGTCAACCAGGGGGAATGACACTCGACAAGAGGGTTCTAGGTTTTTTCTAGGTTAAGTGGTTGTCATTAAATAAGACTCTTTTTTTCTTCTTAAGCAATTAAAAATGTTTCTCAAAATCCTTAAGTCAACTTCTTTGGAAACAGTCTAAATGTCTAAAAGTAGAAAAGTCATTAAGTTAATTATAGTGCATATACCAAAGGGAAATATACTCTTAAAATCTGTCATTATAAAATCTCTATTCAAGGCGAGTACATGCGTTTTAATTGTGGTGCTGTCAAAGAATATTGATAATATTGTGGACTTCAAAAAAAAAAAGAAATCTGTCTTAGAAAAAGTAAAACCAGAACACTCCTTAGAAGCAAGGATAGTGAGGCATTGGGCATGTCATTAGGAGAGACCAGTCCCTGGAAAAGGGTATCTTGCTTGGCAAAGTGGAGGGTTATTGAAAAAAGGAAGAAAATCAAGGATATGGATTGGTGCAGTGACTGTCACTATGGGCTCACACATCACAACAATTGTGAGAGGGCTGTGTGAGCAGGTGCATTGTCATTATGGCCAAATCAGTCCCCCATCTGCCACAAATCAGGCCTATTTTGGTCACACATTACTATGCAATCTTTCCGGAACCTCTAAATAGAAAGCTTGAATAACAGTCTTACCTGGTAACATGATTCCAAGTGCACTATGAGTCTAAATTTTTGTCCATTTAGGAACTTATTGTATGCCCAGAACTGGATTTGTCATCAATCAACATTTCACCATTTTTGAAATGAGAAAACCACTCATACACTTGAGTTTTTCCCATAAGCTGCCCTTGTAAACTGTTTTCAACATTACAACAGTTTCTGCGGCATTTTTCCTAAACAGAAAACAAACTTTGCAGTGACACACTGTTCTCTTAAACCGGCCATCACACACACACACAATAACAAGATTCGAGTGAAACTGCTTTCATGAAAAAATTTACTGTGACCAGAGAGAACCTTCCCAGGAGATACCACTGGGTGCACTAACTCAGAGCAAGTTGCTTGATGCTTGCCTCGCAGGAGAAATGCTTATTACAAAAGCTCTGCTCTGCTCTGTGTAATACTGCTTGGGGTCTTTTTGTGAGGGGGCATGGGTACCCTTCATAAATAGCTTTGAAATAAATGTGTAACTAGATGGTATTTGAATTAATTGAATAATCTGTAGAGTTTTTTTTCTAATTGGTCCATTGTGACTCATGACAGCCCTGTGTGTGTCAGAGGAGAACTGTGTTCTATAGGGGTTTCATTTCATGCTGTTTTGCACGTAAATTGCTGGGACTATCTTCTAACATGCCTCCGGGTCAACGAGAACCTCCAAACATTGGGTCAGCATCTGGGTACATTAACCATTTGTACCATCCAAGGACTCCAAACTTACCATGAACCCGCTGCTGTCGAGGTGATTGACATTCTGATGGCCTTGTAAGGCTGAGAAACTTTTTGAAAGCTGACTGCCACATCTTCCTCCCACGGAAACACTGTCCGCTTGGGGTTCCTTGTTCATACTGTACAGAGGGAGAAGCTCCTTCTTTCTCCTGGGAGTGACAGATGGGCTTAAACTGTCAGCCTAGTCCAATGCCTAATGCACAGTACCTCCAAGCACTCCATAAAGGTTCGTTTGTCATAAGAACGTGGTTTTAGGTGTTGGAAAACATGTCTACCTACTTCTGTTTCTTTGTCCTTGGGCAAGGGAGCCTTAATTTTTCCTTAGTCAGGTGAAGATAATACTAACATGCTGTCTGGGTTTCTGGGAGGGTTAAGTGCAATAATAGACGAGACACCTAGCAAACCTAACTCTATAATAAGTATTAGTTCCCTCTCTTTTTATTGGATGTACAAATATCTCCATGGCATGTAGGAGAAGTGGTTGTCTCACCACAATATACTTAATTTCAGATGCCCTTCTCAGTGGCTCATTTCTACTCACAAATGTGGGACTTCAGCCTTATGACACTGAGAAGATTGATGATGGGGGCCACTGTATGCCCTCCAAGTTTTAGAGATAGACCATGCTCCCTTCGATCCAAGTGAAATTTGCATTCATCTAACCGCAGCCTTGTTTGTGCTGAAACAAGGTAAATGTCAATTATTTCTAGTTAATTCAGTTGGCCAAGAAAACAGAAAACTTTTGCTTAAATTAAGGCCAGAAACTAGTTGCTCTTGGGCACTGTAGCGTGTTAGGAGTATTTCCTGTGTCTTGACTGACGCCAAGCTTCAACTCAAATAAAGCCAGAGTAAGAACAGAGCCCTCCAAACGGCCGTGTTCCCTGCAAAACCAGTCTCTTGAGTCTGCTCTGTAGCTTTTGGCTTCGGCTGCTCCCCGATCTCATTTTTTGGTTCTCAAAACAATCTGGACTTCATTAACTGGATTGAGGACAGGCTGTGGCTGGATAATCAGATATTTCCTTTAATAAATAGTTTAACTTGAGGTGAAGGTTGTTGCACGGAGTAAGGAACATGAAGGAAGGCACTGGGCGTAAAACCTCAATTGCATTAAGGGCTTAGAAGCAAACATTGCACTGGGGAGTAATGTTCAGGTCTCTGCTCTGCTTGTGCCACAGCCGATGGAGAAAGGCTGTCCTGTGTGTTAATGACGTTCAACAGTGGTATGATGAGCAGGAAGGTGAAGGCATGCTTCTTGGTTGTAAAAATCTCCAGCAAAACCTCAATGAGGGAGATTTCTTTCTTCTTTTAGATAAATTCAGTGTCCTGAATTACTTCTACCCACTCACTCAATTTGTGTTTGATATACACATCAACATCTAACATGACAATCAAGTGCATATACAACAGGTGGCACTTCATGCTCACAAAAACATTCTGTGATTAGCACATTGGGCAGACGCCATATTGTAATCTGGTCCTGTTTGTTCTTTAAGTATCTCAAACAAGTTTCCATGCTTTAGCAGGGATTATCCACACACAGAGGTGGATTCACTTTTCTGTTTGGTCGTCAATCCACACCACGAGCAATGCCTTCATATCTGATGCAGGTCCCTCTTGTGTTTCAGTAGCCTTATCGCTTTTTCAGTGGAGTCAATCCTTTAACAGGTTGGATCACTTCTTCTTTATTTTTGAGGGTTGCTGGAGTTCTCAAGTATGAAATGCCTAGATCACAAGCCATAGTATTCACTGATTTTCCACTCTTGTGTTGTGTGAATATAGATCATTTCATTTTCAAAGCCACATTTCTTTTGACTATTGCTGCTGCTATCACAGCACCGGTTTTGTTGAACTTGAGGGCCATGATGCACTTCATGGGAATATTTTCAAAAGAAAATTAAACAGAGAGAGAACCCTACAGCATTCAAGGTACATTCAATACTTAAATGGCTGCACCGCTGCAAATATATTTATGAATGTGGTGGAACATCGGGCATGGGTCAGGGGGGGGACTTATGAAAACTTCATACATGTAACCAAACACTTGGAGGGAATGAGTTTTTGAATCCTGGGGATCAAGTCCATCATCTTGAGGGACAACAAGGTCAATAAGCATAACATACCATATATACTCGAATATAAGCAGATCTGAGTATAAGCCAAGGTACCTAATTATTACCTGGGAAACCAGAACAACTGATTGACTCAAGTACAAGCCTAGGGTGGAAAATGCAGAAGCTGTTGGTGAGTTTCATTAATTAAAACAAATGAAAATAAAATCACTAAAAATTGAGATATCAGTGGGGTAATGTATTTAAATATTTATTTTAAATAAATGAAAGGATAATAAGCAATTTAACATTAGTAAACCAGCGCAGTAAGTGGAAAATAGGTTCAACAAAAAAAAATAAGGTATCAACAATGATACCTTAAGAATACTATTCCAAAATGTAGAGTTAAAATCCTTCAAAACTGGATTCCTCATCATTATCCATATCCCAATACAGAGCTTCATCTAGTGTGAGGTCATCATAGACGCTGTCCTCACTGAGATCACCATAATCACCATCACTGCTGTCATTTTCATACAAAGCACAGTCTTCACTGACATTCATAGCATTAGTAATACTACATTTCTGGAAGGCACATCACACCATGTCTTCTGGAATGTCTTCCCATGCATCTTGAACCCACTTTGCTATTAACTCTATGTCACACTTCATGAGATTTCCTCCTTTGGTTAGTCAGGCTTGAACAGATGACATACATTCATGCCATATCCTTAGCACACGGTCTTTAAAAGGCTTATTCAAAGATACATCCAGAGACTGCAGTACTGATGTAAGCCCACCTGGAATAACAGCTACAATAACTTAACTAGATTTTGCCTATTTTTTAATGTCATCTGATAGGTGGGCTCTGAATATATCCCAAACAAGTAACGATGGCTTTTTCTTTAAGGCTGCTCCTGGTCGTCAGTTCCAAATTTCTTCGAGCCACATTTTGGATCCATCTTCATCCATGCAGCCTTTAACATGTGCATGCACAGTAATTCTTGGTGGGAAATCGATCTTTTTAGGCAAGGCCTTTCTTTTAAAAATAATGACAGGAAGCAACTTAGCTCCATTAGCCAAACATGATAGAACAACTGTACAGTGTGTTTTTTCATTTCCTGTGGTTTTGAGAAAAATGGTTTTTTTCTCTTAAACTTGCCACAGTTCTGTTGCTTGGAAGATCAAAAGTCATGGCAGTTTCATCCATATTCCCAATATCTGCCAAGTCATAACTATAAATCCTTCTTTGTTTTATAATAAATGACTGGAATGACATAATTTTTTCTTCAAGGTCTTATGGGAGTCTCTGGTAAATCTTTGTTCTTTGTCTCAAACATAGTAGGCCAAACCTATTCATGAAGCGAGTACACCATCCTGGTGACGCAGCACATTTTTCAATGCCTGGTGCTTTATATTTGTCATCCTTAGCCATTTGTAGCGCACGTAGGTGGATTGCCATGTGTGTTACGCAGTAATCATTTTGATGACACTCCATAACCCATTTATGCAATTCACTCGCTAGAGCCCCTTAAAAAGACATTAAACCATGACGAGCTTTTGGAATCTCTTCCAAGTCAGCCTTCATTTTCCGCCACTCCCTCACTTGCTTTTCATCAACACAGAATTCCCTACTTATAATACTGTTATTGCTCTCTTCTGCTCTCTATACAACCTTAATTTTTGAAACCAGCCTCACATGACCAGCGTTTGTGTGTTTTGGTTCAAGAGTATCCATTTCTAAAAACAACAAGACTTAGAAAAAGAGCTTTCATGGTAATGCCCCCCCCCCCAATATGACGTGTTAGCCAGGAGGGGCTTGGGGAAGTCCGTGCAGACAGGGGATGCAGGATGTGAATTAACACAGACACCATAGGGGAGAGACAGAGCACAGCCACAGACACATCCTTACTAGCTCAGCTGCCGGCCATAAGTGAATCACTATGGGTGCTTCTGCGAATTGGAGCTGTCCAAGCCATAGGACAGCTCTGATTGGTTAGATGTAAGTAAACAAACATTCAAAGTCCTGCAGTGTCCGTGGGGCTTTGAATGAACAGCAGAGGAACGGCAATCACCCGCGAGATGTTACACCTCGCTGGGGTACTACTGACCCATATATAAGCCGAACCCGTTTTTCGGCACATTTTTTGTGCTGATAAATTCAGCTTATACACGAATATATATGGTAGCTCAAAAGGCTATGTTCTACATCTTCCTTGGTGAATAGCGAGTAGGTCTTAAAAGCTCATGTTGCAGCCATCTAAGGTGCAATTGCTGGGTGTACATATGGTTGCTATGAGTCAAAACCTACTTGCTGGCACCTAGCAACAACATCAAGACATACGTAATGTAGGTTATGTATGTACTGTACCATTATGTGCCTGACAGTGCAATTGCTTTTTATGCAAGACACATGGGTTACATGTGTTGCATGAGGAAAACTATCCCATTCCTTACATCTTGGTCTCTGATCAGGATTATTTAACTCTGTTACAATATGTGGTAGAATTGCCTACACTATATGTCATAAGACTATACATTATATGTTATAAGACTGTATTAACTAATTATCCTCCCTTTTCCCACCGCAACTGTGTTCTCCTTTCTTAACCTTTATGATAAGACCCTGGATAAGGTGAATGAGTATTTAAAAATTCTACCTTTTCTTTCTCTAAATTAAAAATAAGATTCCACATAAATGGAAGCTTCTGATTCTCCCCGAAAGTAAATTGCCCTTTTATAGCCCCCAATTGTTTCATAAAGCATGTAACCACTGACAATTCGTTTTATAGCTGTTGTTGTTTCTGTCGTTGTAGAGAAGTTTTAGGTAGAGCTGGAAGACTCTTTCTATCTCCAGAATAGTCTCTCTAATTGTGTTCCTACAGCTATTTGCATTATCTTATTCATTCATTTCATTTTCTCCTAGTTCCCTACATTGAGCAGTGGCATCGTAAACCAATAAGTGTTCAAAAGGACCCCAAAGACACTTTTGTTCATCAACGCGGGACTTTGAATGACTTGGTGAAGTATGAAGATTTGCTCTGAAGTCTGGTACATCGTTGTTAGCAGCAAAGGTACTTTGAGTCACTTAGGCCTTAGAACTTCCACTCCTCCCTCCCCATGTACCCTCGTTGATAGACTTTTCCCTTGATGACCCATCCTTTTGTAGCATACCCCAATAACTGTTTGAGAATAACACCCTTGACCCAAAACTTTTGCAACCCTACTGCATTCCTCCCCAACCTATCTGTCCATTTTTCATACTGTGGTGTTTTACGTGTTGCTAACTATCATGCTGGAAAATATGACACTGATATTTCAAATACAAGCAGGGTTGGTCACAAATGATGGACATGGTTTAGTAGAGCTTCCAGCTTGGAGACCCACTTCTGAAAATTAGCCAATGAAGATCCTATGGATCACAACAGAAAAAAAAAGTCTGATATAGTGCTGGAAGAGGTACCTTCAAAATACCCCGTGGCTACATCAATGAATTGCAATGTATTATAACTGTCAAAACCCAGTCAGTGTTCTGTTCTACATAGTGCCATGATATGTCAGAGGTGGCTGGTGTGATAGGTAGGTTTATTGTGCCAACCTGGCCAGTGAACACATGTGGGATTAATTGAAGGGTTGTTTAATTGAAGGAAGGAGAGATAAATGGCTCAGTGAACTTCCCCTTTTTTATCTCTTGCTCTTGGGTGATCAGACCAGTGTGTGGCTGCCTTACCTGGCTCTCTGCCTCAACTTGTGAATTACACTACCTGTGCGACACCCAATCCATGAACTGCGTCACTGTAGTTTGAGGTTCCTTCAAAACCTGCTTCACCACACTACTGGTATATACATCGCTTGAGCTGGGGACTGTCGGATCCTGTCATCTGGCTGACTGTTGGTGACCTGCCTTGCTGATGTTGTCTATGGCTGGGTGGCCTGAATTGCTCTACTGAGGATTCAGCTGACTTCTTCCTTGACTTGCACTGGGCGGCCCTCATGACTTGAAGGACTGCCATTCTGTTAGCTGTCTCATGGAAGTGAGTTGCACTGAGCCATTTGTACTAATTGATAGACTAAGTAGCTGTTTATGTCTTATGTTCTATCTATCATCTATCTAGCTATCAAATCACAAGAGTTCTGGTCTGGTTTCTCTAGAGAACCCTGTCTAACACAACTGGACAATAGCAAACAACCATTTCATTCATGGACATTTTCTGCCTTTCATCCCTTGCTGTATCATAACTATCCAAGGTCTTTTACAAAGAAGAAGAATCGCATAGGCTATTTATCCTACTAAAACTTTAGGAAATGCTTCAGACTTAATCATCTTATTGTCCTACTTTTTCTTGTTTTTCTTGAAAGCTCCTCCCAGACTCCCTGACCCTTGTTTTCTGCTCGTCCCCCAAACAGGCTGCAGAGCCCATCACAGTGTTCCAGCATCCCCCATATCCACATTGACTTTAAAAACAAGCAAACAAGCCCTTTCAATTTTAAGGAAACCAAGGTGACAAACATTGGGAACTACTAACATTCTAATACTTTACAAAGTTCTTCCAACTTCTGGTTAGAGTTAAGTTGAAGCCTGTTAGAGTCTAGTTTCCACCCGTTTTCTCTGGCTGGAGCTTCACCAAATTCCATCCTGATTTTTCCCATCCTTAGCATCCATGGTACAGAACTTTTTTCTGCCAAGAACCATTTGAATATTGAAAACTATTTTCAGGCCCAACTGGTCAAGTACTAACTTACCTTAAATGTGATGCCTCTGGTGACATAGTGGTTACAAGTTGGGTTTCTAACTGGAAAGTCAGCAGTTCGAAACCACCAGCTTCTCCTTGGTAGAAAGACAGGCTTACTACTTCTGTAAAGAGTTAGAGCCTCAGAAACTCACAGTGACAGGTCTGTCCGGCCTTATAGGGTTGCCATGTATCCGCATCAACTCAATGGCAGTGAATTTGCAAAGCAACTGCTTTATCTTTGGTGCGGCATGTGAAGTATTGATGATTTCATCGGCCTCAAATGGCCCGAGGGCATACATGCATAGTTACCCCTTCCGGAAACCCCTTTCCCAGGTGATGTACCCACTGAGAAAATGGCCCAAGAAAAAACATCCTGTTAACATATATTTCATAATCTCAATGGGTGTGGATACTGTGCTTTCAGTATCTTCACTGTCACCATTAAAACATAGTAGTTTCATTCTCCTACAATAAAAATATTAAATATTTTGATTTTTCAAATGGGGAAATGAGTATAGTACTTTTTCTTGGAGAGTCAAAGCTTATAAAAGTATAATCCAATCTTAGTTATGCTAAGGAAACTTGTTTCACTTTGTTTACATAATTTTTTGCTAATCGACCTAACTCTACATGGACTCTTTTTACACATTAGCACATATTAGCATCCTGAAATATATGCTTCTAAAAACATTTGGCTAAAATAAAGGCAGCTCTAATTTCCTCAAAATACATCTTAACTCAGATTCCATAAACCTTACTTACCTGCTTCTTTGGAAGGTAATTTCTCCCTCTGAAATATTTTGTTTTATGTATTTCATGTTTTTTATATACCAGGCCTTTTGCTAAGTGTGTTATCTATTACAGCTTCTAAAATGTTGATGCTCCTAACTATTGTGGAAGGCAGTTACTATTGTTTCTATCAAACAAGCAGAGAGGTTCAGTTTAAACAATGTATCACTTTGACTGTAAATAGGGGAAATCTCAGCTGACAATGGCTTCACTTAGGAAGAATTTATATTATCTCAGAGAAGCTCAGGGACTTTGAGGTTGATTAATTTCATCAACTCAGTGACATCATCAACAACCTGGATCCTTTCTTTCTGTTTTCTCATCTTCTTCACTCCCACTTTGTCAGACACCAGCTGACCTCAGAGCTGCAAGCAAGCATGTCATGCAGATGCGACAATGTACAGACACAGAAGAAAAACAGATTTGTGTGTGTGTGTGTGTGTCTTCTTTTTAAAGATGGATTCCTTTTTTTATATGGCCCCAAGATCAAAAACTCAGGTCATCCATATTTAAATGTCAGCAGGTGAAGAAGAGAAGCTTATATCTTAATAAAAATGTTTATCTGTAATACTTTAATGGATCAATTAAACCTCTTTTACACACTTATCATATTACTCAGATATCATTGTTAAAGTTGTGTTTCAGATGACAAGTTTTCTTCACCTTCTTGGCAATGGGATTTTCTGTTTGTTTTTAGAATTAGTCTAAGGTTATACTTTGGCATAAAAGGAAATGTATAATTTTTAATAAATATTAATTTTTGGATGCTGAGCAATGGGCTTGCTTATGTTTCCTTTCTCCTTTCCCACCATAAAATTTAGTAGAAGAGGTTTCATTTTAACATTCCTATTTTGGGATCTAATTTTTCACTTCAGCAAACTTATTTCCTGTCTTATTGGACAGACCTGTCTTCCAAGACCATGCCAACCCATCACTGCCAATGGGAATTATCTCAAGGATAGGTTTACTATTATTGCTCCTAAAAGTTGGGCGTAGGGTCAATTCTCTTTGCCTTTTTTGGGGGAAATGATGGAGCCCAAAGAGAACTAGGACCAAATTGGCAAGGAAAAACTAAGTCGTGGCAGGTTGGGAAGCATCCAAGGCCATTTGCTGTAAGTATTTTATTACCTGTGAGTATTGAGAACACAAAGATAGTCAGCACCAGGTGACTGAAGATATACAGTCAAGCCGCTCCATCTAACCCATCACACTATGGCCTCACTCAACCTAAGTGTTTCAAAACCAAGGGAGAGCAGTTTCACCTTTCGACTCCAAGAAGAGCTGCTAATTATGAGAATGAAAAACACTTAAAAATTCTTAGGAGCTATACTTTTATGTATTTTTCCATTTATTCTTTTAGGATTATAATAACATCAGCCATAATTGTGCAAATATAAAAATCAGGGTAGGGATGAATCCGTCCCTTCAGGGATGAATGTCCTAATTCAAGTGTATGGAACATAATTTAGAGAATAAATGTTTAAATAAAAAATGACACAGACATAGGCCATATTTCTTTCCTTCTGGCCTGAAATGTATTGCACAATTCCCAAGTCTAAACAATTCTGAGTTTTAAACACACACACACACACACAAGCCCCACTATTTGACTGGCTTCCTTGTCTTTCTATGACTGCATTTTGTCAGAAGAGTCACCTAAGAGCATAACTCTCATCGATTCCTTAGGCCTGTCCAAATCTGTCCAAGACAGATTGAATCAAAGAGAGGAACAAGGCAAAAATAAGTTGATGCTTCATTATGAAATATAAAATGATTCGGACTGTCCAATAAATTTCACGGTGAGAATATAACTTACATGGGTACATTAGCTCAACTTTATCCAAAACATTGTTGATTGAAAATGAATGTAGAGATGATCCAGATGTTGACTAGCTTCACACACTTAAATTCTGAGAAAAGGAAAATTATATATGGAGTAATCATTTCGCAAGGTACACCTAGAGAGCTGAAGCTGATAGTTTGAAAACCAAAGTGGATCTGCCCGTGATAGCAAGAAACTCGCATGTTGGTGGGTTTTACTCATTTTCAGAGATATCTACTTATAGTCACCCATTAAATCTCACTATTTCCATGGTTTAGAGCACAGCTTTCTTCCTACCTGCCAATCTGGATCTCTCAGAGTTGAGCAAAGTGCTAGGTTGATACGACACAGCACTCCCAGAAATGACCAATCATAGTCAACCTTCTTGCCTGAGTTTCCAGAAAATCCAGTAGGTGTGTCCTCTGTACCTTTTTTCTCTCTTAGTAAGCCAGTCTTCCTTCTTAGCAAAGTTCTTATCTGTACATGTACACATGTAGACAGTGTGCATATACAGATGTGTGTGCAGTATCACGTCAATCATTCCTACACTAGCTTAATGAATGAGTGTATTTTAAACCTTTCTGTAAAATTTAATTAAACGGTGTAGCATTGTTTGTAAAATAATGACAATTATACTCTTATCAAATATTCATGGGCTTCATGAGATTTTAATTTTACAGCTAGTTATAATTGTAGCACAAAATTAATTTTACTTGTTTTGATATGAATGATATTGTTCGATAACTTGGGCATTCTGTTGGGCGTCTTTCTTTGGAAAGGGCACAGTATGGATCTCTTCTAGCCAGTTGGCCAAATAGTCCATATTCCTTGGCATAGGCCAATGAGTGCCTGCGGTGCTTACTCAGTGTGTTGAAGCACTTCAGTTGGTATTCTACCAGTTCCTAGAGTCTTGTTTGGGGCTAATACTTTCAGTGCAGCTTGGACTTCCTTCAGTACAATTAGTTCTTGCTCAAATGATACCTCTTGAAGTGGCTGAATGCCAACTAGTTCTATTTGGTCCAGTGACTCCGTTTATTCTTTACCTCTTCTTTTGAGGCTGCCTGCATCGTGCAGTGTTGTTCAGTGTTGCTACTCCCAGGCTTGACTTCTTTCAAATTGAGATCTGCTTTGTGTGTTCTTCCTTTTTTTGTTGTTGTTTTCAAACTCTATGTTTTTGCACATTTCACTACATTTTACTATTTATTTTCTTGCTTCCCTTTGAAATTTTCTGTTCAATTCTTTTACTTCATAATTTCTTCCATTTTCCTTACCTACACTATGTTTATAGGCAAGTTTCAGTGTCTCCTTTGACATCTGATTTGATTGTTTCTTTCTTGCCTGTCTTTTTAATGACCTTTTGCTTTCTTCGTGTATGGCATTCTTTGATATCATCGCACGGCTCATTGGATCTTCTGTCATTAGGTCTCAATGCATCAACTCTGTTCCTGAGATATCCTCAAAAGTTGGGTGGGATAGACTCAAGGCTGTATTCTGGCTCTCCTGGATGCGTTTTAATTTTCTCCAACTTCAGCCTGAACTTAACATGTAAGAAATTGATGGTCTCTTTTACAGGTGGCCGCAGACCTAGTCTTAGTTGCAGATATTGAACACCTTCATGAATTCTTCCCATGAATGTAGTCAATTTTATTTCTGTTCATTCCATCTGGAGCAGTTTCTGTGCATAGTGGTCTTTTGAGTTGTTGAATAAAAGGTATTTGCTATGAAGAAGTGATTGGCATCTCAAAATTTCCTCCCCTTCATTTCTTTCACAAAGACCATATTTTATCACTACTATTCCTTTCTCTTTGTTTCCAACTTTCGCATTCCAATCACTAATAATTATCAATGCATCTTGATTGCCTGTTTCATCAGTTTCAGACTGAAATTAAAGATGTTGGCAGAATTCTTACATTTCTGTACCACTAGCTGTGGCTGATGCATACATGAATAATGGTTGCACATCGTCCTTGCACAGACAGCATCATACATCAAGATAAATCTTGACATGTCCTTTTTGAAGGTGAATGCAATGTCACTCCTCTTGATTGTGTTGTTCCAGGCATAGTAAATCATAGGATTTTCTGATTCAAAATGGCTAATATCAGTCAATTTCAACTCACTAATGCCTCAAATGTCTATCTTTATGTGCTTAATTTCATTTTAACGACTTCAAATTTTCCCAGGTTCATATTCCAAGTTCCAGTTATTAATTAATGCTTGCAGCTTTTCCCTCTCATTTTGAGTTGTGCCCCATCAGCAAATGTAGGTCCCAACTGTCAGAAGGTAGCTCTCCCTCAGGTATACTGTGAGGGTTTTCGACGGAGGGGCTCCTCTTTTGGTACTATCTCTGACAGTGTTCTCTTTTGATTCGTTAGGTCTTTCAGTAACTGGCACAGAGTTTCGATGATACCCATAGGGTTCTCAGAGGCGAATTCCTCTGACGTGGGCAGCCTAGTCCTTCTTCATAGTCTGTTCTTAATCTGGGAGTTCTGCTGAAACCTGTTCACTTTCGGTGACTCCACTAATATGGAAAATACCAGTGACAGAGCCATCAGCATCACAGCAACATGCAAGCCACCACAGCACAAGACTAACAGAGAAGTGGGAGACCAGGACCAATAGAGGCTACTTAATAAGCCCAAGCAAAATTCCAAGACCCTGCCCAAACTGTGAAGTCTTGAGAAAACTTGGGCCAGGGCATGAAATTGCATAGGCAACCAAGAACAAGTTACTGTCGCTACCTACCCCCGAGACTAAACAGGAGGCCCCTCATTTGATTGGCCTATTGGATTTGAGGACTCGTGTTGTACACCTAAGAATATTGAAGACTATTGCTAGCTCCCAACTATGAAACTATTTGGAAGAAAGCACTGGTGTTCTATTCCTTTCTTTGTTTAGTCTCGACTTTTACTTGTCGCCCTTCTCTGCCCCTGGACGCTCAATTCTTGGCTTGCATCATTTGGATAGACTTGCTCTTTGGTTTCCAGTTGATTTTAAGGCATGAAAGTCAACAGAAAGAAAAAAATCAGGGAAAAGACAAGATACCTATTACAATTTTGGAGATATTATGATACCAGAAAGGAGTTTTGGTATCATGGTTGTTACACACTTGGCTGCTAACACAGGGTCAGCAATTCGAAACCACCAGTGGCTCTGAGGATGAAGGATGAGATTATACAGACAATAGTCTCACACACCCCCAGGACGAGTTCTTGCCTGCTCAATAGGCTTGTTATGAATCAGGACAGACCCAGTGGCAATGAGTTTGAATTGTGAATCTGATGCCAGAATGTCCACTAACCTGATTTATGAAAATGGAAAAAAAAAGAAAATTGTAAAATAAATATGGACAACATAAATATTATAGGAAGCAGTAAGAATACATGATAATGATCACATGGGAAATAATGATCCAAGTAAACATCAGAAAGTATAAAATGGAATAGGATTGAGAGATTTTTCTCTATTGTATTGTAACTGATTCACTGAATAAAGGTTTTAAACAAGTTGAAATTAAACTGTAGAAACCAGAAAATAAATGCCATCTTAGTTAACACTAGAATTTTTACAGGGATTCATGGATAAAAATGGAGATTGATTTTTACATATACACAAATTACTGTAATATGTATTAAATGTCATTCACTATGAAAATCTGTGTATTTGAGAATTGTGATACATGTTCCAGAATATATTATGAAAATATACTATTAGACAGTTGGCCAGGTAAAATTCTGGTGAATACATTTTTTGAGGTAGTACACTAGTGCTCCATCATAAAATATCACAAACTGGGAGGTTATAAAAACAAAATTTTATTGACTTATAGTTCTGTGTGAGTAGGCATCTGAAATCAGGGTGTTGACTGCTGTTCTTTATGAAAACTCTAAGATAGAGGCTGTGTCATATCTCTCTTCTAGCTTCTGGTGACAGCTGGCAATCCTTGATGTTTCTTGTCTTGCATGTGAATCTTCATATGATCATTGTCTCTTGGCCTCTGTTCCATTCTCTTTTATAAACACAAAACCCATGCAAGATTAAGACAAACCCTATTCCAATGCAGTCTCCTGTTAACCTATTAATAACATCTTTAAAGTTCCTGCTTTCAAAAAGAATCGTAGTCTTAGATACATGAATGAGAACATCCACATGTATTTTCGGGAGATCCATGAATGAATAGTAGAAAAGGCCTGGAAGAGAGTACATTATATAATGGGAGATGAGTACTTAAAGCTAGAATAAGTTGGAAATAATAACCATATTGAAATTGTCTTAGTCTCTGGGGGGTGGGATTGGAACCTGACTTATAATTCCCATGTGGACTGGCATCATAAATAAAACTGAATGTGAAAGGAAAGGAAAGCTATCTTGGTGAAGGGTTAGCTAACTTGAAGAATTGACCAAGTGCAATGAATTTGGAAGGAATTTAAAGGAGACCTTTCGAACAAACTTGCTGTAATTATATTTCATCCAATCAATGTGATGACTTATAACAACAATAAGCTAGTTAGTGCATGCATTTGTATACTAACGTGCTACTGAAAGCGAGTATGGCTGTTCAGCTGTATCAGTTAGAGATTTTCGATCGAAGCATGCATGCTTTTGTTAATCTGCTGAGTAACGTAAGAAGCTCTGTGACAAGTATGCTGTGCTCTTCTTGTGGCCTGAGTGGATGAATAATGTTCAGGAAGTAAACAACATTTCTACACCACACTTATCCTTGAGGCTCTTTGGGGGAACACTCACATCAGGTATAGTGGGAAGAAGAGTGAAATAAATTCCATCCATAATTATTAACCTAGTGTTGAATATCAGAATGTGCTGAAGTTACAGACTTTGACAACAACCTGAAACATTTGCTACTATCATGAAAGCAAGCTACTGCACCATAGTTGGGGAGTTAAATTGCTTTGGTGAGGAGTTTTGACAAGATATTGGAGTCATATGAAATTCTTTCACACAATAGAGAAAATAGTCTTCACTGGTAGCTTGACCAACTTTATTTATTTGTTTTTTAAAATCATTTTATTGAGGGCTCATAAAATTCTTATCACAATCCATACACTGTGTCAAGCACATTTGTACATTTGTTGCCCTCATCATTCTCAAAATATTTGCTTTCTACTTGAGCCCTTGGTATCAGCTCCTCATTTGTTCCCTTCCTTCTCCACCCAACCTCCCTTATGAAACCATGATAATTTATAAATTATTATTATTTTGTCATATCTTACACTGTCTGACGTTTCCTTCACCCACTTTTCTGTTTTCTGTCCCCCACGGAGGAGGTTATATGTAGATCCTTGTAATCTGTTCCCCCTTTCTACCCCACCTTCCCTCCACCCTCCCAGTATCGCCACTCTCACCCCTGGTCTTGAGGGGTTCATTTGTCCTGGATCCCCTGTGTTTCCAGTTCCTATCTGTACCAGTGTACATCCTCTGGTCTAGCCAGATTTGCAAGGTAGAATTGGGATCATAATAGTGGACTGGGGGTGGAGGACACGGGGAGGAAGCATTTAAGAACTGGAGGAAAGTTGTATGTTTCATCATTGCTACGCTGCACCCTGACTCAGTCGTCTCCTTCCCATGATCCTCCTGTAAGCAGATGTCCAGTTGCCTACATACATATGGGCTTTGGGTCTCCACTCTGCACCCCCCTCATTCACAATGATATTATATCTTGTTCTTTGATGCCGGATCCCAGTGACACCTCGTGCTCACACAGGCTGGTGTGCTTCTTTCATGTGGGCTGTGTTGCTTCTCAGCTACATGATTGCTTGTTTACCTTCAAGCCTATAAGATCCCAGATGCTATATCTTTTGATAGCCAGGCACCATCATCTTTCTGTCCCACATTTTCTTATGCACCTGCTTTGTCTTCGGTGATTGTGTCGGGAAGGTGAGCATCATGGAATGCCAGGTTAATAGAACAAAGTGTTCTTGCATTGAGGGAGTAATCAAGTAGAGGCCCAATGTCCATCTGCTACCTTAATACTAAACCTATAAATATATGCACATAGATATATTTCCCGGTCATTATATATAAATATATTTACATATGTACATGCCTGTATTTAGACCTTTATAACTGCCCTTGCCTCCTAGCTTTTTTTCTCTATTTCCTTTTACTTTTCTCTTGTCCCACTATTATGTTTAGCCATCATTTGGGTTTCAGTAATTCCTCTCGGTTACATTGCCCTTGATCACACCCTACCAGGCCTCTTACACCATCCTCACCACCCAATTTGGATCACTTGTTGTTTCCTTGAGTTTGATCCACTTTAAACAGAGTCCATGACCTCCATCCACTGACTAATTTTTTAATTTGGAAGAAGAAAAGAAAGCCACTCACAGAATCACTTGGCGTGGAGTTGGTTTGTTCTGAACTGGTTCATTGGCAAATATTTTGGACACATGCATAATGTAATTCATTCCATTGAGGCCCTGGAGTCAGCATTATTCATGCTTCCTTGGACTCTGAGAGGTGTTGATCAAGTAGATATTCCACAAGAAGACATGGGAAACAAACCATTCTGAAAACTTTCTTTTGCTGGATAAGTGATTTTGTAAGTTGAACTGAAAAGCAACCAATCTTTGTCAACTGGTAAGTTGAACTAAAAAGCAACCAATCTTTGTCAAATTTTATATAATCCAAAGTCTACAAACACCTGGAAATACCACAGAGCTCTTTAGATAGCTAGTTCTCCTCAGATGACCTGGAAGCAGGACATAGACGCCTAATCCTTCCTTTGCTGATGTTCAGGCTTTTGGAAAGTTCACATCCTTGGTTTGGGAGCAAAGAATGTCATATGGAATAAATTCATCTGGAATACCGGAGAAATTCTGCTGTTTTTCTTGTTTTGCTTTTTGTTTTTTTTTTACATAGGCCTAGTTTCATCTAGCAAAAGCAGCCATGGGAACTCTGATTCCATTTGTTTTACTATTACAAACATTGGCTACTTAGAGTCTTCAGCTTTTGTGGGTGCAGACGTGAAAACTCAAAATGGATTGTCAAAACTGGTTTTCACAGAGTCATGTAGCATATCTTCCACAGTGTTCACTTCTTATTTAAACTGGAAAATATCTGCCTTTAGGGTGAAACTTAAAGTGGAACATGTTTTTCAGTTTTATTTTTACAGTTTGGATTAATGTAATATTTTAAGAAATGACTAATTTCACATTAAAGTGGAGAATACAAGAAGCATATATTTAGGGAAACTATTTTAAGATTTTAACTTACACTTATAGCTTATGTTAATCATATACTATATGTCTTATATCCTGGCTTCATGAAATAAATAAATAGCTAATGCAATGAAAACATGATGTAAAGAACTAAAGTGGTGTGTGTGTGTTTACAAAGGAAATAAATAGCTTACATCAGCCACTCAAAGAAATTCATGACCCATTAAAGGTTAGACTGCTAATAAAGTGTTAATTTAAAGACACATTCTTGATTCTATTCAATCTTGTAATAAATACATAACATTTCCAATATGTGACCTTTAATTTTGCTACAAGCAATTTCACCAGATTCAGTCTAACCTCCTAGATCCATACAAAAGAAGCATAAACAATCAATGAAGAATAAACACTCAAGTTTGAAGTAACACATAATCTGAGCTATTGGGTAGACGTCTAATGGAACAGAATAGAGATAAATGTAAAATCCTATATTGTGCTTCTACAAACAGGTAAAAGAGATCAAAGGAATTTAAATAATGGTAACCTCAGTATGAGATAATGACCAGGCAAGACTGTAGATGGATGTTAAAGCAATCTTACCATTAAGACAATCTTAGATTTTTCACTAAGTACTCTCTTTATACTAGACTTCCTATTATCTATTTTTAATTTAAGTTATTAGTTCTTACAACAGCATTTTTGAAAAAGCATCATTGGCTGCATTTTGCAGGTGATGAAGCAGACATAGAAAAACCGTACAACATCCATAGCTAGTAAATGTGGGTTCTAGAAAATATATTAACCATCTTAATAATTATTAATAATCATAGCTAACATTTATTGAGTCCTTACTGCCTATCAGGAACTATGGTGGCTTTTCTATACAAGGTCCTTGTGTTAGGCTGGCTTGTCTCAAGAAACAGAACCAGTGACACTCAGCTATGTGTAAGAAAGGGCTTAATATCAGGAAGCCAACATATTAAGAAGGCATCCCTGTCTAGTCTAATGCAAGTCCATGGGTCTGATGCTAGCCAAAGCCCTCCTCAGGCTCACATAGCTGTGGGCCAATAGCACAGAAAGGTGATGCAGGAGACAGGCCAGTGGATGCCGAATGGCATGGATCCAAAGGCTGGGAAACATGGCAGGGTGCTCTCCTGAGGCCACCCCTGGAGGGGAGAGGTCCCCAGGGTCTCTCTTTACAAAAGGTCACACTTCACAGGAGGACTTGTCAGGTTGTGACCTGATTGACACGTTGGACTCCACACCTCCACTCATGCACGAGTCATCTAGTGTGATTGGAAGCTGTGGTGGCTAGGTCTGATGTCCACTTGGTGTACCTGTATGAAGGTAGTGGTGGCGCTTAACCTAGTCATCAGCTCACAACTGGACGATGCCTCCTTGGAGGTATGTGCTTAGGCCTGCCTTCCCTGGAAGCGGTCATTGCCCCATCATGTTCCTGTGGACCTTGGATACACGTGACTGTGATCTCCCAGTTGCTTGCTTCATCCACTGGCAGCCGCTTGAGTCTGAGAGTCTTCAGCTAGCCTCAGACCCATGGCCTGGAGTTGGACTGGGCTGAGCTGCTTGCTTGATAGTTCCTTCTTATACACCTATGAGTGTCGCTAGTTTGGTTGCTTTGGAACAGCTCAGCCTAATACAGAGCAGAGAAGGGGAGAGGAGAGCGTGACAACAAATACAAGGAGCTGAGCCCCAGGTTGTCCTGCGAAGCAAACAGTGAAGGAGGCAGAGGAAGTAGAGGGAGAAGCAGCTAAGAAGTTCAGACAGCAGGAGGGAAATGCATGTAGGCAAGAAAAGGGACTGAAAGGCCAGAGGGGACCCAGTTAGCAAGAAGCAACGAGGAAGAGGGGTGAGAGACAGTGACATGGTAACTGAGTGTGGGGAGCGGATCTCTCCCCTCCTCATGGCGTGCTGTCAGGACGCTAATGAAAAGCCCCCTCCCTCCCTCATGTTGCTTCTCTCCTTCAAGCTTCCCTTTCATCTCCCACCTTTGCAGCCCTTTTCCTTTGAAGCCATCTTGTCTCTTACCGTCTCTTAGGAAATTACAAGGAGGTTCAAAAAGGAAAAAGCAAGGAAGAAAAGATGGCAAACAAAGGGAGATGTCAAGGGTAGACCCTGGTGCTTTGTGGCAGGCTGACTTGAAGAGTTGCAAATTCACAAACAAAGTGTATTCATAATGCTTTCTTCAGAATAAGTACCAGGAAAAGTGGGAAATCCATTAAGGCTTGGGAAAATCCCAAATATCCATTTAATCTACTGCTTTTTCATTATCTAGGTTTCCTTGGCATCAGTGGGAAAAGTATAGCCTTTTGAGGGGTTGAAATCTGGTCACATTCACATGAATTATATTTCATCAAAACAGAAGGGTCATTTAGGCCCAATCCCAATGTCTTGGGGGGTGGGGGGTATGTGTGTGTGTCTGTGTGTGTGTCTGCATGTCCAGGCTTTCAATAGCCATAAATATGTTCCCATTTTTAACTAGTCCGAAGTCCAAGGGCAATATTGTGTGACACCTTAACTAAATGTGAAATCCAAACTTCAGTGTTCCACTTCCCACCAGCAGTCACATCAGAGGGACAGAAACCATCTGGCCCAAAGAGCCCGCTGTAGTCACTATCTTACCCTTTCTAGAAAGGCTTGTTTGGCAGCCTTTGACTCACAGCATCGCTTATTGAAAGGAAAAAGTGCATTTTGTTCTACACGATTCTCATGGCCTGGGGGGTTGGGGGAGACTTACAAAGGGCCAGGAAGTGATTCCTCTCTCCTCTCTCTTGTAAGGCCATCTTAGAAAAGGGAATGTGCGTATGTTTGTTCAACTTTTACTTTCTAACACGATTTGTGATGACCATCGAGAGCAGTTCTTCAGATCACCATCGTCTTTGCAAATGTCCCCAAGTTGGTGAGTGGGTCCGTGGTACTGGATGGATGCATTGCAGTGCCCCCCAGCGGTCAGCAGATTAACAATGCAGTGGGCCAAGTGTCATTTTCAGAAGAGCATCGTAGGCTGCAATAAAAGGAGGTCCCCCCACCCCCTCTATTATTCAGCTCTGATGTAGATTTTCTCTAATGGCCAGGTTTCTTTTTTTTTTTTAATATTAATCAAAGCATTGTGCTCAAAGAGACCACCTGACAGCCTTCAGTTGGACCTTGGGCGCTTCATGATCAGCTTTTGAAGGACAGTCGGTGCTGACAGCAGAAGGCATAGTAGGTAAATCAGCTATAATTGCAACAGAGAGCTTGTATAGCATTTTCAAAACAAAACAAAAAGAAGATAATTCTGAAAGGATGTCGTTTAATTGTGAATGAGATAGAAGAACTCATGAAAACAACAAACACTTAAACTGATAGCCTTTGCAGAAGCTTAGACAAACCGTCAATAAGACATATTTTATAAGAGTTCATCACAAAGCCTTATTAGTTCAGCAAGTATCTTCAACTTGAGGAATGTGTATGTAATATTTCTTTTCTCTGGAATTGTGAAGCTTGAATACCACAACTAGAGTATTAAATACTTTCACAACCACCTTTTTAAACTTTTCCTTTTTACTATTCATATTCATGGGGTTTGTGCAGTGAGATTATTGTTTCTGTAAACAATAGAAATTAAAGTATGATGTGGATCCTGGAAAAATGAAAGGTAAAGATGATTTTTTTTCTCAATGTATCTGTTTTCTAAACTGATTCCTTCTTAAAATATATTCTTTAGCACAATCAGATGATTGAAACAGCAAAACTATTGAGCAATATCAAAATTGTCATAATTTTTAGAATTGTAAGTGAAACTAAAGCAGAAATCTAAGCCCCTGCTCTCACCCATATTGCTGCAAACTGTCATTCTGCTGGAAGTTCAGACACTGTGTTAACCATCCATCTTCCAATTAGAGCTTTGGGGGTAAGTTTCCTTTTGCAATTAGTGCAATATTTAAAGGCAAATGGTAATTATATAATTTATAAAAGTCTACACTTATAACTAAGCTACTCAGGGGGAAAGGGAATATATGTAATGCAATTATTATATTGTATAAATGGTCTAGCCGCATTACCAGCATTATCATTTACTAAGCAATAAGGAATGGTTCAGTTCAGTCTAAACCTCATTACTTACAGTGTGCTAACATTGTACCGTCCTGGTCCAGGTCACTTTAAGAGAACGAGGCGGATACTAAGGAACATGTCGGAATGCAATAGAAAAGTGACCGCTAGACCCTTCTTCAGAAGCAGTGTGAAGCAGGTTTGTGTTTCAGTCCATCGAAAAGAAGATTGCTTCCCAAATGGGGTTGATGCTATGAATTAAGGGCAGATGGAAATGCACAGCAAGGAGGTTGCTGTCATTTGAGCAGTACACTGATGGTCTCCGTGCTCAGTCTTCGTACACAGGGGACTTTGGAGGAGACGGTCTCCTTTTGATTTAGAAAGCCATGTCCTGTTTCCTCCTCAGCATCAGTACAACTGTGCTCTCTAGCAGTTTCACTGTTGTGATATGTGGTTTATGGGGTAGCTTCATATTGGACAAATGTTGTAACTTATTCTTTCAAAACACTTACTTAGGTTCCATCATGAATGAGTCAACTATATATAGTTCAGCTAACCTGAACATATGTACAGGGATGTAAAATAATTCTTAAAACTTAAGTTGTCAAACTATTATTGCTTATTATATTGTGTGTTAAACCAGGTGGTGTAGGGAAACAAATCCAGTAACATACATATGTGTATATGTGTTAAGCTGAGTTGACTAGAGAAACAAATTCAGAGATACTCATATATGTGTAAGAAAGGGCTTTCTATCAAGAAGTAATTATATAGCAAGAAAACATCCCAGTAGAGTCCAACTCAAGTCCCTAAGTCGGATACTCGTCCATAGATTGCTCTTACCATCTCATGCAACGAGGCAGAATGCAGAAATATCACAGGCAAATGGGTGCAAAGTCTTGTAGATCCAAAGGCAGTGGAAGCATCACAGGGATCTGACAGGTCCCCGAGTGGCTCGCCAGCAGCAAGGTGAAGGCAGAGAGAGCAGGGGAGGTTCCTCGGCCCCGCCTCATGAGGTCACGCCCACAGGGAAGCACCTGAAGACCTGATTGACAGGTTGAATACCACGCCGACACTTTTATATATCTTCATATTGACATGAAATTATGTAATTACCACAGTATACAAAAAAGCTTTATATCAATATGAAATTATATAGCAAGAAGGCATTCCAACCCAGTCCAACTCAAGTGCCTAAGTCCAATGCTAGTTCATATATCCCTGTCCTAACTCATGTAGCTGTAGGTTGGTGACATAGGAAAATTGAAGCAGGTAATAGGATTGTCACAGGCTGGTGGGTGCAGAATCATGTGGACCCAAAGACAGTGGAAGCATGGCAGGGTGCTGGACGCTTCCATGTTTGGGTGCACCACATGATGCTGTGGAGGTCAGTAGAGGTCCAGCAGGCTAAAAGTCAGAAGGGCAGAGAGAGAGATCATTTCTGTTTTGCTCATATACAAAAGGCTTACAACATCAAGAAGATGCGGTGACTTGATTGACCACTTCTAGTCAGAAGAGTCTTGTTGACAGAATCCCTAACTACAACACCTTGCAGGCCAACTACTTAATCCTTCCTCCCTGCTTCATAAGCGTATTAAAGTTCAGTGGCATGTACAATTACATGGTAGTCACACATCTTTTTTACAATGGGTGAAATCTATTTCTTTCTGCTATTAAAATCGGCTCTTACACATTACTTTTTTTTCCTTCCTCGAGCTCTCTTTGCATCTTCCACCTTTCAAATTCACGTCTCCTACCTCAGGGGAAGAGTACTTTGAATGGAAGTCTTCATCTTGCTTCTTTGATGCTAATTCAAAACCAATTCTTCATGACCAATTCTCTCTCGTCATGTGTACTACAAGTGTTTCTTACTTCTTTTCGTCTCTATAGTGTCATTCCCTTCACCAGCAATATGTTCAGATCGTCACCATTCTAAACCTCTTCCCTCCCATAACTGGAGCAGCAGGTAGTGACCATTGCCTTTGCTAGCCTGGCTCGTGCTCCACGGATGAGTCTTATCGCCACAGGGGTTTACTTTTTAACTTTGACCAAGTCCAGCCAGACTTTCTCAATCAGATTATTGCTTGTGGAGATGTGGTGGCACAACTGTTAAGTAGTAAGTACTCAGCTGCTAACCAAATGATTGGTGATTCAAGCTCACTCATTGGCTTCATGGGAGAAAGGCGTAGTGATTTGCTTCCTTGAAGTTGACAGCCACAAGACCTCCATGGGACAGTCCGACTCCGTCCACGGGCTGCCACAAGTCTGCCTTGTTCCAGCAGCCCTCCACAGCAATAGCCAACTCTCGATTTGTCTGCCTGGTTTCTTTCTTAAATGGCCCTTCCCTTTCAGAGATTGCAGCAGACAATGTTCGAGATGAAACTTCTGGGTCACTTCCTGCGTTTTTCTTCTCTAAAGCTTTCTATGTACACAAAGAGTTTCTTAGTCAAGTGCTAGACATCTGCCTGTCTTTTGATTTCTCCTCACCACCTTGAAGTCAGTCTGTTCCTATCTGATGTCAACGTCCTCCCATCACAATGCCCCCGGTTCCGTTTTCACTTCCTATCAATGTTATCACTTTATCCTGGCTACAATTTTAGAATGCTTTGCACCTTTTAAATCATGTGTTTTTCCATATTCTACCAATTGGCAGACCTTGCCTGTTCTGTCTCTGCTTGTTCTCACATCGGATTCTTCCTTCCCATGCTCAGAGTTAGCTCCTAGCTGGAGTTGTTGTTTAACTGCCCCTAATTTGCCTGTACGCCTTCAGTTTCTCCTCTCTCAGTATGTATGTAAACAGTGTTGTGAATGTCTGACATGCACGAAGCCTTGTCATTTGCCAATTTTGCTATGTGCAGTGGCACTTTCTCTATGTTCCCCTCACCCTAGTAAATAGGTCTTTATAAGCATATTAAACTCAACCATGGATCCCAGACTGGAGATAAGGAGCGAATCACCAGTGAAAATGCTAAAGCTGCGAACCGCAGTGATCTTCTAAGTCTTCTGGCCATTGATTCATTCATGAAACATTTCCCCTCGGTCCTTCTCGTGTCCGTTAATTATCTGAAGCAATGTAGCAGTGGTAGCAGTCAAAACCTGGCTTTCTATTCTGACTTGTGTATGAGGAAGAGCAGATTTGACCTCCCATCCTTGTCTGTTGATATGGGACAGTGCATGCTGTCTCATGCTTCAACCAACCCAAAGCTAAATAGAAGTTCCTTGAATGACAATCCATCCACTCGGAAGAACCTGGCAGTTTGAACTGAAGAGAGAACTGAGATGAATCCTCTCAGGTGTGGGCTTTCATCAGTAGAACCCATGCCACCAGCACCCATCCTGACTGCAATTCAGATGCCAGTGGAGTGTGCCACAGATTCAGTAATGAGAGCGTGCTCCTGTCAGCTTACACTCCCTGCTGAGGACACGGCTGCCCTCGAAGAATTCTTTAGTTCCGGGAAATTCATCTTAGCTTAGTGAAGCAATGGGTGGTTAGGATGAGTCATTTTTTCCTTAGACAAATTGGGAAAGAAGAAATGTCAATCCATACAGTCCAGTGAGAAGGCAGGGGGATACTATTAGGTGGTCGTCATCCTTTAACAGTTTAGGCTGTAAGAAGAGAAAGGTATATGGGTCGTGCTTTCTCTAGGGGCCATGAACTGATGATACCATGGAGCTAGCTCTGATTCATGTCAATCCAATGTGTTTATTTTTTTCCCTTAAAAAAAATCACTTTATTGGGGGCTCATGCAGCTCTAATCACAGTATATACATATATACATAGTGTCAGTATTTACATCTTTTTTGCTCATACAACTCTTATCACAATCCATGCATATACATACATCAATTGTATAAAGCACATCTGTACATTCTTTGCCCTAATCACTCTCAAAGCATTTGCTCTCCACTTAAGCCCTCTGCATCAGGTCCTCTTTTTCCCCCTCCCTCCCCGCTCCCATAGTAGCACTGTACTCCCTAGGTTTTCAGTAGCTGATATTTCAGCGGTAGATCATTGGGTTTTCCTTCTGAGATGCCCCTGGGTGGATTTAAACTTCCAAATTTTTGTTTTACAATCAAGTACCACCCAGAGACTCCAAAAAAGGGTACTTTGCTGACATTGCTCTTCTAATGGGATTTCCCCCTCACGGCCCTCCCCCCAAAGCTCTTCCCCTTGACATTCAAGGCTCCCCTCAAAGAGTCTTCTGGCCTTAGGTCCCTCTGAGCAGACTCTTACATTAGTTTCCCCATTTATATATTGCCTCTGTACCTTTATTTGTATACCTTCTCCCCCCTGGCATCATCTTGTGCATCACAGACCCACCCAATATTTGTTCAGTTTATTAGGCAGCAAAGATTCAAATGTGAACAAAAGTGGATAGTGCCTGCCAACTATGATTGATGAGTGGATGAGACAGACATTAATCAAATCCAATGGTGCCATGTAGATTGCAATTCTGATACATGCAGGAAAAGGAAACATGCATCGCTGATAAGATTTAACAAGGGCACCTGCCCGGAATGTTCAGGAAGGACTGAAACTGTGGCAGTTTGGCTACAGGCCTGCTGTCACAACTTGTCTGCGCTCTATCACAAGCAAAGGCTCCTGGAAGCCCTTTTTGGTTAATTTCCTCATGCAATGCGATCGTTTTCTTATTTAATCTGCTGAAGATTTAGTGTTTTACTTTCCCCCCAGCCCTTCCCTTGCTCTACGTTTTACCTGTTTCTTCCTTTCAGATATAAACCCCTCAAACTCAAACACTTTTTGTGGGGTGGGTAGATATATTTTGTTTTTTCATGAACAAGGCCCTTAGATAGAGTAGATGCTCACTATTTGCTAAATGTGTCACCTGGATTTTCTGTAAAGTATCTCTCAATAATCTCAGCTGTGCTCCAACAGCATTTTTAAAAAATCATTTTATTAGGGGTTGATACAACTCTTATCACAATCCATACATATATCCATGTGTAAATCACATTTATACATTCATTGCCCTCATCATTCTCAAAACATTTGCTCTTCACTTAAGCCCCTGGCATCAGCTCCTCATTTCCCCCTCCCTTCCCACTTCCCACTCCCTCATGAACCCTTGATAATTTATAAATCATTATTTTCTCATATCTTACACTGTCTGATGGCTCCAACATAATTTTTATGAGATTAAAGCAATATATGGGAGAAGCAAAAGTATACAGCAATTCATCCAAAAGCTAGTCACATTTCCGAACTTCTGATTAAAAGGACGTGCCTGGAGTCCCCACATGGACTAAATTTCTGGTCTCCCCTCCGACCAGGGGTGGGACTAGCCTGTTCTCTGATGGACAGCTTGGGAAAGTCCACTACGGCAATGGACTTTGCTTTGAGCGTCACCGTTTATCACCTGACCTCCCTTGGACTTCGTATTTTTAAGTTGCTTCCATCTTTAAGGTCTTCTGCTTTCTCTTCTCTCTTTTGTCTAGTCATTTTTGCTGATTTTGTTGCTGTTGTTTGCTTCCTGTTTGTGTTTTGCATGAGTTTCTGTATATAACATCCACAATACACACCTCTGTAGAGACAGGAACCGGAATAAGAATTACCCAGGAGGCTGGCATGGCAGGTTGTTGGAAAATGAGGGTCTAAAAAACAAAAAAAAATATATTCTGAAATAGATTGTGCTGATGACTGAACACCCTTCTGAATATGACGGAACAATGAAATTCTAAGATATGTGAAGTTTGTGCCAATAAAACAATTTAATAAATAAAATAGCTATAGGCCCCTCCTCTCCCTTCCAACGTCCTGCCCAACTCAAAAAAAGTGCTTGCTTTGGAGCTATGTTACCTGGCTTCAAATGCTGCTTTCACCTTTGGTGGGACTTGGGAAAAGTAATCTTTAAACGCAGGATGACGGAAAAAAAAATCTGTTACTCAGAATGAGTGTGAAGCTTGAGTTCACATGTGTAAAACAGTTTTCAAGAGTGTCTTTCATGTGTTATTTATATAAAATTTTAAGCCATAATTATTACATTTGTTTTCTTTGAACTAATTAGAAATTAGTTGAGACATTATTGCGTATACATAAAAAAAACATGAAAGGAAAACTAAGGCTACATTTTTGACCACTGTTCAAATGCCAAAGAGCAATTCAACATCTTCATGTGCCTGTAAAGGCAGTTTCGTGGGCTTCTCCTCAGGTAGGTTGGCACTACCCTCTTGCTGTAGAATCCATTCCAGTTCATGGCTACTGCATGATTATAGGTAGAACTGCCTCATAGGGTTGTTTTTTTCCAGCAATCTTTAGAGAAGCACATCACTGGTTCTTTCTCCCAATGTGCCACCGAGTAGGTTTAAAGATTCCACCTTTAGACTGTCAGGTAAGTGTTTGTTTTCCAGTTTCCAGGGACTCTTGGGGTGGAGCATCCAGATAAATCTCTCTGAAAGGTCCCTGTACCCACAGCAATGAAGTAGCTTTCAAATTACACTTTCTCTCCAATTTGGAATATGTAGAAATATGGATATAGAAAAGACTCACACAAGACCAAGGACAGGACCAAAACGTAGTCAATAGCAAGATGGCACACAGGCATATAACTCAGGAGCCTGTAGTTAAGCCTCACGCATCTGTCAGTTTGCCACCACTTCTAGAGTTCTCTCTTTAGTCTCAAGAATCAGGTTCTGGGCTGTCATCCAGGGCTCTTCAATGGAGTTCCTCTGACAAGATCAGGTTCTAAGTAGGATGGTGAGCAGAATGATGAGTTATCTTAAAGAGTGTGCACAAAGAAGCAGGTACGTGTAGCACTGGAGGCAGAAAAGCAAGGTTCAAGTTGCTTTTCAAAGCAAGGTTCAAGGTTCAAGAAAAGCAAGGTTCAAGGTTCATGTACCAGTTATCTAACCTTCACCTCCAACTCTTAGAACCTTTGTTCTCATATGTAAAATGCTATGAGAGTGAGAATTCAGAATGAGACCTGGCCTCTATGGTTTAATTATGAAGATCCGAGCAAGTCCTGCTCCTCTGAAGCATCCTCCATAGAGTCCTGAATGAAGCAAGATCTCCATTTATCAGAACCAAAATTAGTGCCCTGATAGCCGGGTCAAAGTTTCACTCTATCAAAATACATGACCGTAATAATGGGGTCAGGCATAAGAACAGTTTGAAGATGGTGCAGAACCAGGCAGTGTTTTGCTCTGTTGTCCATAAGATCATATGAGTAGAAACCAACTCAACAGCAGCAAACAACAGCAACACAGGAAACAACGTTGTCCAAACTGTGGCATAGATCACCTATCCAGATGAAAAAGTTATTTCTTTTTGCTAGCAACCAGAAAGCTCATTTGCCTTCTGTGAAATTGCTCATTCTTTCCATAGACACAGCCAAATTCTCATGTTAGAATTTTAAAAAATTTAAACAATTCACACTTAACTAATATTTTAGGGAAGCTTTAGCAATGCTGCTGTTTCCCACAGAGCAGCACCACAGTTGGCATCTACATATCACTTTTGAAATTAAGAGATTTGGGAACATATTTTGTGATGCCTCATAATACCTGAACAATGTATTACTGTGTTCATATTTAGGAGAGCTTGTCCATAGTCAGTAGCTGCTGTTACATGACAATATCTTTTCAACTTCAATGTGACATTTTGCATCAATAGGGCTGATACAATCCAGGAAACTCAAAGTAAGCAAAGTATATCTTTGACCTTATAAATGAAAACTGTTAGGCAGAAATTGGGAAAGCTTGGAAAAGGAGTACCCTCTGACTTTACCAACACTTACATGGGAATCCGAAGCCCATAGCAGGCTTCCATAGCTTATTATCACTTACATGGGAATCCGAAGCCCATAGCAGGCTTCCATAGCTTATTATCTTACAGAAGGTTAAAGGCCTAGACTGAGAGATGAACACCTTCTAAACATGCTGAGTTCAACTCTTTATTCTAGTCAAGGGTATTGATTTTGATCTTCCCATATTTTTAACATCATCTTTGTTTGTACGTATGGGCCCTGATGGACTAAAATTGATGAGCTCTGTTGCTAAGGGCAATTATTAGGAAGAAAAAAATGTGTTCATATTGGCCTTACCATCTTCTTATTGGCAGCCTTTTTCCCATTCCAGAAGGTTCCCCCACCCCTTCATGATGTGTAGTTATTTAGCAAGCTGCCACCAAGTTAATTTAAATTCACGGTGACCTCATGAGTAGAGAGAACTGCTTCATAGTATTTCCAAGCTTGATCTCTAGGTAGATCTCCAGTAGATCTCTAGGTCTGTTTTTTAAGGTGCCTCTGGGTGAACTCTAATCACCATCCTTTGATTTTCGTCATGGAAAAGCGGCCACTGACTATGGACACGCTTTCCCTAAATGTATACACAATACCACGTTGTTCAGGTATTATGAAGCAATCATTAAAATATGTTCCAAAATCCTTTAATTTCAAAAGTGGTATTTAGATATTTGGATGTAGTCAAGTACTTACCCATGTGCTTCACCAAGGGATTCCAGGATGATGCAGAGGACCTCTGTTAAAAGGATCTCTTGTTCCAGCCCACTGATAAAGACCCCTTGGTGGTAGGAGACCCTCCCCCCTCCATGCTTGCTATGTGACAGCTATCTATTGACAGAGCACACTTGGATATATGCACAGTAACCCCCAAAGAGGAAGAGCTTCAATGATATGGATTGACTCAGAGGCTGCAACAGTGGGCACAAACAGCCACAATTGTGAGGTTGGTGCAAGACGAGCCCGTGTTTCATTCTGTTGTGAATAGTGTTGCTCTGAGTCAGAACCAACTCGATGGCACCTGGCCACATCTACGTCCAACAGCAACATATGTGTATAGCATCTCCACTGACCCTTGAACAACACAGGTAGAGTCACACGGGTCCATTTATATGCAAATTATGTTCAACAAATATGCAGAAGAAAAATTTGGAGATTTGCAACAATTTGAAAAAATGTCATAGCTGATCTATGTAACTGATAAATATTGGAAAACTCAGAGAAAATATTAGTTATGTCATGAGTGCCTAAGAATATGTGGATACTCAAAACTAAAAAAAAAACCCACCTCAAATCATCAAGCCAATGCTGACTCATAGTGAATCCCTGAGGGATTCCAAGGCTATACCCATTACAGAAGTAGAAAGCCCAGCCTTTCTCCTGCAGAGCTGCTGGTGGTTTCGAACTGCTGACCATGTGGATCACAACTCAAGGTGTAACCACTACACCATCAGAGCGAGTCAATTTTATCATCCACTACCATAAAGTATACACAAATCTATTATAAAAAGCTAAAAATTGTGCAGATCATGCATGCCCCTATTCACAGACCAGAGAAATGGAAACAAATGTAAAGATGCAGCATTAAATCACTAACTGCATATAATTAATTGTAATAATTACTGTGCTACTATAATACTTTTGTAGCCATCTGCTGCTGCTATTGCAGTGAACTTAGTGTTGCCAATATTCACTTAAAATACGATGTGACCCCAATCATCTCTGCCATGCATGGATCATCTCTCAGGTAACTTGCATTTTCCTGTAAGAAGGGATCTCTCGTGGTCCTCACATACTTTTCATCATGTTTGTTGCAATGTCATTAACCCGGAATAGCACTAGGTGTCCCACTGGTGAGGCTTCAAGTGCTCCCAAGAAGCAGGCAAAGGTTACGAGAAACAATACATGAATTGCTTGAAATGCACTGTAGACTGAGGTCCACAGCTGTGGTTGCCTACGACTTCAATACAATGAATCCAGCATAAGGACCGTTCTAAAAAAGAAAAGGAAAGTGTGAGGCCATCACTTCAGTTGGCCCAGCAGATACAACAGCCTTGTACTTTTCATGAACTTTGAAAACTCATATTGAAACAGATTTTATGTAGGTTCAGAAATATGTGTCAATCTACTGGCTATGTGTTACGTAAGACTTCTAGTCAATGGTAGGCTATTGGTGGTTAAGTTTTGGGGGACTCAAAAGTTATACACAGATTTTTGAGTGTGTGTGGAATTGTTACCTTAGACTCATGTTGTTTAAGGATCAACTGCATATTTAATAGAACCTGTAAGGCAATTATTTATTGGCAGTTGCTCAATCCTCTCTCTGGACATTGTAATTTATGTGGGTTTTGATCCCTTCATGTCACTCTTTCTCTTGTTTGTTGCAGAGCAACTAAAATTAATTTCTACTTTACTCTAAACAACAACATGCTTGAATTTGTCTATACATAAAGTCATGTATACTTATGTTAACAGTGTTGATCATGACTCAAATTTTATATCAAGAAAAATTCCACGCTTAGGAACTTCTATATGGATTGTGAAGAGATACTTTTCCCTCTTCTCAGGAAAATAGAGAAGGTCCATCAAAAACAAGGAAGACTCTCCTTGAGAGTGATGGGATCGGATGTCTTAAGGATTGTGAGGCTGGCATGAGACCGGGCAGTGTCTCATTTGGTTCCATGTAGGGTCACTGTGCATTGGAATCCACTAGACAAAACCTAAAAGCAACAGCAGTAGCTTCCTAGAAAATTTTCACCTCTAGTCACCCTTGAAATATTAAGTTCTGCCAGCTCAGATATGATTGCTTTTCATCATTTTTGATTTCTCATAAGCATAGTCAGCTTTCATTCTGTATATGTTTCCATAGTGCTTGACATATATCTAGTTTATGCTACTAATGAGATTGTCATTAATTTATTATATTCGCTATCTGTGTATTTACTTTTTCTCATTAAAATATAACCTTTTGAAAATGGGAATCACAGTTAATGTATCCTTGTGTTCTGAGCTTCTATCATAGGGTCTGACCCTTAGTATTTGCTTACAAATAACTATTAAATAAATAAATGATAATACTAACATGAATTTCAAGTCCCCTCAGTTGTCACAAGCTTTGGGGATTTAAAGAGAAAACAATCTAGAATCAATCCACTTGAAAATATCCTTTTGATCAATAATGGTCCTGAATTTTATCCTTTTGCCAATACCAGGATGAGAGCTTGCTCAGAGCTAGTAACCAGTTGTTCCTCACAGGATTTTATGACTAAACCTCAGAGACCCTACAACCACAAAGCTGCTTTGCTGCCCGGGTGTCTCACTGGTCACAGTGATTCCATAATCTTGCTTTCTTGTATGTATCTAGGAAGATTAGGGGGAAGCTATACCAGCCCAAGAAGCTGGTATCCTCAATCCACTGTGAGTAAATAACATATCCTTACACAAGGTAAAAGATATCTTTTAACATAAGATCTATTCATTTACTGAGTCTCTTGTCCTGAAACCTGCTGGCAGCCAGTGATTCCAAAATCAAACCAGCCGGGGGGGGGGCGGGGGGAATGTCTAGGGTGGAGTAAGCCTTTATCCAGTGCCTCCACTGAAATCACATCAGCAGCATTCTGTACAGTTCAGGCTACAACCAAGGATATTCTGTAGCCTGAAGCTACACATCAAACCTCAATCAAGGGAATCCGTGTAAACTGAGATATTCACATCCTGTGGACCGATGTGATTGCCTCCAGAGGAACAAGGAGAAAACAGATAATGCGCCCTCATCATCAAAATTGCCTGAACATGGCCAGGGAAGCTTGATGAAAGATACTTGCAGTCGGCTGTTACTGGATTCTTGTTTGTTGCTATAGAAAATCATGCTAAAGAGGCATTTCGTGGGTGTTGTTTTTGCAGCCCCACATGTGTAATCACAAACAGAAGATGGAGGCTTTTGAGAAAAGTTAGATGCATGCCGAGTCCAACATGATCTATAAATCACTTTGAATCACTTGCTTTGTCAGATATATCCATGGATATGTCCAGAAACAAATACAACATGTGACATAGCAATATTCGGGATGGTAGTTAAGATTGTAGGTCCAGGGGTATGGTTTGGGATGGGGGGGGGGTATCCCAACCAACATATTCTAGTTGATCTCAAACCCATCGTTTATTTACTCTGCTTCTCCTATTTCTCTCCTGTTCCAGATGTCGTTATGTAACAAATTATTTGTCTGTATGCTGATCCAGTTAGCTTTCCTATTATCTAATTCCATCTGTTTATAATCTTTTTCCCTGAAATCCTTCTGCCTGATTTTCTTACTTCCTTTTTTCCAAATTTCTTTCATTAATTCTTCTAGCTTTTCCCTTAATTCCAACCTCTCCAAATTTATCCAAGGCCTTGCCATCAATTATCCTCATAGAATTTCAATCTTTTTCCCCCTCCTCTGGCATCTTCATCTTTGCTGCAAACATGCGGATAACATGAGTGGTCCACAAAAACTTCAACTCATTAGTCATTTGTTATAATTTTATTCAAGCTTTCTGAACTCTACACACATCAGTTTCTCATCAACGTATTTTATTCACTTCATTCCAAATAAGCAAAAAAAGACATAAAGTGACTGATACAAGACATTGAGCTGCTTTGTGGGAGATTGATCCCCTATCAAATGCTTCTAAAACACTTCTCGAAGTATTACTTGTACTTTAAGACCAAGTTTCCTGTCTGTCACAAGATATGAAAGGATAGTTCTCTCGTCTTCTTCTAGCCCTCTGCAGCAGTACGTTTTCTCTGGTGGCTCCAAACAAGGTAGTTATGCCATCATCAAGTGAGATAGTTAAAGATTATTGTGCCAACCTGGCTGATAAATACATGGGGGTTAATTGAAGGGCAGAGAGATAAATGGCTCTGTGAGCCTTACCTTTCCAGTTCTCAGGTCTCTTGCTTTCTGATGGTCAGACCAAAGTGGAGCTGCCTCAGCCAGTTTCCTGCTTCAGCTGGCAAGGCTCACTTCCTGCAAGACATCCCTGAGGAAAAGCCACATGGACTTACCCTGATGCAGCCTGGGGCGCTGAAGCAACCATGTGGAGATCCGTGCCAGCACGGAGATGCTTACACACTCACTGATTTGGCTTTCCTCCTTAAGTCAGTATCCTTGCGTGTGTTTTGTGAGATGGAGGACTTTGTGGATTGGTGTTGGACATATGGGCTAATGTTAGACTTGTGGGCTTGGGTAGCACTGGATTGGGATGCTTTCTTGATGTGTACTTACCTTTTATATAAAACTCTCCATTATACATATGAGTTTCTGAGGATTTGTTTCTTGAATGTACCTAGACTAATACATCAAGGCAGAAGAATCTAATATTTGTAATATGATGCAGGTTATGAAAGCCAAATACACAGAAGGCATCAGCAAAAGATTTTCCTCTTTCTCTAGCATCACTACCATTACCATGACCAATTCTGTTACTCCTGTTACCCATACTATTGTTTCTTACAAGAAGCACGCCATTTACAATGATGCCAGTAAGTTGTTTGTCAGCATTCCAAGGGATTTTAGAGAGACAACCCCTTTAACCCATGTAAATTCTTTTGTTACGTGATAACTTATTCTAGGTCTTAGGTTGGCTGCATGAGGATTTAACCAAGGACTAGCAACAGACTAAACTGATCATGGAATACGTTCTATTGATTTTTTTCATAAATTGACTCTCCTCCTGGGGAAATGCACTCCTCTTTCACCATTGGTCATCACCGCATAGCTAGAACTCGTTCACCTCCAGTGTTCTCATTGTCCAGTTCACACAATCTCAAACTTAGTTTAATCTCAAACTGGAACTTTTCATACATTTATAATGTCATGTGGCATTAAGTTGATGATTAAATGAGTACTGTGTGTAGCACACTTGAAAACACGTGAGGAGGAGGGAGCGGCTGCAGGATAAATGGAATCCATGGCCTGATGTCCTAGAACTGTCAGACTACACACCTGCCTACATCACAACTCAAAAGTGTGTGTGCGATAACTAAGAGCAAATCTCACAAAGGGAAATACTGGCAAGACTACATGCGTGTTTGTTGCGTCTCTGATGGCCAGATATCCCTGCCTTGTACACTTCTCCAACTTATTGTAACCCAGGAGGACAGAGAGAGCTGTCTGGTGAGAATCAGCCTGGAGGATGAGTTCAGAACCATTGCAGCAATACTCTGCATGGATCCACTTAAGTGTCAACTCAGAGGCTGAAGTTTACAGCAGAAAGGGTAAATCATAGGACCTTTTTCCCTATTTTTCTTGAAATCTGCAGATTCACTCAACTAGGTCAGGAGAGCAACACACCCGTTAATGTGAAGTTGTGCCAAAGGTAAACTCAAGGTATTCGCTGGTTCAGGATAATTGCCAATTATTTTGAAAAGCTTAATGCAGATTTAAAATGATTAATTTTGACCATAAGCATTTGGCCATATTTAGAAGAATATTTCTTCTATATTTGTGGAGAAACCGTATTATCTGAATTCTGCAGGCTTGGTCTTTGACATACTGAAATGAAATACAAAATTGTTTTATTTTCTCAGCAAATTCTGGCATGCAATTCAATTGTCTTATTTTTTAAATTCTAGTTCAGATGTCAGAAGTTGCAACCTAATAACTTCTTTCCCCTTATAGTTCTGTCTTATATCATTCCCACTACCATCCAGGACCAACCAGCTAAGTAATTTACAGGACACAGTGCAAAATGAAATGGTGGGATCCCTTGTTAAAAATGTACTAAGAATTTCAAGAGAATGATAGATTAAACCAATCATAGGAGCCCTTTTAAAGGCAGGGTCAGGAGCAATGGAACACACTCTAGGCCCATGAAGCTGATTCTGCTTTCTTCTGACCCAAAAAATTTCTTGGGAATTTGGTTACCTACAAATGCAAGACTGGAGTCACCAACATGTTTTAAACTATAACCTTTCAGGGCTTTTACATGCAGTTGAGCCTGCTCTGTACTGCAGAACTCTGAAAGCATTCCTGCCAGAAAGTGGGGGACATATAGCCTTTGTAGATTACTTGCATGTGACACACAACCTACACATCCATAAATGATGGGGAGAGAATGGTATTCTTCCACATTTCCGCCAAGAGACTCATAGTTCATAGGTATTACCTTTCTGATCCACCAAAATGAGAGATGGTTCCATTGTTCATCAAATGAGTGACCAGCAAGCTCTCTCCTATTTGTTATCACTTGCTTTTAACCAAAAGGCCGAGAAGCAATCTCTCCTATTTGTTATCAGTCACTAAAGGAGGTATTTAAAATTCATTAACCTCTAGTTCATTGACCGTAAGAAAAATATTTCTCATAAACAGTTTTTATGCTTTCCCTTAATTTTTGAAGCATTTTTAGTATCATCAATTAGAAAGACCAAAGAAGAATTAATGCCTTTGAATTATGGTGTTGGAGAAGAATATTAAACAGGCCACAGACTGCCAGAAGAGGAAACAAATCTGTGTTGGAAGAAGTACATACAGAACGCTCTTTTGTCGCACATCGTTCGGAATGTTATCAGGAAGACTCCGCTTCTGGAGAAGGACATCGTGCGTGGCACAGGAGACTGTCAATGAACAAGTTAAAAGAGCCTCAATAAGATGAACCCAGTGGCTGTAACAATGGACTCACCTATAACAATGGTGCAGCTGGCATAAGATAGGACACTTTGTTCAGTTCCACATGAGTCACAACTGTCTCAAGGGCACCTACACAAAATGACCACTTAACTGATTTATGAAGCATAGTTTCAGCAGGATTTGTGTATTACTGAAGGAAGCACTATCGTCTATGGAAAAATCTCTCCTGGGTAGAGTTAAGAGACTTCCTCATGAACATTCAGTCATCATAGTAGAATGGCCAAATGTTACAACTGGAAGTGGGAGGAAACTCTTTACCATCCTACCCTTATATAGATGACCATCTGAAAACTCCATGTCCCAGATCACATAAACTTAGAAAGAGCTCATCACTCCTGTTTCTTAGAACTGTGCAGTGCACGTGCTTGAATCAGACACATTCTTGTTGAGAACGTGACAAATGCTTCTGTCAGTGTGAGAAAAATCAATGTCTTGTGAATAAGTTTAAGTGTGATTTAGACTTAACAGATAACGTGTTAACAGTCATCCAGTCAAAGTCTGTGAATTCCTATCATCACTGTGGCACATTTACTTGAAATTCCTGTTGTTTGTCATGGAAGTACATTTGCACCATCCTAAAGATTCCTTGAAAGGAGACTTGGTTGCTCAGTGGTTGGGCACTTGCCGGCTAACTGAAAGGTTAGTTACTAGTCCATGCAAGGAAGATGTATTCATCTGCCTCCACATAGACTGCAACCTTGAAAACTGTAGGGGACAATTCTACTCTGTCCTCCAGGGCTACTGTGAGTCAGAACCAACTTGATGGCAATGGAGTTGGGTTTTTCTATTTTTAGGTTTTTTAAGATTCCTTACATCTTGTCATTGCTAATCGTCTGTCTTTAGGTGATTTTAACATGCCCATAATTATTCTGTCCATATCCAAGCATCTGAAGTGTATAAATTCTCAGCAACTCTTTACTTGGGAAGTATTTTATTTGAGAAGGATTTACAAAACTTCAAAACTATCTCAAACATTGTCAACATTTTATCAAGCAGGAAAATGACTGTTTAAAATTTTTCAGTTTTTTATTTGGCAACATATTAATCATTTTAAACCATTATTAAATCTTGAAAGAAAACTTTTGTTCTGGCTTTCTCCGCACACAATAAGAGCATTGGACTTATAGTCCTCTGCAGTAAACGCACTTCATCGTTGTCTTGATACTTGATGGCAATTGGTGTTTTTGCTTTGTGCTGTTTTATTTGACTTAGAGTAAATATTCATGCCTCTATCCACTGTAACAGAGAAAAACGATTCTTAACACAAAAACCAGACTGCATAAGAGTACCAGGGTTCTTTCTTCTGTATAATAGTGAGACTGAGTATCTCATAAAATGTCTCAGTCAGATCAAGATCAGATATTAAGTAACAGTCTAATCCTCCATAGTAACCCCCCACCAAATATTCCATAATTTCTATAAAATCTTGACCTGCTCTAAAGTGACAGATTTCATAACTTTGTGAGCTAACACTAAGTTCATCAATAAAAAGTCCTGGCATTAAGTATTGTGGAGACCTATAATGTCTTACAAAACAATGCATCAGATATTCACAGTAGTGTAACCAGTATGCAGTTGTCCCAAGTTTACTTCAACTCCTGACCACCCTGTGTGTGTCAGAATAACTCCGCTCCATATAATTTCAAGTGACTGATCCTTTAGTACATCACCAAGCCTTTTCCCAAGGAAGCTCTGAATGGACTCACATTGCAAATCTTTGATTAGCAGCTGAGTGCATTAGTCACTTGCATAATAAAACAGTTACAATGGACACAACTCCAACGTATTATTGTTAGGTGCCACAGAGATGGATCCAACTCTTTTTATTTAATCATTTTATTGGGGCTCATACAACTCTTATCACAATCCAGACATACATCAATCGTGTAAAGCACATTTTGTATATTCATTGCCCTCATCATTCTAAAAACATTTGCTCTCCACTTAAGTCCCCGACATCAGCTCCTCATTTCCCCCCTTTGCCGCTCCCCCTTCCTCACAAACCCTTGATAATTTATAAATTATTATTATTTTGTCATATCTTACACTGTCTGTCATCTTGCTTCACCCACCCTTCTGTGTCCGTCCCCCAGGGAGAAGGTTATATGTAGATCCTTGTAATCGATTCCCCCTTTCCACTCCACCCTCCCTCCATCCTCCCGGTATTGCCACTCTCAGCACTGGTCCTGAAGGGATCATCTCTCTGGATTCCCTGTGTTTCTAGTTCCTATCTGTACCAGTGTATATCCTCTGGTCCAGCCAGACTTGTAAGGTAGAATTGGGATCATGAAAGTGGGGTGGGTGGGGTGGGAGGCAGGAAGCATTTAGGAACGAAAGGAAAGTATGCTTCATCGTTGCTGCACTGCACCCTGACTGGCTCAACTCCTCCCCATGACCCTTTTGTAAGGGGATGCCCAGTAGCCTATAGTTGGGGTTTGGGCCCCCAATCAGGACTCCCCCTCATTCACAATGATTTGATATTTTGTTCTTTCATGCCTGATACCTCTTTGATCCTTTCAACATCTCATGATCACACAGGCTGGTGTGCTTCTTCTATGTGGGCTTTGTTGTTTCTGAGCTAGATGGCTGCTTGTTTACCTTCAAGCCTCTAAGATCCCAGACACTATACATTTTGATAGCTGGGCACCAGCAGCTTTCTTCACCACTTTTGCTTATGCACAAGTGTGTGTTCAGCGATTGTGTTGGGAAGGTGAGCATCATGGAATGCCAGTTTAGTAGAGCAAAGTGTTCTTGCACTCAGGGAATGCTTGAGTGGAGCTCCAATGTCCGAGATGGATCTGACTCTTTGTGTTTCTATTTGTGTGTGAATGAAACAGCCTCCAGTACTGTGCTATCTTCACAATTCTTCCTATATTTGAGCCCATTGTTGCAAACTCTGAGTTAGTTCATCTTGTTGATTGCCCTCCTCTGTTTTGCTGCCTCCATATTTACAAAACATGATACTCTTTTCCCAGCACTGGTACCTCCTGATAATGTGTCCAAAGTGTGTAAGAGAAGCATGGCCACCCTAGGTTCAAAAGAGAATTCTGGCTATACTTCTTCCAAGACAGATTTGTTTGCTTTCATAGTCCTTGGTGCTTCAAATATTCATTGTTAACATTGTAATTCAGATGCACTGATTCTTCGTGGGGCTTCCTCATCCAATGTCCAGCTTTCATATGAGGCAATTGAAAATACCGTGGCTTGAATCCAAATTATGGCAACTCCATTATTAACCCCATTTTTCCATCCTACCCAATAATATACTCCATCCATTGAACTTGAATATGAGACTTATTTGGTTAAAATACTGTGGGTAGAAATGCAGTTTGCTAGTTTTTACACCTTCCTATGGCCTAGACGGAAGGATGTCCTGGTGGCTCTCTCCTTAGGCATTGAGAAAGCTTGGTGGTCGAACTTATTAGCCACTCTGAGGGAGAAAACAAGACTGTTTGCTCTGGTCAAGATACGTAGACTCCACAACCCCAAAGAGCAGGTCTCCTGTGTTCTATGGGGTCATTAAGAGTTGGAATCCACTCAATGCCAATGGTTTTTTGTTTGTTTGTTTGCTTGCTTGCTTTTCTTTTATTGTTCAGGTGAGAGCTAGTCTTGGGCAAACCATGGAAGGAAGGAAGATGAGGCATGAGTAGAGAAAGCATAATTTCCTAAAGCTGATCCACAGAGAAATAGTGAGAAGCAGGGCAGCTCCAGGCTCTGCAACCAGAGGCTGAACTACCCGGATTACACCAGTCAAACTCCCAAAGCCTCATGGATATCTGAGTCATAATAAGTGAATATTGTCTTAGCCCACGGAATTTTGAAGTGCCACATATACTCGAATAGAAGCTAATCCAAGTATAAGCTGAGGTACCTAATTATTACCTGGGAAACCAGAAAAACTGATTGACTCGAGTATAAGCCTAGGGTGGGAAATGCAGGATGTGAACAAACACAGAGACCAGAGGGGAGAGATGGAGCTCAGCCACAGACACATCCTTACCTGTTCAGCTGCTGAATCACTACAGGTGCTTCTGCGAATTGGAGTCGTCCACATCATAGGACGACTCTGATTGGTTAGATGTGAGTAAACAAACATTCAAAGCCCTGCAGTGTCAGTGGGGCTTTGAATAAACAGTGAAGGAATGGCAATCACCTGCAAGATGTTACACCTCGCTTGGGTACCACTGACCCATCTATAAGCCAAACACCAGTATTTCAGCACATTTTTTGTGCTGAAAAACTCGGCTTATACATGGGTATATATATGGTAGTTTCTTCTATACCAATGGTTAACTTATCTTTACAAGTTTCTGTCAAGTAGGCCCAAAGCATAGCTGAAGATATCATATATAGGATTTCTTTTGAAGATTAAAAGAAATGCTTCTTCAGTTTCCAAGCACATTATCCACAAACACAAGAGAAAATTGCTTCCATTTAGTAAGAAGAGATGAAAATGATCCACATTTGTTAAGCTTGCTGAGAAAGTGGTAGCACTCAGATTCTTTGGATGCAATACTCCAGATAAGACTGGGCCCTCTACAAATGTTATTACGGTAGGAGAGTCCCGAACATACCTCACTCAAGTTAGTCTGCACCTCTTACTTAGAGTCATTCAATATGAGGGGCTTCAAAAGGTTTGTGGAAAAATTCCATGATCTTTTAATTCCATTGTCCCACAAATGTTTTGAAGCCCCTCACATGGAAGGCTTGACTCTGATCTGACACAATTTTGTACTCACAATGACAGTTACCATTCTCCTAACTTACCAAAGAATATATTTTGCTTGTTTTTAAATTTTGCTTTGCTCTACCGACTCAAATAAAATCTAAAGAATTCAGGTTGGAATGGCACAGATCTTGACAATTATAGGCATTTGACTCCAAAATCAAAGAAATTCAATCACACCATTATTTAAGTAAATAAAATGTTTGGATAAATGGAAAATAAACCAAAAAACTAATGAAGGAATTAAAATATAAACAAAAATGAAAATGCATCATATTTATTATATTCATAAACATTCCTCTCTAAATATAGATTCTTTCCCTCCACAAACATAATCCCTTTAATGATTTAATCCAAATGTGAGTCTTGGCCTGTGACTTCTCTTGAGAATGAATCAATACAGGGTATTTTCTTAAATAGGTAACAGTGCAAAGTAAACCTAAAATGAAGATGAAGAAATTATAAAGAGTTTAAATATTAAATTATGTATCTGAAACTGTGTTGTGCCCTTGAAAACAAATAATTATTTTTCAGTTACTTCCAATAGAGTAAGTGAAATGATTTTAGAGGTTTTTAAAAAATCCATATTACATTACCTGAAGACCTGGCTGAGGACTGAGAATATTTTTCTACTCTTGACATCTCATTAAGATTATTTAGCAACTAAGCAATCCATTTGCCTTCTTGGTGCTAAAATTGATATATTTTTCAAAACACAGCCCAGAGTTTTTAGAACAAAACCCATGGGTTTTTAACCCAATGTCAATATCTATCACTGATAAATATGAAATAAAATGAAAGGATAAATGTGCTGAGTCAAGAGAATAGAAAACATATTAAGTAATAAATAAAGTCTTACTTGAATGGTGTCATTAAAAGTGACAAAGGCATTACATGAATAATCTTATAACAAAGTTATAATTAAACTACTGTTTTTTATTAATTGGTAATAACTAGTACATGTATTTTTATCATCTTATAACTGCTTTTGGATACTGTGGTATTCTGGTTGTTCTTATCCATTATATGGAGAAGAGAGAGATTTTTCAGATTCTTTAGAATATAAAAGTTAGATTTATCTCTTTCTTTTTGACATATATTCAGACTTACAATAAGACTGCAAGGAAAAAGCACTCCAGGCAAGCAGAGAAGAAATTAATCTTGATCACCACAGTGATCAAAGTGCTTCTCAGTTGGGAAGAACTCCTTATTAAGTTAGGAAATTTAGCTATTCATCTGTCATATATCTGTCACATTTTTCTACTTGAGATTTTTATACTTTATTAAATTGTTTTTCGCCCCCTTTGGCCAAACTAATCAGGACAAAGGAGAGAGGAAACAAATTGTCAATATCAAGAGTGAAAGAGAGACTATCATTGTAGATTCTGTAGACATTAGAGAATAATATTTACAAGCAAATTTATAATAATAAAGTTTAACTCTGATGTGATAAGACCAGATCTCAGAAAGATACACAAACTATTATGATTATTTAAAAAGTGGAGACCTTCAATAGCCCTCAATTCATTAATGAACTGTATTTGTATTTAAAAACCACCCCAAAGAAAACTCTATGCCTAAATGGTATCATAAGTTAAATCAATCAAATGTGGAAAAAATGAACATCATTAATTCTCCACAAACTCTGATCAAAATTTAAAGAAGTGAGATCACTTAACCAACTCATTTTATGGGGCCATCATTCCATTGATACTAGAACCAGAAAGAAATAATACAAGAACATATAGATCAATATTTCTTATGTGCATAGATACACATAATCTTAGATAATATTATTAAAACAACTATAACAATATTTAAATAAAGTAATAGATTGGGTTAAGTGGGGTTTTATAGAATAATAGATTGGCTCAACATTCAACAATCAATCAAGATAACTCACCACATTGACATATTGAAGAAGAGTTGTATGACCATTTTAGTAGCAAAATAAATATTTGACAGACTGCCATACCCAGTATTAAGAAAAATTATCAATGAACTATTATTAAGAAAAGAATGTCCTCCATCTGACAAATGGCATCTATGAAAACTCATAGCAAGCATATAATTCAGAACAAAGGGCCAAGTGATTTGCCTTTAAGATCTGAGACAAGGCAAGGATATCTTCTGTGCTCATTACTTTTATTGAACATTATATATACATTCTAACAAGGTCAGTAACTCCCCCAAAAGAGAAAGAAAGATGTATTTTAAAAATTCAACTTGGCAAAGTAAAATTAAATCTGCTTTATCTCAGGCAATATGATCGTAGACCTAATATATGAGGAAAAAATTAGAATCAATTTGCCAGTTTATCAAAAGTTATAGGATGCAAGGTCAATTTTAAGAAATCAATTGTGTTTCTATATATTGGCTATGGACAATTGGAAGTTAAAATCTAAAAATAAAATATCACTTACAATTATATTTAAAAAACAAAATGTTTAGGGCTGCATCCAACAAAATGATATGCAAGACCTATACTATGAAAACTATACAACTTTAGGAGATAAGGAAAATAAACGGAAAGATGTACTTTATTTGTGGATCAGGCAATTTAATAGTTTCATGATGGTCAAATTAAATTACAGATTTAAAACAATACCAATTATAGTCTCTCCTGGACCTTTTTCCAATAAGTTTACAAGCTGACTCTAAAATTTATATGAAATGCTATTTAGAGAAGTCAAATTATTAAATGGAAAATCGAGATAAATAATATTTCATGAAAATTTGTAACTGTTATCGAGGATTTGTGGGGATAGTGAGTGTATGCATGCTCCAGTCATCAGGGGTTAGGGTTGATGAGAGTTTGTGAAAAACCAGATGGAAGTGCACGAAGGTGTAGGTGTGAACTCCTAAGCTTGCAACTGGTACCCATTGAGCCAGCTTGGAGGATGGCGAGGGCTGAGATGACCACAACCTACTAAATGAAGAAAGATGTTTGATACAGTGAACTAGCGTGCGCTGCTGAAATGTGGTGGCTCCTCTGGACCAGACTTTGCTTAAAGATGCATATTCCACCTTGCATGAAAATTCTTCAGATCAATGAATATGCTTGTCTCCTCCAAATCTGGGTTGTAAGAACCAGGCAATTTAGCTGGATATCTAAATTATGGGAAGAAGCTCACTTAAAATCTTTCATGGATGTCTCAAATGAGTGGGTCAAGGGAGGATTCCTATTGAAGAGCTTTCTCTTTTCCTGGTAGATCTGGGGAAGAAAGGGTGCACAGAGGTGTTGATCCGATTTTATGATTCAGTGTGATTTTCAACAGAGGTAATGGTGATTGTAAAATTGTAATTGTAGAAGATATACCTGAAAGAGGAGGAAGGTTAAATTTATCACAGATGAAAGAAAAATGGTAGAAGAGCCAGAGCTATTGTGAAGCAGCGTTTCTGAATATGGCTCTTTGGTCCATGTTTCTGTAACTCTTCCCAAATGATTTGGGGGTGTGTGTGTAGAGTGTGTGTAGCACTAACTGAGGGGATTGGTCGGGTGTAGTTGTCACTCCTCTGGCTATAGGGATGAGCCCCCTCAGAAGAGGAGAGAGAAGAGCCAGGACCATCAACAAGAGTCACATGTAGAACATCTCTGAGCTCTCTGTCTCAGGTGGTGGAAGCTGAAGCATGGGGACCATGAAAGCATAGAATCCAGGCTGAGACAAGAGGCCAAGACAAGAAGCCTGTGAGGCAGAAGAGAGAAGCAGTGCAGAGATTTTGGGACTATGAGGTAGAGCGACAGGCAGGCTTCTTGGCAGAAGCAAAGCAACCACATTTCTAAAAGGCTGAGGACCAGTGTCAGTATCCTTAATGTTGATTAGTTCTGACTTATGGTTTCCTGTTACCTTCCCAGTAAGTGCGTCCAGTCCCTCCCATTCAGCAAGCAAGACTGTCACCTGCCTATGGCAGGCGGTTGATGAACCTTCCTCCAATCTTGATGTTCTGTTGAGGAGCCCAGCTCTTTGGATTATTTCTCAGGATATGAATTGGATACGTATTGAGTAGAGATATGGTCTGTATCTACAGCTTTTCTGATTTTAAAATACACAGTATCTACTTGTTGTATTCAGACAACAGCCTCTTAGCCTATAGGTAGGTTCTGCAGGAGCACAATCCTGGCATTCCCATTCTTTGCAATGCCATTCATAGTTTGCTATGATCCACATGGTCAAATATGTTTGCATATTCAACAATACATGAATAAACATCCTTTTCACATTTTTTTGCTTTCAGCTAAGACATACTTGATGTCAGCAATGATATACCTCATTCCACATCCTCTTCTGAATCTGCTTTGAATTTCTGACAGTTCCTTGTTTTTATACTGCTGTAACTATTTCCTTTTTATATTGATATTTATTTTTCTTCTTTGAAGTTACTTGGTAATTTATTAATTTATTCCATGTTGGAAACAATCTATTTGCCTTCATATCTACTTAACTTCCTCTCTATTTAAAGTTCTATACACTATTCCCTATTTTTACTTTGTAATTATCTTCATTACAAATTTATATCTTTTGTTCTCTATTTTCAATCTTTTTTTTAATCACTTTGTTGGGGGCTCATATGACTCTTATCACAATCCATCCATTGTGCCAAGCACGTTTGTACATTTGTTGCCATCATCATTGTCAAAACATTTGCTTTCTACTTGAGCCCTTGGTATCAGTTCATTTTTCCCCTCTCTCCCTGCCACCCCCTCCCTCGTGAACCCTGGATAATTTATAAATTGTTATTATTTTGTCATATCTTACACTGTTCAATGTCTCCCTTCACCCATTTTTCTGTTGTCTGTCTCCCAGGAAGGGGGTTATATGTAAATCCTGGTAATCAGTTCCCCCTTTCTACCTCACCTTCCCTCTACCCTGCCAGTATCGCCACTCTCACCACTGGTTCTGAAGGGATCATCTGTCCTGGATTCCCTGTGTTTCCAGCTCTGATCTGTACCAGTGTACATCCTCTGGTCTAGCCAGGCTTGTAAGGTAGAATTGGGATCATGATAGTGGCTGTGGGTGGGGTGGGAAGGAAGCATTTAAGAACTAGAGGCAACTTGTATGTTTCCTCGTTGCTACACTGCACCCTGACTGGTTCGTCTCCTCCCCATGACCCTTCTGTAAAGCGGTGTCCAATGCTGCAACTGTTTTTAATTATCTTCTGCATAATTTTACTTTCTTGTGATATAATGACAATAAAAGTACATCATTGATTTGTATGTAGGAATGTAAAAATATCTTATAACTAGATAATTAAGACATATAACCCAGTCTAAACTTGATTACCAAATAAAATGCTCCAAATTTAAAGTCTGCAAATAATTACATGGGAAAAAAGAAAAGAATAAATCCAATATCATTTGTTATAAGGGGAACATACATTAAATCCACAATGAGATAATGATACATATGTACAGGAATGATTAAAATGGATAACAAAAAGACTGAAAATGTTAAATATTAATGAAAATATGTTAAATAGAACTCTCAGACACTGGTAGAAATGTGAAATGGCGCAATCATTTTGGAAGAGAGTTTGGCAATTTCTTATGAAGTTAACATATCCTACCATGTGACTGATCTGCTGGGAGTGGAGTCACTTCCCCCACCCCTCAAAATGGGTTCAAATGCAATGATGTGACTGATGATACCAGAGAGTATGAAAACACTTATTAGGGACATCATATTTTATAAAAGGAAATATTTATTGGGACCTTTTGGGGAAATCAAGTCAGGCACCAAATTCAGTCCAAGATGTCTTGAGTAAATGAAAGGGAAATCACTTTATTAATATAAGAAAACAGGAAGTTTTCTTCAAAAAAGAAGTGGCATGTTTGAAGGTGAAGGTTTAGGCATTACTGAGTTGAGATGCACTGGCATTGGTCATTTTGAATCAGAGGATAATATGATATATTATGTCAGAAAGGGGCCCTGGTGGTGTAGTGACTTACATATTCAGCTGCTAATCACAAGTTCAGTAATTCAAATCCACCTGTAGCTCTGTAGAAGAAAGATGAGGGCTTTCACTCTATCACGATTGACACACTCAGAAAATGACAAGGGTAGCTCTACTGTGCCTTATTGGAGTGGTATGAGGCAGAATCGGCTCAATGACAGTGGGTTTGTTTCTGTTTTTCTTTTTATGCCACGGATGATCAGTTGAAGAGGAATTACAGTACAATTATTGCTAAAAAGAACATTCATTTTGAGATCTATCCTGAAGTGCAAAGCTGTCGGTTATAAGATCTTTCCTCTTTACCTGTAAGGACACTACAAATGGTGTTCAAATTTTAGCACCACGCTCGTCCAAGACAGTGATATGTAAATGTTCACAAGCCTCAGCATTCCAAAATCGATGAAAAATACAAACAAGATGCATGATAGTGTGTTAGGCCCAGTTGTCCAGAGAAACAAATCCAGACAATTCATCTGTGCATCAGAAAGAACTTTTTATACATCAGGAAGGCAGCCCAGCCCCCTCCCACTTGAGACCGTGTTTAATCCTGGTTCACAGGTCCTTCTTCAGACGCACATAGCTACAAGCAACGCTGCAGAAAGGCAAGGTTGGTGGATCCAAGGTCAATGGAAACATCTCTCCTGATAATATGTCCAAAACATATGAGCCAGTGTCTTGCCATCTTCATGACCAAGGACACTCTGTTAGTACTTTTTCCAAGAAAGATCTGTTCATTCCACAAAGAATCCATGATACTTCCAATATTCTTTGTCAGACCAAAATTCAAATTCAGAGCAAGTCTAGCAGGTGTCATTGAGGGATTTAAAGATTCACTGTGGGGATACGGTAGATGACTATTTATCATACCTGTTCCGTCAAAAGTGAAAGAGAGCTATCGTACTGATGATGTGAAATGCAGTGCTAAGGTTCATGAGATTTACAAAAGATGAAAAATAATCACCTGTTGAGTTGAGGATGCACATGGTAAGATGAAAGGAGTCTACATCTGCAGAAAGCGTTGCCTGTCTCATATGTTATAAAAACAAATACATGAAAAAAGCACAAATACATGAAAACAATAAAGTTGCTATATTTCTTTGTAAGGCCCACATTAAAGAAAATGAGGATTATTATATTCTCAACCAAGAGTTTAAAACACTGGAAACCACAATAGATCCTTAAAAAAAGTGGTAGCTAACATCTACTGATTAATATTGAGCAAACGTAATTCATCCAAGACCTCACATAATTCCTGTTCTTATAATCTATGGATTTAAATTTAAACTGTTACATTAGGGTGGTGGAATTAGAAGATCTGAAACTTTTTTGTATGTCTGAAAAGTATTTTCATTTTAAAACCTTGAGGATAGAAAAATACAGCTAATTACTGTGTGCACAATAATAGGATAAACATCCACCAGACGTGGACTCAATTAGAGTATGAACTCAGGGGCAGAATGTAGTCCAGATTATTTGACAGCAACCGTCTCCTTCCTTATAATTATAAGATCAGTGACTGACAAGATAATTAGTATATCTTGTAATCAAGGTAACAGTTTTTGCAGAGCTAATTAGAGTTTGTTCTACTACTTGGAATACAAGGCAATGGTGTTAAACCAATCTGTATTTTGAGGTGATGGCTGGCTCTTCAGAAATGAATGTATACAGAGTTCCTCACTTTATAAGGAGAAAATGCAAGGAATAAATCAATCCTACTTGTACCTGAATTATGGTTATGGTTTCAGAGCACAGTTGGGACAAAGTAATTAAGCTTTGAGAAAGAATATCAATTTGAATGCCCCAAACCTAATCAACTATCTGACTTTGACTGGCCCTTCTATCTGCAGTGAAGGTAAAAATCAGAACATTTGCCAATCCTAAACATGGTCTTTCACCATTCAAAACATCCGTTTCTGGGAGGTCAGCCTCTGAATCAAACACACGAGAGTTTTGCTGTGAAGTGTAAGATGTTTGGGAACTCTTGAGCAAAAGGGATTTTCCATTCCCTTCCTTTGGGTTGGGGAGCCTTCATTCGTCTATGGCGCATCTTACCACCCTGTAATGGACTGGATTGTGTTTTCGTAAAATATGTGACCCATTCTTAATCCTGTAGATGTGGGTGTGATCCTGTTTGAGGGCAGGAGTTTTACTTTTGGTAAGTGAAAGAAGCCATGCCATTGTAGCGTGGGTCCTAAACCAAATCACTTCTATTACAGAAAGACCAGAGTAGACACAAAGACATACAAACAGGAGGAAGACAAGCACAAGGACACTTGAAGGAATCAATGTAGCTGAAATCCTGATTTTTATTTTTAGCCTCCATGACTGTGAAAATAAATGTCTGCTACTTTTAAGTCACCTACCTTTAGTAGTTCTGAAACGGCAGCTCCAGGCTATTCATACACATATGAATGGAATGCCACCTTGGTGGGACTATGAATTTCATAGTGCAACCTTTTCTGTCAAGGGTAGATGGAGGCCAGGGTAGTCAATATCTGTAAACCAGTCCAGGCAAGGCAGTGAGGGTTCCAGAGGTCTTTTTGTGGTTGGAATTGCTAAGTTAAGCTGGTGGCTGGTTTTGCTACTGTGACAGAGTGCACTTGAGCCTTAACTTACCCAAACAGAGGAGTGTTTACTGTCTGAAGACATAGACCTATCATTGTCATTCACATCATTGTGTGAATCCCTGGGTTTAGATGGGCCTGAAAATCAGATTCGCGCTAAAAATACAAAAGAAGACAGCCTAAACAAGTAGCAAAATAATATTGGATGAACACTATCAACCTTGTGCTTCTATGTCTTGATTTTCTAGCTTGTAAAAGTGAGCAAATAAATGCCTTCCCTGTAGGATTTCGTGATTAAGGCCATTGTTGCTTTGTCCCATCTAATTCTTGTGAGGAATGGGAAATAGATATTGTGTAAGGTGCCCATTTTACTGGCCAGGGAACTGAGACTTAGAGCTGCTCCAGAATCTGTCTAAGATGCTGTCTTAGCCAGGCTTCCTGAAGCTGTTCAGTGCCATCTCATCTTTCATCAACTCCTACCGACCCCATGTGACAGAGCAGACGTCCCACAGGATTTGGGGGGCTGTACCCGTATAGTAGCAGATTGCCAGTCTTTGTCCCACAAAGCCATGAGGTGGGTTTGAATCAACTACCTGTTGTTTAGCAGCAAACAATTACTGGTTTGTTTGTTTTTTTTACAATGAAGGTTCATTTCTATCTCCAAGCCCAGTTTTCATAGAAGATTTAAGCAACTCTACTGGGTGGTTTCTGCTCCAGTAGTGTTTCAAGGCTGCGGGTCCCTCTTTATTGGGGCGCTGTCATTTTGCACCTCCACTATCACTCTGGTGACTATCTAGCCAGCACCTGGAGAAGGAGTTGGGGAATACAAAACGTGGGAAGGATACTGGGTACCTGACTTTCCCAAACCAGGTGTCACATATATAAACATATATAAATCTTGCTAATTTTCTATTGGCTAAAGTGAGTCACCGAGGACCACATAGATGCAAGGAGGCAGAGATATGCAGTCATTTTTTGTGTCTGAAATGAAACAAATATGTTATTCATTTTGTTCTATTTTACACAGGTTAACATGAATCAATCCCTGGGGATCAGAAAAGAGTAAGTGCTTGGCCAATCATTAAAAGTTTGGAGTTTAAAATGATCACACGTAAGGAAAAGAAAGGCAATGGTCATAGAGGTAAAATATCCAATAGAGTTCTATGTAGACTGGCCTGTCCCTTACATCAACATGGAGAAGTAATGCCTTTCAAATCAAAGCCCGCTATGATGGTGTCTTCAATGTGATGTTATTGTTTTATACTCCTTGAATTTCTATGTTTGCATGCACCATCTAAATTATATCCACAAGACTTTTGTGCTTGAAATGACTTTCCTTTGAAGTTTTTCCCAAGGCACCACATTCTTCCATCACACTTCTTGAATATGCCACCCCTTTGCCCATGGTGACCCTGGGGATAGTATCTCTCTGCTGGAATAATTGGCAAACACAGCTGAAATAGGGAGAAGGAGAAGAAACACTGCTTGCTTTGCTTTAATTCCTCCAAATGTGTACCAGTCCCTCTCTAACTTCCCTCAGCAGAGGAGAAAACATGCTGTAACTTTCAACAAGGATTACATATTTTCTAATATATAAGGATAATTCAAAAATAATATCAAGAGAGAAATCCATTTTTTCTCCTCTATGAGAGGGTACCCAAAACAAAACAGAATTATTTTTTTCAATCCTGTGTATGTACATTTTTTTTACCAAACAACCTCATCACCTTCAATGCACTCTCCATTACACTTTAATACATTTTTCAAGTCTGCTATTCCATCCATGGAAACATATTCAAACTTATCTGTTTGGATTGGTGACCGCACCTCCCTGGTTTTATTCTTTACCATCTTCAATATCCTCAAATTGCTGAACTTTCCCCTTCCTCTGCATTCATGGAAACCAAAAGAAGTCGCACAGAGTGAGGTCAGGTGAGTCAGGTGCGTGGGAAAAGAGATGCGTGCTGTTGTTTGCCAAAAACTGGCTCACTGAGATGGCTGTGTGAGCAGATGAGCTGTCGTGATGGATAAGCCAGTCCCCTGTTGACCACAAATCAGACCTTTTTTCTCTCACGCTGCTATGCAGTCTTGACGCTCTTTTTCCTGGTCGGTCAGAACCCAATGCACAAAGTTTGCAGTGACCATTCTCAGACCCAAATCTCCCATTGCCATTCGCTGAACAGAGCTCCAAGATAGTCCAGATAACTTCCCCCTCTCGTCAATGGTCTGTCATCGGTATCTGAGCACAAGTGCAAGCATTTTGTAGACATGTTTGTCCATTCTGGAAGTTGATGGATGTCTGGAGTAGGTTTCTCATCAATCGACATTTCACCTTTTTTGAAATGGGAAAACCACTAACACACTTTAGTTTTTTGTCTTCCCATAGTGCTGTTCAGGTAAGCTGTGTTCAACATCACAACAGTTTCTGAAGGATTTTTATTTACAGGAAACAAAATTTCAAAGCCACATGCCATTCTCTTCAATTGGCCATCAAAAAACAAAACTAAACAACAAAAATAACAAGGTTTCAGTGGCACCGATTTCAGAAAAAAATTCACTGTGACCAGAGAGAACCTTCCCAGGTGATGCCACTGGGTGCACTGACTCAGAGCAAGTTGCTCAATGCTCGCTTAACAGGAAAAGTGCATACTATGAAAGCTCCACCCAGCAGAGGTTTCTTTTATTGTGGGGGGGGGTGTGGTATGACCTCATACACTCCATATACACCTATATATTTTGTATGGTAACCATCTCTCTAACCTTTACACGAAGAACTCTGTGCTCCTCTATTTACACCACATCAAAACAGCAGTTGGGGCATCATTGAAAGACTCAAATTATGTTCCTTTTAAAAGTTCTTTGAGCTTTAGGGGCAGAAAGAAGTATGAAAGGATGGGGTTAGATAGATGGGTTAGGTTTCCCAGTGAAATTCTCTTAGGACAGTCCGTGTTTGTTACCCTTGAAGAATGAGCAGGTGCATTGTCATGATGTAAAGAATTTTCTTGACAGTTTTCCTGGGTTTTTTCTCACAAAGGGAGCTTTCAATTTTCTTAAAAAGGCTTCATAATAAGCCTCTGTGATCATCCTGTGTCCTTTAAGAAAATCTATCAATAATTTTTGCAATTCCAAAAAAAAGTTGCCATAACCTTCTAAGATGGCCTCTCTGCTTTAATATTAATTTAGCCAGCAAATCTCCTTGGTAACCAGTTTTGATTGGATTTTTAAGATGCCCTAATGAAACCAAGACAAATGTGTTACTAGGAGAGCTTGTCTACACTCACGCACAGATTGCAGTGACAGGTTAAACTATATTTTGTATGGATAAACCGGTAGGTGTGTGAATTGTAGACATAATAGCAATTTTTATTACTTATCCTCATAATACAAGTCATGCTGCTCTTCATATAATCCAGCTTCTTTGATGACTTTCTCGGGAGACAGATTGAACACATGTGGTGAGAGGATGCACCCCTGACACACGCCTTCCCTGATTTTTAAACTGTGTCGTATTCCCTTGCACTGCTCCAGCGACTGCCTCTTGATTCATGTAAATGTTCCATACAAGCACAATGAAACATTCTGGAATTCTGATTCTTCTCAAGGTTTGCCATAGTTTGTTATGATCCACACTGTCAAATACCTCTCCGAATCAATCTGACACAAGTAACCATCTTACTGGCATTCTCTATTTTCAGCCAAGACCCATCTGATATCAACAATAATATCCCTTGTTTGGGATCCAGTCTGAATTTCTGGCAACTCCCTGCCAATGTACAGCAGCAGCCATTGTTGGATGATCTTACACAAAGGTTCTTCACTAACAGCTTATCGTAAAATTCCTGTCCAAGCTCAGATCTAGTCTGTAAACTCTTCCTGAACCATTTGCTTCTTTGCTCTTATATCATAAGCCCAAGGTCATCTGACCATCCAACACCCGTACCCTTGACCCCGACCCCAGAAAGGTTCCAGGGTTTGCAGCCTTCAGATTGAGGCCAAATTTCCTCCAAGAAAAATAATGTTATTCTCCAGTGTAAGGCCCACATGCAGGTTTTGATTTCTTGATAATGAAAAGTGATCATACAAAACTCTGGTGTTTTATACACACTTAGATAAATAAATTAATAAAGCCAGAAGAAAGGTCTCATTATTTAAATCATTTTTAATGAAAAAGTTGCAGTTATTCAGGCTACAGTTTGGGAATCATAAAGAGTAGAGGAGAGAAGTCCACACAAGAATCACAAACTAATTTAGTCACAAAAGGTTTGATCAAAAGGACAAATGATCAATTGGCAGTGCTAACTGAGAAAAATCAAGTATTGATTCACCCATAGTTTCTAGGAAACATCTCCTTTATGAAAACAAAACAATACCCTAAGAAATACAAAAATTTCTGCCATGAAGCTTACTCCTACAGAGTCACTATGAGTTGAAATCAACTTGGTAGTGGTGATTTTTATGTTTCTTAAGAGAGTGGTTGTTTATTTTGTGTTTTTGTTGTTGTTTTGTTTGTTTGTTTAAAGAGAGGAGATGCTCAGTAAAACTGTTAATTGATCAACACTTGATTTTTCTCAATCAACACTACCAACTGGCCATTTAGCTGATTAGTTGATCCAATAGTACATTCATTTAAGTGGATGTCAAAATACAAGGAGACCCCTTTTTTGTCTCAATGGAGACCTCAGAGGCTAAGAATAGAATCATAGTTACCAATTATTCCCACATGACAAACATTTTATCTCCCAAGAAGAATATGAAGGAACCTAGGTAATGTATTGAATTGAGCTTTTAACCACAGGTCAGCTGTTCAAAACCCCAGTTTCTCAATGAGAGAAAATTATGACTGTCTGTTCCCTTGAAGATTTAAAATCTTAGAAACTCAAAGGGGCAGCTCTGCTGTGTCCTACAGAGTCTCTGTGGGAAGGACTCACCGGCAGTGACTTTTTGAGTAGGAGATCCAATCCTGATCGTGCTGTCTTTGGGCCTTTCGCACTTCTGAAGCTGCGCAGGAGAGTTCTTTGTCCCTTGCTGAAAATGATCATTATCACTACGCTCTACACGACCCAGGCTCTTGAGTGGGTGAGTAGAATATATTTCCTTCCATCTCTCCCTAAATAATGTGGAAGAGAATATTTAGAAGATTTTAAGAGAGACTATGACCAAGATTGACCAAGAAACCCATGTGGATAAATATCAAATTGTTCTTAGGACAACTTCCAAGGGGTGTTCAGTACCTAAAAATTGTATTCAGAAATGTAAAGATATAATAACTTTAATGGAGAGTGCCAGGGGCTGGTGGTGGCACAGATTTGTCTTCCAAGGTGCTGGTATGATTTTGTTTCTTATTTGGGATACTGGCTAGACAGTTGCATTTATTTTATGAAAACACAATGATCTACTCTGCTCTCTATGAATATTCTACTGCAATCAAGGGTTTGTTTTGTTTTGTTGTTACCTTTAAGTTATTGAATCTGGTCAAGATTTCATTCAAGAAAAATATTGCATCAATACAAGATTTGAATGAAAATTTATCTTTGTACCATCCTAATTCAACCTATTTTATGAATTTAGTATATTTGTATTATACTTCAATTGTAAAAGCCTTATTTTTTCTGTTAAAGCTTTATATCAGTCATGCTAAAACTCATTACTTTTATTAGCTTATCAGAAAATAATCAAAGAGTAAAATAAAGACTCAGAATACCAGGAACTATTTACACCAGTGGTATATGGAATTCTACGTCGATCCCAGTGAACCTCACTGTTTATGATCTTCTCAGACTGTAAGCAAAAACTGAATAGGATGCGCTACCACTCCCATCTATGACCAGAAACTTTGCAGGCATAATTAATTTTACTTATCCATTAGTTGTTGATAAAGCAAAAGAAAAATCAAATGATTTGGAGGAGCTGACACATAAGCTTTTTAAAAGTAGAGTGCTTTCGCTGGCTTTTTCAGGAAATGTCTTGCACATCCCAAGTGTGAGAATGAGTTGACATACCATCTCTGGCTTGAAAATGGAGAGGCCACACAGAAAGGACTTGAGAGAGCCCTGTACAAGCTGAGAATGGTCCCCACTGACGGCCAGCAAGGACACAGGGGCATTAGTCACGAAGCCACAAGGAACTGAGTTCTGCCAACAACAGAAAGGATTTGGAAGCATACTCTTTCCCAAAGCTCCCATGTGAAAATGCAGCTCAGACGATACTTTGGTTCTAGTCACAGGAGAGCCAAAGCAGAGAATTCAACCATACTCAACCTGGCTTTTGAGAGAGAGAGAGAGAGAGAGAGAGAGAGAGAGAGAGAGAGAGAGAACATAGTAAATTGTTTTAAGTGTTTACATGTGTGATAATTTGTTACATAGCAGTGGAAAACCAATACACCCAACACATTCAAATGAGTTGCACAGTGAAGGAGAAAGGTGGCTTGTGGTGATGGCTGCTAGATTTGACATATGAATAGATACAGGGTTAAAAATCCCACACTTCAAAAATATATACTAACTTCTCTCTTTTACTCGCCAGAGGTCTACAGATACAACGATCCAGAAAGTATGAGGACCATATGTTCTCGCAAGAAGGCCTTTCACAAATCCCTACCTGCCTCCCTTCAGTTTGACATGTGCACGCTTAATTCATCACCCACATTGTAAACGTGTCGGTGGAGTCTGAAACCAGAGGAGTGGAATTGCACTTTGGTGGTTGAAGACTCAAAGAGCAAACACCGTTGCTCCGTGGTGGCGACATGTTAGCGTAAGGCCACTCACAGAAACAGTGCTTCTCTTTACCAAGAGACTGAACAGCAGGTTCTCCAAGACAGAGCTGACATCTGTCACTACCTATGGAGTTTGCTCAGGTGTCTCCGGGTTCTGAACTCAACACCTGCCTTCACTTGGCTGGGGCTCAATTGTTTCAGATGAGGATCCGTACAAAATACCCAGCACCACAAAGAGTTGATTTTGTGTGTTTAAAGTTTTGAAAACATGTTTTTCTTTAATATCATGTAAACAACGGTCTTAAAAACAACTGAGCTCTTCAAACCTTTTTAATAATGTTCTAACCCTGCTCCTGTAAATGACAGCTGGGTGTTTATGGACGGGGCCAAGGACAAAGTGTTTGAAGTCCAGCAGGTATGGGATCAATGCCAAGTTGACCATTAGCTGAGTCAATAGTGACTTCGATAACTTTCAGTTCTCTCCTCTATTTCAGAAGAATAATAATTTCCTTACAGCTCCATGAGGAGGATAAACTGAAAGAAAGTCCGTCAAGAATTTATCACTTTTCTGACTCAACTCGTAGCGTCATTTTCTAATGAATATTTGTCTTCAAGTTTTTCTGTATCACTCTTACTCACTATATTTCACCGAAGAATATTTTATACAATTCTACTTTTAAAAGTTTGAGGACATCACTTATTCAGAGCTGTTTGTTACTTGGTTGTTAATAGTTCTTTCCGCATTGCTAAGGAATCACTACCCTGAAAGCAGAGCGTCATTCCCCAGACTGAGATAAAGATACTCCCAATAAAATAATGAAACCTTACTATCAGAAAGGATAGGCCGGAAAAGATATTTTAAGCTCAGTGCTCTAGTTATTAATGGTGATGTTGAGCACTTTCAGCCATAGTTCAATTGGTCCAGGCCATGGAGACCACATTATATTATTAACGTTTCTGTGTTTCAATTGCCATAGTAATTTTATGTCAAACTCCGTTCAATAGTAATCACTGTTATAGGGGAATGACAACATTCATTTGCCACGCATCGCAATAGCCAGCAAATGTCCTTTTTACACAGGAAAACCAAATTTGCCAAGCTGCAATACATACAAGTCGGACCTGGGTCATTTGGTGTTTTGTTAATTCAAAGCAAGACTCCATTATTTATTCTAAATGCGACAATGTAGTTTTAGGGATGGCTAGCCTCCACATAAGTAATCTGCTGATTAGTGTGAGTATGCGTATCAGAAGCCAGCAAACTCCAATTTGCATTGAATCCCAGCTGCATACCAACTTATCTGAGGAGCCCAGATCGAAGGGTAAAGAAATGTCCTTTCCTTAATTATGAGCATGTGCGTGCCAGTGTGTACCTGCATTAGTATGACTGAGCATTCTGGGATAATACGTTAATGCTATTAAGATTCATTACATATTCCTAACATGCATACCAATGCCTTTCATTGAAAATATGCTAGACCCCACGCTCCAAGCCTGTCCTGTGGGAATGGAAAGAGATCTGGGCGGGAATGCCGGGACATGTGCTTTATATGATCCTTGTGGCGATTCTCCTCTAAATTCCCAGTGATCTTCATGCCATCTGAAATCCTTCCCCTTTGAAAACAAAAGTGACCTTCAATTTTATATGTAGGAATTGAAGTTACTTGTAATATTATTTTTAAATATGATGTAAACTGAAGAAATCATTAGCAGATGATTATTTGCTTTAAATTTTTATGGTGAATCAATTGAAGATTTGTTTATGTACAAAGCAGATCCGTTTTCCATTCAAACCTTTATACACATTTTTGCGTCATATCACGATTGCATCTGTGTGATAAAAAAACCACTTAACCTGTCTCCTCCCTGTGTTACTTGTCTTATTCCTCCGTCTTCCCTGATGCTTCTGAACTTTGACGTTGGATAAATGCTGCCCTTTGGATCTCAAAGGGTGGAGTATTCTAAAGAGTGAGTACCTCCCAGTGTTACTGTTCCCCTTATAGACCTGCTGAATCTTTAGCTGAAGACTGAGCCAGAGGGGTGAGTTCCTTTACAGACCTAAAGAAGGACTTGGGGCATTGTCCTGGTGGTTCCATCAGTTTCTGTTTGACCAGTAAGCCTTGTCGTGCTTATGATTTTGAATTTTGTCCCCTCTCCCACCCCCCCTTCATTCAGCATCTTCTAATGTGATTGATCCCTTTGAGAGACACTGGTAGTGGTAGCCCGTTTTTCTGTCTCAGGATCACGGAGACTGACGGTTCCATGATCCCATAACACACTGGATTAATTCTTTCCACATGTCACCTTCTTCTTCTTCTTCTTCTTCTTCTTCTTCTTCTTCTTCTTCTTCTTCTTCTTCTTCTTCTTCTTCTTCTTCTTCTTCGCTTTCACTCTGTACAGGGAGAGACCATTAGCTGAGGTGGTCCTTCAAGACTTTGCAAAAGCCCAGTTGCTGCTTACCAAACTAGGATATGGAACCTTGTCTCTTTAGACTGCATTATGGCCCTTGACCTTGGTGTTCCTCTTAACGGTGCCCTGAGTGCCCAGGCTCCTCAGAAGGGTTTTATTTGGCTGGACTTTTACATTGGAATTTCGTTAGGCAGGATTTGCATTGTGTGCTCTTTGCTTACTCTGCCCTTGGTTTAAGTTTATTTGACTGGTCTAAGTCTGAGTGAAGACCTGTGGAGAGGCAAACTGTTTCCTTAAAATAAATACACCTGGGGAAATTGATTTGACTCCGGGTATTTCACTTGACTTCTTACGTGAAAATGCAGATAAATGCAGCATCCTCTTGGCCCAGTCGAAGGTGATATAATGAGAACTTCTCTAATTTGGGAAATAAGCGACAGGGCTTTCTTCCTTCCTTCACTCCCTTGTTCCTTTCGATGTTCAGGATGTGGTGACTGCGCACAGGGCGCCGTCTTGAAGATACACTGATGAGCAGTAAGTAAGACAATACCTCCGAACATTGTTAGAAGGATCCACTCTGTTAATGGAAGTTCGTGAGACACAAACATTACTCTTTCCATTCTTCTTTACGGCCCCCCTTCATCTTTCGTTAGCTCAGCATGCACCCACGCTAAATAACCACTCTCGGAAACGTCGCGGCATAAGATCTGGTTTGCGGACTGGAACTAAGGAATTGGAGGATACCGCCTGGAAACCTAGTGAACTTTCACCAGTGGGAAATGAAACACAAAGGGAACTTGGTGAGTACATGCCTCTTCCTTTTTTACTCCATGGTCTCCTGGAAATCTGTCTTTCTTTATCAGTTAACCAGGTGGGGAAATCGCATGTGCCAAGCAAATATGCCTGGAAGTTGACTTAATGTAATGACCAATGAAAAGATTGCGCCGCACTGCTGGTTATTATTCATCATATTCCTTCCCCCCTTTCTCTGTCTTTACTGCCTGGGCTTGTCCCTCTGAGACAAAGTATCAATGTCATGTTTGGCAAGTCCTCCGCCCTTTATGAGCCCAAAGAGCTGAGCCCAAAGAGCTGAGTAACGGGAGGAGGTCCTCTCGCTGTAGACATTAGACGTTTATGAGTAGCAGCGGCCCTGGCAGCGTGCTAGGGATGCTAACCACAAGTTGGTAGTTTGAAACCAATGGCCACCCCTTTATTGGAGAAAGAGAGTATTACACTTCTGCGAACTGTTACATTCTTGGAAACCCATAGGAACGGCTGTACCCTGTCCAGCAAGGTCAACGGGAGTTGGAGTTGGTGGGATGGCAGTGAGTGATGATGAGCTGCAGAGACTCAAGTAATGGACTTTTGTAAAATCGTCAAGTTCTAGAAGTTTGTGAAGCATCGTATGGACTAAAATGCATGTTTTTTATTATTCACTGATTTAATTTTTTTCTTTTTACTATAGCCATTTGACAAGCCCCAAAGCCCATGCGCTCCTGACGAACAACATTGCTTGCCTTACTTCTTTCCTCACTCCTCTCCACACACATGTGGGGTCCAGAGAAATATGCTGTTTTCTTTAACTTCAACTTCACTTTTGCCTGTTCGGTAAAGCTTCTGTTAATGTAGAGCTGAAACTCGTTCACGTGATATGTGTCACGATCAAAGGGAATTGACAAGTTAAAATTTTAAAATAGGAGCCGTACACCACAACATATTTAGTAGTGCTTCCTTCTGCTGCACACGGGGTCGTTGTGTGTGAGAGCTCATGCAATGGCATGTAACAACATCGCAAAACAATCTTACATATCTGTGCCTGCCTTCTGCACATCGGTTTGATTCCTGTGATTCGAATTTAATTAGAGTTGGCCAAAGTGGTAACTGAGTGGCGTCTCTAGAGTTGCTGTCACCCAGGAAGGTGACACTTGGCATCATTCCTACTCCAGGGACTTCCTCTGGACCACACCACACAGGATCCGAAGTCGTGCTCACTTTCAATTCTAACCAGACATTGACATGTTCTGTGATTCTAAAATGCTTGACTGCAACGTTATTAGTAACGGAATGGGAGCCTTAACATTGCTTTTCCTCCTTTTTTCTGTAATTACCACTTTATACTCCATATCATAAGTTATTGATTTAGAGTCACAAATACGAATTACCACAATATTGTAACTAAAAATGGCAGAGTATTTGGCAAAATTAGTAACTCTAAAAGCATCAATAGCAACAAAACCCACAATGTGTGATTGTAACATGCGCAGATGAACTCATGTGGGTCACGGTGTCATTGTGACTAGGTGATAGTGGTGGGTCTGGTAGGCGCACGTTAGAAGGTTCAAAGGTGTAATTTGCAAAATTTTAACCTTGTAAGTATCTTGAGTTTATTTAAGTGTGCTTATAAAATAGTTTATGGTTATAACTTAGAACTGGAATATTTCCCTAGTAGTAATAAATTTCACCTGAAATACTGCATAAGATCTTATATTTAGTTTGGTTTTTTTTTTTTTTTAGTATGCTGCCCCTCACACGGGAACCCTGTGGGGTGCACACACCCTGCACCTCTCTAATGCTTTCACTGGATGGTCGGTCACAATACTGGTCACATCCAAAGGTATTGTCACCAGCGAATCATCCAAAGAAGGTTGAAGTAACAAAATGTAAGATGAAGATAAGATGGAAGGACAGAAAACAAGTTAGAGGGGGGAAATGGGTTAAATCATTGAGAGGGTTTCATTTTTAAAATAAAGCAGTGGTCCTCGTGGACTAAACCGAATGAAAGCTTCCAAATGATCATGTGTGGTCCCCGGAAGCTCTGCCAAGAATGTTATTTCCATGATCTATGATAATACACAGCGTTTCTTCGAAGTGACTTCCAAATGGTCAGGTGGCCACATGCCAATATCCCATATCAGGCCAGAGCTCAGAGTTTGTTTTTCTTTTGTTGAGGAAAAAAATAATACAATTTTTTTCAAGTGGTCTATTTTACTAAGATCTTCTCAGTATTGTTCAACCAATATCACATTAAATATGTATATGATATTTGCTCATTTATAACCAATATCAAAAATAAAAAGAAAAGTATAATTGGGCGAGTCTGCCTTCATGGACTTCCTTCCTTGTCCTTCCTGAACATTCTCCCCCACTTTCCAGGACCCACCCCAGTGGGTCCCTCTAACTTTCTAAGAACCGGCTTTTCTGTAACCTTGGAAGAACTACCAGGTAATTTAATCATACAAGAACGAATGCAATGATTTCTTTTTATTCAGTTATTCAACAAACATGTGCCCACTGCCCATTCTGTGCCAGGCACTGTAATAGATACAAAAGACCATCAAAGGAAACTTCATGAAAGAACTTGGACCACCATCTCACTTTGTTGTATTGTACACAAGTTGTTTATAGGTTGTTGCATTAAAGGAATAGAGATCGACTGTGGAGTTTGAGCAGACACGTGTTCGGTTTTATTTTTAAATAGACACAACTCTCCCAGAACTCCCTCGGGACACAAACTCTTGCTCTCTACTCATGAGATTAACCTTGATCCCAGCATATATGTTCTTCAGCAGAAGCTGTAAATCTGAAGTGTCCTGTGACGTCAGAATTTGAACTTAATTCCTAAATTGGACAGAAGACAGTAATCACCCTCACACTGTAATAAGCAGCTGTTAAATCCACCTATGTGAGTGTTTATGAGTTTTCAAAACCAAAAGAAAACAGTTCTCACCTCCAAACACCCCAAAGAGACTATAGGGAGGGCTTTACAATTGGGGGGGAAGAGATCTGTTTCCATGGAGTGTAGGTGATCTTCCCTCTCAGAGAACATGGGGACGGTTCCAGAGGAGCCCCCTCAGACACTCAGCCTGAGAGAAGATGCACATGCCTCTTCCCTGTGAGTGCTTGCAAGCTGAGTCTCAAGTACCAGTGTGATGAAATCCTCCAGAGAACCGGCGTACTTCTTGTGAAGCAAACACACGCCTGGAGGTCAGCATCTGCCTCTGCCTCCAGAGGCAACACCCGGGAGGTCAGCTGAAACAGCTTTGCAAAACGTGGGGGAAAGCAGTTGTGTGAGCGGCCTGTACAACAGGATGCCATTCAAAATGCACACCGTCTGGAGAGCAACAGTGTAGGCTTCCTATCACTGTTATAATGAAATACCACAAATGTCGTAGCGCAAAACAATAGAGATGGATTTTCTTAAACATCTGGAGATCAGAATTCTAAAATGAGACTATAGTCTGTAAGAAGAGCAGAACATGACCTCTAGGCCTAAACCAGTTAGAAGGTCAGGAACTGTGATCAGTGAGATGGGGATTTTAAGTGTGATTTGAAATTTTGACGTAGACCATATGGAAATTTTAAATATATCCCTATGACTTTGCATTATTGACTATTCACTGTTCTATTGACAAAGATCTGTCAGAAAAGTAGGACTTTGGCTCCAGATATACATAAAGGATAGGTAAACATGCTTAAAGAAGACGGCTGAAAGATTATTAAGCTCTCTCCAATTTTGATGACAGAGATGTCAGGCTACTTAGCAAATTGGCTGTCATTGGTGTTTGTGCCTTTTCTGCAGACAGAGCCCAGTCATTGGCTTCCAATGAGCTGCTTTTCTCTCTCTGAGACTCTGTGCTGTTGCCTGGAAACTCCCGTTATGTCTGTGGGTACGCAGCTCCACTGCTCCCATACTGCCGTAACCTGCTCATTGCGTATACGTGTACAGTCCTCATTATTCGGAGCCTGCCTAATTCTCTCAGTGCATTTACTGCCATTGGACTGACACCCTCTCTCTTGTACAGCGGTTGTTTCATTGGCTTCGCAAAGATTTCAGCTTGGCATTACAAAAATGATCTGTCGCTAACGCAAACTTGTGTATTTACAACATTAGGATCACTGTCTTGTTATTTTTTCATTACTACTGTATTTTCTGAGTCTCCCTCATTACCATGTGTATTGTTTCATTATTTACATTTTGAATGCTATCATCTCGTAGACTGTCAGCAGAAGTGTTCTGAGATAATGACTCAGAGGGAAGAAAATTATCTAAATATGGATCTCCCTGCTCATGCTCAAATAAATTATTGTCTAATTCTTCAGATTCTTCTTCTGGGTCCTCATTAAGACACTCCTCGCTTAGGGGAACTGCGGGGACTCAGCTGCCTTTGTCTGAGGGTCTGAAGGTGCAGAAACAAAACCGGAGACAGAGGAACCAAGCAAGACTTCAAATGAAGGCCTTTTGTGTGATAATAACAAGAGATGTGGCGGGGGGGGGGGGGAATCCAAAACAGTGTGTTTTTGTTTTGCTTGGCTGTGCTAGTTTTCAATAGCAATAGCCATGAACGAGACAGTTATTCGTTTGAAAGTGTGAGTAAAACATTAACTGAAAAAACATGAGGTAATTCCTTGACTGGCTTGTTTGGAGGTAATTCCTTGACTGGCTTGTTTGCTCTTATCTTTTTTGTTTTGTTTTATTTCTTTAATATTGCTTATCGAAACGTGGACACTCCTCAAATCCCCTTATCTGGTGCCAAAGCTTTTAATACCATCTCACTACACGAACTCTCCCCTAGGAAATCATCCTCCCTTAGTAAGACCAACAAAGGACGGTTCCCCCCTGATAGCCCTTCTATCTAAAATATGTTACCCCTGGCTGGTGAGACCATCCCAGGCCGTGTATGACAGAAGAAAACTATGATCTTCAGAGTTTCAATGGTGGGTTTTTCAAAAGCGGATCACTAGCCTTTCTTCCCAGACACCTCTGGGTGGATTAGAACCTCCATGTTTTAAGCTAGTAAGCAAGCACATTAGCAATTTGTACCAATGAGGAACGTACAGCTCGTGGCCGCCAGAGTGAACTGTATGCCAAGCTACTCTCCTACTTAACTCCATCTTATAAACAAAACCAGACAAAAAAATAAGACAAAAAATCCATTTCCATCAAATTGATGCTGAGTCATATAAACTTGTACAGGGTTTCTGAGACTGTAAATCTTTATTGGAACAGGCAGCCTGATGGTTTCCCTTGGGGGGGCCTCTGAGTTTGAACCACTGACCTTGGTGTTAGCACCCCAATAGCTAATCCACAGCACCATCCGCACTTCTTTAAAACCTTCTAGAAGCTTCTTCTTAGAATCCACAAGCTTAATAATAGCTTGCCTACCTCTTTGATTGCATCTCCTCCTGATCACTCAACATTACTGATATTTATCCAGGCCATCCCTGCCTCATAACCTCGGCACCTGCTAATTCCTCAGCACAGATCTGCACATAGAAAGGATGGCTACTTCTCCTCAGTTGGATCTCACTCAACTTCTTAGAGAGGCCTTCCCAGCTTCCCAGACTCAATCACTTTTCATTGTCTCCCAAGATTTCCTTCATAGTCCTTATCACTAAGTGGAAACATCTGATTCATTCATCTGTTCCCTTGTTTTTCATCTGGCTCATCCCACTAGATTCAAGCTCATGCCTCTTAGCTTTAAAAAGCAGATGACCCACAATGAGACGATTGACACAGTGGCAACAACAATGGGGTCAAACACAGCAAAGATTGTGAGGATATGAAGGACCAGGCAGTGCTTTATTCGGTGTCACATAGTGTTGCTCTTTAATGACATTTGAAGACGTGGCAATGCACTGAAAGGTCAGTGGTTGCAACCCACAAGTTGTTCCATGGGAGAAAGCTGGCTGTCTACCTCTATAATGATTGAAAGTCTCAGAAACCCAAAGGGGCATTTCTACTCCATCCTATAGGGTCACTATGATTGAGGACCAACTGAATGGTAGTGAGTTTTGAGTTGTAGAATAGACCATCTCCCACAGCACAGATTGTTGAATTTCCCTCCAGCCAGCACAGATTACAAGACATGATCTATTGTGTGCAAAAACTGAGCATAGCTAGCAATGTAGGACTGAGACAGTGAGAAGTTATATGCTGATATTTATAACTAAACAGTTTATAAGTATTTTGGGCTAAAACTTTGGTTACATAAGCACCCATTATTTATATACTGGGGCAGGTAAGATAACAGGCTGCTGACTTACATGTTGCAGAAGCAAATGAGTTCTAGGATTGGCAGGGAATAAGATAGGCTGCTGGAGCAACTCCAAAGTCCTGGAAATCAGATAACGAGGCAGATGTACAAACTACAACAGGGTTTCTCAGAATAAATGATACCCGCCTTACAGGGCGCTGGGATGTTCCAGGGGAGCTACAAGAAGCAGGTACATACACTTTATCCTGGATGATGGCCTATAAAACCAAAGCTGTTCATTTCCAGGAGGTTGTTAAATTCTGTGTTTTTGTTTGTTTGTTTCCCTTCTCTCCAAAGTGCAAACTAAGCCAAATAAATGTGAGAATCCAAGTTCTATACCAAAAGAAGTCTGCAAGAAATCCATCTGTAATGTAAACTGGCCGTATCCCTGACGTAACTCCTTGTCTTTCCTTCCTTCCTTCCTTCCTTCCTTCCTTCCTTCCTTCCTTCCTTCCTTCCTTCCTTTCTCCTTCCTTCCTTCCTCCTTCCTTCCTTCCTCCTTCCTTCCTTCTTCCTTCCTTCCTTCCTTTCTTTCTTTTAGGTAACTCCTTTTCAAGTGGCTGGCTGCTCATAGCAAACCTCATATTGGAAGTGATTACATCATACGGGATCTCAGCATACGGAATTGCATAGCTGAGAAACCATGGAGAACCATGGTACAGTCAAGGTGACACAAAACCTTAATCCTCACTGGAAGCCAAAAAGATGTTGCTGTGGTTTGCCTAATGTAGGGGATGAGACTCCTATAGAAAGGCCTATAGATCATAACTTCTCTATGCCATGTTTCCCTTGGCAGACTTGTGCTTTTCTTTCCAATAGGTTAGGAAATCTTCCTTCACCAGACACTGGTATCCTGTGACTTGGATCATGCTCACCCTTGTCTATTTCAGCTGTGTTTCTCTCTCCAGCTTCCACTTCTGACACCTGTCTTTCAGTGTTCCCTTCAGGTCAACGTCCTCTGACCACTCTTGTGCCTTTTACCTAAGCTGTTACACTCTGTATACCTTCCTGTTCTTTGGTGTGGCCCCAAACATCTTATAAACCATGGAAGATAAACTCTGCAACATAATAAGTCATGCAAACAAAACACTACACTATCCTACCCACGGCAGGGTTTAGCATCAGGCTTGAGAAATGAAAAAAAAAATGAGAGGGAGAAACCCCATCCCTAAAACACATCAATGTGTAAAAGAAAAGATATTCAGAGTCAAATGGCTATATTTTACCTGTGGGTAAATAATCAGTCATAACAAATAGCTATTGAGGATAAACTCAATGACCACATTCAGAGAAGCCAACCATTAACATATCAGTTACGGAGCCTGATAAAGAACTTAAATGTGAGATTCATAGTAGATCTAAGTGGTGGTTGGCTTTTATGTTAACTTGTGCCTGGATGAAAATGTGTGGGTGGAATCCAACAGATCAGTCAGGTCACAGCCTGCTGATGCCTCGGTGGGGATGTGGGCTTTTTTCTAAGAGAGACACTGGGTTCTCTCTCTCTCTCTCTCTCTCTCTCTCTCTCTCTCTCTCTCTCTCTCTCTCTCTCTCTCTCTCTCATTCTCTCTGTCTACACCTCCAGACCTGCTTGTACTCTGTGTCTGCTTCCAGGAGCACCCTCCGGTGGGCTGCTGACCCTAGGAGCTGCTGGAACCCTGCTGTGTTCCCACTTACCTTGGATCCACAGTATGTTGCACCCAGGAGCCTGTCAGCTCCCTGTTTTCCACGTCGCCTTCCTGCTGCATTAGACTGAAGCTCCAGGAGTCTGAAGAGGGCTCTTGGTAATTGGGACCCCTTCTGATAATAAATTACTTACTAATACAATGTTCTTTCATATATATATGTCATTGGTTTTATTGGTCTTTCATATATGTGTGTGTGTGTGTGTGTCATTGGTTTTATTTCTCTAGAAAACCTAGCCTAACATACTAACCAAAACAATTTTTAATCATAAAATTAAAAACTAATAGGCAATGATTGTACAACATAATGAATACAATTCATTTTGCTTAATTTTATAGCTAAAATTGTCATCTTTATTATATTCTTTCTACTACCACATTTTTTAAACAGAAAGCATAATTAGAAAATATCACTAAGAAATTGGTCATACATCTCTATTTAACAGACAAGGATAGCTAAATGGCTTTAAGAGAAATTACTGATTGAGTCAAATTAAAAAGAGTCTAAAATAGACTAAAAATCTTTTGACTGTCTCTATAATGGACATTGGTTGAGAGCAACATGCACTAAGCACTTAAAAAGTTCTCCCAGTACTTATGAATTTGATGTTGCATACAGAAAAGTGATAGAGAAAAGGAGTGGAAATAATCAAAGGGACGCAGGGAGACAGACATAAAGAAAGGAAGATGAAAGAAAGCAGGCAAGGAAGTGGAGGGGGAAAGTCGGCTATGAGGCGTCCAGAGATCTTATTCAATTCAGGTTCTGTAGTTGAGCAGCAGAATATCCTCAAGCAAAGTTTCAACCTCTATGACCAAAGGTGCTCACAAGTCAGACAAGGCTAATTGGGACCATCCACCTTCCCCTCCTAAAACTCACAGTTCATATTAATTAACTCGGACATCTTGAACGGCCTGTGCTCCACACACTAAAAGGTTAAAGGGGATTTCATGGTTGTTAGTAATTATCTGTGAAATTATTTAAATTGTCAGAAGGAGCTCTACAGATTTGCCCGAGGGAGACCTCCCATACCACCACATTGACCACATGTTTTCGAAGAGAAACATTTTCTCTCTTCCCCTTTCTCTCATAATTTCTCATTCTCTCGCTCTCACTCGCTCATAATTGTTTCTTTTTCTCTTAGAAAAAGTCATTCTCTTTGATAAGACTGCCTTCTATCCTGAATCTCCTGAAAACAAAGAAGCCAATGACAGCGAGTCTGATGAACCTTCCTGCACATTCTTCTCACACCCACCCCAAGTCCCAACATGAATCTCATGCCTCTTAATATTCTGAACCCTATTTTCTAGTTATGTTACCCTAGCATAGCAAAGAGCCTGTGAGCTTCTTTCGTAACCCTGTGTAACAGATGAGTGTAGACGTCAGTTAACATAACATTGGCATCTGAGTCTCAACAACTGGGCGTAAAAAGTGACCAGAAGATTGTCTTTGAAATACCATCTTTTCCCCCCATTTTAATGACTATGCAAACAAACAAAAAGCAAAACAGAGAAGATGAGTGTTGACTAAAGTCATGCAGCTGTTTCATGGGATGCAAGTCTCCTTGCCTACTCATGTCATTGCTTCCCCTCCCTGCCCCCAAGCACTTGTAGAGAGCAGTTTCACTATGACTTGAAAAAAAAAAAAAAGATATTCTCTTCTTTAACTGATGGATAGTTTCTAAAAATTTGTATAGGTTAGGTTATATATCAAAAGTGTGTCGCAAAGCTATTAGCTTGATTTCTGAACCAGAACAGGTTATCTGCAATCTAATTTATAATTTGTCAGTAATGCAGAAAACAAGTTGAAGGAAAGGCCAAAAAAGGCAAAAGTAAGAAATATTGCTGAAAACACTAGTTTGAAAATCTTTTCTATGATAATCTCTAAATATTAGTAATTAAATTCAGATGTTTTGGCTAAGCAAAACTAGAAATCACAGTGAGCAGTCATGGAAAGCAAGGTCTAGGAAATTCTAAGGTTATTACATGTGACCACTAGAGAGGGCCTGGTATGACTTTAACCATCGCAACACCAGTGCTCCCCAGGACACAGGAGAGAAGGCTATAGAAATGAGAAAAGGGAGAAAATAGAAGAAAGAAGTCTACAAACAAAACGCAATTGAAAAAAAATCAGATGCTGTTTCTTTAAAAAGATTAGCACAACTGATATACCTCTGTCTAATGTCCATTTTTCAAGAGAAACTAATCATAAAATGTTGAAACAATCCATGGTGCTATTTGCCAATCACATCTGCCAAAGTATTTGTATTCAGAATGAAAAGGAGAAAGCTCCTCACCATTCAATAATAAGGGAAAAAAAGAACCCGTTGTAAACTAGGCAAAAATCCTGAAGAAACACTTCACCAAAGAATATGAACTAATTACATATAAACAAATGAAAACATGTTTGAAATCATTACAAATTAAGAAAAATGCAATTTAAACCAAATTAGATGACTACATATGCTCATATGCAAAACATTAAAAAAATTCCAAACCAACTTTTGATGGGGACGCGAAAATACAGAAATTCTAGTTGACTTCTGAGAAGCACTATGGTAACTAAACATGCACCTATTATATAAACTTTTAAATATTTAATATTTTTAATATTTCCCACAGTAATGAAAGCAAGTATCTATATAATAGCTTTGTTTGTAATAGTACATACATTAAAATGAGCCACATACCCACCAATCCCTGACTGTATAAAATTAAACAATTTGAGGGGTTTGTTCTTAGGTACCTTTGTGCCCACTCTGTGCACAAAAGAATGAACCAGATAAAAATCCAGCTCACACTCGTTGCTCTGTTTGGGGGCTACTAAGAGCCTTCCTCTTCTTCACTGACCCTCTACTCTACCAAGCATGATGTCCTTCTCTAGGGACTGGTCTCCACTTAGATCATGCCCTACGTATGTGAGACAGAGTCTCACTCCCAAGGAGCATTCTGACTGCACAAGTCTTAGAACAAATCTCTTCTAAGACCAATTTTTTCTACCACTCTTGATCCATGGTATAATCGATAATTTTCACTAATTTCATAATTGATACTTTTCACTAATTAACATCATAATTAAAATGAGTCCATGCTTCTCCAGTCTTCTTTCTCACTGCCCCTCATTTGCATGCATAGGCGGCAATCAAAAGTGCCACGGCTTAGGTCAAGTGCATTGCTGTCCTTAAAATGACATCTTTGCTTCTTAACCCTGTAAAGAGACCTTTAGGTACTATTAGGGCACTATGAATTGGATTCAACTTGATAGTGGTAAGATTTGGGGATTTTTAAGAGATCTTTTGCAGCATATTTGCCTTATCTAATATGTTGCTGTGTTAGTCTGGGTAGACTAGGGAAGCAAATTCATAAACACGCATATGTATGTAAGAGAGAGGTTTATAGACAAGAGCAATTGAACATTGAGAAAGCATCCAAGCCCAGTCCAGTCCAAGGCCATAAGTCTGATATTAACTCAGATGTCCAATACCAATCTATAAAGTCCTTTTCAGACTCACAAAACACATGCAATGAAGCCAAATGCAGGACAATCACAAGCAATGGGTAGAAAGTCTTTGGGTCCAGTGGCGGGGTCTCTCTGTGGCTTCTCCAGCTTCAGAGGTCTGGTTGCATCCATGTGGCTTGTCTTCTGCAATGTCTCCTAGGGAGCAGCAGAGAGAGAGAGAGGTGTCTTCAGCCTCCAAGGAGGAAGTCCCAGATCTCCCAGAATCCTCAGGAGAAGACCATGCTCACACAGAAGTCGCGTTGGTTATCTACAGATTGACAGCCTAGACTCCACCCCTACACTCTTACTTAAAATGACATCAGCTTAGGTGACTACCACAGTTGGTTAACTTCTTGACAGCTGCTTCCATGAATGTTGATTGTGGAGCCAAGTAAAATGACGTGCTTGAGAAATTTGGTTTAGTTTGGCTTGTTTGGTTTTTGGTTATGTTGTGCATTGATCCAGCTTTGGGGAATTTTTGTTTTCTTTATGCTGAGATATTATACTTACTGAAGGCAGTTGACTTTCGTCATTATTGGAATTTTTAAATCTTCTTTCTCAGCAAGTAAGGCAGGGAGCATCTGCATATTAAGGTGTTAAGGACTTTTCCTCCAATTCAGATGTTGTGCTCTTCTTCAGAAGAGGAAAATTTTAAAATTCATGGAAAAATTCCATTGTTGTTCAATTTCATTTCTCCCAAGAACTTTTAGAAGCCCCTTATTATTTTCCAGCTTCTCAAATAGTTTACCTAGCATAGAGATCAATTGAATGTGATGACTTTAAACCACAGTCTACACATCCCCTAGTTCTGTCTGAGGTGTGGCTTTTGATCTATGTTTAGGTTTTTAATGACTACACTCGGGTGTTCTGGAATTCCTACTCTTTCCAATGTTTCCCAAAATGTGTTATGATCCACACTACAGACTACTGTAGCACAGTCACAACAAAAACCAAAACCACAGAACACAGGCACATAACTCTCTGCTCTTCTTTGCTTTCAGCCAGTCTCTATTATCTCTCGTTCTCTTTTGAATCCAGCTTCAATTTCTGGTAGTTCCTTGTCCATGTTCTGCTGCAACTACTTTTGTTTCCCGCAACATTTTACTTGTGTGTGATATGAATTATATTGTTTGATACTTTCTCCATTCTGTTGGATCACCTTTCTTTAGAATGAACACAAATATTTTCTTCCAGTTGGTTGATCTCTCTTCATATTTCCTGACATGGACAAATGAGCCTTTCCAGCATTGAGTTTGTTTGTTGAAAGATTCCACTCTGTATTCTGTCAAATCGCGAAGCCTTGCTTTTCACCGATGTCTTCAGTGAAGCTGGGCCTTTGACCTTCATACCATTCATTCTTGATTCTGTGCTACTTCCTGAGCTGGCTGGGCATCAACCTTTTATTTTTAGTACTGTGACTGTTTATTCTTTCCATCTTCTTTTGATGTATCCTATGTCATTCAATATTTTGCCAATAGAATCCTTCACTCTAACAACTCGACTTAATTTGTTTCTTCAATTCTTTCAGCTTGAGAAATTCTGAGCATGTTCTTTCCTTTCAGACTTTTAGCAAGATTTTCACAGCTCATTATAATCATTTCTTTTTCTTCACAAACTGCCCTTTGAAAACTTCTGCACGAATCCTTTCTTCCATTGCGTTAGCTACTCTACATTCAAGAGTAAGTTTCAGACTATCTTCTAACATCTATTCTGATCTTTGCCATCCTATATTTTTAACGACTTTTTGCTATCTTTATGGGGGATTTCTGTGATGTCACCTTACAACTCATCTGATCTGCATTCATTAGTGTTCAATGCAGCAAACATATTCTTGGGATGGTATTTAAATATCTTCTGGTTGTTAGGTACTATGGAGTCGGCTCAGCTCCATGGAGACCCTCTGCACAACAGAACAAAACACTGCCTGGGCCTGTCATCCCCTTAATTGATCATGTGCTAGAGCCCCTTGTTGCACCACCCTGTCAATCCATCTCCACGGAGGTCTTCTTTTCCGTGCCCCTCCACTTTACCAAGCATGATGTCTTTCTCCAGGGACTAGCCTCTTCTGACAAGATGTCCAAAGTATTATGTAACATGAAGTCTTGCTATCTTTGACTCTGACTACACTTCTTCCAAGAAAGATCAGTTTGTTCTTTTAGCAGTCCAGGGTAATTTCTGTAGTCTTTTCCAGCTCCACACATTAAATGTATCAATTCTTCTGCAGTCTTCCCTGTACAATGGCCAACTTTCACAGGCAAATGAGGCAACTGAAAATACCAGGGCTTGGGTAAGGCACATCTTCAGCCTCAATGTAACACCTTTACTTTTCACTACTCTAAAACGGTCTTGTGCAGCAGTTCCATTGAATGCAATTTTTTCCCATCTAATGCCATTTATCTTTTGATTTCCTGACAGCAGCTTCCATAAGCATTGATTCTGGATACAAACAAGACAAAATCCTTGACAGCTTCAACCATTTCTCTGGCTATCATGATGTTATGCGTTGGCCCCGTTGTGAGGATCTGGGTCTTCTCTACAGTGTCATCCATCCTGAAGGCTGCAATCTTTGATCTCCATCAGCAAGTGCTTCACGTGCTTCGCACTTTCAGCAAGCAAAATATTTTATCATAGGTTTTGAATAAGCGTTTCTCCAATCCTGATGCCATACTCTTCTTCATATAAGCCAGCTTCTCTAATTATTTGCTCACCGTACAGATTTATAAGTATGATGAGATGACCCCACCCTGTCTCACCCCTTCATGATTATCATGATAGGGGGATATATTCAAGGTCATACTTTGACTCTTGTGGATTTTCTTTAATTTCTTCAGCTTCATCTTGGATATACATAGGAATACTATTCATAATACAGTTCATTCATGAGCTGTCATAAATGAAAATACTTATAAAAATATGGATGAATCTCAAAATAATTAAGCCAAGTAAAAGAATCCAAACCCAGATTTTAGAAATACATAGTTCACCGTTCCATTTATATAAAATTCTAGGAAATGATCATGAATCTGTCATTGCCAGTTGATGGGCAGCTGGTAGCAGAAAGATGGGGGGAATGTAAGAATGTTTTTGCGTGTGGGGGTAGTGTAAAAAAGTTTCCTTGTTGAACATGATAATGGTTTGTGGGACTGTATGAGGGTGTCAGAAAGTATGACTACTAGAATTCGAATTCATGCATGCTCGGGCTTATTCCAAACAAGACAAGTGTAAACATTTCTCTATGGTTAGTGGATGACTTCAAACAAGTTCTCTCAGTAATACATTTATCTTAATTTCCTTATCTTGACTTCCAAAATAGCCTCATTAAAACAACATCTCAGGGGAATCTCCTAGGTCAATTAAATTCAAGGTAGAAAGTTTAGTTCTAAAGCTGATAGCAACTGTTTTGGGGAATTCATAATATTGATATATTTTCTTGATGGACACATGCAATTACAAGGATTACTATTTTCAAAAAGTTTTAGGAGCATTGAAAACAACCTTGGTGAGAAGTTTGCATGGAGCCCTGTTTCTTCAAGACGGTGCTCCTGTTCATTCTTTGAAGGTAACAAGACATAATTGTTAATGACTTTGAAATTCAGGAAGAGTGAGGCGGTATTTAAATCATTAGCAAATAGATCATTGAAGTAACATATTGATTGGTGAGATCACTTGAGCTATAAATACTGAGCCCTAAACCCTAAGAGATACCAATATTTTGTGGTTGGGCTGAGCAGGGGTTTTACCAATTGGGTAATATTCAGATAGAAATATATTTTGATAACTCAACTCCCCAAACATATACTTTGATTATTTGTCAGTTAGAGAAGGGAGAAATTATGTAAAAATCCAAGTCACTGTAGATAATTTCAAGCTAGCATATAGTCTTCTGTGTTTATTAATCTCTGATGGACACTCAGGAAGGTAGACATTTGATATGCCCCAAATAACATCTGCATTTAGACTCACTTTGTACCAAATGGCTCTTGTTTCAGGATTTTACACTATTTATGACAATTATAGTCATGTGTTAAAGGGGGAAAGTTACCAGAATGCCACATGACACTTTTTCCTCTCATAAATTTGAAATTGGAGAATTTTTAACTATATTGCTGCTAATATTGAAGCTCCCAAACCTGATATAATATGCAATGTTAAATATCAGTAAGTTAGGTCACGTTAATAATATGAACTTTGGCTTGAACCAATATAATGACTTGAAATCACTAGTTTTCTTGAAATAAAAAAATAATAATTAAGTTAATAGATATATAAATGTGATACATGTTATATAAAAGAGATTTATGTGGATTATTTTATAATTATTAAGCAGGAAAGCTAAATTTTTGATTATATATAAACAAAAATAAATAAATTGAAAATATAAAGTTACATGTCAATAATTAATATAGAATAAGTATTAACCAGAACCTTCATCCATTAAAGTTCATATGTTTGTCTTCTAGAAAAGTCATGATCAGACTCCACTAACTCCTATTTTACAAAGTTGTAATAAGCTTGGTTAAATGACTTACATGCCAAGAGCAAATTAGAAGGAATAAGCTAGATGCAGACAGAACCTGATTTTGAAATGAGTGCATTAACGACAGCCAGCTGCAATGATAGATAAGGAGGCATTTGGTGGGGAAAAGAGTGCTAGGAAGGCGAAATCAAACTCCAAAGTAGTCCAGTTGATGGTCATGGTCATTCAATGTCAAGTAAATGACCTGCTATATTTCATTAGCTTTTGATAGTAACATCATATGATAATTAATAACAATGCTCTAGCTGCCAGGTGTTAGAAAAATATTCTGTGGTGCTGTTTTTTAAGATTTTGTGAAGTTAAAAATGTTTTATTGGTCCAATGTCTATGTCTTTTTCTTATATGATGTCAGGAGGGAAGGTAGAGAAAATCTAATAAAGTTGAGTCATCTCTATAAGCAAATTGTTAATAACTTGTTAATACTCTTTAAGTTGTTAAATCACTAAGTTGGTTTGTGTGTGTGTTTTGTTTTTAACATAACAGCGAGTGGTCCTGTTTAAATAGAAAATTATTGGAACAAGGCAAGGAATTTATTCACTGACTCATTTAGTCAACACTGCATGCCCCCAAACTGTTTTCTGTATTAGGAGAGAGGGCTCTAGAGGATGCCAAGCAAGCAAAGAAAAGCAAGAGAACTTTCCATCAGATGGGAGAGGAGAAAGGACCAGAGGACACATAAATCGAATCAAACTCGCTGCCTTCGGCTCAGTGCTGACTCACACTGGCTCCCTTTGGGTGCCTGAGGCTGAGACAGTGGAAAGCGCAGGCTTTCTCCCATGGAGCTACTGGTGGCTTGAGTTTCGCACCATGCCCATCACAGGATCACAACCCAACGCATTACTACACCAGCAGGCCCCCTTAGAAAGGAAACAGAACGTAGTTCCAACCTCCCTGGTAGGAAAACAGACAGCAACAACAAAACTAGGTATAGTGCCCTCCCTCAAAAACAAACAAACAAACCTGTATTTCTGTTATTAATAAGGCAGCAACATAACAAAAAAGATGAAGAGGTAGACAGGTTAATATGGGAACAAGTTGGCAGCATATATTTACACTAATCAACTGCACCAGGAGCTTGGGAACATACATGGTAAATTGGATGCTTTCCCAGCATGGTGTTTTGAGAGGTTGTTGCTGCGGTGGCTAAGTGCCATCGGACCGATGGAGACTCACAGCTCCGCTGGCTGTTCTCTTTATCGCAGCAGGTCACCAGACCTCTGGCGCAGAGCTTCGGGGGGCGGAGGGGCTTCAAAACCATCAATACCGTGGTTAGCAGTTGGGTGCTTAATCAGTGCACCACCAGGGCTCCTTAGTCTTAGGTATTTCATGGGTAGGGCATTGTAGCCAAGGTATCAAATGAGTCTAAAATGTCTCAATGATCCCAAGGCCACAGGAGGTTCTATGTCAGTAAGTTATGTGACCAAGGTGTCATTTAGACTATTTCCTTCCTAAAATCATGATTGAATTTCACTACTGAGGAAACAGTGTTCAATTGTCAGCCAGGCGTTTTACGGACATGCTAAAAGTATACTAAAACCTTAAATACACTTGTAACTATTTGTATTACAGAATAGTTCCCATGTTCAAAAGGTTAAGTAACAATAAGGAAGATACAAAAGTGACCCAAATTCATAAAGAAGAAAAATAAAATGTCTGGAAATAAACACATTGGAAGGGATTAATGGCAGTTCACACATCACAGAGAAAAAGACTAGTGAACTGGAAACCAGCAATTAAAAAAGCACAAATTGGAGCACTAAGAGAAAGAAATTAATTGAAACGATATCAGTGAAGTATGGAACAACTTAAAGTGACCTAATATATGCATAATCAGGGTCAAGGGAGGAGAAATTATGAGGACTAAAGAGTGGGAGAAGAGTATGTAGAAAAATATTTGAAGAAATATCAGTCAAACATCTTTATAGTTTCATGAAAACTCTAAACACAGAAACTCAATGCATGCCGTGAACAAAACCATGAGGATATTATTAGAAGGTATATTATAATCACAGTGTTCAAAACCAGTGATTAAAGTATCTTAGAAGCAGTCAGAGAAAAAAAACAAATTACATACAGAGAAAAAAGAGATAATAATTACAGCAGATTCATCAATAGCAACAACAACAACAACAACCAAAAAAGTGGATAAGCTCCTTTCTATTATCAACAGAAAAATTTATCAAAATAAAATTCTCAATCTACTTTAAATGATAAAAGAAACATTTGTTGAGAAATTGAAAGTTTACAAAATGAATAACCAAACGATATCTGCTACAAGGCATGAATGACATTCTTATGCAGAAAGAAAATGATATCAAATAAAAATTGGGTCTACACAGAGAACAAAGAACACTGGGAAGTTATAAGATTAATTATAATTTAATTTTATTAACAGTTTTTAAAGCAACAATAATAACAAAGTGGTGTGATGCTCAAAGTACATATGCAAGTCAACTGCATGATAAGAATAATGTATAAGCCAGAAAGAGAAACACTGAAGTCAACTATTACAGACTGTGCGAAGTAGAATATCACTTGAAAGTATATTTTGATAAATTGAAAGATCGATGCTATAAATCCAAAAACAACAATTATGGTAACAAAACAACAAGCATAGCTATTGAGCACAAAAGGAGATAAAATAAAAGGACATCTTAATTTTAAATCCCTCCAGGAAAACCCATTGTTATTGATTGATTCTGACTCTTAGTGACCCTATATAGGATTCCATCTTCATCTTTACAGGAGCAAAGAGCCTCATCTTCCTCCCACTAAGCAGCTGGTAAGTTTGAACTGCTGACCTTGAAGTTAACAGTTCAAATCTTAATCTCTAGTTAATTTGAAAAAAATAACAAAACAGTGAAAATAGAACAGATGGCATAAATTGAAAACAAACAGAAAGATGGTAGAATTAAACCAAACCGTATCAGCAAACACATTTAAAAAATTAAATCTAAACACTCTAGCTGAAACACAAAAATTGTTGTATTGAATGAAAATGTCTAATTTAACGATATGATTCCTATTTTAAAAAAACGATATACTTTAAAGTGAATTAATACAAAAGCATGCTAACACTATTTTTAAAAGGCAGATTGATTATACTGATACTAGACAAAATAGATTTCAGTTCAAAGAACATTGTAAGGTATAAAGAAGATAATTCCATAATACTCAAAGGTCAATCAATCAAGGGGACAGAAGAATCCAAAATACTTACATTCCTAATAACTGAGTTTCAAAATAAATCAAGCAACAAAAACCCCAATGGAATTGCAAAATAGAAATTATAGAAATAAGATAATTTAACATGCTAGTCAAGAACTTCATCATTTTGATTAAGTAGACAGAAAATAATTAAGGACTTAGAAGACTTGTAAAACTCTGCCAAACAACGTGATCTAATTGTTGTTCATAAATAATTTTACCAAACAGCAGCGCATTACCCATTTTTTCTAGTGCACCCAAAACGTACCAAGAAAGGCCATCTTCAAAGATAAACAGAATTGCATTTCTCTGCGAATTAAAATAGAACAAATATTTCTTTGTTTTATTAGAGACAAAAAATGAATTAAAGAGGGAAAACCAACATGGAAGAAAGTCAGAGCCTGGTTCAGAAAGAAAAAAAAAATGACCAAGGAGCCTTTGAAGAGCAGAAAAGTCTAATATCCAACTTTCATTGCTTGGGGTCCATATGTCCTTGTCCTCCATTGTTTTAACCCTTAACCCTGGTGAAAGTCCGATACTCACACCTGCTTCCTGTGAGCAGTCGGGGATGAGGAAGACAGAACAGAGAAGGGGGCTTGTCGCAGGGCAGAAAGAAAGGGGGGCCTTCAGATGCAGTATAGTGAGAATTCAACCAAAGCAGAAAGCCGCAGCCAAAGGAGAGTAGAACAAACATATTTGCAGAAATTCTGAGGTCATTGGACTTGCCATAAAACACACCTGACCTGTGCTGATGAGAAGAAGCCAAGTAACCCCAATGGGCACGTGTTCCATTTTATTTCCTGCCTCCACCAGCAGCCACAAGACAAAAGCAGTACGCATTTATGTATCTGTTGTGATAAATGATGCCAGTGCCATCGACTCGAAGGCAAAACCAAGGTGGCGGCTTGTTTTTAAATTGCATCCTATTCTATACGATGGCACAACTGTCTTGTAGCCTACCATCCCCAAAGCCACAGTGACACGGCGGCATCGAGAGTGAAACAAAAGTGAAGAAGAGACATTGAGGGTATCTGCAGGGAGAGAGATCGGTCATGTTAGGCAGAAACAAGCTTCTCGGGGGATGCTTCCAGGCAGAACACCCAATACTTGGGTGCATCTGTCCGCACGCATTGTTAGCATCTCTCAACAGAGAGCACATACGAGCAAGAAAATGCACGCCAGACGGAATTTTGGTGGATGGTCTAAACAGAGAATGAAACACAGCATTGCCTTTAAGTGAGCATGTTCAGACTCCTTTCAGGACATCTCTGCAGATAGAACAGAAGGCCTCGAACTCGGTCACCTAAGGGAGTACTAGGAGACTAGTTGGCAAAACTCTCTACATTTCAATCATTGAGACAGAAAATCTTAGGGTCATTTCTGAGACTATTTCTAAGAGTAAAAGATTCCATGGTTGGGCCACAGGCTGCCAAACAGAGACACCTGCAGCAACCAACTCCCCCAAGATTCGAACTGCACTGGGACAGAGGTCTAGGAGCCGGAAGAGTGCCAGCGGCCAGAAATTTGTAGGCACCATTTAAGATCTGGGTATTCCCTCAATATGGCTCAGTAAGTATAGAAAATGATCTAGATTACTTACTTTTGTGTCTTCAGCATCTGGCTGAAGAAAATGCTTGGTAAATAATGCAGGACCGGGTCATGGATCAATTCGAGACTGCGAACAAATCGGGCATTGGAAAGTGCTGTATATGGTCATTGCTGCGGTGGGTACTTCAGCCACCAAGTGGCAACGTATCACAGAAATGGAGTCGCGTTTTCCATCCGTGACCGCAGCAGGGTCATTCCTTGAGCTCAAATGACAGGTGGCCTAGTAGTAAACACGAAGGTCGTTTATTTGACGACGATTTGGGAAAAGCCATTGTGTGAGGTTTTTTCCCCCCATCATAGTATCTAACCAAGTTCTAATTATCGGCCATCCACGGAAGGAGGCAAATCGTTTTACAAACAATCCGCCCCTTCCTTCTGTGCCCTTTACCGTCCTTCTCCAAAACTGATTCCTTTCCCCCTAACCCCTCTGTCCCGATTTAAATAAGCGTGCCCATTGTACTGCCACACAACTCCATTTTGCAGTGAGGACATTCGAGAAGCAATTTTTAAGCAAGGTGTTAAAACTGCTACCCACTTCATGTGTACCTTTCTTCGACATGTTGGCTGTCGTGCTGGAAGAAGAATGCACAAATACGGAGATGTTTAAGCCATCAATAGCCTGCACAGCGAGACGAATTTGTTTTCATTTTAAAATAAGGGGTGGAGTATTAGCTCGCTTGCTTTGTGGTGTTCCTTTACTGGCCCTACTAGACCTTTAACTAGAAGACATTTTCAGTAGAACAAGAACAAATCCAAATTAAATATCTAGTAAGGACACTTTTTAATTTTATTTCATCCCTAAGAAAAATGTCCTGAGCCTTGCACATGTGCTACTTCATTAGACCTTAGTAGAAAATATAAATGATAGTCTGTCTTGCAAAAAGATAAAAACAGATATGACAAAGAATCACAGTTTCTGCCTGCCTTTGACCCTGGCCGCTCCCCCACCCTGTCCCCACCTCCCTCGCCCCCCTGCTGCCCCTCACCATTTTGAGTTACCATCTAACTTAGCACTGAACCTTGACTAACTGGCAAACCTCAAGGCTTGCAAAAACAGCTCTGGGGACAAGCTGCTTTGACAGCTAGTGGGATGGGATTGCACCACCCACTCCAAGCCCGAGGCTCCAATGCCAGGCCAACCTCCAACTGCAGGTTTCACAGCAATTACTAAGGAAAACTGCCTCCAGAGCCAAGCCACAAAGCTGCATGCTCCTCTCCACTCCTCAACCCTATAAAATGCCAAAGTTGCTTCAGTTACAAGAGTTATCTGGTCTTTAAGCTCTCTCTGCTGCTTAGTGGCTGAGTGAATGAAGTCTTTAATGTCTGTTTAATTTATGTTTTCTTTAATTGGTTTTCTTTTGAGACTCCCGTGGCAAATGTTACCATTCAACTATAAGTTTCTATTCTTTGAATCATGTGACGTTCTAGATGGATATGTCATTTACTTTACAGATGTTGTCAAGGACGTCCTCTGCTCCATGACGAACTGCAGTACGGATATGAGGGAGGCAGCAGGCATGCAGGTTTGACTAAAGTGATGTGGCGACTCTTGAGCAGGCAATAGATGGGATTCTCCCTTATTTGATAACTCCCCTTCATCTGGTCCATCCTTTCCCAGCATCCTTATCTTTGGAGCTTAAGATTGTATCAAAACGAAGTTTACCATGAATTCTTTACAATCCCTTATTAATCACCCTAAGCAGATTTAACACATCTATAAAATCTCCTGCTTAAAGGGAAAAAATACCAATCTATTTTTATCAACCTATTACCCATCTCCAAATGGGAAGCATAAATTTTTATTTGTCAAAATTGTCTGTTTTATTTTGATAGATTCATAGACTTGAAAAAGAGACTTTAAAAGTCATCAATCATTTAGACTGTGACACTGCCTATATAATATGCCCAGTGATAATAGCATCTTTATCATTGTTGAGTATAATTTATAAAGCATATGTATATACAGATTTTCTCCTGGGAGTGTAAACATTTCATATGCACATCCAGTCTCTGCTTAATTACTATTCATAATGGTGAGCTCATTACATTAAAAGCAGTCTATTTATCCCTTGCTCCTGTTTCTAGTAGAAATCATTGCAGTCAATGAAAGAAAAGGTATGTCTTTAATACTGAGAATTGAACCTCAATCCCAGTGGTTCTAATCTCTCACCTGCACAACTGCAAAGCATCCAGTTTTCATAGAAAAGTCTTGAATCTCTTCAGAGGAACATCTGGTCCTAGCTCAGCAGTATAGCCAGCTAGTCTAGAAGACTTCCAGGGTGACTCTAGACAGCATTGCTCAGACTCTACTTCAACCTGAAACTGGCCCCATCACTGTTACCATTGCAACTAGACACTCAGAATCTCAGCCTGGAAACAGGGGCCTTCCTTACAGAAGGGAAGATTCGTTGTGTGTTATGTTCAGTCTTTCAGAAACGGCGGCGAGCCAGGGGCAACTTGCTTGGATCTGACATTATTAAGGAAGATGGCTCTTTCACTTTGCTTTCACCTTTATGCTCTTGGCAGAGCAAAAACACACCTTTGGATAATTAACACCACCTATTCTTTCCCCAACTGAATTCACGAATTCCTTCCTGTTTCACATATGAAATTGTTAGTAGTTCACTAACGGGGCAGTAACCTCAGGCCAGTGCCAGTTGCTAATATATCTGTTAAAATTCAATGCTGCTGCTACAGTCTGGCTTGAGCGAGGTATGTATGTTGGGTGTGTCTATCAAATGAATCTGGACACAGCATTTCCACATCAAGGCTCCAAACTGGTGGTTGTTGTTGTTTTCCCCCTGGCTCGAAATACAAAGTAGGTACTGAATTAGTGGTTTTAAATTTATTAAAAATTAAATTCATTCTTTCAAAGCATACCACTCTACGATTGTTCTTTCAACGTCAAAAATGCCCTCCATGTTGTTAACCTGACTTATCAGAATTAATAATACCTATGTACTTAACTGCTCATTGGTCAACTCCACTTACACTTTTCTTGATTTAGTTTGCCCACATTGAAGCCCTTTGATCATGGGTCCATGCATGTACCTCTTTTGCCCTTCTCCTATTGAACCTCCCTAATTACTCCTGGGGCCAAACTTTGGCGTTATTTTTGAATGCTCTCTTCATACTTCTTATCTAATCCATCAGTAGACATGGTCAGATTCCCCCTTCAAAACATATCCAGAATTTCTATAAGCAGTTTTCAAGATGCCCTCCAATACAGACCCACATTGCCACTATTTGTGTAATAGTGTCCTAATTATTCTCCAGGCAACCATTCTTGATGCTCTCTGATGGCATGGCATTGCTCTCGGTGTAAGAGCCAAAGTGCTGACACTGACCCATCAAGCCACAGGAGTCCCTGGATAAAGCAAACCGTTAATAGCCTGCTGCTAGTGGCAAGGTAGGTGGTTCCAATCCACAGAGGCATTTCAGAAGAAAGTTCTGGTAACCTAGTTCAGAAAAGTTAGACATTGAAGACCCTAGGGAGCAAAATTCTACCCTAACATACACGGGGTCCTCAGGAGGTGGAGTCAACTCAATGGTAGTTGATTTGGTTGGCTAGCAAATCCTGTAAGTTCTGCCTACTCTTTACCATGGTCCCTCTTACAACTCTTCCCCCTCTCTCTGCTCCAGCCGCATGGGCCTCTTTGTATCCTTGCACATACCAGACAAACCCCAGTTTAGAACCCTCTGGAATTTTCCACACAGACACCCAGATGTCCTGCTTCCTGATCTCCTCCAAGTTTGTCTGTACATATTATCTTTTTAAAGAAAGCAGGCATTCTAGTGGACTTCTACTGAAAACTGTTTTCAAAAATAGGTTTTTTAAAAAGGCAGTTGTTTTTCTCCTATATTATCCATCAGGATGTTTTAGCATTTCAGGACGAGGAGGAATAAATTTAGAATAAAATAATCCAGAAGCATGTTGTACTTCACTCTTTTCAGTGTTATGATGATATTATGGGAGCTAAGTCTAATATTTTATTCCTTTTAAATCTAAAATGGTCTTAAATGATTTGATTAGCCAATATTCCCTTGCTAACTGCCCACTCTGCACCCCTGGTAGTTACACCCCCACCCACCCAGCCCAATGGCTAACCTAGAGCACCCACTTCTAGACATTGGGCATATGAGTCCCTCCACTGACCGCACCTTCACTTTCACATTCATGCTGCTGAAAGTCTACATACCTCCCATGCCCCAGAGCAGATGCCACTTCTCCCATAAGACCTTCTCTTACCCCTCCTGTGAGATGGCATCTCTCCTTCCTACGGACCCAGAATGGGTTTGCATGTCTTCCTAGTTCCTTTCCTGTTGTCCTGCTGTCTTTGTTATGTGACATCGATTCTCCCTACTAAATGATATGCTCTGTGAGATTAAAAATTATATTTTATTTTCTATTTTATTCCTTACAGCTCTTGGAGTTAACTCAGATAAAATATTCATTGAATAAAGAATTCATTGAATAATTAGATAAAAATTGAAATGAGTAATAAGCAAGTTAAGACACATTCTTAAAACACTATTTTAATTAAAATTTTAATTAGACTCCTTCAAATAAGAGTGTCATTGTTATCTTAAATTAATAATATGACTTAAGTTGCCTCCAATCATTATGAGTCATTATTTAAAAGGTTTTCATTATAAAGTATAGCCACTATTAATATTTTTCTTGGCTTTTTCTCTTTAGTTGTGCTCATGCCTATATAAAATTTATCATATATGTAATACATGTCTCTTTATATATTGAATATGTATTCATATGCAAACATTTTCATAATGATCGTTTTAGCAGAGAAAGATGTAGACATGTGCAAGTTTCATGATCTACAAAGACATATATGTGTGTGCATTTTTGTGTGAACATCACGTAACTTCTCCAGCATGACCAATGATCAAAGATGGGAGTAACTACAGTCCTGTGTCATTGAACATCCACAGTACATTTCCTGAAATAGGACATTATGTGCTTTGGACATTCTATAGACACCATATTCAATACAGACAATTCCCAGGTTATGAATGATTTTCACCCTTAAGTCTCAAAGTCAACTTTGCATGTAAGTCAGGACAACTACGCATGGCTCGTACTTAACTTCAATCAGTCCAATGTTTGGCTTAGTATATACTCTTTAATGTCCTTTTCTATGTATAAAAACATGGAAGAAACACTTCCAGATAAACTAAAACATCTTTAATGGTAATGCTCATGTTCTTACGCATATCACCTAGTAGTACCAGATTGTTATTATATACTATTGCATGAAACCACACAATTGTAGTAGGCTTTATGGTGGTTGGGACCCTGGACATACATATGTTCCCTTAGTGGACATTATGTGGTATGCCTGTAATACAAAGGCCCTTAGGCATTTCCAAGGACTGTAATACTCTGAAGTATTTCAGCAAGAACAGATTGGTCTCTTTGGGGAAAAGAATCGTGTGGAGCAATCAGACATGACTATCTAATGTTGAAGATCAAAGGGTATTGACTGGAATCTACAGTTGCCATAGCTACAGAGCCCTGTGAATTTACTATAGTTCTCTTATTACAAGCACAAGATTTACAGTTAAGACCTGCTTTATTGATTAGAGGGGTTATCTGTTCACTAAATCTGGGAGTTTCTGGAATGATTTTTAGCCCACATTGTTTTGCTAAATTGAATCTGATTCAGGGAATTAAAATACAAGGTTCTCAAGACACACATCCATAATGTACTCTAATTCTACCAGTCTTTCTGTGATGTGCAAAATATCCTAAGACCAACTGCAGTCTTAGTAGATAAGATGCTTATGAAGTATTTTTATGTGACACAGGTTCTCAATGGGCTGTGAAGCCTGAAGCAGGCGCTTGCTGTTGAGTTGACAAGGTAGAACCACGCCAGAGGGCTCGGACTGCTTTTCACACACCAGCTTAATGCCCTTTCCCTGGTGACACTGAGCGGATTTCAGGAGATAGCACTGGGATCCCCAGATCTTAGTCATCAAAGCAGGTCTGGTTATCTAAAGCTACTTTCTGAATCCTTCCTGCAAGTATGGATTTCAAAACATAATCCTGGCTCTGGCTGCCTTCTTTACAATTGACTTGGTTCTCAGTTTTGTTTATTTTTTTAAAATCGGGTCTATTATCTGAAAACCATTTTATTTATTCACCTAATGTCTATGTATACAGGAGGGATCTTCAAAAGGCTTGTGGGGGAATTCTATTTTTTTTTGTAGTTTCCATTTTCCAGACATGTTTTGAAGCCTCCTCGTGTTTAACTTGTGCTTTTGCTCTCTGTATGCATTTCCGTCACTAAATGGGACAGGAGGCGGTCACTAAGTCTCCACCTACTTCAAACCCACATCCTCAATATTGTTGGAGGAGGTGAACTTTCTTTAGTTGTTAGTTTCTTTTTGTTCATGAATCTGCCCTTTGGTTAGCTTCTTAAATGCATAGAGAAGTAGATTTTCAAAATTCATGCTTATTTATTATTACAAAAATTAAAAAGCTCTGTAAAGTCCAGTATGCACTTAAATGAAAATCCAGGAGTATTCTCGGGAATCAATTTCAGGGCCAAGTCACTGTGTTTCTGTTTCAAACTATGATTTCTGCCCGGCTGTGGTTTTTTAAGAACTAAATATATTAATATATATAAATTTCTTATCCAAGTGCCTGGTGTATAGTAAATGTTCGATAAAGTGAGGTTGTCAATTTCAGGCTACCCTTTTCCAATAAGAAGTTTTACAAAAGAAACACCAAGAGAAAGAAGAACAAAATTGCTTGTGATTGCAAATGTCATTGTTTAGAATATTCAAGGAGGTCTCCTCTAAACGTATCACAAAAGACCCTACTCCCCCATTAGAAATCATCTATGGAGCTTTGTTTTAGAAAACATTGGGGGCAAGTAGATAGTTAGATGGATACGTGGATACATAAATAGATAAGTAGCTACTGCTGAGTCAATGCCAACTCCTGGAGACCCTACATACTACAGAATAACTTGTTGTCCATTCTCATTTCATTCGTATTATTGGAAATACATTTGAATGCATTGTTACAACTGTTGTCCCAATACATCTCACTAAGGCTGTCCCTCACATTTACTGGCCCTCTACGTCACCAAATGCGATGTATTCCTCCAGATGTTGATCTGTATGACATATTCAATGCAAGGAAATATGACAATGTGATGTGTGATTCACAGGTGTTCACTGGCTAGGTTTGGGAAGTAGATCTCCAGGTTTTTCTCACTAGTCTGTCATAATCTGGAAGCTCCTCTGAAATTTATCAACCACTGGCAAATTTCTAGCACTTAAAATATTGTTAGTGTGCAAAAGAGTGCTTGGGAGAGAGGAGCTAGAAGATCAAGACATAAATCTGACCTGAACGGTTAAAACTTTGCTAGTAGTTGGGCCCCCTATGATGCAGGCTGGACATGATCTGGTTCCCAAATTTTTCTATAATTTTGGTTTTTATTATTCCTTTTGCTTTTTGTTCATTCATTGTAGAGTGTATCGCAGAGGTGCTATGAGGCCAATGAAGGTCAACCTCTTGAAGCCGTGTTACATACGTTTCCATTTTTTTGATATATAAAATGCAGGCTAGATGAGCCTATAGGGAAAGCAAGTAGAATAAAGGGCTTGGGAGGAGGGAGGTACAGTGGTGTAAAAGGGAGATGTCAAGGAGTCCATGTAGAAGAAGAATGTTTGGAAACTGATGTGGCAGCCATCGTATGATTCTACTTGATATGATCGAAATGTGGAATGACATGATATATGTATTCAATCCCAACTAATAAAAAATATGTTGTTAGTGTAGCTTTTAAGGTCAATGCAGCCCAAAAACCAGCTTTGCTCAACAAACTTGCAGATGGGTGGTGGTAGAAGCTATTACTTCTCTGGAAAATGCCAAAGGTATGCTGTAGAACTTAACAGAATTACTTCCTAGTAATGTGAAACATTTGACACCCATCCAATTCCAGACTATTTAGAATGAAGTAAAAAAAATACATCACAGTTTGGGGCAATTAATTGCCCAAAGTTTACTCCAGTTTCCCAACTCGGGTAAATGTCTTCTCATTTTAAAAACTCTTTTCTGGAATATCATCTCCAACCTAAAGAACATTGGGACTCCAAAGCTACTGGGCCTGGCCCTGTTTATCCTAGTGACAGTGGTATGTGGTGAGACATATGATTTGATTGGATGAATTATGTGGATATCAAATAAGGATTTTTTTAATGTACAAAAGCATCATAGCTACATTTCCTTCTCTTCAAGAATTCTCTCTGTTAATGGGGAAAGAAGAGAATAATCTAATAATACATAGCTGTTTGATAAAATCAGAGTCTGTTTAATATCCATTTGGGGCATAACTCAGTATCTGTTTAAATTATTGCAGGATAGAATTATCAAATAGAATCAAGTGGGGAAACTAATGCATGAAAAGAGGAAGTTTCCTCAGGCTGAGTGGATTCACCCAATTGCTCACTCATCCTTCAGCCAATAATAATTTTATGTCATTCAGGTGATAGATAGCATGGGCTTCAGGCAACGCACTCATAGACCACAGGGAAAAGTACCATGTGTCCCTTCCCGAGGTTTTTAATTAAGTTTCAAACTAACCCCAAAACTCGTGCATCGAACCCAAAGTAAATCCAAGTGGAAGTCTTTATAACAAGTATACATGTAGAAACTAAGAAAATACATTTAAAAATAAAGTTGCTATTGTCAGAAACAGGAAGAAACCTGATCAGTTGAAAAGTAATAAGTTTCTCAGCTGCTATTATCTGAGGCTGCTTTGTGGTAATTTTATAATATTTTAGATTTGGGATTGTTTTTCTGCTGTGCCTAGGTGCACTTTGCATTTGGGGCAGAACAATAATTACTGGACAGAGCGTAGGAGCCCAAAATATACTTAAATAAAGCAAAAGGAACAAAGTGGACATTGCAAATTATCATTTTGATCTGCAGAGAACTCCAGTGTTACTCAAGGCTTCAACTGTATGACTGTGAACAATGGATATACTAAATTTTAGCTGAGGTATTCATTAAAAAATGTTTTAAGGATTTAAGTCTGATATAGTTTCACACACTTCCAAATTAACTGTCCTGGAATAAACATATCATCCCATAATTTCTGCAATTGAGGTCAGTGGGTCTAAAACATTTATAATGTGAGGGGGCTTTCATGTGTCTTTCCTATTAAATTAAAATGGGATGTGTTTGAGATGCACAGATTGGGTACACAGAGACTTATCAACAAATATTTTCTAAGTAAGATTAGGTATTTTCTAAATAAAACTTTCTAAGGTTATTGGTGATTCCAAACGTTTGTGTGACTTTTCTTCCTTGATTCCTTTTAATATTGCTTTCTCGCTTTTAGTTTTATTGGAACCATGTCATTGTTTTTAAGTTTTTACAAATCAAGTTTTGAGTCATCTAACCCCACGTGGCAGAGTTGAATCGCCTCACGGGATTTTCCAGATTGGAATCTTTGTCTGAGGAGCCCTGGGGTTGCAGTGGGTCACACGCTGACTGTTCACAAGATCAGCCAATAGAAACCACCAGTGCCTCCAAGGGAGAAAAAAGAGGCTTTCAAACCCTTAAATATGTAGTCCCAGAAACCCAGAGGGTTACTTAGTTCCACTCTGTTCTACTGGTAGCTAAAAACCACAACCAGGGAGCTGCTCGAGGAGTGTAACAGTGGTGTCAAGCACAGTAAAGACTCTGACAATGTCTCAGAGCAGGCAATGCTTCATTCTGTGCACAGCGACTGGGAACAGGAGACCATTCCCGGCCAACAAACGTACCAAGTTTCTTCCAACTCATAGCCCCCTTACAGGGCAGAGTAGAATTCCTCCCTAGAGTCGCTAAGGTTGTAACATTTTCTGGAATCAGAAAGTCTCATCTTTCTTCCAGAGAGTAGCTGGTGGGTTCTAACTGCTGAACTTGCGTTGACCAACCCACTCCATAACAAATTACACTACCAGGTGCCAACAAAAGAAAATAGGGCCTAATTAAATTCTACAGGTTGAACCTAATTCAAATACTGCGTGGCAAATAAAAATGGAACTCTGATGTCTTTAAAATACATCTGAACATTCTTTTGTACCTTTCTATGAAAAGGTGAAGCTTAATTAGCGCCCCATCAAACACGGACTTTTCTTGGTTAAAGAATGGAATGAGATAAGAATAATGTGTGATTTCCAAAGCTAAGCTACATAGTGTAAGTTTTCGCCTGACCTTTTCTCTTTTCAGCTATTGATCCTTAGAAACCAGCCACCGTGCTGTGAGGAACACAGAGCACGTGGAGATAACACATGTAGCTCTTGCAGCCACGTCCCAGCTGAAAGACAACATCAATCAGCAGGCCTGTAAGAGAATGGGTCTTCAGATGATTCTAATCTCCGATATTTGAGCAGCTCATTATGATGCCACGTGAAGAGGAGCTGACATTACTACTCCTGACTGAGGTTGCACACAGGAACAAAATTAATACGCTATTGTTCATTAGGTTCCTCCGTTCAGGTACCATTTGTGATGAAATCATAAGGAACCAAAACAGACCCTAAGAGCTACTGATTATCTACTCTGTGCTATCCTTATATTGCAACCTTATACACGACATTAAAACGCACTCCCCAGTCTTACAGCCCCCTCACAATGTTAGCTACGTTTGAGCCCATTCTTGCAGTCGAGGTATCACTCTGTCTCAGGGGGATTTTCTTCTTTTTCTGTTTTTTTTGGGGGGGTTTTAGTGACTCTCTACCCAACATGGCATCCTTCTCTAGGGAATGGTCCTCCCTGGTCACATGCCTAAAGTTCTGGAGATGAAGTCACTGCCTAGTAGCTTTTCATGATCATTCTGCCTGTACTCTCTGCAAGACAGACAGATTTGTTCCTTCTTCTGGCAGTGCAGGGCATATTCTGTTTTCTTCACCAATAACAAGTCCAAGACATCCAGTTCTTCAATCTTTCTTATTCATTGTGGAGCTTCTAAATGCGTAGGCTGCGATTTAAAAGACCGTGGCTCAGGTCACGTGCACATTGACCATCTTTCCTTTTTAATTAAAAGAAGTTCATTGAACCAGCTTTATTTATGCAATGTGTCATTTGATTTCTTGACTAATGCTTTTATGGACATTGTGTAGGGATACAAGTAAAATGAAATCCTTGACAACATTAATAGCTTCTCGCTCTATCATTATGTTGTTATTGGTTCTGTTATGAGGATGTTTGTTTTCTTTACATGAAGGTGAAATCCATACTTAAGATTGTAGCATTTGATCTTCCTCCGTAAGTACTATTCACTTTCAGAAAGCAAGGCGTGTTGTCTGCATATTTAACATTGCAAATGAGAGCTTCCTCCAACCCTGATGCTGCATTCTCTTCACATAACCAAGTTTCTCAGACTATTAGCTCATACAGGTTGAATAAGCATCGTAAAATGAAACAAAACAGATTTTAAAGCACACAATTCATTTGTTCTGTCTAAGCCAGGGGTCCTTAAATTTTTTAAACAGGGGGCCAGCTCACTGTCCCTCAGACCGTTGGAGGGCTGGACTATAGTTTTAAAATAAACCTATGAACAAATTCCTATGCAAACTGCACATATCTTATTTTGAAGTAAAAAAAGGGTGGGGGACACCCGGCGGGCCGGATAAATGTCCTCGGTGGGCCACATGTGGCCAGCAGACTATAGTTTGAAGATTCCTGGTCTAAGCAATTGCCTCTTGATCCAAGAACAAGTTCTGCATAATCATTAAGTGTTTTGGAATTTCCATTATTCAAGTTGTAATCCATAATTTGTAATGATCCACACAGTTGAATGATTTTGCATTGTCAACTAAATGTAAGCAAACATCTTTCTGAGTTTTCTGCTTTCAGCCATCTGACATCTGCAATCATATATCTTGTTCTGAATCTGACTTAACTTTCTGGCAGTTCCCTGCCTGAGTACTATTGCAAATATGTTAAAATTTTCTTCAACAACATCTAACCTAGCTGTGACATAAATGACCAAGGAAACAAACCAAGTCACTGCCATCAAGTCAGTTCAGACTCATAGCAACTCTATAGGACAGAGACGTTTTTGAGACTATAACTGTTTAGGGGAATAGAAATGATAATACTCAATAATTTCTGATTCCAAAAGATCATCTTCCTTTAAAGGGGGAAAAACATATAGCCATTGACCAGGGAACTTTCTATGCAGATGCCCTGACTTAAACAAATGAACACTTCCAGCTTTGCATTCAGTGGTTGTAATATCTCAAGTGATAGCCCATCAATTCCTAGAGCCTTGCTTTCATAACACCTTCAGCATAGCTTGAACTTCTTCCTTTCAGATCATTGGTTCTTGATTAAATGCTACCTTCGGAAATGTCTGAACGATGACCATTCCTCTGGGGCCCAGGCATTCTGTCTTCCTTCCATCTTCTTTGGGAGCTTCCTGCATCGTTTAATACTTGCCCGTAGAATCCATCAATACAGAAATTCAAACCTTAGTTTTTTTCCTTCAGTTGCTTCAGCTGGAGAAATACTAAGCATGTTCTCTCTCTTTTTTTTTTTTGGTATTCTAACGCTAGCTGTTTTCACATTTCATTAGGATACTTTACTTTGTCTTCTGAAGTTGATCTTTGAAATCTTCTATTCATTTAGTTTGCTCCATAATTTCTTTTGTTTGCTTTACCTTGTTAACATTCAGGAGCTTCAGGTTCTCTTCTGACAGGCACCTTAGTTGGTTTTTTTTTCTTTCTTTCGTGTATTTTTAAGGACCCTTTGTTGTATCCATGCTCTTTTTTCTTGTCTTTAATGCAATCCCACAGCTAATCTGATCTTAAGTCATTAGTGTTTCATGTATTTAACTTATTCTTGAAATGGTCTCTTAGGTGTCTTCTACTCTGAGACATATTTTGGCTCACCTGGCCTTGTTTTAACTTTCTTCAGCTTTAACTTGAACCTAAATACAGTAATTATGGCCTGCATCAGAGTTGACCCCTGGCTTTATTATGGCTGATATTAACCTTCTTCTTCATTTCTCTTCACAGATGTAGTCATTTACCCAATTATCATCAGTCAATCATAACAAACTTTCAAAAAAGACTATTAGGATTTCACAAAGTTACTTGACTTGCTACCTTATAGGTCTATATGGTTTTTTAATATATTGATTGACCATGGCACAGATTCGTCACATAGATAACTAGGAATTATTTCAAACTTAGAATATTACAAAACTGAGTTTCAGCCCCTGGTTACACAATGGTTTTACTTTTATTTAAAAATCCTTCAGTAGGTGGACATCATATTAATGAAACTAAAGGTAAGTAAGTGTTATAATTGGCAGGTAAAGAGCATTGAAAGGCTGGAACTTGGATGTGAATGAACAAAATATATTTTATTTAGCTGATGAAATTTCAAATATAGCATGTAGAATGGTCAGAGTTTTCTCTTTCTTATTTTTGAGTGAGAAAGATACATTTCAATAACCCCAAATTGCCTCTACATTTTTGTAACCATAATCACATAATCACAAAGTTAGGCCCACCCTAACTTTGAAAAACATTTTTAAAATCTACATTATAATGCTTATGCCCAAACCATTCATTCATATGGTTCTCCTTTCTCACTATCCCAGGGCCCCATAGTTGAATTTCAGAGCCAAATGTTTTTCTCTACATTTCCTACTTTCTTAAACCGTCTGTGCTCAAAGGCTCATTAAACCAAGATTAGCCTTGGAGCCTATATGTTCTCTGTATCATAAATTTTCACTTTGTGGGGATTTATCCATATGTATGATAATTTACTTAGCAACCAAATATGTCTTTTAAACCTTTTTTCTTCACCCCTTTCTTTTGCATCCATCTGTGTACATTGAGTCTTTCCATCCTTTTTCTTTGTATGTTACTGTCCGTCTTCCTATATTATCTAGTACTTACTTGTTGTTGCCTCTTCCTCCTTTAGTTTTACCTCAATTTTAAAGTCCTTTTTATAATCTTTTCTGCTACAGAGAAAGCTTCTTTCTTCCAAGACAAATATACTTAACCTCACTAAGAAACCTTTTACAGTTGCAAATTCATATCGTTTGGCGTATTGTAAAGCCTGTAGTCGTACAGTACACCTTGAAACCAAGTCCACTGCCATTGAGCTGTTGCTGACTCATAGCAGCTCTAAACAGGACTTTAGGGAGTATCAACCTTCATGTGACAAGCAACTCATGTCTCTCCTCTGGAATAGTTGAAGGGCTTGAATGGCTGAGCTTATCTTTATCTTGTATTTAATGACTAACCCACTGAACCACCCAGGCTGTTTCCAGTATACCTTAGGACTTCATTAAATCCGCCCCCCCCCCCAATTTCTGTCTGATTTGGCAGAAAACAATCAGCTCTTCTACTGAGCATCTTAATCAATAATAATTAGCTCCTGGACAAATGGCCATGAAACACACATGACTGGTACCCTTCATTTTTGTCCAGGCCATTTGAATGAAATTTAGTAGAAACATATATATTGCCCACTTGATGCTGATTCTACTTCTACAGCCAGACTTGAACTCACCACCGTCTAGTTGACTCTCACTCACAGCAACCCTATTGGACTGAGGACCATAGCACCAGGTAATGCACACTTTGTAAATCACACATCAAATTGATATGCTTACAAGAAAGAAATGGAAATAAATCAAAATTTAAATATGTTTTGCAAACACATAATAATCTGCGTGTCCTTACTGGCTAAACTCTGCACTAGATCACTGATGCTCACACTTTGGGCAGACTTTCTCATTGTGTCTTTGTCCCCTTTCCCAGGTGATTGGCAAACATTGGAAACCGCTGTGCCGCATCATGAGTACTACATACCTATTAGCTAATAGGTACTTGAGGGCAGTAATTCAAGAACACAAGGTCTTCGGGCTTGCTGTTTCTGTAGACAGCACTTTTCTCAGGTGTAGTCTGTCCATCCCTGCTACATTTTCCAAAGTAACTCTTCCTCTATGAACCTGAAGCTCAGGTTGTACTTACATTCAAAGGGTGTGCCGTGTTCGTCCCAATGGATTTGACAGCAAGTCACCATTATCCTGGAGTCCATGAGGTCAACGTTTCAATCGGAAACTTGGCATCAGCAGCAGCTGTAGACACGGGTAAAGCGCTCACAGGCTAGTGGGGCACTAATTCCCTCCAGGCTCTCTCTGACGGGACCATATGGCCTTGGCCCAGAGAAGTTTTGTATTACTGTGGTACTTCAGACTTGTCAGAAGGACAAGAATGAATTGAACTATGCGAATTTGAGTCAGCTAACCATTTTAAAGTGTAATGTGTGCATTCCTGAGTTTTCTGATATCCTATCAGGGGTCAAAATGATTTTCATAACATCTTAGTAATTGCTAAAAGCCACCAGTCTCTCCTCAGGAGAAAGACCAGACTCTCACTGCCACAGGATCTCAAGGAGCAGTTCTTTTCTGTCCTCTACGGTCAGTGGGCGTCAGCCTCAACTCATTGGCAATGAGTTTTGGGGAGATAAGTTATACAATAATTATATCTCTGTTTTACTTAACTACAGCAGTTGACCTTGAGTCTCTCTATAAATTCTACTGTATTATTTGTCCAACACTCTCCTTCGACCAATCTCTCCCATTTCCTACCTGATTTCCATAGCAACTGAATCTCATTAGAGTTGGCTGAAGAGCATTTTGCCCCGCCTGAGCCCTTGATTCCTGTGTATCTGATCTGTGCTGAGCCATTGAGTTCTCCTCAGGGCCATTTTAGTGTTGCATTCCATCGGTTACATGATGTAGTGTCATGAGGAGCTATATTGCCCATCGTATGAACAAGACAAGCAGCAGGAAGGGGAGGTTAAGAACAAAGGAGGTAAAAGCCACCCACAAAAGAGACACAAATTAGAGCATTAGGATATAGTTAATATCACTGCCATAGAGTCAATCCTGACTCACAGGGCCTGTAGGACAGATTAGAACTGCCCTGTGAATTTCTGAGGCTGTAACTGCTAACTGCAATAGAAACACCCATTTTTCTTCCATGGAGCTGCTGCTGGTAGTTTCGAACTTTCAACCTTGAGGATCAAAGCCCAATGTGTAACCACTATGCCATCAGGGATCCTATACAACTAGTTTAGCAGCAGCAATATAGTCTAATCTTTATTTTTGTGGGAAATCATATGTAGTCAAATATAAGAAATTAAAAAGCCTTGTAAGCACTGGGGCTTTGATTTCTGGAAGGGTGGTATTCTTATTATCATTGTTGTTTTGTTGTGTTTGCTGTATTGTGTTTGTTAGTATTCATTTGATTGATTTGAGGAAAAATAAAATGTATTGCTACCAGGGTCCCAGTGCATAGACACACGGGTTTATTCCAAACACAATGTGTTTACAGCAAGCCACTGTGGGCAGTGGATGTCTGCAGATGAGTTCCTCTAGTCACACTCTCATCTCAGTTTCATTAGGGTGCTTTCAATAAAAGAATCAAGCAAGACAGTGCCTTCCGGGGAACACCTCTGTCAATTAAAGTCAGGGTAGAGAGGTCAGCTCAGAAGGTTATGTCAACTGTGTTTTGGGATTTCAAGAGGATAAGATAGATTTCTTCTCAAAGGATTCAGGCCAACCTTTGAAGGAGGTTTAGAAAAGTTGAAGAATGTATTGGTAATTAAAAGAACAAGAAAGATATGGCAAGGATTTTTTTTCCTATCATGAAAATGAACTTTTCATTCTTCAAGGACAAATAGGGTTTTCCTAGGAGAATTTTATCCAGAACTTTTACCCCAACCACTTCCAAACTGATCTTGCTCCTTCGGACTCCTTCTTTGAAACTGAAAATTTCAAAGAGCACAATTTCAGTCCCTTGAGGATCCCAAAACTGCTGTTTCAAAAAAATGTAAGTTGAAGAGATCGGGGTTCTTTGGGGGAAGGTTTAGAGCCCTATAAGTAGTGTCTAGACCTAGCTAAAAGATATACTAAAAAGCAATATTTGTATACAATAAAGGTTTCTATAATTTCATATCAATACTTACTCTTGTTCACCTATAACTTATCCTCATTTACCTATAACTTACTATCACAAGAGCCCTAACAGTAACAACACAGAAAGTGCCTGACTGAGAATTAGCCACGTGAACCTTTTACTGATAAAAACTTCCCTCCCAGGACAACCTTTGAAGGACAGACATATTATGGGCGAGGAAATGAGGCTCTGAAGGATTAAAGGACTTGCCTAAGGTCACACAAAGAAGTAGTGCAAAAACATACTGCAAACTGTTCATTGGTAATTTTATTGTGTACTGCACAGAATCTCCCAGCACAAATTAGATTTACCCAACACACCCAAGGGCAAGAGTGCCTGTTCTGGCCTGCATTGCAGGTGATCATGCATGACACTTCCAAGTCTAGTCTTAGGAGGATGAATTGCAATTTTCAGGGGGTGATTTCATCACTGGTCGTCTGTTGAATAAACAATGCGTTTTGAGTGGACAGGCGGGCATTTCCAGGATCTGTCCTTCATGGTTTCCACCACTCCTTGGGAAAGGTCAAATGCAATAATGGTTTCCTTTTTCTTTGTGTCAGCTAAGTGTGAAAATCTTAGAGGAGAAAGAGTCCTTGACCTATTGAGTAGTGTTCCAAGTTGCAATGTTGACATCTGCAGGATCCGCAAGTTGGTCATAATCCCTGCTGAACCACAGTTCTGGCACACTCCTTAACGTTTATGGCACTTGAATAATGATGTTGCACTTTAAAGAATGTGAAGCAATTTTTAAATTTCTGGTCTTATACCAAGTTTTTCACTTCACATAAAAGGAGGTTTTTTTTCTACGTGTCTATATGAAGGGTGCGGGGGGCATGTTGAAGGACAAGAGAAATGCTTCTTGTCTATATTTCTTCTTGAAACATGACCCACTGTTTGAGATGTTGGACGTGCTTGAAGAACTCCATCAGAATTTGCAATTGCAGAGCTATCTGACTTAAGAAAGCTGGGTCTCTGCCATAACAGAGATGTCTAGAAAAAGGAATGCTTTCTGTAAAGCTCCTAGTCACCGTCGTTGATCTAAGCCTCCAGATGAAATTTCACAAGCACAGAGATAGTTCGGTTGTAAGAAAATCCACGCACAGAGATTAAAGAATGAATATGAAGCAAATATCTCTAAAATCATGTGATCAACACACAGGAAGAGAAATGGTGATTTTTTCCACCTCCTCTTCCAAGATAATAAATTTTAGTGGGCAAATCTCAATATATTAATCTCAAAATATTATGCTTAATGCATAATGCATAAGTAATTATGTTTTGCTAAAACCTTTGTTCTGAATTACTTCATTTCAGGATGATTATGTGATATTAAGCACAACAATCTTACAAGGTCATTATTATTAAAATCCAAGTTATACTCATTTTCCATTGCTATGTTTTAAATTACCCTTAAGTGTAACAGCTTTAAAACAATAAATACTGATTATTTCTCAGTTTCTCCGTTTTAGGAAACTAGTCACGCTTTGGTTGGTGCATGCGGTTCAGGGACACTCCTGGGATACAGTAAATATGTCAACCAGAGATGATGTCATCTCAGGCTTTTTTTTGGGGGGGGGGGCGCCTCTTCCAAGCTCACTCATGACTGCTAAGACGTCATCAAAGGCTATGGGCTAGAAAGAGCAGATCGTGTGCTTGCACCTTTGCACAGGGCTACTCACAAGAGCCACCACTCACCTGTCAGCTTGTCGTGCTGAGATTGGTAGCATGGTGCTTTGATGCTGAGAGCTGCACCACTGATGTTTCAAATACCAGCAGTCACTCAAAGGGAACCAATTTCTGCAAAACTTCCAGGCTAAGAACAGATTGTCTTCTTCTGGGCGACTACCACGGAAAACCGTATGACTAGCGGTGCAAGATGAGACCCTCAGCTGGGAAGGCACACAAATGACACCTGGGGAAGAGCCGCATCCTCAAAATAGACTCGACCTTAATCATGTGGATGCTGTGAACACTTCATTTGTTGATGAGGAACAACTCAAACTCAGAAGAAATATGTTTAAACATCAGTTATCAGTCAGAATGTGGAATGAACAATGTATGAATCTAGAAAATATATAAAATATATGTTGCTTCTGAGCTAGATGGCCGCTTGTTTACCATCAAGCCTTTAAGACCCCGACGCTATATCTTTTGATAGCCAGGCACCATCAGTTTTCTTCAGCACAAAATAATGATTTGTAAATTATCAAGGGTTTATGAGGGAGGGGGAAAATGAGGAGCTGATGCCAGGGGCTTGGGTGGAGAGCAGATGTTTAGAGAATGATGAGGGCAATGAATGTACAAATGTGCTTTACACAATTGATGTATTATGGACTGTGATAAGAGTTGTATGAGCCCCTAATAAAATGATTTTTTTCAATTGTTTTCTGTTTTTATTTCATTTATCTTACTCTGATCACTTATCTTTTCTCTTCTGGTAACTTTTTAAAAACATTTTATTAGGGGCTCATACAACTCTTATCACAATCCATACATATGCACACATCAATTGTATAAAGCACATCCGTGCATTCTTTGCCCTAATCATTTTCAAAGCATTTGCTCTCCACTTAAGCCCTCTGCATTAGGTCCTCTTTTTTTCCCCCTCCCTCATGAGCCCTTGATAATTTATAGATTGCTATTTTGTCATATCTTGCCCTATCCAGAGTCTCCCTCCCCCCCCCCCCCCCCCCGCCTCTCTGCCATCCATCTCCCAGGGAGGAAGTCACATGTAGATCCTTATACTCGGTTCCCCCTTTCCAACCCACTCACTCTCTACTCTCCCAGTATCGCCCCTCACACCCCTGGATTCCCTGTGCCTCCAGCTCCCATATGCACCAGTGTACAGCCTCTGCCCTATCCAGTCCTACAAGGTAGAATTCGGATCATGGTAGTTGGCGGGAGTAAGCATCCAGGATCTGGGGGAAAACTGTGTTCTTCATCAGTACTACATCGCACCCTGGCTGTCCCATCTCCTCTCTTAAACCCCTCTGTGAGGGGATCTCCAGTGGCTGACAAATGGGCTTTGGGTCTCCACTCTGCACTTCCCCCTTTTAAAATGATTTTTTTTTAAAAAAAACACTGAGTTCAACCATGACAATTGTGCTGATGGTGCAGGTTCAGCACTGTTTCATTCTGATGCACATGGTGTCTTTATGAATTGAAGTCAACTAAGTGGTAGCTATCAGCTCACAATGTGGCAGTTTCCTTTCCCAAAGCTAAGGATTCAAGAGGGAGCAAGAATTTCCTGATCACCCAAAGAAAGTCATAATCTTTTAAAATGGTATCTTGCAAGAGAAATCATTCCATTCAATCCACAATCAATACGAAAACTATACAAAGGTGTGAGTAGGAGGCGGTGATGTCAGTGGTGAGTATCTTAGACGCCAACTGCCACAGTTTGCATTTTTTTCACCAGTATAAGAAACTGCGTTTAAGAGAGAATAAATAACTTGCCCTAGCCCATTCAGCTGTTCCATGATGAAGCAGAATTCACTTCCTGGGTATTAGAATCCAGAGGAAGAACCTTGGCATTGCAGTGGGGAAGTGCTCAGCTCTTAATTGAGAAGTCCTGACTTCAAACCAACCAGTCACTACACAGGAGAAAGACGTGTCTGTCTGCTCCTGTAAGGATTATAACCTTGGAAATCCTTTGGGAAAATTCTACTCTGTGCTACCATATCTCTGAGTGGTAATCAACTTCATAGTGAGGAGTATGATTGGTTTTGAGAGTTCAGAGATCATGTTCTTAATCAACACATACTATAAATGCATATTTTGTGTATAAATGTATTTATCTTGCATATTTGATATATAATTTAAAATGGGCTAATGCAGATTAACCTTTTTGCTGAGTATTTTTGATTACCATTAGATGGAAAACATCTTAAGATCAAATAGTGGCACTAATTTCTATTTATTGGATGTGTTGTATTATTAGATGCACAGGTGGATAGTGTGAGATTGTCCATAGATTTAAAAAAAAACATTTTAGTATGTAACACTTTTGACCAGTCCATTGCTGTTTTGTGTTTGTGTATTAGTCTATAAAAATGAAATCTAGCTAACTCGCATTTCAGTCTGTTTCATGGACTGGGGTTCTCAGAAGTATTTATTGTGGAAAACTGTGGTTTTTGCAGAGTCAACTCTATTAGAATATTATTGCAGATGCTAGACTTCAACCTTATTATCGTACTGAAATCAGAGAACCAAAGTCTCTCCCTTTTTCTCAAAAAGAAAGCATATGCAGTATGCTTAAAAACCATGGAACTGTAGCTGGAAATTCTCACCAGAGTACTGATATCTTGATATTTTTACCTAAGTTGGAAATCTTCTGAAGGGTTGAGTGATAAATGAGTCTGGACAGCAAATAAAGGACTGGGGCTGAATGTTCAGAGGTGAAAGCTTTCATCACAAAACAAGAAGAAAACACTGTGAATCAACAGGGGAAGGCAGGTAAGGCTTTCTGACAACGGCGTCATCACCTTAACCATGCTCCCCTGAAGGAACAAACAGTCCGTGTCCCAGGTAACGCAGAGGGATTGTCCACCGGGCTTCTCTGCACGTTGAGTCACAGTGGAACTACTCCATTAGCACTTTCATTTTTAGAGAAGGTTCTTGTCAAGAAGACACTGACATTACTTACCTTCCCTGAAACAGTCTCCTTCATTTCTTTAACAGCTAGCCCTTGCAAGCTCTTAACAAATGTTTAAGGATATAAACTTGTGCCTAGTTTGAGTTTTGGAGTCTTATCATTGCATTGATGGGGACCAGCTGGTAACAATCGAGACACAATGCTGGGAGAAAGGCTGCTTATTCACAATATGCTTCCTTCGGGAAGAGGAGAAAAGGCTGTACATTTTCTGAGACAGTTATGCTTTGTATTTCAGATCTCCAGCATCTAAACAAGGTAGATTATGCTGCAGAACATTCTCACCACTGAAGTTAAATTATATTTATATATGTATTCATTATATGCACTTATTATAGAATTCATTAGGCAGAAGAGTATCTGTTTAATAGCCTCTTATGAACGATTTAAATGGTGAAGGAGAAAAATGTATTTTTATTTAAGTACATGAATATTAATAAGGAGTTTGATGTGATTGTAACTCCTATTACTTGTACTTCTGTAGACATATTTCCAGTAAATTGCTATATCTTATCTACTATGTGTTCTTACTCAGAAAAATGTCTCATTTACACTCAACAAACTTCTCAGCAACCATTTTATATTATTTCATGTGAAAATGAAAAATCATCTTTATAGATTGGGAAGCAAATCATGTACAAATAAATATGAAACACAATAGGACAATTGACTGTAAGCACTTTTAAAATAAACAAGAAATGTGATGTCTGGACATGCAATTTAATTTTTAAATTAAAGAAGAAATAATATTGAAGCTGTACAATGTAATTATATTGGGCATGACACCACCAAAACTAGAGTCTAAATTTTATCTCTTTCTCATTCCATTCTTGGTTCTAATTGTTCATCTGTTTGCTTTTAAGCTATTTTAGAGAAGGGCAAGCTAGGACCATGGGGATTTGAACTATCAGGAGAAAAAAATTAGGGAGAAGGCAGAGGTCAGTTTTTCTCATGCTTAACCTTGGCGCAACCTCTACTTGTTAGTTTGCCCTTCGTGTGTGAAGACACCACCAGTGAATCCCATTGTGACACGTGTGCCCTTGAGTTACTTTGTCTTTCACCCTTGGGTCACGCAGCTTCACCGAGAGGAAGAAATGTTTACTAGGGCTGACTGCTGCCAAGGCACATTATCTAATTTAATTGTCAACATCTCAGCCCTAAAAATCAGGTGTGACACTACCCCTACTTCAAGTGGATAAAATTTAGATGATTACCCAGTTTGCAAAAATAATAGAAAGGTGGAAGGGAATTTGCACCCAGTTCTCCCTGACTGACTAAATCGCTGACATGAATTTTTTTATGGTTCTTAGGGACCAGAGATCCCATCTATGGAGAACTGTGAGTTACTTACTCAAAGGGGAGAGAAAAATTGATTTTAGGATTATTGGCAGTATGCTTTATCAAATCACAAATTGTAATACACCTAATCATGCCAGGAAAACAAGTAATATTCAGCTAAGCTGTTCAGTTAACAGCAATGGCACAAAAGAGTTGTATAATCATCCTTTAAGTGCGAAATAAAATAGAAAATCATTTTAACTATTAAGTTTACCCTTGAATGTATACAATGAGATTCTTTTGAAATTTCAATATGACAGTAAGGCCATTTTGAGTGGCATCATAAATTTTTTCTAATGAAATATCTAAAAAGAAATCATAAATAAGCCCTACCTTCATCCCCCGTCACCAGATTTAATATATTCCTAATCCCTTGCAAGACAGTGGCTACACATTTGACTGCTAACCAAAAGGTCTGTTACTTGAATCCCCAAGCTGCCCATGGAAGGAAGACATGGCAGTCTGTTTCCACAAATAGCTGGAGCCTTAAAAAACCTATGGAGCTGTTCTACATTCTATAGGGTCACTCTGAATAGGAATCTACTCGGTAACAGTAGTATATCTGACTTGTTTTTTTCTTTTTAAAATCATTTTATTGAGGGCTCATACAACTCTTATCACAATGCATCCATCCATCCATCCATGTGTCAAGCACATTTGTACATTTGTTGCCACCATCATTCTCAAAACATTTGCTTTCTACTTGAGCCCTTGGTATCAGCTCCTCATTTTCCCCCTCCTCCCCTTACCCCTCCCTCATGACCCTTGGTAATTTATGAATTATTATTATTTTGTCATGTCTTACACTATCCAAAATCTCCCTTCACCCACTTTTCTGTTGTCCGTCCCGCAGAGAGGGGGTTCTATAAAGATCCTTGTGATTGATTCCTCCTTTCGCCCTCACCTTCTCCTTACCTGATTTTTAAGCCTTTGGAATGAATTTCAATTACTTGAATTTTTAGTGACTTGTAACAGGCAATATTTCAGTAACTATGAATGTATTTTGCTTCCATTTGGTTTTTAAAGCATTTGGCTCCTTGGCCTGATTGAGTCATGAATGAAGCCAGAAACCTTGCCTTATGGTTTTAGTTACTCTGGAAAGTGCGACCACGTTTTCTATTTTACAAAATCTGTCACATAGTTGAACATTCAACCAAACTGTGGTGACCTAGTGTGATCCTCTCATTCCTTGAACTCATGCCACGTGATTTGAAGGAACGTGCCTAGACCTTCAAGACAAATGTTACATTTTTACCTGTCAACTCCTCAGGTTTAACCCTCTGCTCTTTTCCCACTTGCAGAGGCCCCAGGTCTGGGAGACCAGAAAGAGGTGTTACAGTGGGCTCTGGGAGCATGGCGTGAGAAAGCTGAGTCTTTGGGTAGGAGGTATGCTGGTGGAGTCAAGTGACCCCAGATTCAGATTTGGGGCTCTGGAGTCCAGGCCGGCCTCACATCTTCTTTCAGACACATGCACCACATTGTTTTCTACGAGGCAAAGGGCTTGGGCATGTGCTGACTAAAGCGCTTAACACCAAGGGGATTTACTGAGATTCATAAAGCTCAGCAAAAATGTGGCTATAAAATTAAGCTTCTTAACCTCTTCCTATTGGACAACTTTTCTGATTGTTTCCAGCCAACTTTATTAAGATGCCAAACCATACTGGGATGAGGCTCTATCAAATTAATCCAGCTCACACAAGCTATTGTTTCTGATTGGTCTGAGAGTAGATTTTCTCTTCCATTTCTAGGGCCTTGTTGGATAAGAATTCAACTTGTCACTACAGAAAGAATCCTGAAAACAGAAATGCAGTCACATGAATTGTTACACTGGATGCATGAAAGCTTCTATTTTAACAATGCTAGATCTCGGGAAACTCAGGAGATGGGGAACATAATGGTTAATATTAATATCCCAGTTACTACTTCCCTCAAGTGCTTTCACTCAACATTAGCAGATATCTTTCAGAACCCCACAAAAAGGAAACAAAAGGGTGATTGCTTCATTTCCCCTTTAAATCAGTCACCAACAATTTTTTTCCAAGGCTCTCAGTGGACCCCCGAAGAGAAACAATGCGTACAGTGCTTGTACGCTAGAATTCAGGGACAATCAGCCAAATTAATGTGAAAGCTGCTTCGAAAGCACATTGCAACTCTAAAGAAAGGTCCAGGCTGCAAACTTGCTCAGCTTCCCAGCCCTTTCCGCTCTTCGTGAAGCTCTGAGAATGGGCTAGTTATTGTCTTTTTTGTTTCATTTTAAAGGGAGAGTGCAGTGTGATGAATAATTAAATGTGTCCTTCTAGATAGTCTTTGTGAGTCACAAAATGATTGAGGGGAACTATGCAAATAAGGTGCCCATGGCCCATCCAGGGGATTGGATAGCTTGCTAATAATGCAAATAAGGTGCAGGGAACACTGTGAGAGTAAAGCCATGAAAAGAGTGTTCAGAACCCTAAAATAGCTGAATCTTGTTTTATTTTGTTTTTAATCCAGCTAGCCTTAAGCCATTCTCAAAGCAGATGTGGACCTCCCTACCACCAAAAGAGTTCTAAGAGTGCCCTTTGGACCTAGTATCCTTGCACTGGGTGCTCCCAGGAGATAGTTACAACGCCGAAAAAACTAAAAAGAGCAACAGAAAAGTGGAAGAAGCAGAGGCAGTCGAATCAGGGGGCCAACAGGAAATGGCTTTCTGGCCCATGGAGTGGAAAAACCGAGTACCTTTGGGCAGAAGCATTGTGCCTCAAGGTCAACAAGCTAGGCTGGCCAGCCCATGGAGCTAGAAACCTGAGCACCTTGCGTTGTCTTATTGTCAGACTCAGGTGACTATGGGCACTTATTGGTGGAGGTAAAGAGCTTAGTAGCCCTTATCCAAGCTAGGGAGAGACAGGATTGTTCAAGAAGTCCAAGAGCAGCAATTCTCAACCTGCGGGTCATGACCCCTCTGGGGTCAAACAACTCTTTCACAGGGGTCGCCCAATTCATAACAATATCAAAATTGCCGTTATGAAGTACCAACAAAAATGTTTTTATGGTAGGAATCACCACAACATGAGGAACTGTTGGGTTGCGGTATTAGGAAGGTTGAGAACCAGTGCCCAAGAACCTCAAGGGGTCTAGAGCAGAAAGAGGCTTGTCTGTGGGCATGGCCCCAAAGCTGCCCTGACCAAAGAACTGTATCCTAAGTCATTTCTGATCCTGAATTATAACTTGTTCCTTCCCTAATAAATCCCATAATCGTGAGTACTGTCTGTGAGTTCTGTATGGCCTTTACAATTAATCATCAAACCCAGTAGAGAAATAGAAAATGTCCTGGAAGGGACGGCCGGTACCAGAATTCATAAAAACACCTGAGAGAGGAGGTATGTCTGGTTTCCATTTCATTGGGATCAACTGTTGCCGTTGATGATTCTTTCTCCTGCTGTGAAGCTAGGTGGGGAAGTTTGATGATATCCTCACACCATTTTCACCGAGCTACTCTTTGTGTATGCGGGTCCACTTGAATTCGATTCACCTTTGCTTGGATTCAAACTGTCCGTCTTTGCGTGTATAGACATTTGCTTGTACGTCACGTTTTTGTTTTTTTATTCTAACACACCATCTACTCTGCAGGAGAAAGGTGTGCCATCCTGATTCTGTGACGATCAACAGTTTAGGAAGCATGGTGGCTCACTCCCGCTGTGTTCTGTAAGTTGGCTGGGAGTTGGCATGGACTTCATGATGAGGGGAATTTTAATAGGCATTCTGTCTAAATACAGCACGGCAACCATATATTCAGACATCCAAATTACATATAGTAAATCTTCTATAAAAATTGTTTCTAAAATGGCAGTTTTTCTACTCATATAGCAAGGAGTGTTGTAAAACATGTCTAGAGCACTGAAGATTAAAGAAACTCAAGAAATATCTGTGAAGCCCTTGGTCCCTGCACCTTGTTTTATTAGAAACCAGGGCTGAAAGACAAATCTCCAGATAGTGTAAGTGGCTGCCATGCTCAGCTGGCAAGGCTGACGCCTGGAGTCCAATCAGATTCCACAGAGGAAACGCCTGGTGATCTACTTTGGAAAACCCAGCCATTGAGCAGCCTGCGGGGCACGGTTCTATTGTGACACACACAGAGTTGCTGAGTTGGAGTTGATTTGATCGCCACTGGCAGTGATCAAAATTCAGAGAGCCGAGGGACTCCTCAGCCAGCTCACTTATGTATTGAAAAAGTAAACTTTGAGTGTGGCCACTCGGAAGCCAGCCCCCCCAGCAATTTCAGACCCTGTCTCTTTAACACTGTGGAATCAATCCTGGCAGGGTCCAGGCGCGCAGTGTGTTTTGCTCAAGATTTTAAGGATGCGAATAATCACTTTGTTCTTTACCCTATCAGATATCATTTTCATATCTAGCCAATTTTCTATGATGAACACCTATTTCCCAGTCAGCATCTAATGAGTATTATGCAAGCTATAACACTGTTGAACTTGAACTAGAGTCGTTTTAAAAACCAGCATGGGTATCTCCTCAAAGGGGCATCACTTAGTAAAATCCATGTGTATATTTAGTAAAACCCATTTCCTATACCAGATGTATATTTATTTCAAAGTCAATGTATTTTAAGTCAGTCTCCCAAATCTTTCACAGACCACTTTGTTATAAGGGCTAACCAAAGCAGGTTATTTTTTTTTTTGAAAGTAGACAGCCAGACCTTTTTTCTGAGGTGCTTCTAGGCTGATTCCAACTTCCAGTTATTTGATGAGCAATCCCGTATGCTAACTATTCACAACCGAATGACTAGGAAGAGACACAAATTAGCTCTTCACAGTTTCTGTAAAAGTCGTGGATTTTTAAAAAATCATTTTATTGGGGGCTTGTACAATGCTTATCACATTTTTTGCCCTCTTTTCAACTTATCAAGTCCTTACATCCGAGTATTCCCAAAAAGTGTAAAAAAAAAATACAAGGTACACAGTTTTTATAGTATTTATTAAATTTTTATAAATACTATTTTATAAAATACTATTTTATAAAATACTATTTTATAAATTTTTATAGTATTTATTAAATTTTTTATTTCTTGTGACAATGCTTGTCTTAATGAGGACTAATTAAGATAAAACGAAATTAATTATACCGGGGAGATATCTGGCAAGAGGGCCAACTAAGCACACATGCTACATAGACCCTCTACAAGGAAAATGTGAGAAACAGATATAGTAGAGCGTCCTAGGACCCTGAACTTCAGGGGAAAGGATAGAGCGGAAGTAGAATGGAGGCAACCAGTGGGGAGAGCGACAGTTGAACTGTCCTCTGGTCCGTTGGGGCGTAGCCCATGCGCTCGCCTGCTCAGGGACCAGCACAGGCGCACATGCAGCTGGCTGACGTTGAGACGGGTGGGATCCGCGCTTGTTCCCCACGCCCTTCTGGTGACTAGAGGAATGGTCAGTCCCCAGACTCCCCCATCGTCTGAGACTGGTTGGCTTCACCTACCTGCATCACCCCACGCAGTCTGAAGCCAGAGCGACTGCTCTGCTCCGCTCCGCATATGCAGGCACCTGAGCTCCGCCCAGCAGAGCAGGACTGTTGGCGGCCACCCTGGGTGAGCAGGAACTTCTTCCAAACTTCCCACCTGTCCTCATCTGCCTTTGGGACACACGGGAGTCCTACCCCTGTGGTACAATAAAGCCAAACCCAAACCCAGCTCACTGGCATCTTGTCGATGCCAACACACAGAGTCCCTGTAGCACAGGGTAGACCTGCTCCCGGCAGTTGAATGGTCCCCATTCTTCCCCCAGGAGCGGCTGCTGGTTTCCAACTGCTGACCTCATGGTTAGCAGCCGAAGGCGAACCCACCCCACGGCGCCACCACGCCTCCTTGTGCTCATCCAGTGAAGCTCAAACGGGCAAAGTTCAAAGAAAGGAGGAGACATGGAAACAGGAGACAGGGAGAAAGCAGAAAACATTGAAGGAATTGAAATCGGTGAGTTGAAATGAAATGCTTAGCCCATTGTTGAATGTGAAACGAATTAAATCCCTAAACACAGCAGGTGTGCGCAATGCTGCCTGCTGATTTATCTGCCCCTTTAGTCCTACAGCACATCAATTTGACATTTCCTCATACTTCTCCAATTCTGTTACTATAATTTCTATGTGGACTTTAAATTCTCGTTGCAATTGAAAGTTGTGATGCTTCTTTCAGTGCTTCTAAGTAAACATCTAATTTTTAATAGCTCCTGGTCAAATCATTTGCCTCTGATATGTTTATGCAATTTATATAAGTGAGTACACCAATTATAAAAAAATTGAAATAATGAAGAAACAATAAACACTTTTGATGAACATTGTTAATATAAAATGACCAGAAAACTTCCATTTGCCACTTTATTCTAACCAACAGAATCTTACTGTTAAACATGTTCTGCAGTTTCAATTTGAAATTTTGAAGGTAATCAATTCATGCAACTGTCCAGTGGGACAGAGATAAAATTTCTGTATAGCAGGTCACAGAGTAGCAAATCTATGATATATAATTGTTCTATGATGTTTGCATGTCCAGATTTGTTTTAAAGTTTATAGTCTGTTAACATTTACTCCGCACATATAACATCTTGTCATATTTGAGGACAGATAATTAACATGCATATTATGATCTAAGAATACTTACAGAACAGAATTTTATTAAGCACAGTTCAAAACCAAATACATAATTTATGCATGGATACAAAATAAATGTTTCCTTTAGCTAATTAGAAAAATGTTTCTAGAGGAAATAACTTCAGTTACATTTTGAAATAATTGGCAGATATAAAGAAGGAAAGAATACATTCAGAGAGTTGAGGTCAAAAACTATGCACTTTATGACAAGTTTGGGAGTGTAAATCTCTTATGAGAAGTATCCATTCACTTAATTATTCAAGAGATATGTATTAAATGCACAGTAGATAAGAAACAACAGTAGGCAATGGGGATACAAAGGCAAATAGTATACCGTGTTTGTCCTCAAGCTTGCAATTTCATGAAGGAAATAGACAAGAAGAAAACCTCTGTACACAATAAAATAAACAAATTGAATTCATTTCCCTAGAGCTGTAGGATGCATGTAAGAAACAGAGAAATGAAATCAGGAAAATTAGGTTTTGAGGGCATAGTAGGAGTCAACCAGTAGTAATCAATCTTTGTCCCTCCTTTCTTCATTATGATTCTCAAAAAACGGGTCTGAATTCGTTTCCTCCACACCATTTACATTCATTCTCCACAGTTTGGCTTCCAGGAACAATAGCTACACAGTCAAAAGTCCTCAGGTGTCCTCTCAATTGTCACTTAGGGAAAGAATCCCTTCTTCAGTGTCTACCTTCCAGTCCATAGCACTTTCTCTCCTTGTTCTGTTATTGGCTCTGATTTCTCTAGAGTCCCATCTAAGTCTGTTTCCCCCACCCCCATTTCCTCTTCCTTTCTCTCCTCTACATAGTTCATCTAGCTTGGTTAACTTGATTTTGTATGGACTATTGCAAATTGTATTTGTCAAAGCCTACCCATTTTCCAGATCTTCCTGGGTGTAGTCTTACAGAATGAACTCCACTTTGATATATTGCCAAGGCTATTGAGTGTGTATCTTTGAAAATGAACTTTGATTCATCTTATACTTCCCATTTCTGTGTAGTACAATCATTCTTCAGATCAATGGATCCAAAATTTCAGAGCCAATTTTGGGTCACCTTCTCTCATCACATACCTTTGATTAATTTTGCAATGTCATTGGTGGCCTTGAAGCTGTTAGATCTCTCTTCCTTCTCATTGCAACAACCCTAATACAGTCTTCCATTTTCTATCACTGAGACTACTGCAATAGGCTCATAACTGGGCTTCTTAACTTTCTTCTCCACCGAACCCAATCTATCCCACAAAATAGAACCTGATTCACCTTCCAAAAGCCAACCCTAACTCTATCACCTGCCTGTTCTAAACTTCAGTGGCTCCTCATTCATTGCCCATAGTGTCGACTCTAGTAGCTGTCTGCTACTTCAAAAGATAAAGTTTAGTCCAGGAAAGTTTACTGTTGTTGTTAGGTGCCATCAAGTCAGCTCCATAGCAACCCTGTGGGCACCAGTCCAAAACACTGCGTACTCGTGCAGCATCCTCACAGGGAAATGATGCCTGTGCCTGAGCCCACTGATGCAGTCACTACAGCAACCCCTCTTGTCTAGGACCTTCCTCTTTTTCACCTTCCCTCTGCGTTACCAAACATTATGTCCTTCACCAGGGTCTGGTCTCTCCTAACAATATCTCCAATGTACGGAAGACAAAGTCTTGCCTTCTTGCCTCTGAGGAGCACTTATTTCTTCCAATTCAGATTGATTTGTATCCATTCTTCTGTGATCTTTCTTATTCAATGTCCGACTTCTTCCTTCCTTATTCAATGTCCAAGAACTACAACCAAGAGAATGAATGTGTCAAAAGTTTAAGACAATTAATTTAATGCATGACTGACTTGTATTGCCATTCCATATTTTGTTAAAATTTGTCTATGTAGTATTCTCCATACAAATATCTGGTATTCATAATTTAAGCACCCCATGATTTTACTGGAGTATTATAATTTGATAACACTTTGCTGAAATCAAATGGGCACATTCTCCATGCTAGCCAGTGTTGTAATACAAGTGAGAGAAAGACCAGGCTGTCTAATCCAGTTGACGTTTGCAGGCTCAGAAACCCAAGGGGCAGTTGGTCCCTGTTCTGGGTGGTTGCATGCATCATAATCTACTGCATGGCAGTGAGTTCAGCTTTTTTGTTGAATCTGTATTGAAATACTCCTAGAGATTCAAATCTGCCCAATCCCTTTTTACAGTCAATTATCACATACTAATATTGGTATTTTCCATATTATTTTTCAGTTGACTATTCCAAACATATGATGCTTCAAAGAATAAAACGTTGACTGAAAACCTGATTTTTTTAACTTTATCAAAATTGGCTCGTATCAATTATAAAATTAAATTTGACTCTAATCTGGATGACCCCACGGTGTTTTTTTTATCCCCAAACACACATATGACATGAATTTTAGAATCAGAGTTTTACACCTTTATATTGGATGGTAGAACTGTGCACATTATTATTGTTAGCATCCACTGAGCTGGCTCCCACACATGGCAACCACATGTACAACCATCTTCCTGACTGTCAGTATGTTCCAGTTCACTGTTGTGGTCACTGTGTGCTTTGGATGCATTCTCCACTAGGGACCTCATCTTTCAGCACTAGATGGCTAGGTAGGGCAATAAACCATTTCAACTTGGAGGTTTTTCATCAGCTAACTCGGGGATCCTGATGGTTAAAGCTGCTAAAGATGGTTAAACTCTGCTGCTAACCAACAGTTCAGCTATTTGAACCTACCAGCCACTCCTTGGGAGAAATATAAGGCAGGCTGCTTTTACAAAGCTGTATGGCCTAGGAAACCCTATAGACAGTTCTGTTTTATAGGGTGGCTTCTTGTGCTCAATGGGTGGGATTTTGAAGTAAACACTAGGCCCAGCTTCCTAGATGTCTTAAGTTGGCAAGGGTGGTCCTTCTGGTGCTTAGCTATCAGGAGTAAAGCTTCCAGTAGGGTCATAACCTGCAAGCTACCAATAGGAGAAATTGACAGATTAGTGGTAGGTATGTACAGCCACATGACAACGTACAAGGTATGCTCCACGTGCTGCCGACACTAGATGACAGCCTGGCCCAGCCTAGGGATAACTGCCCAGGACTTGAAGTGGATGAGTTATGGGCCAAGGTGTATGTATATACAGTAGACACTGTAAGTTG